>NC_138548.1:227287590-227887590 GCF_964273705.1 Natrix helvetica
TGAGATGCTTGTTTGTGAAAATGGATGGGTGAAGGACCAGGCGTATTCTGCTCCTTTGGTTCAGTCTTATTGAAACATTCTGCTGCCAGTTTTAGCTGGAGTGTCTCACTGATCTTCCTTTCAGCACCATGGATTTTATCTCAATGTGCAAGGTAGAGTAATTACAACGCAAGTTGATTTATTTACCTTGAGCATAAGCAAGATGAGAGCTATTTTAACTCTAGTTGACAATTGTTGTAAGGTTTGCCAGGCAATTTCAGATTCTATTAATGCTTCTTTTTTTATAATTTATGCCCTTTGGCAATGATGCTCTTTTGTTCTATCTTGTATTACATCTCACAGATAAAATACCCTGTTGTGTATTTGCATCTCAACACTGGATTTCTGTTGTTTTCAATGGCTCATTTGGTGTTGCGCATGTAATTTGGTATGAATAAAACATTTTATTCATTAAAATATATCATTTGGGTTTTCACATTTGCTTTTTTATCTACTCAGACCTAATGAAATTTAGGAAGCATCTGTTGGTGCCAATGTGTAACATAGCTTTATGATGTAATAAATAAATGCTATAGGTTTCTGCTTATGTTTTTTTTAAAAATTAAACCCTGACAATAACTTTGGGATTCCAAGAGAATCAGAATCCTAAGGAACATGTAACTAAAGCTTTCCATCCAAATATATAACCAATTTCTAATTTATGAAACTGTTTCTAAAAGATAAAAAAATATCCCCACCCCCAAAGCCTGAATTCTCAAACTAGACATAATGGCACAATTGACAAACTGAACAGAAAAAAAGTGAGTGGAGTAGAAGAGAAGAAACCAAGAAACACATAGATTGAGAGCAAAAAAGGAAAGAGGTGTGTTTTTGTGTGTGTGTGTGTGTGTGTGTGTGTGTGTGTGTTGGTAGGAAAAATAGAGGAAATGAAAAGAGATTTCCAAGCATGGTATCCACAGGAATCATTTCTATGGAGATAGTTCTCACTTACCAACTGCAATTGAGACTGGCAACTCTGTTGCTAAGCGACATGGTTGTAAAATGAAATATTGTGTGATCACACTCAACTTATGATGGCAGTTTGTCGGTTCTGGCTATGTTCGCTAAGCAAATCCCCCGTGATCGCTAAACGCAACGTCTGGCTTCCCTATTCCTTTTGCTTGTTGAATACTGGCTGTGGAGGTTGCAGGCAGTGATTCCATGACTCTGGGACACTGCAATGGCCAAAACTTTGAGGATGGGTCGCATCTCCTTACTCAGCACTGTGACAAGTTTGAATGGTTCCCAAAACAATGCACATTCAATTTTAGTCACGCAGGAGGAAAAATGCTTGTACTATTGCAATTTCCCCCAGGTTAGATTTAACATTTTCTGCTCTTCTACAAAAAGACAATAGGTCTATATTGTTAATACTACGTTTCCTCCAAAACAAGACTGGGTCTTATATTAATTTTTGCTCCAAAAGATGAATTAATACTTATTTTCCAGTTAGGTCTTATTTTGGGAGAAATACAGTACTAAATGCCTCTGTCTGCTGACGATCTTAACTGGGACTTATTTTTGGGATAAGGCTTATATTACAAGCATCCTGAAAAATCACGCTAGGGCTTATTTTCCGGTTGGGTCTTATTTTGGGGGAAACAAGTTAGAAGGTACAACACAATAGGTTTGTTTTATTACCTTGAAGCACTGGCTTTGGCTGCTTCTTGTGAAAAACACTGTGGTCCCCGTCCATTAACATACATTAAACCAGGGGTGTCCAAACTTGGCAACTTTAAGACTTGTGGACCTGGCTGGGGAATTCTGGGAGTTGAAGTCCACAAGTCTTAAAGTTGCCAAGTTTGGACACCCCTGCATTAAACTATGGGGAAGTTAGAGTCTCAACCCTTTATGGCATGGTTCCAGGGCATCTGAGGAGCTGTCTTACCCTGATGGGAGTTGCCTGTCTCCAGGCTACCCATCTTCTTGATTTTTAGCTTTTCTATTTAATTCACCTAATTTTACCTGCCTTGTATTACCTTTTATTAAAAACTTTTTATTATATTGCAAGCCACCCAGAACCACTTTAGCAAATGGCATAAAAATTCAATAAATAAATAATCTTGAAGAGTCCTTATTCAATTCTACATAGGCTGCTGGGAATCTTCTCAAACTTATACCCCTTGTCTTTCTATATCCTTAGCCTCTCTATTTAGTTCCATTATTTATTAACTCCTCCATGCTGGCATTCCATCATCAGGAACCCAGTTCTATAGCTACTTCTCATGTTCTCAACTGAGGAAGAGAGATAATGGATCATTGGCCCCATCAATGGTCATGTTATGGGAATGGAGACTTGGGGTGAGACTTCCTTTGATTCCTTTAATTGATCATTCCAGTTTGCTGGAGCTTTGGTTCAACACAAGAACCAAATTCAGAGGTATATCCACCTTATAAAGCCTGATTATCTACACAGACTCAAAGGCCCATGGTGCCTATGTCTAAGCATAAGACAGATAGGTTTGAATCATTTTTAGATGTAAGGAAGAAAGAAACGAAATGCTTAAAAATAATTAGAGGTTTAAACTTGTGGCAAGCCAAATGGCCTTGATGATCTCCCTTGAGATTGTGCCCAGAATCTCAACCTGTAGGAAAAAGATATACCAGGCAGATAGATTTATGAGATGTTGGTATTTGTGCCAACTCATCATTCACTAGCCCCGTACCCAAATCATGTATCAATGTCTAATCTTTTTCTTCCAAGTCATTATACTCATAAGTGTCAAATATTCAGAGCCAACCTTGTAATTCAAAAGCGAAGCAGCAAATTCTCGGAGTGAGAATACCAAAGATGTAAACAATGTGGGGTGCACAGTGTTATTTTCCACTTCTTCTGGGGCAGAACATGAATTGTGTCTTACTAGAATAAAGTGGCAGTCTAGCTCACCCGTTACTCATATGAATGGGGATGTACTCGCATGTGCACATGCTCTCCCATTCACTTCCACAGTCTGGTTCCGAAAGGCTCAAGGCCCAGTAGTGGGCTGCTGCATGGAGTTAGTGACCCCATGGCTACGAAAATATTTCATTGTCATGATACTTAATTGGGGGGAGGTTAATTGGGGGGAGGTTAAATTGAATATGTAATACCAAATAACACTGAGCCAGAGATGGCTTCAAGATTGCCATGTCAACTCTGAAGCTGACCTCGATGAAGCCATTTTTTTCCTGCCACAAAATTTGAAAGGGGGATGGAAGGGGGGAAGCAGATAGACCGGCTACCAGTCAAAACAAAAAAGTTTTCTTGTGGGAACCAAGGTCATCCCAACAGATGGCAGCGGAGTGACCAAGCAGCCTCCCAGCTACCTTCATTGGACAATGTGATCGGTGACACCTGGGGAGAGAATATTTGCTCTTTTCATTAGGAGAAAAACCGCAGGAACCTTTAGAGTTGGTTTTCACCAGTGACGTGCGGTGAGGTTTATGATTGGTGAGGCACTGACACAGTGCTGAGTTTCAAATATTTTTAGACTTGTGGACTTCAACTCCCAGAATTCCACAGCCAGGCATGCTCAGTTCCATTTTAAAGCAACAGCATTTGTTTTTCTCCTTTGCTCCTTCTTTCTTTTTCTTTTTCTTCTCCTTCCCCTCCTTCCTCCCTCTCTCCCTTCCTCCCCCTCTCTCAAACACACACACACAGAAGTTGGATTGGACTATCTCTTCTACCCCTTCCCTCTCTCACTCACTCTCAAACAAACCCCCACACACACAAAAGTTGGATTGGATATCTTTTCCAGTGGCTTGAAAGCAGCTCCTCTGCCATCCCCCCTCCCATTCCCCTGCTGCCTTTCCCAAACACCTCCACCATTGCAAATGCAGCCTGCTGTCTGGGTGGGAAATGCCTGGAACACAATAAAGCCCACCTACCACCTCCTGCTGGCAGGCTGGGGTGAGAGGAGAGGCAGAGGGGAGCTGAGCCTTCCAAAAGAAAGAGGCTGGGGGGGAGTGTGTGTACTACAGCATGGCTCTTTGCCTGGCTTCCTGCCTCCTCCTGTGGTCTCCTCAGTGCTCGCTTGTGCTCTCCCTCCCTAAGTGTAGTTTGATTGCAGGTGGAGCCACGTTGCCTTTTCAAACCTGTAATCAGTGAAGCTGGGCTAGATTTTTATATAGTTTTATCCAGCTGTGTGTGTGTGAGAGAGAAATGAATGGGGGCCTGGGGAGGAAGTCACTACACTTGGGGAGGGAGAGCACCAGTGAGATTAAGCAGAGTCATCCACGGTGAGGCAGCAACTAGCTCAGCTTTTTCCTTTTACTTTTTTTTCCTCATGATGAGAGTGGTGAGGCTGTGCCTCACTTGCCTCACCTGACTGCACGTCACTGGTTTTCACTAGCTGTGCTGATATGATGAGTCCAATAAGCATGTTCTTTGAGAAATCTACCTGCCTCAGAGTTCTGCTTTTGGTGGATGCCTTACTCGGAACCCTGACACATCATGCACCGTACCATGTATCTGTCAGTGCAGAAAGACAGGAGGAAGAAGCCACAAATTTAAATCTCAAGGCTATAAAAGTAATTTGCATCTTCTCACTGGCAGGGGTTAATCAACTCTTCTGTTTGGCTTCATCCTTGTCTACTGGGGGGGGGGGGAGGAAATATCTGTCAATCTTTTGCCAAGTCAAACTGAAAAGCTGATAAAGTATCAAGTGTCAGGAGATCTGTGATTCATTGCCAAGCCTTGGATTGGTATAGTAGGTTATCCTGACAATATAAGGGCATATGAATAATATTGGACTTTTTAAAAAAACAAAGCACTGATTTTTGGTATCTTTTGTTCTTTGTTCTTTTTAATTTTCCTGGATTCTTGAAAAAGCAAGACTCTTTAAAATTATAGATAGGCTATCATAGAATAGGATATCATAGAATAGTAAAACAGTGGTTTCTCCAATAAGTTAGTATCATTTCACGCATAACTGATACTGAATAACTGTCTCATTATAATTGCTTTCACACCTTAGTGCCTTTCGTATTGTATTACTTATCGGTTTAATTTTCATATCACCTCAGTCAGTGCACACCTTTCCAATTATATCAGTGGAATTGTGCTCTTTGTCCTGTGCTGCAAAATGCTACATAATAATTAAAAGCAATCATTTATAGGAAATAATATAGCAAAATTATTTCCCAGATAAGGCTTAGCAAGTTTCTATTATTTTCAAGTATGCGGGAATTAAACCCTGCCGTATCCTCTTGAAATACGGAATAGTATAACAAGTTTCTCAAAAAAAATCACACCACCAAAGACGATACTGTAGAAAGGAGAGCCGAAATATAAACAAATCAGCCTGGACTCCTATTAATCTACTTGGCTTTAGCTCACATTATCTCATAAGTGGTCTGCAGATGCCTCCTGTGGCTGCTGTCAGTAAGAGACTTAGAAAGAATTCAAGTCTGCTTTTTCCTACCTGGAAATTGTTATTCAGTAGTAAATTGCTGCTGCTGCTGCTTCCTTCGACTTAAAAGAGAAAATAAGAGGGCAGAGGTCTCATATACTTTGGTACCATCAGGGAGAATAAAGAAGAGCAAAATGTACTTTTCAAAACAAACTTGAACAAATTACTTTGCCATGGGGTGTAGGCTCAGCACAAAGCAGCATTCGATTTTGCCGCATTTATTCAAATTGCTATTGATGAAGCAGACTAAGGAGAACGAAAGTAGACTGGGCTTTTTTTGGTCTCAAACATAGCCAATTGCACTGCGTGGCATTGCCACGCTTTTCTCCCTCCCCTCCCCTCTTTGCCTAAGCCAAGGAGAAAGTAAAAATGTGTGTTCGAGATGCAAAAAAGAGCAGGGTTTTTGTCTTGACTTTTTGGACTCAGTCGATACACATGGATCTGTGGTTATGCTACAAGCTGAAGACCTACATGGCTGCAACTCCTATTTTTGACAGCAATTTGTGTCCTAATGGTAGAGTTAAGGAAGGCCTTTATGGAGGCTGATAGCAAAGCTTTTCTTTCTATCTCAAACATTTGGGTCATTAGCCTTTTCCTGGCTGGTGGTCCTTGGTCTTCTTCTCTTTCAGGCACGGCCAGCACACCCTCTCTGTTGATTAATGGTGGTCCTTTAGTTCTTTCCATCATCTTCCAGTGGTTGCCATACCTTTTTAGTACGGGTGGTCCTCGACCATCCCAAAACTGCTTTTTCAGGAGGCAACTGCGCTTTCTTGTTTTTTCTTTGAAGACATTTTGTTTCTCATCCAAGTGCAGGAATAGATTTTTTGGGGGGGCCAAATCAAATATTATACTAATGAAGTCATTCTACCTATGGGGTAGGGCTCTGACGTCAGATGTTTTAAAACTCCTCCTATATGAGCCTTTTTTTTTTGGAGCGGGCTGTTCCTTCCCATTTCTTTCTGCATCTTCATTTTTCCAATGATAAGTGGGGCGGTTGGAACCTGTTCTCTTCCTGATATAATTGTCAGGGTTCCAAGTAACAGCCCAGATGAAATCAAAACTCCAAGGCCCGAGGCTTCCTCAAAGTATAGATTTATTAGGCATTATCATATTGGCACCGCTGGTGAAAACCCGACTCTGAAGCTCCCCGGGTTTTTCCCACTCAACTCAAAATCCAGAGTTCTTCCCCCATTACACACAACCATCACATGCCCCAATCAGGTCACAATCCCAAACCCGGATGACTCCCATCCGTGCCTCAGCAGGTGCTGGTGACAGGGTCCTTGGCTCCGAGAAGAAAGAACATTACTTTGGCTACATATTTCCCCAGCTACCTTTGTTCCCTCCCTCCCTTTCCCACAGCTCTATCCAGTCTCACTGTGGCAACCCTGAAGACTTTCCAAGATGGCTCCAGGGTTGACAATAGTATTCCGACACCACAGAGGAGAAACCCTACATCTCAAAGCCCAGACATAAAAGTTAAAGCAGGATCCATGTAAATGAGTGCAGGTTTAAAAGCGTCAATTGGTATGTTCCAGCTGGAACTGGAATTAGAAAATACAGTAGGCATGTACAAGAAATAAGAGCCGTATATGTCTGTTTCATTTTGGCAGCATTTCCTTTGAACAAATCAGATCAATTATTTTAGGAATAATAATTGGGAAAAATTATTAAAGCATACCCACACTGCATGGTTATAATACTAGTAACAAATATTTTGAACTCAGATGTTTTGCATGCATCTAAAAACTTATTACTGTTTGGCCTCAATAATATTGTGCAACACTGATATTTTCAAAACCAGGATCCATTATCGTAGAGTCCATTGTGGATACTATTAGAGTACAATATACATGGCTGGACCAGATGCTTGCATAGATTAGGTCCCAAGTATCCAAAATGGCTAAGCTGAGAGAAGACACTGTCACTGCCTCAACTTCCACATGTCCTTCTGAGAACAATACAACCCATGCTCAAAAAACCCCCTCAGACAGTGAACCTATTGTTTCTCCAGAACTATCTGTGTTCTCCTATTTCCATAGCCATTATCTGTTTCATCTTCAACTACTGCTACTCCACCAATTACAAAACAAGTAGTCTGGGCACCTCTTAAACTAATCCATGACTTCAATGGGAGTTGCAGGAGGAAAACAGAGAGAATTAGATGTCATCAGCTTTTCTGACAACACAATCACTTTCCTGGTGATTCCTCCCAAAATTTCAGCGTAGCAGTTGAGAATCATTCACATGCTTGGGCCACAGGATTAAAAGCCCCGCCCCATCCTCAGAGACTGCTCTTTTCAAAAACTACGGGAGTTTTGCTGCAGAGCAGGGGTGTCAAACTTAAGGCCCACGGGCCAGATCAAGCCCACATCGTGTTTAGATCTGGTCCACAGGGCCAACCTGGAAACAATGAAGGACCAGCCTGCGTGGCCTCTTGTCAGTGAAAATGGAGCTCACAAGGGCTGCAGGAGGCCTTCTCAAGCTCCGTTTTCATTGGCAGAGAGTTGCAGGAAGCCGTTGCAGCTGAAAACAGGGCTCAGGAGCTCATTTTCGCTGGTGGAGTGCTCAGGCCACCACAGGCACCCCTGACACGAGTGACATTGAGCTTGCCACACCCACCCTGGCCACACCCACCCCGCCCCCTCGAGGTCAAACACAACCCTGATGCAGCCCTCAATGAAATTGAGTTTGACACCCCTGCTGTAGAGTCTAATTCTAGAAAAATGCTAATGGTATTGAAAGCCACTGAGAAGTCAAGGAGAATTAAGAAGGTTGTTTTCTCTGCTCCTGGACTAAATATGCATTTTAATTTATGTATTAAATTTATCTGCCACTCATCCAGTGGTGGGATTAAAAAAAATTTATTGCCGGTTCTATGGGCGTGGCTTGGTGGGCATGGCAGGGGAAGGATACTGTGACATCTCCATTCTCTCCCCACTCTAGGGGAGGATTATTGCAAAATCCCCATTCCCTCCCGATCAGCTGGGACTCGGGAGGCAGAGAATAGATGGGGATGGGGCAAGCAGAGGTGGTATTTACTGGTTCTCCGAACTACTCAAAATTTCCGCTTCCGGTTCTCCAGAACTGGTCAGAACCTGCTGAATAACCACCTTTGCGCCCATCTCAAGTGACTTTTCCTCTTCCAGTACATTTTTCATATTGTAATAATTGGATACTAACCTATAAGGTTAAAATAATTCCCCTTCTCCCCTGAAAATAAATGTTCTCCGGCAACTTCAATAACCAGGATGGACAGAATGTTCATAGGTTCAGATTGCACAACCTAACAAAATCTGTAACAAATCTGTAGCATTGTAGTTGCTTTCATCTCTGATTCTGTTAGAAATGCGAAGTTCAAAGTGCTACCGTGCAACACTTCAATTTTAAGTGTAAAATATACTGGGTCTCAATGGGTTTGGTCTCAATGGGTCTGCAAGGGCTTACTTTATTTTACATTAATTATCAGCTGCGGGTGATTATTAAAACTGGAGAAAATGAAACACGAAGATCTTCACTTTGGGAATGAAATACATATAGTTTGAAATGTGCTACATTGTTCCAGGTTTTCTGCAAAATCCTAGCTTTTTACATATTTCTTTCCTAGGGTGTTCAAATTATTCCATGGATCTTTCTATACAGTCTTAATCAAGAAATGTAGTCGGGGGAGATTTTTAAAATATGCTTTCCCAGTTATTTTTTTTTTCTGAGTAGAACTTCCTTCTTCAAATATTTTAAGAATACAAATTGTGTAGTTCCTCTAATAATTACTCAGCTGATCAGTTGATAGCATGAGCCTGAACGGATGCAGATGTTATTCATCAACAACTTCAGGTTAATATCAGCATGTTCTTCCCTTGTGCTGAATACACTTTGCTTTCTGAAGGGAAACAATATCACACAAGCCGCCATTCACTAGGCAGAAACCCCCATGTCCCTGTTTTTCCTTTTTTAAAAGGTCACATGGTGGGATTGGGAGACCTGTGGCAAATTTTCCATTGCATAAGATTCCCTTACAAAGCTGATGTAAATCAGAATGAGGTATGCATTTCTCTGAACTCCTTGGTTCACTGAATGGTGAATCCTCTTTCCTTCTGCTGTCAGTAGCGTTAGCTGATGCATGAGGTGATGTCCCCAATGTTTGAGGTAAATTGTATTAGACTGCATGTTTAAGGCGTGGGAAATTCTCTTGGAGACTTCTAAGCTCCATAGCAGCAATGATGTTCAGATGCAATCTATGTTTCCTAGAAGGATAGTATTCTGAGCAAGGCTTCCCAAGAGCATGAAGCAACTCCTTGTCCCAACAAAAAAACCTTTTATTAATTTACTGTGAGTTTTGCTCATTCACATCCAGCAAAGTCTTTTGAGGGAGGATTTACAATCATAGACCTTATCTGACCTGGAGAGCCAACAGGCCAATATCTGCAAAACTTGGCAAAAAGTCTCAGAGAGTCACGAACCAATTAAACGAACTAAGTGTCTCCTGCAAACTCCACTCCCCTTTCGCTTCTCTCTTATTTCCTATGGGAGGGACCATTCATTGTCCACCTGTGGCCTTTCTCCCAAGTCGACCCCTGTTCTTTAGCTGTTCCCTTGGTCTGGCAACTCTGCGCACGCACACATGGGGAACAGGCTCCAGCTGTTCATCTGCCTCACTGATGACTGACTCCGAAGGCAGCTGATAACTGGCATACGGCTCTGGCCCCCTCTCTGCCTCTGATGCAGAGCCCTCATCAGAGCCTTCCGTAGACTCCAGGACTGGTCCATGTTCCTCCCCAACCTCCTCACCTTCAGAATCTGCTGCCAGCTCTGCTCACTGCTGGTGGGCCACAACAGATATGAGATAAAATGCTTGAAAAAAGCAGTTTTTCTTTGATAGCTTAAACCAGGAGCAGGAAATGTTTTTATTTATTTGAAGACCGTACTTTCCCAGTGAAAATCCTTAGGGTGGAATGGGGATTTATTTTTTTTAGCAAGCATAGTATGCCACTAACGACTAAAGTTTATCCATTGAGAATTTTTGAAAAACAGCATTTAAACAAAGGTTATAACAATTGTTGAAATAAGAATGGAAACATATATAGTTAATTAAAATGAGCAATTGATCCAGATAATAAAACTGTCTTCAAATTAAGGGCCCTTTTAAAAGCTGTTAAGGATGTATCAGCAAAAGAAGAAGAAAAGCTACTTATTAAGAGACAACCAGCAGGTTGAGGTCATCTTCCTAGCATCTTGAGGATGGGCTGAAGACAATATATGTTCTTGCCCTCTTGAAGTAGTGCATGGCTTATATCAGTGATGGCTAACCTTTTTGTCAAGGCGTGCAAAAGCGGGGTTCGTGGGGGGTGATCACACGCATGCGTGCCCACACCCATAATGCAATGGACATCCCCTCACGCATGCGTGGACAACCCCCCTCCCCCGTGCTTGCTCACTGAGTCCTCTGGACTTCAAGGAGGCACATTGGGTCAGTTTTTGCCCTCTGCAGGCTTCAGGAAAACCCCCTGAAGCCTTCAGGGGGCGAAAAACAGCCCAATGTGCAAACTGGAAGTCCGTTCCCAAAGTTCTGGTTTGCTCGTTGGGTGGTTTTTCTCCTTCTGGAGGTTTCAGGAGGCTTCCCTAAAGCCTCTGAAAGGTGAAAAACAGCCCAACGCGCAAACTGTAAGTACGTTCCCGAACTTCTGGTTTGCATGTTGAACTTCAGGGAAGCCTCCCGAGGGTGAAAAACAGCCAAAAATCAAGGCTGAAGATCAGCTGGCCAGCGTTTGCATATGCACTGGAACTGACAGGGCAACGCCTCGCGTGCCCTCAGAAATGGCTCTGTGTGCCACCTGTGGCATGCGTGCCATAGGTTCACCATCACAGGCCTATATCCTCACTTGGGAAGCCTCCTCAGATGATCGCTGTAAATGAGAGGTTCACATGGAAAGAAACATGTGTTCAATTAGCCTGCACTTAAGGCAAGGGTGTCAATCTTGCCGGATGCGTCACCCTCTGGCCATGCCCACGCCCGGTTTAGCAAAGAGGAAAAAAGTTGCGATACATCACGTGACGACATGAGTTTGACACCCCTGACTTAAGGCATGCAGTACTTGCTGGATTGAGGACTAAGCTAAACAGGCTACATTTTAGGGCCTTGCAAACCTACAGGACCTCACAACATTTGAGAATATTTGTTTTCTGATTTTGCAAATGAATTCATTTACTGATTACTATTCCTGATTACCTATTGTATAAATATTCATGTGCTTTAAAATTATTTTCAAGTTATATTTAAGCGTTGTTTCTAGGATGTACTTATGATAAAGTTGAATATTTACTAATCCGTAAATGCATTCCTTTGAAAATAATTTGTGTTATTCAATTAAGACAACCTTCCATTAAATAATGTAAAGACACATATACACATTCAATTTTTTGGTAATGATCCAATGTACTGTTTTGGAGTGCACTTAGATCTTCTGGGGTAGCTTTTTAACAACAAACCTCCAAGCCTCATCTGAAGTTTCTAGACTACAAAGACAGTCCCCACATAAGTGTATCTTCATTGTCATGTTTATAATTTATTGCCAGCTTCCCTTCCACTAGACTGGAAGCAGTTTATAGAAGAACAAGTTTTTCAGAGCTCTGATTTGTAATATTTATTAGAAAGAGGGTTACGATTACAACCCAAGAATTCCTGCAAGTATTCTACCTTCAAATTATATATATATAATTTGATTGGTTCACCTCTCACTTTTTCAATGTGAAGTGGAAGATACTTGTCTGTTGTGAAAACAGGGTGCAGAATACAGAATGACAGACTAGGAAGGGATCTTAGAGGTCTTCTAGTCCAGCGGTCAGCAAACTGTGGCTCTGGAGCCACATGTGGCTCTTTCCTCCCTCTGTTGCGGCTCCATCACCACAAGCCCTCCGTTGGTGCTACAATTTTGAGAGGAGCTTCCAGTGGGGGTGGGGAGAGAAGCACAGTGCACCAGGAGAAGACTCTATGGCAAGGGGAGGGTTTTCCAGTTGTCTCCACAATTGATAGGGCTTTCGGTAATGACAGGTAGAGGAAAAAGTGTGCCGCGCTAGGAGGAGACTCTACGGTGGGGGAATTGAACTTCCGGTCAGCTACAGAATTGAACAGGGGGCTTCCGGTTAGGACCTTTGTTGCTCCTGGTGTTTTCTTTTCTGTGGGAAATGGGTCCAAATGGTTCTTTGAGAGTTTACATTTGCCGACCCCTGTTCTAGTCCAACCCCCTGCTCAGACAGGATACCCTGTATCATTTCAGACAAATGGTTGTCCAATCTCTTCTTAAAAACTTCCAGTATTGGAACATTCACAACTTCTGGAGGCAAATTATAACAGGGTTGTTTGTATTGGAGGCAAGGTACTCTGCAACTGTAGATTGTTTTGGAAATGTCTCCTTGGACTTCTTATTAATGTGGGAATCAGCTCTCACAGTTACCAGTGAAACTCATTCTCATATATCCCACAGTGAAACTGATTCTCTTTTGGAAACAAACTGCAGTTGGCATATCGACCAAAGCTGATTAGGACCAAAGTGCTGGTGGCTGTAGTTACACTTGGTAAACCAAAGATATGAGTGTGCAGAGCTGCCCTCACATTGCAAAAAAAAAAAGTAAAGTGGAACAGGTAGATCTACCTCCTATCTGGAATTTTCAACCCTCACCATAATCCTCTACATCTTTCATTCAATTGCAATTTCTTTTAACATGTTCATTCCATTTCTTGTGGCATCAGCGAAACTGAAAAAGACCCTCAACCATCTTACTAATACCTGAATAGATTAGGAAAGACATGTAAGGATTCTGGGAGATCTGAGCAGATGCAAGTTTAAGCAGGTGCCATTTTTCTTTTCTTTTCTTTTTTTCTTACACTGTAAGATCAGCAATAGGTTGAAATGCTGGCCTAATGCAGGCAATGAAGTGGGATGGACTTTAAAAGTATTTTATACATCCCCAGACACAATTGCTACTACTTGGCCTGTTGTGTGGATGCTTGGGTGGTTTAGGAGCGGGGAATTTTTTGGGTGCGTGGGAGTGTGTTTGGAGATAGTTGTGTGTCGGGCCTGGTCTCTGGGTGTTATGTGAATTTCGTTGTATGTGTAAACTGTGTACATACGTACAATAACAATAAAGTAAAGTAAAGTAATTGTACTTATTGAGGCAAACAAGCAAAAAATATGTTTTTTCATTCTTTGATGCCAGTGTTTGTGAACATAAGAACATGAGAATTGGACTGAAAATGTGAATATCTATGGAGATTCTCAGTCATCCAAGTCATGGTTGTCCCAAAGGTGCTTTTTTCAAGAGGCAACTAGACTTCCTGGTTTTTCTTTGAAGACGTTTTGCTTCTCATCCAAGAAGTCAGAGCTGAAGAAGCTTCTTGGTTAGAAGTGAAATGCCTTCAAAGAAAAAAACAGAAAGTCCCGTTGCCTCTTGAAAAAGCACCTTTGGGATGTATGAAAGTGTAGGTAGTCCTGGGCTTACAACTGGTCATTTGAAGATCATTCAAAGACCTCCCCTGAGCTACTTATGACAAAATCACATTTTGGGTTCTTGCCAACTGACTCAGCGATTAGCAACATTTTTTTCCAGTTTCTTGTGTTTACAACTGCTCTCCAACAAAAAATCTCCATTGGGGAAAATTGATTCATATAACGACTGCCACACTTATTAATAGCTATTGTAAAAAACGGTTGCAATGTTGTATTCGCCTTATAACCATAACAACTTGCAACTGTAATTCCGGGCTCAATTAGGATCATAAGTCAAGGACTACCTGAATTTGCCTGTTCTCAGTTAGCATAAATATGTTTGAAATATCTTTGCTCATATGTGCTGAGGTATTGAAAGTTATATAAGACCTGATGATGTGCAAATAATATACGATGGTTATGAAAGCACTGCTGGTAAAATACATACCATTTTTCAGAGAAGAGAAAACGGAGCCGTTCAGATCTCTCCTTTTCTGTAGTTTGGGTTAAAAGAGTCTGTAAAACAATATGTTTGTGTTTGCACACATGCTCAGTCATATCCAATAATAAATGTTCTTTTCTCTGTGTTTTATTAAGCTATTTTTGTACATTGAAGATAAGCAGATAAAATGTTTTAGGGAAATGTGGGTGCTTTTATATACAGAGGGTTACTTCACTTTGGGTTTTTCTCCAGTAGCATTTAATCCGTTTTCTCAAACTTTATTTAAGTACAGCAAATTGTTCAGAGAGCTGAGTAAGAGCTGAAAACCCTACCAAATTTTGACTCAGGGGGAAATTAATTCCTAACAGAGGAACTTAAGTATTTCTTTAATTAAGCAATTGAAGTTGCTCTCCCCCCCTTTTTTTTTTTGCACTTATTTGTACTCATTTCCTTTGTTCATGCCCATATTTATACTTATATCTGTTATCTTGGTACATGTTTGACAAACTAAATAAATAAAATGATCTCTTTTACAAAGGCCTCATACCCTAGTAGTCTTATTCCACCATGTGCATTTTTGGTTTAAACAAGTATTTATTTATTTTTTAATTTACAAACATATAAAATACACACACAGAGAACTTAGACGTACCCTACGTTTACACAATACAGTACAAACAGGAACTCCCTGTTCTTTCTAATAGCAATTTCAAATCGATACAATTCTTCTTATGTTATTTCCCCTTCTAATATATTTCATTTGCGTTTCACCATTTTTAACCCTCTTATTTTGCTCATCTATCTGCTATATTGGGTGATTACCTCTAATAAATGTAAACTCTCTTGAGTGCATGTATATATGTTAATTCTCCTTAACTTCTATTTTTGGGCTTTATTGACTTCTTTCATTGATCCTTGTTTCTTTCCTCCATCCACCTATACCATTTTACCCATATCTGATAATATTCTGTTTCTTCTTTTCCCTGGATTTCTTTTGTTAATTTGTCCATTTTGGCACAGTCCATAATCTTTCTTATTATTTCATCTTCACTTGGTATCAATTTATTTTTCCATTTCTGAGCGAAGGCAATCCTCACCACCTTAATTATGTGTAAAATTAAATACTGGGTTTCTTTTTTATATTTCGCTGTCATTATTCCTAGTAAAAAAACTTCTGGTTTCCAATCAATTTTGACTCCTGTTATTGATTCAGCCAATTTTTAATACTTTTTAGCCTCCTCACATACGTGATAATATGTTCCGTGTGTTAATTCACATTTTTCCAATACTTTTTAGTCTCCTCACACGTCCACCATACGTGATAATATGTTCCGTGTGTTAATTCACATTTCCAACATTTTGGTGAAATATTTACTGAGATTTTTGCTAACCTAGCTGGTGCTAGGTGCCATCTGTAAAACATTTTGTACTGGTTTTCCTTGTATGCAACCGATAGTGTCATTTTTAAATTCGTCCCCCAAATTTTTCCCATTTATCTAATTCAATATTGTAGCCAAAGTTCTGTGCCCATTTTACCATTTGTTCTTTCACAATTTCGTCTTCCATTTTATACTTCAGAAGAAATGTATATATTCTCCCTACCATCTTTCTTTCTGAGCTTTGGATTATTTTATCTAATTCGTGTGGTTCCATTTGGATGCTGCATAATTTAGTATCATTGTGTTTAGTTTTGATTTGCAAGTAGGTTAGCCAGTCAACTTTCATGTTTTGTTCTGCCAATTCTTCAATTGTTTTTAAATTTCCCTGCCCGTTAATTAAGTCTCTGTATCTTAACACTTTATTCATATCTGTAAAATTTGGGTGCATTGTCCTTTCTGTCAGGGATAGCCAATTCTGGATTTTCACATAGAGGTTTTTTTTTTAATTTTGAGCCAGTTTTGCAATAACGCATTTCTAATTAGATGTTTTTGAAAGTATTTGTGTGTTTTATTTTTATCATCCCATAGGAACATATGCCAACCTGCTTGCAGATCATGGCCTTCTAAGATCAAGATTCTTTTATTCTTTAACTCTATCCAGTCCTTCACCCTTGTTATTATTACTGCTAGTGCGTATAACTCCCAGTTTGGTAATGCTAAGCCTCCCCTCTCCTTCTATCTTGCATTGACTTTAGTGGTTTAAGTATAACATTGGTAATCATTTATAATGCTGGCTTACAGGAACATAAACCACGCCTCATTGTTCTTCTCTTGGGCTTCAGAGGACATCTAAGGAGACTTCATACATTCAATGGTGTCAACAGGAGCTGATTCCAGCTTAATGGTCATTAAAAGTATGCCATGTTCCATATCACTTCATGCAGATTTTACAATAGTTTATATTTGTAGCTTAGCATTAAGACCAGCCTTCATTATTTAATGTTCTCCAGAAGTTTTGAAACTACAGCCTCAAGTTGTACAATCTCAATCTAGTAATTTTCTACTAGAATACAATACAGAGAATGGTATGGATCCATTTGTTGTGATGGTTGTCGTTGTTAATCAGTCTTTCAGCACAAGTAAAATAGCTCATGTGTTTAAAGCCCAGAAATTGCATAAATAAAAGCTGAGAAATTTTATCAAGCTATAGTATCCTGCATCTGATTGGTTTTCTGAAATGCAGTGTCAAGCGCTGGGAAATTCAGGCAGTTCAAATGAGTATAAAGATTTATTGCTATCTTAAGTTCTCTACAAGAATCTGAACTACAGGTAGTCCTCGACTAACAACCCCAATTGAGCCTAGTATTTCTGTTGTTAAGTGAGACATTTGTTAAGTGCATTTTGCCCCATTTTGCTACCTTTTTTGTCATAGTTGTTAAGTGAATCCCTGAAATTGTTAAGTTAAAAACAAGTGAATCTGGCTTCCTTATTGACTTTGCTTGCCAGAAGGTCACAGAAGGTGATCACATGACCTCAGGACCAGGGGTGAAATCAACTTACCTTCGCTACTGGTTCGCAAATGGGAGCATGCTCGCATGCGCCTCCTCCGTGCATGCGCAGGACCTTCTGTGCATGGGCAGAGCATCAAAAACAAGACGTGATGACATCCAGGTGGGTGGGTGGAGTCCCCCACTGCCGCAGCTACCGGTTCACCCAAACTGGATAGAAGCAGTCAAATTTAATCCCTGCTCAGGACACAGCAACAGACATAAATATATATGAACTAATTTTGATCACATGACCACGGTGAATGCTGCAGTGGTCATAAGTGTGAAAAATGGTCATAAGTCACTTTTTCCAAGCCTGTTGTAACTTCAAACGGTCACTAAATGAACTATTGCAAATTGAGGAATACCTGTAATAATAATCAACGGAAATTAGCGATAGTTAAGAAGGAATTCAAGATGGGTTGGACTTAGATATCTTGTGGACATGCAGGGATTCATGACTGATGACATGTTTGACCCTTCCCTCAAGCTCATCCTGGTCATCTCCTACACATAGTTTTGGACAGTTCAGGGAGGACACCCATAAGAGGAAAGAAACTGGGGCCAATATGGATCTTGGGTTTCATTAGAAAGCAGTGAGGAATTTGCTACTGTGCTTTGTTCTGAGAAATTATACTGTTGATGGGAAAAAAGTTAATAATAGATGTTGTTATTGGGACCGATAAAGAAGCAGCTGGGGAAATGAGGATTGTCTGAGCATCTCAGAAGCATTGGGATGCTTTTTTTCCCCTTTTTTTATTTAGAAATTTGGCTATATTCCATTAAAAACAAACAATAAGTTTAGAGTTAAAAACAAATTAGAATAAAACTTCATTAAAAAATTAAAATGTTAGAAATCTTTAAAAACGTATAATTTCTATGAGCTGACTATAATAGAACACTAGAAAGAGACGGTACCATTTCCCTAACAAAAAGCCTGAGTGAACAAGGATGCCTTAAGTTGTGCCAAAGCCGATGATTGATTGTGGCTCAATTGTGATTTTTAAGACACACTCTATGGAAGCGAATGTTGGACTTCGAAGAAGCAGGCTAGCAACAGCATTGATGCTTTTGGATCTTAGTGTTGGAGAGTAGAACAGAACAGAACAGAACCTTGGAGGTCTTCTAGTTCAACCCCCTGCTTAGGCAGGAAACCCTATACCATTTCAGACAAATGGTTCTCCTCTTCTTTAAAATGTCCAGTGTTGTAGCATCTACAACTTCTGGAGGCAAGTTGTTCAACTGTCAGGAAATTTCTTCTTAGCTCTAGGTTGCTTCTCTCCTTGATTAGTTTCCACTCATTGCTTCTTGTCCTACCCTCAGGTGCTTTGGAGAATAGCTTGACTCCCTCTTCTTTGTGGCAGCCCCTGAGATATTGGAACACTGCTATCATGTCTCCCCTAGTCCTTCTTTTCATTAAACTGAGCATGCTCAGTTCCTGCAATTGTTCTTCATATGTTTTAGCCTCCAGTCCCCTAATCCTCTTTGTTGCTCTTCTCTGCACTCTTTCTAGAGTCTCAACATCTTTTTTACATCATGACGACCAAAACTGGATGCAGTATTCCAAGTGTGGCCTTACGAAGGCCTTATAAAGAGGTATTAACACTTCACCTGATCTTGATTCTATCCCTCTGTATATGCAGCCTAGAACTGCCTGAGAATAGAATGGATAGCCAAGGAAACAAACAAAAGGATCATATAAGGAATCAATCCAAAGTTCTCACGCAAGAAACAAATCACTAGGCTTCACATTATGTAAAGGTCTAGCTCTCTTGGGAGGGGACACTGTGAAGGTGGAAGGAAAGAAAAGGAGGAAACCCCCTAAACCTAACCTGCAGCAAAGTAGATGGAATCCATTACTCGACAATGGGTACACTGTTGGAAGTCCTGAAGAACCAGTTGGGGATGGACCCTCTGCAGAAAAATATATCTATGTGGTTGTTAAAATCAAGACCCACTTGACGGCACATGATCAATCGATCAAAATCATGGACACTTAAATTGTAAATTGACAAAGCATATATAAGTCCTAAACTATAAAAGTCTTTATACACCATGATACTTTGTGACATGACAAGATCTTCAACTTGCTTGATAGAAAGCTGGTGGCTGCTACAGAACTTTCAGATTTTCTATGTGCAACATAGGTCCAGTATTTTGCAGTAATTATACAGAGAGTCCTCGACTTACAACAGTTCGTTTAGTGACTGTTCAAAGTTACAACAGCACTGAAAAAAGTAACTTATGACTGATTTTTACAGTTGCAACCTTTGCAGCATCCCATTCAGGTGATCAAAATTCAGATGCTTGGCAACTGGCTCATTCTTAGGACCGTGGCAGCATCCCAAGGTCATGTGATCTCTTTTTGCAACCTTCTGACAAGCAAAGTTAATGGGGAAACCAGATTCACTTAACGACCAGGTTGCTAACTTATCAACTGCAGTGATTCACTTAATAACTGTGGCAAGAAAGGTCATAAAATGGGACATAATTCACTTAATAAATGTCTCATGTAACAACAGAAATTTTGGGCTCAATTGTGGCTGTAAGTCGATGACTACCTGTACTTTGTGGAACAATCAGATCTCACATCAAGTGCATTGAAAAAAGGGTAAAGGTAAAGATTTCCCCTCTCCGGTCAGGCTTGACCCTAGGGACCAGTGCTCACCTCCATTTCTTAGCCAAGGAAGCAGGCACTGTCCAAAGATATTTCTGTGGTCAAGTAGCCATCATTATACTCATTAAAAATATGTTTAAAATAGTGTATATTTTATGTTGTTATGCTAAATCAATCAACAAAAAATACAGACACCACAACAGCATTAAAGGATCAACATAACTTCAAAATGATAAGTATATACATTATACACACACACACACACACACTTATATATATGGGCATGTGCATTATGAACATACAGATACATTGAAAGAAAAATGATAAAGAGAACAACTCCAAAAATTCTACATTGTTCAAGTTCTTCTTTAAAAAATGTCAAATGTAAACATAGTACACATATCATGAGGACCTAAACTGTTGGGAGCAATAGGCTGACTCTTTAAACTTCTTAGAGAGGGCTGTAAAGCACTGTAAAGCCATATATAAGTCTAAGTACTAGTGCTATTGCTACTGCTATCAACAATCCATTGCTGTAAATCAGGAATAAACTTTCCCTGCCATAATAATTTTTCTTATCAATTCCCATACACCCCAAATTCCACAGTATTTTTCGTCCTTTTCTAAATCCTTAGAGTTTAGCCAAGAACATGTGCATCGGTAAAATGCAACAGTTGATCCAGAGTCATGTTAACAAGCCTACAGATATCAGCCCAAATTCAACAAGAATAAGAGAAGGCCAAACCATGTGGCTTAATGTTCCAGCTCCTGATTTATATCTCCAACGGCGGGATGATCATAACCAACTTTTATTAAAAAATCTAAGTATACCTAAAACAAAATAGTTGTTGCTTTAACCTCATCTTAAGATCGTAAGAAATTGATTTGATGTTGTTAAATGTAACCACCATTGATTTACCATGACAGGCTATTTAAACTCATTATTCCAAAGTCAGATAAATCATATCAATTTCATCAAACACCCCCCCCCCCCCCAATTCTTAATAATAATTATTACTGGCATAGGAACATCAGATAATCATTCGAGAATTTTTCACCAGCATTGAGCTTCAGAAGCAAGAATCACATCTGGGTCAAATAAACTAAAAAACGGATTCCAAATATTTGGGAGCTAATCTAGAGGCCCCCCCCCCCACCTCCCGCCCCAATCTGATTCCATTATTAGAGCGTCTGGCCTATGAAGTTTCCTCATTTAGCCAGAGTAGCGTTTTCACTGGTTTTAAACTCCACCCAAGGACAGATCAGGGAAAGAGTTTTGATTCTCCTTTCTTGCAGTTCAGAAAAAAAAATTCTCCTCTGGAAAAAAATGGAATCTTCCTCAGCCCTGGGGAAAAGAAAACACCTTCACTTGGATAGATCTGCATTGATCAGATTTGGGTTGAGAGGGATGTATGTTTGCATACATGTATACATGTCTGGCGGTGGGGGGATTAAATTTTTTTTACTACTGGTTCTGTGGGGATGGCGTGGCTTGGTGGACATGGCAGGGAAAGGATACTATAAAATCTCCATTCCCTCCCCGCTCCAAGGGATTTTCCCTCCTGCAAAATCCCCATTCCCTCCTGATTAGCTGGGACTCGGGAGGCAGAGAATAGATGGGGGCGGGGCCAGCCAGAGGTGGTATTTACCGGTTCTCCGAACTACTCAAAAATTCCGCTACCGGTTCTCCAGAACAAGTCAGAACCTGCTGAATCCCACCTCTGATGTGTGGATGGTTGACATCCATGCAAACATATAGGGAGCTATGCCTGTAGTGGTGATAGATTTAAAATCTTTCTCCAAACCTTGTGCTAAATGGTACATCAAATGGCTGAGGGTTACATTCGTCTCACTTTTTCATTCATGCAAATGAACTTTTGACTTATCCTACCTAAGCCATCCATGGTTGTAGATCAGAAAGCGTCCCCATCACAGAAATTAATGTATCATTCTGAATCACGCCTTGTCATATGATCTTCATGCTATGGGAAACAAGCTTAGGAATGTGCATGACATGGGTTGTCATGATTTCCTGTGGGTTTAGAAAATAGCTAAGCTCTCGGTAGATTAAACTGATCTCAGTTTAAGGAAAAACTCTGTTGACAAGTTTTGTCAATGTCTAAATGTAGTCCTCAACTTACAACCAAATCTGAGCATAGACTTCCTGTTGCTAAGTGTTCTGACCTAGACTTCCCCCAAAACACGAAGCAGATCCCTGATCCCAACGAAACCCCTTTTATTCTCGAATGTGAATTCCTCTCGTTCACATTCAGCAAAGGCCTAGTAAACAGTCTTTCAAGTGTGAATTTATGACCACGGACTTTATCTAGCTTGGAAAGCTGCCATGTAAATATTTTCCAAAACCAGTGCTGTGCAAGGAAAGACTTGGCAGAGAGTCTCTGAGTTTCATGGACAGATCTTCACACTCTTGAAACGAATGAATGAACAAACGCATGAATTGTTTCCTGCAAAAGCCCACCCCCCTTTCGCTCCTCTTTTATTTCCTATGGGAAGGGCCATTCACCGTCTACTGTGACTTTACTCCCAAGTCAATCCTGATTTCTTAGCTGTTCTTTTCTTCTAGCAGCTCTGCGCATGCACACACTAGGAACAGGCTCCAGCTGTTCTTCTGCCTCACTGCTGTCTAGCTCCGAAGGCAGCTGAGAACTGCCAGATGGCCTCGGCCCTGTCTCTGCCTCTGACCCAGAGCCCTCATCCGAGCCTTCCCCAGTCTCCAGAACTGGCCCATGTTCCTCCCCAACCTCCTCAATTCCGACTCTGCTATCAGCTGCGCTGGCCACTGGTGGGCCACAGCACTAAGTGAGGCAGTGGTTCAGTGAGTTTTGCCCCATTTTACGACTTTTCTTGCCACGGTAGTTAAGTAAATCACCACAGTTGTTATGTTAGTAGCTTGATTTTTAAATGAAACTTCCCCATTGATTTGGCTTGTCAGAAGATCACAAAGGGTGATCACAGGACCCCGGGACACTGAAAACGTCATAAACGTGAATCATTTGACAAGCATCTGGATTTTGATCATGTGACCAAGGGGATGCTGCAATGGTCGTGAGTATGAAAAACGGCCCTAAGTCTCTTTTTTTCAGTGCCGTTGTAACTTTGAACGGTCCCTCAACAACTGTTGTATGTCAAGGACTACCTGAATTTGCATTGTTTGGCCTAATGTGCAATGTCATTAAGGCACATATGCTATCTCCTTACCAATTTTAAGTTGATTTTAAAACCTACCACGGGCTTCACATATTATTCCCATTTCCTTCCCGATCAATTCCCCCCCCCCCCCCCAAAAAAAAAGAGAAAGAATACCAAGAATGAATCCAATTCAGACTTTGGTTCCAAATCTGCTGAGTTGATTTCAGTAATGCAGCCAACTTCAGGGAAAGAGAAAACCTGTTTATACAAGTGGTCTACTTCTATTGCCAAAATAAGTGGGAGTCCCAGACTCATTCATGCATACTCACATACCACAGCTTCACTTCCATTTTTTAAAAAATCACAACTATTGGGGGTTCCCCCCCCCCCAAAGGAGTTGTGCAGATTTTATGTGACTACACTAGCCACTTTGCATGAGATTATCGTTTGCGTGTGAATCATTTTTCCTTTCCTAGCTGCTTCCAGAATATGGTAAAAAGCGTTTCAAAAATATATAAAAGTTCATTCATGTTCACTTAGTAGCAATAATTCTTATCTACCTTCCTAAGTGCCCTTACTTCCAGTGGTTGGAAAATCATCTGCACTTTTATTTTATTTTTGGCGTCGCAGTTCTCTTCAGCACTAACCAGCAAGGTCGAAGAGCTGGGTTTCTGGCCACTGAAATACAAAATACCATGAAAGCATCAGACCCTACTTGCAAAACGCAGCTAGTTTTATTAAATGAAAAAGAACCAAGGTCTTAATCCCCAATCCTATCCTAAATGCTTTCTAATAAATTCTGTTGCCAAGAAACAGTAACCAAGCTACTGTCTCTAGGTTTGAGCTTCTGTGTATGCTGACCCATCCAAAACGAGGAGAAGTGTAGTGCAATTCCTATGCCCAATGAAGTAGAGACAGCGTTCCGGTATCGGAGTGCCCAAGGCACAAATTGTCTGTTTCAATTCTCCAGGCAAAGTGATGAAGAATAGCTTTAGAATCAATTGGCTGTTTCTACTTACTCCTCAGTTGGTTTTGACTATGCTGGCAGATCAATCCAACCGGACTGAGGCACTTCTTGACCTCCATCGACGGTATTTGTTTTCTCCCTGCATAACTATATTAACATTTGGTAATCTAACATATAAAATAGCAGCAATATCTGTCTAGATAAATTGCAGAAATAAGAATCAGGAGCCCTGCGTTAGTGAGAGAGTAGAAAGAAGAAGCGGAATGATGAAAAGGGTGACTTATTTGTGTGGGGATAGATTCAGAAGTTCTATGTACGGTTGTTTGGAGCTCTAAGCCATATTAGATTTTCTAGCTCAGGATGTTTCAAGTGCGTCGCTGCAAATAGATTGTTGTTGTTAGTTGCCAGGTTGTGTCTGACTCATCGGAACCCCATGGACAACATTCCTCCAGGCCTTCCTGTCCTCTACCATCCCCCTGAGTCCATTTAAGCTCACGTCGACTGCTTCAGTGACTCCATCCAGCCACCTCATTCTCTGTCGTCCCCTTCTTTTTTGGCCCTCAATCGTTCCCAGCATTAGGCTCTTCTCCAGTGAGTCCTTCCTTCTCATTAGGTGGCCAAAGTACTTGAGTCTCATCTTCAGGATGTGGCCTTCTAAAGGGCAGTCAGGGTTCATCTCCTCTAGGACTGACCAGTTTGATCCAAGGGACTTGCAGGAGTGTTCTCCAGCACCATAGTTCAGAGGCCTCAATTCTTTGATGCTCAGTCTTTCTCATGGTCCAACTTTCACAGCCATACATTGCAACTGGGAAAAACCATAACCTTAGTAGGTAAATAGGTTAGATTCCTATAAAGAAACTGTCCCACGTAAGAGAATCATCTCGAGCCTGCATGCTAACTTCCCTCCTCCCCACAGGGGAAGGGACTAAAGGTGAAGATGGAAAGTATCAAATGAAGAGCCTCACCCAAGAGTTTTATTTATATAATCTGCAAATGCCAGGAAGAAATTCCTGCCTCAAGGGCAATGGTTTTTTTCTTGACTTTGAGAAAGAAAAATATGCTCCATTCCTCATTTTCTTGGCCTCCAGTAGGATTTGGGCCTTCTGGACTAAGGGCGACATGATAGCACTGTTCCAATATTTGAGAGGCTCAAAGACGAGAGGGTCAACCTCTTTTCCAAAGCACCAGAAGGCAAGGCAAGAAACAATGGTTGGAAACTAACCAAGGAGAGAAGCAACCTAGAACTAAGGAGAAATTTCCTAACGGTGAGCACAATCGAGGCTTTCAAAAAGAGACTGGACAGCCATTGGTCTGAAACATTTTAGAGTTGCCTACTCTAGCAGGGCGCTGGACTAAAATACCTCCAAGGTCCCTTCCAATTCTATTGTTCTAAGTCCATCTATACAAGTAATGTAAACATAACAACTCCCTCATGAAGTTTTCAAATCCTGATGACTTCATGGGCTCCCCATATAGTTTTCTTGTTAGTAGTGTTTAAGTGACTCACTAGTAATACCTTCTGTGCAGAGGTAGTAGTCAGCCAGTTCTGACAGGTTCTGGAGAACCGGTAGCGGAAATTTTGAGTAGTTTGGAGAACCAGCAAATAGGCTGGCCCCGCCCCCGTTGCCTCCCAGCTGATCTTCTTTTGTTGCCCTGAAAGGAGTATGAAGCTGGAAAGCAGGTTAGTGGGGTGGGGAGGGAATGGGAATTTTGCAGTATCTTTCCCCTGCCACACCCACAAAACCATGCCCACAAAGTCATGCCATGCCCACAAAGCCATGCTCACTGAACCGGTAGTAAAAAAAAAATGAATCCCACCACTACTTCTGTGATGTTTTTTGATCTCACAGTCTAGCTTTTGGTTCTGGAACATCCATATATATTTGTAGAAGCAGCTAAGTTAACTAGTTGCTACCACTTGCTGTGTAGGAAGAGGCAAATATGGTTATTGCTCCCATTGATCCAGATTTGTTGGTGTTGGGAAGGATGTATAGGAATTTGCAGAAGAAAAGTCAAATCATTCGCAAATAGAATTAGGGTAAGAGCAGGGAGAGGTAGGCATGAAATAAAGAATGTAAACCTTGTTCAGATAGTCAATTTCTTAAGATACGATAGGAAAATAATTAGAACAACCCAATTAATTCACTCCTGAATTCCTTTATGTTTCTAAGCTGGGGAAACACATAGGGTTCTTGTAAAATCAGAATTTTGAAGCAAGAACTTAAGTACTTAAAAAACCCCAAACCAGATTCCCTTATTTCATTAAGGGCTGTAAGTAGTCCTCCCTTAACAACAGTAAGTGGGACCAGCAACTTCATTGCTAAACAAAGTGGCCATAAACCGCAGTATCAAAGCCTGTACTGACTTATTATGGCCATTTGTGCTGTCTACAGTTGTGGCAGTTGTGGTAGTTGCAACAGTTTCAGTTGTGATAGTTAAATGAGACCTGTGCAAGTTGTTAATTACAATCTTATTTGACCACCATTTGTGACCTCTGCTTTCTTCCCATTGACTTTGCTTGTCAGAAGCCAGCAATAAAGGAAACAAATGGAATTCAAGACGACAGGATGCTGTGACCGTTATTATTGTAAATTGCCAGTTGCCAAGCACTCAAATTATAATCATGCCACCCTGAGGTGCAACAGTGCAACTTTAAGAAAAGTTGTAAGTTTCATTCAGTGCCATCATAACTTCAAACAGTCACCGAATGAATGGTTGTTAACCAAGAAATATTTGTATAGGGTTTTGTCTCCCTCAAGGGTTGATAGAAAGCAAACTGCAAAACATCTCGGTGGTAAATAATTCAGCTAGCTTTTATTCTCACTGGAACAGGTTTCAGCGTGTTCAAAATTAGGAGAGTTCACAAATGGTACTCTCATCCATTCCACTCAGCTATCATAACGATTGGCTAGATCACCACTAATGACAAATGAAAGGATTGAAATTTACCTTGTAGTCTTGAAGTGCTTTTTTAATAAAATGATGCACTGTTGATATTTGTCACCGAAGAGACTGTCTAGAACAGTGATGGCAAACCTTTTCAGTACTGAGTGGCCAAACCAGAATGTACATGCGTGCCAGAGCACAGGCTCTGAAGACCAGCTGGCTGGCGTGCCCGTTCCTGGTATTTGGCTGTTTTTAGTGCCATTTTCAGGGCATTTTCAGGTGCACTGGTGCCCGTGAAGACCAGCTGGCCAGCACACATATACACACTGGAAATCAGAAAAGAAGCTGGTGATGGCGCGTGTGCCCACAGAGAGGGCTCTGCATGCCACCTCTGGCACACATGGCATAGGTTTGCCATCACAAGTGTAGAAAGTATAAAGGTACTTTGAATTTATGCTGGAAATGTGAACCAATGTGAGATGACATTTTATTAGGTATGGTGGATGTGTAGAAAAGCTGTTCCCCCCCCCCAAATGTTTAAATACATAGATAGATAGATAGATAGATAGATAGATAGATAGATAGATAGATAGATAGATAGATAGATAGATGATAGATAGATAGATAGATGATAGATAGATAGATAGATAGATGATAGATGATAGATAGATAGATGATAGATAGATGATGATAGATAGATAGATAGATAGATAGATAGATAGATAGATAGATAGATAGATAGATAGATAGATGATAGATACATACATACATACATACATACATACATACATACATACATACATACATACATACACTAATTCAGAAAATTTTAAAAGATTAATATACCATCGGAACCAGACACTTTTCTGTGGAGATTAATGGATAATCAACTAGAAAAAAAATGTTGATTTTATATATAACTAGCCGATTAACCAGCGTTGCCCAGGTATTTATTTATAGGGGGAAAATGTCTCGACCAAACGTAATTTTTCCCCCTTACCAGAGGGAGCCCCCTTGTGGAGTACTGTGAAGCTGTTACCATGGCAACTGTACCATGCGCTGTACAGTAGAATCCAGTACAACAGGCTGTAACACACACCCCGAGGGGTGTTAGGGGTGTCTTGCCCCCACAGTATTTGTTTCCAGGGAGTAAGTCATCTGTGTACCAAGTTTGGTTGAAATTGCTCGAGGCGTTCCAGAATTATGCTGGAACACACACACATAGGTGTATATGTGTGTTTGTGTGTGTTTGTGTGTGATAATTGCAACGAGATTACGGTATGCTCAAAAGTGGAAAAATTCAATCTTACCCACAATAGAGGAATGATTAGTGAAGATGTTGTAACTTAACTGAGATAGCTAAATTGACTTCCTTGATTAGAGAAAAGACAGTATCTACATTTATGACTGACTGGAAACCCCTTATAGACATTTTACATGAAACAGGAAAAAAAATACACCAGTAACTTGTTATTTTTATGATTAGGGAAAAAACTAAATAATAGAAAAAGTGCGGGTTTTTTAATAACCATAGAGTAAGCGATAACTTTATAATCATACTGCATTTGTTGAAAGGAAATTGGAAGTGCTTCTATCTCTTTTTATCTTTCCTTTCTGTATTTTTTTCTTTTTTCTGTATTTTCATTTTTCTTGATTTTCTTTATTCTTTGTTATTTTTTTGGTTAATTTTTTATCCTTTCTTAAAACCCTTTAGCAAAATTTATATTAATAAAACCAACCATAACATGACTTCATTGACTTAAATCTCATATAAATTATTCTTGAATGCTTCGATGATCCTTAGTTCTGTGGACACTAATCTAGTAATTTCTATTTTTGCTTAACAAGCTAACTCCACTTAAATTAGGTTGAAACGGATGGAATGCTTTCCTGACTATCAGATCACCAGCCTAATCAGGCAAACTGTGAAGCTACTTTTAATTGGATATTTAATAGACTTGGCTAAAATTGTGGTCTAATCCTAGAGTGCTCTCACTTCCAGAGATAAAGCACCACTTGGCACCCTTCGTGACACCGTTATTATTAGAAATCCTGCAACCTAAGTGACATTCAAAGCATGTTATTTGTAATACTTAGACAATTCAATAAAACAGCAAGGAATTCAAAGCAGGCAAATTTTCTGTAAGTCTCTCCTGAATTCATCGAAAGCCATCTTGCTTGCACTCCTACCTGAAGTGGGTTTCCATCCTTGAGACCATCTTCAGAGCTTTTTCATTCTCTCCAACCTAGCAGAATGTCGGAAAGAAGTTACATAAAGGGACTCTAAGATCTGTCCATCTCTCTGTCTGTCAATAAGAGAACGCTAAAAGCAGAGCAGAACTGGACCGAATTTCATATGGAAAGACAAAAAGAAGATGAAGTTCAAATAACAGACCAGAAATATAGAGAAAAAAGAAAAATCTCCAGATTTCCCCCCCTCCAAATAAATTATCTAATGCAGGGGTGTCAAACTTGATTTCATTGAGGACCAGATCAGGGTTTGACCTCGGGGGGCCAGGATTGGCATGGCCAGGTTGACATCACTCGTGTTGGTGGTGGTGGTGGGGAGAGCCTGTGTTGGCCTGAGTGCTCTGCCAGCCAAAATGGACTCCCGGGCTCAATTTTTGGCTGGGACAGCTTCCTACAACTCTCTGCCAGTGAAAATGGAGCTCAGGGGGCGTGTGCGCAGCCCTCTCAAGCTCTGTTTTTGCTGGCAGAGGCACCACAGGCTGGTCCTTCACTGTTTCCAGGGTGGCCCTGTGGGCCAGATCTAAGCACCCGGTGGGCTGAATCCTGCCCGCAGGCCTTGAGTTTGATACCCCTGCTCTAACATATCCAATGGGGAAGGCAGTTGGGCAGTGGATCAAAATGTTGTAGGTCCTCCTATCTAGGCCATCCCTATCCTTCCTTGTCATCTGACCCATACCTGAGCTATAAAGGGTTGGAAAGGATTCCTGAAACTATAATTTGCATGCATTTCAGAGGTGGGTTGCAAATCCCAGTGCTACCGGTTTCCTCGTGCTCACACGCGCGCACTGCTTCTGCACATGCGCCATCTGGGCAGGTGGGTGGAGCCTCCCCCCACTGCCACTACTGGTTCGCCCAATCCAGACCAAACCAGGAGCAACCTACCTCTGATGCATTTCCTATTTTCTTCTGAATTATGGCCAGAGCCATATTTCCATATTTCCTTCTTTTTTTTGTACATGATCCTTTTTAGCATAGCAGTCTCTTCTCCGCTTCTGATGTTATTGACTTGACATTTAAATGGATTCACAGCTTAGCCTGAATATCGTATCCATCAAAGGTTTCTGATCAAACTGAAATACAGGGTGAGATGCTATAGGATTCCATCCTGACCTTGTAGAATTCAATATTTTTATTGAGATGGATGGAGAGGTAGAGGGATATGCTTATCAAATATACCAGTGGCACAAAAACAGGGTTAACAGAGAACAGAAATAAATCCATTAAACAAAATGAGCTGAAAATATCAGGATGCAATTTAAATGAGACAAATGCAAAATCATTGGGGAAACAAATCTAATACACAGGTAAGGAATGGCAGATATCTGGCTTGGGAGCACATCTGGAACAATCTGAATGGGTCAGCAGTGTAAAAAATACAAATGCAGCATTAGTCTAAAACGCAAGCCATAGCAGCTTTATGCTGTGCTGCTCAGAACTCACCTTAAATATTGTATCTACTATAGGTCCGGGCACCACCCTTTATTTAGAAGAGGCATGTCCAATCTATGGCCCTCGGGCCACATGTGGCCTCGCACAACTCATAATGCGGCCTCACAAGATTGTAAGCTTTGAACATAACTATGTGATTTATACATATGAACTGTACTATATATTTTATATCCAGTCGAAGACAATTCACTCAAGGCAGCCTAGGCAGGCCAAAAGGCTGATGCTTTAGAAGATGTGGAATACATTCAGATAAGAGCAGTGAAGAGGCTCAAGAAATTAAAAACTATTATGAGACATTAAAGGAACTGGGAAAGCTTAGCCTTGAGTGGGGGGAGAACCTTGGAAAAAAATGACCAAGGACAGATTGTGTAGCCCTTTTCAAATGGTTGAAATAATATTACACAGAAGAATAACATGACCTGCTCCTTGTGTTTTCAAAGCCCAGGATAAAGGATGATTTTAAATTACAAATGCAGATTCCCATTGTTGTTGTTAGTTACAAAGTGTTGACCGAGCCACGGACAACGTTCCTCCAGGCCTTCCTGTCCTCTACCATCCCCCGGAGTCCATTCAAGCTCATCAACTGCTTCGGTGACTCCATCCAGCCATCTCATTCTCTGCCGTCCCTTCTTCTTTTGCCCTCAGTCTTTTCCAGCATTAGGCTCTTCTCCAGTGAGTCCTTCCTTCTCATTTGGTGGCCAAAGTATTTGAGTTTCATCTTCAGGATCTGCCTTTCTAAAGTCTAGGACTGACTGGTTTGATCGCCTTGCAGTCCAAGGGACTCGCAGGAGTTTTCTCCAGCACCACAGTTCAAAGGCCTCAATTCTTTGGCGCTCAGCTTTTCTTATGGTCCATCTTTCACAGCCACACATTGCAACTGTCGTTGTATATGGGGGGGGGGCATCCCGACAATAAGTGTAGTTCAACAGAAGAACCAATTATCCAGTGAGATGGTGGTGCTTCTCCTTCATAGGATATATTCAAATGGAGGTTAGACAGCCATCTTTTGGGAGAGTGATTTAAGGTAGATTGTTGCACTGAGCAAGGGGTTACAACCAGTGACCCTAAATGGCTTTTTCCAGTTCTATGATTCTGTGATCAAAGTTTTCTCCTCGCTGCTTTGTCTGCTCGAATGAACCTGCTGCCTTACACGCTGCAGGCCCCCTGGGTCCCACCCATTGTAGCATGTTAGACAGCTTCATTTCCGTCTTCCTTTCAACTCGAGGCCCTTTCACATGGCCCTTCGGTGATGCTCCCAGATTGGCACCTTGTTCCTTTGATCCCATGCTATCAATATTGAGCAGTTCAGGTGCTTTTCCTTCCGCTCACCTGCCATGTAACTCTAATTGCAGCTGCTGGAGCTTCCGAGTCTAGTTTCCCATTGATAAAAAGAAAAAACACCCACTCCTTTCCTCCCCTTCATTTATTCTGCAACCACTAAGCTGCTACATTGCCGGAGCATCATGCACTCAGCTTTCTTAGATAGTTTTTGGGGACTGACAAAAAGGTCTGCCTGCGATGCTTAAGGGATTCCATATTTGAGAAAGTATCTAAACTTTGGACCGGCAACTTATTATATATTATAATAAGATATGTTAGTGCTGGGGGCGAAAATGAGACCCAAATTATGAAATGATGGTTTTAAGCACATATTATCAAAGCTTTTCAGTTATTTAAGGACCCCGTTCTATCTTTTAAAACCTCCAATTCTGAAGACACCCAGGCTTGGGGCGTAAGATGATGGATGTTTTGCAACCCTATCCTAGGGCATTATGATAAGGAAGACTTCCTTGGCTCAGAAAATGGGTGCATGGAATCAGGAGTGGGATTCAAAAATTGCAGCAAAGGGTTCACTGCCCTGTTGCTGGGTGGGTGTGGCCATGGTGGGCGTGGCTTAGTCAGCCTTCTGCACCACAGCGGGGGAGGTGGGCGTTTTTCACCCTTCCTCATTCCTCGAGCCTCCAGAAGGGCAAAAACCGCTTCCCCTGGGCTCTGGAGGCCCTCCAGAGGGCAGAAACAGGCTGTTTCTGGACTTCCAGAACCTCCGGTAGGCCCGTTTCCCCCCACCCCCCCTGAGTCTCTGCGCAGGCCCTGCACTTACCTGGCATGATGGAAGGGTCGCGTGGAGATTCCTGGGAGGGGTGGGGTGGGATGGGCATGGCCAGCCAGGGGTGGCATTTGGGGGTTCGCTGAACTGGGCAGAATCCTAGCTAGAGGATCACCCAAACCTGTGCCCATTCTTGTATGGAATGATGGGAATTGCAGTCAAACACATTCAAGGGCTACAGATGGGGATATATCACTACTGCAGAGTCTTAAACCAAGCACAGCCAGACCCACACTTGGAAATGTGAAGAAGTCTTTTTCTTCTGCCTGCCCTCTTGCCCTCAATTTTTCTTTCTGCTGCCTAACTGGGCCATCTTTTAACTCCGAAACTCAGAGGAATCTCGTAGTGTTTAGCTTTGCAAGCCTTGTTTTCGTAAAAGACTCTTTATTTGGGAGATCGCAAAGGTGCTTTTTCAACAGGCAACTAACTGGACTTTGTTTCTCCTTGAAGATGTTTCGCTCCTCATCCGAGAGGTTTCTTCAGTTCTGACTGAATGGGGGAAGGATAGAAGGATTTATATTCCTTGCCATCACTGGGTCATTAGCACTTTTTCTGAGAGTTGTTGAGACCACTTGGAGATATATCTGTGCCCTCGGGGTCACCTGGGTAGTGAAAATGGGTGTGTAGCCTTCCTGGAATTGCTGAAAGGACTGTGTTCAGAGAGTGCTAGTGACCAGATGGGATGTGAATCTTTCCACCCTCCATTATTCAGTCAGAAATGAAGAAGCTTCTTGGATGAAGTAAAAAGTCTTCAAGGAAAAACAAAGTTAAGTTAAGTCCTGGACTTGCGATCAGTCCTAAGTCCTCGACTTACGACCGGCCGCAAGTCCTCGACTTACGACAGCCGGCAACTGCTCAGCCACACCTGATTGGCTAAGGCACAGCTGGTGGAGTGCAGGCTGTTACATCTCTCCCATTGGTTGCCTTGCTTGACAGCTCGTGTATAAATAGCCGTCAAGCAGGGCAAGGTGCTGAACTCTGTATAAAGTTATTTTGTTAGCTGTTCTGTTGAAATGAAAGCTGTTCTACTTACCTCAGCCGTTCCACGTCTCTTCTATCGATCCAGTCTTCAATACAGTTGCCTTTTGAAAAAGCACCTTTTGGAGAACCATGACCTGGATGACTGAGGATCTCCATAGATATTTGCGAGATCCCATGCCTGTCCTTTAATTTTCTCTCAAAATAGTTAGGGATATTCTGCTTTTTACTAAAGTGCTGGGATTCTAATCAATGCATTTTGTTCCATAAGATAAAACAGAGGTTTTGTGTGTCGGTGGCCTATATCCTGCAGTTCATTCCAGTGGTGGGTTGCAGGCGGTACGCCCTGGTACGGGTGTACCGGTGCCTGCCCGGAGCACCGGGTACTGTTTCAGTACGGGGCTCCGGAGGGCCCATCTCCCCGAGCTCCTTACCTGTATTTGAGCTCTTCGGCGCTTTCGCGCACACAGCGTACGACGCCTGCACAACGCTCTGCCGAGCAGCTGCAGCATCACAGAGGTGTCGCGGAGGTAAGGGCGCGTGGGCGCGTGCATGTGGGAGACGCTGGGCCCCGTTGCACCGTACCAGTTGCAATGGGATCCGGAAACCACCACTGGTTCATTCCCCCATTTTGTTAAAGTACAATGTAAAGTCTTCCATGGAGAAACCATGCTCCTGCAATTATCATTAAATAGCAGGATGGTGGTATTCTTTAGGTGCCTGTTTGGTCCCAAGATGCTTGGTTGATAAGAATAAGTGCCACCTGCGGCCCTAATATTCAGATTCACAATTGCCTCTGTAGATTAAGATAATTGAAATCTTATCTCTTCAAGTATCCTGATTTGAGAATCTGATGTAACACTTTTACTTTATAGAGTAAATCCATTTTAGGAAACGCTGAACGTGTCTCAGCAAACGTTTCAGAAAATCCTGACAATTGTTGGGATAGGATTGTTCCCTGTTTCATAGGGTCCTGTCCCATCCCCAATGATTCCCCACAATTGACACCGTGTATCATGTCTTGCATAACTGAGCTACACACACACAAAAAAAACAACAACCACCTGAACAATATAAATTAATGTGGCAGACAATTGAAAATGGCAGGATTGGAAACAAATGTCCTAAAGGCACTAAATTTTATTCTGTTGCTAGGTGCTTAAAATGACTCTTATGGTTGGTTGCAGCGAACCACGAACATATAGCATGCCTTATTTCATCACATTTATTTTAGATTGTGTAACACAAAACAAAAAGGGGTTGCTGCATTTTTTAACATTCTGCACTCTTACAACCCTAGAATTATCGTTTCCCCCAAATCTCTCCTTTTACTCAATCCCTCCTGTCTTAGCCGTATAGTTTTAAGGCAGTGTGGCAGGCACGGTTCGGGGCTTGCGCTACAGCTTCAGCGTGAGGGCACCCACACTGATTCCATAACCCTTCCAAAGCTAATCTAATTAATACTGACGGGAGGATCCGACTGTCGGATGGTTTTACAGATGTCCCGGTATGATGGATCCAGTGCCTTGTTTTTGTGGCTGGCTTGCAGCCAGCTTTAGCCAAACCTTGGCAAATGAGAGGTGGGATTGTGAACTGCTAGATAGACCAACATCTAGGACCTGGACTGGCTTCGCTCTTATGGATTTCACATAAAACTAAGTGTTTCTAAATGGCAAGTTTAATGCCTATTTGATCTATCTGGGTGGCAGTTGCTTACAATCCTGTTTTCTCTCCTTTTTTAAAAAATTCCCTTTCCTTTACTCTGGACAATGATTACTTTTTTTCCTTTCTTTCTTTCCTACTCGCTTGCTGGGCTGATCAGTTGTGAAAGGCGGAGAGTGAGAGAGAAGCAAGAGGATAATAGCATATAGCATCATATAGCTGGGGCTTCCTTGACAACACAAATAAGACTCTTTGATAGCAGGTCTCGGCTACAGTGCTAGGGGGGCACCAACTGTTCAAGAATTCAGTAGTGTTTATTTGGATATTGTCTTGTGTTGCTGCAAAGGATTTTTTTCCCCCCTCTTTCTTTTTCCTTGCTTTGTGCTTTGGAAAAGCTTTCACGCTGTCAGGCTTCAACTCCAGAAATTGCTCATAGCCAATATGTATGTATGTTTGTTTTTAATTAGTCACTCATTGTGGGGAAGAGATCCGGAGTCTCTCTGTCCAGAAGCTTAATCACACTCGAGAAATCAATGTGATCTTACTGAATGAACACCGTGGACCGTTAAATTTACTTCTCTTCAGCTTCATAATATAAAGCACCGGTGAGTGATCTTTTATTCCTTCTCATGCATGTCTTCTCGTTTACAGCAAGCAAAGCTGGGGGAACATGTGGAGGGATGGGGAGGGGGGGGGACAGAGAGAATCCTGGCAAATTGATGGACCTTATAGTAGTATTATATAATGCCCTTCTACCTGTTGTGCATGTATCTTTCACAACACCACGGATACTCGGTGCTTTCCTGAGTTGCATAGGCTTGGCACATACCCCTGTGGATTGATGCACGCACCAAATTTAGGAAATTCCCTCTCCAGGCTGAGTTGGAAAACTGTGTAGAAAATACTTGGCACGAGGGAGACAGACTACTTTGCCGACGGTTAGCGTTCAGGTTATACCTATACGAATATACTGGCATATGATACATCTGTGTATTATAAGAAACCTACCCTTACTTTTTCCAAAGGATCTGCAGGATGTTTCCAGTCTATATTTTGTGCTGTGGCTCGTGAGAGTTGATTTGTGCTTAATTGTAGTGATGATGAGAAATACAGCCTGCAGAGAGAGTTGATTCCTCCTCCTCTTTCCCCCACTTCAGCAGCGTAAGGTTTCTGCAATAGTTAAGCTACTGAAATGTTTACTACGGTTATCATTCCTTTATTGCCACAATGTATAATTTTTCCACGGAAGGGAGAGGCACCCAAAAGAGTGGTGGTTAAATGCACTTAGCATGTCAGCAGCTGAGATGCATGTTTCCTCCTGCTGCGTTCCACAGATGTACCGGCTATCTGACAGTTCCCCCAGGCTCTGTTTACAGCATCGTATAGCCTGGAACACAAGCACGAGGAATCGTTTGGGAGGGTGCCTACCATCCTGATTGCCAGATCTCACCTGGGACCCACTCCCTGATAGAGCTGATGTCTCCAGGGATGAAAACCCTCCCGTGCATTGACCCATTGCTCCATCTAGCGTTGACTGTGGCTAGCTTGTGCAATGAAGTCGTGCCAGTTTTTCTTTCCACCAAAGCAGTGAGATCAGTGAAGAAGGTATGTTGCAGAACGAGGTGCTCGGGACCCAACTGTATCTGCTGTACCCCATGAATCTCCTCAGTGTTTCCTGTACCCCAAAAAAATAGGACGAAGAGAGGAAATTGTCCACGTGCTCATGCAGCTAGCAAGCCTGAGAAACGAGAGAAAAATAAAGCACCCCTCATTCTTGCTGGTTGAAATCGTGAGGGGGAAAAAAAAGGACTAAGATGTTCTTAGGAAGGCGAGTGAGGAGAATGTGAGCGAAGGTTGGGAAGCAATTGATGGAAAGGAGATAGGGGGACAAGTAATCCTCTACAGAAGGTGTCTCAGCATTGGGTTGAGATACATTTCATTGTAGTGTTTAAGAGCTTTGACTACCATAGCTCCAACCAGCTGGAAAAGGAAGTATGGATTCCATACTAGACATATGAGTTCCATCACCCCCATGCAGTTGGTTGGATTTTAATAGCAGTGATTAGAAAGCATGATTGGCTTCCTCAATTAATGAATGTTGCACATAGTCAAAACCACTATGGAATCGTTAGATTTTAGAACTACATTAGGTTTTACATGTTTTTGGAAATTCTCAGTCATTCAAGTCATGGTTGTCCCAAAGGTGCTTTTCTAAAAGGTAACTGGACTTTCTTGGGATTTCACACACACACACCTTGAAAACGTTTCACTTCTCATCCAGATGACTGCAAAGAATATAAATCCTTTCCTTCCCCACCATTCAGTTAGAACTGAAGAAGCTTCTTGGATGAGAAGTGAAAGGGTTTTTTTTTGGTGGGGGGGAAAACCCAAGGAAGTCCAGTTGCCTTTAGGAAAAGCACTTTTGGAATTATGTTTTACAAGGACTACTGTTGTACAGTGGTGTGTTAAGCGTGTGCCAAATAAATGTGTTAAATACACCCATATCCTAATGCATACCATATTGTTCACTATGTAATGGATCATCTGTTACTAAACTAGGTTACCACAAAACTTGGAGGAGCTGGATAGGCATAGCTGTAAGCATGGAGATAGAGTGGATGAGAAACTTTCTTTCTTTGAAGTTTTTTAGCAATAACAATAGCAACTGCATTTAGACTTATATACAGCTTCATAGTGCTTTGCAGCACATTTTAAAGTGGTTACAGAGTCAGCCTGTTGCCCCCAACAATCCGGGTCCTTATTTTACCGACCTTGGAAGGATGGAAGGCTGAGTCAAACCTTGAGCCAGTCAGGATCAAACTCCTGGAGGTGGGAAGAGTTAGCCTGCAATACTACATTTTAACCACTACACCACCACGACTTTAAGCTGACTTACACTAGGTCCAAGCCTGTATCTATTTAACTGGTAAAATATCATTTAAAAAAAAATCCTACCAGTTTCAGAGGAGTTGCAGACAGAAGATGCTGATGTGCTAAATATTATTTATTTCTAGAAATATATGTGCTGTTTTTATTTCAAGTGTTGAGATCCAATGAGCCTCATAATTTATTTATTTATTTATTTGACTTATCAAATAAGCAACTTCGGAGCGGGGACAATTCTTACAAATCAGATGTTATTCTTCCTGGGCAAACCCTACATAACTACACCGCAAAGGCAAGGAAAATCTCTGCCCTATTGCTCTAGGGTGAATGTCCATGTTTGGAACAGCTTCCATCCAGGAGGTTCATCTAACTCTGAATGATTCTCATCCTTTAGGAAATCTCTTTTTGGGAACAACAGTAGCAAATATCTAGTGAACTCAGCTCTCTGTATATACCAGTAATAAAGGCAATCCATATAATAAATCTCAGCCACCATAAAAAGCATGTGATAAGATGTTGAGACAGAGAGAGAGAGAGAGAGATAACCAGATGGTTTCACAACCCTCCATAATATCCTAATGCTTCTTTCTTTTCGTTCTTTTGTTCTATTTCTCTTTGATTTTTTTCCCTCTGATTATCCTATTCGGACCTTTCTACTTTTATTCTTTACAAATAAAAAGGGTCGCATATCCTTTGAGACCTTGGCAAATATTCCTGTTTTACAGTCAGAGGGAGGCTACCAAATTAGCAGCTCGAGCATGCATGTTCTCAGCGTGATTTTGTATACTTTCTGCACCCTGCAGATTAAGATGTAATTCAAGGCACTATAACAATCCTGTTCAGTCTGAATGATTGTATGAAAGTGTTAATACCACTTTATAACACCTTGGTATTGCCGCACTTGGAATACTGCATCCACTTTTGGTCTCCACTATGAGACTTTAGAAAGAGTAGAAAGAAGAGCAACAAAAATGGGGGACTGGAGGCTAAAACATATGAAGAACGGTTGCAGGAACTGGGTATGTTTAGTTTAAGAGAAAGAAGGACTAGGGGAGACATGATAGCAGTGTTCCAATATCTCAGGGGTTGCCACAAAGAAGAGGGAGTCTAACTATTCTCCAAAGCACCTGAGGGTAGAACAAGAAGCAATGGGTGGAAACTAATCAAGGAGAAAAGCAACCTAGAACTAAGGAGAAATTTCCTGACAGTTAGAACAATTAATCAGTGGAACAACTTGCCTCCAGAAGTTGTAAATGCTCTAACACTGGAAGTTTTTAAGAAGAGATTGAATAACCATTTGTCTGAAATAGTATAGGGTTTCCTGCCTAGGCAGGGGGTTGGACTAGAAGACCTCCAAAGTCCTTTCCAACTCTGTTATTCTATTGTCTAAAGTTACGGTAAATCTATGCACACAGTATCCTTATGTCTCATTGTCGCTTGATGAACCAGCTTCTCTTCTAAATGGAGCACAAAGGTCTGAAGAATGTTTTTAAGTATGCTTCACCTGAATTCCCCGCTTCTGACGTGATTCAGAATCCTGCCGTATTGTAGTTCTAAAGAAGAATTGGACACATTGAGAAGTATTTAAGGGCAGCCATCCATTAACTCACAAGAAACAGTAGAGATTGGGTTGATTCACTGTAAATTGAATGTTTACAGTGTTTACAGAAATTCAGTTTCAAAATGCAAATCAAAATGTAGGTTCCATTACCTTTGTATTTTGTAGTTTGGTACTAATTTTAAAAAGCATGCTCTAAGTAAAAAGAAAAAAAAGAGCATGTGTTATGCAAGATAAAGCACAGAAGTACACTGTGGTAGAAATGCTCATGTTTAGACAAAATTGGGTATAAAAATGTGCATGCACGCAAATTCAAAAGGACCTAGGTTGTAGGTTCAGCTATGGCTGAAAAAGGCTTCTGCCTGAAATGCAGAATACAGGTGGTCCTCAACTTATGACCCCAATAGGGACCAGAAAATGTATCATTCAGCAGTGCAATTGTTGAGTCATGACTCAACACCTGCCTGTTCCCAATTTTATGAATATTTGGCTGCACTCGTTAAGCGAATCACTGTGGTCATTAAGCAAGACACCACATAAGTGAAACAATATACTTGCTGCCTTCCCCATTGATTCTGCTTCATTTGCTAAGAAGTTTGTAAATGACAATCATGTGACCACGGGATGCTGCAACCATCATAAATGTGCAGAGGTTACCAAGCGCTCAAATTGTGATCATGTGATCACAGGGACTCTGAGATGTTCGCAAGGACCAATCGTAAGTCACATTTTTAGCATTGTTGTAGCTTTGAACAGTTGTTGCGGAAAGCAGAAGCTGTGGGCCCTGGAAGACCTCCAACTTGTGCACAATCCTTGAATGGGGGAGTGCCACCCCATTCAAGATCAGGAGTTGGACTGTCCCCCAACCTGGGTGGTCCAAACACCCACAGCCACTCGGCTTTGATAGGATTGTTTAGAAAAAGTTCCTCCCCATCTAAACTGCCAGGAGCATGGAACCAAGAATGACATGATGATTTAATCAGGGTAGTTTCTTCATCGCTACTCATCTATAGACAGGAATCTTGTCAGACTAAAGTACAATCTGCATAACTGTTAGATACAATTCCTGCATGCCAAGGATTCCAAGCTGATTTGCCTCTTAGGTCCTTGGGAAAGACTCTCTCCCTCTTGCAACTCTACACCAGATTCCATCACATAAACCCACATAGCCTCTAGGCACCGGGACAGAACCTCAGCAGCTCTACTTGGCTGTACTGGAGTCAGGAGATAGACTTGGGTATGATTAGCATAATGGCAATACCAAAGCCCAAATTGGTAGATGACCTCACTCAGCAGGTTCATGTTGATGTTGAAAAGGAGGGGAGACAGAATAGAATCCTGGAGCACCCAGGCAGGAGTAGTGAGGAAGCAATCTCCCCCTCCACACATACACACACACATTTACACTTATTAAAACCAACCCTTGAGAAAGGAGGACCTTCGTAAAATGGTGCTCCCAATTCCTAACCCACAGAGTCACTTCAAAAAATGCCGTGGTTGACACTGTCAAAACCCACTGAGATAAAGGAGCACAAGGTGGATGTACCACTGCCATCTCAGTTCTGCCATAGGGGATTGCAGCGGTAGGATTCAAATAATTTAACAACCAGTTCAGAGATGGGTTGCTCCTGGTTCAGGCTGGATCAGGCGAACCAATAGTAGCGGCGGTGGAAGGCTCCGCCCGGACGCTTCTGTGCCCGGATGCTTCTGTGCGTGCGCAGAAGTGTTGCATGAGTGAGTGCACGCATGAGCAAACCGGTAGTAAAAAAAATTTGAAAACTCACCACTGAACTGGTTCTCTGCCCTAATGACCAGCTGGGTAGGTGGTGCTCAGTGGTCATGTGACCGTGTGGGCATAGCAAACTCAACATCACTCAGGTTGATGGGCACTTTGCTTTAGCTGTTACAATGTAATAAAACTTAACCAGAGAGGCAGTTTCTGTAAGCAGGGCAATAAAGATTAAGCTAGAAACAACACCAGAATGCCCCCCAAATAGAAGGTTGGAGACTGCCAATAGTTACTGAAGACCATGGGCCCAAGGATGGCTTCTTGAGGAGGGGGGGGCACCATCCCCTCTGTCAGAGAGATTTGTACCTCAGCATGGACCCAATCATAGGTTATGACCTCCCTGGCCACCTATAATGCAGAAGAGACCCAGGCCCAGTAAACGGGGCCAAGCTGACAGCAAAATGAGTCCTGCCCACTTCCTCAGGAGTCACCAGCTCAATCCCATCCCAGAAAATGGGACCTTTGCAGGGGTGAAATTCAGCAGGTTCTGACAGGTTCTGGAGAATCAGTAGCAGAAGTTCGTAGAACCGGCAAATACCACCTCTGGCTGGCCCCAGAGTGGGGAGGGAATGGAGATTTTGCAGTAGCCTTCTCCTGCTACGCCCACCAAGCCATGTCCACAGAACCGGTAGTAAAAAGTTTTGAATTTCACCACTGGAACTCTGCCATTGGGCAACAGCCCATCTTCTAGTCAGTTCTGGGTGAGGAATGCCTATAAGTTGCCGTACTCTACATATAATTAGAATTAGATAGAGGTGAAAGAATACCATTAAATGTAAATAACTTTACAACTTTCAAACCTCTGAAAGCATTCCCCTTGGGAATTCATTGACACAGTTGTTAATTCCACATAATGTGCGCATTTTAAGTTTCCTTTGCAGGGTGACTGGCTCCAGATGCTCAAAATCATAAAACAGGCTTTCTGTGTTTTTGCAAGAATGTAAACACCAAAGAAAATGCATCTGTTTTCTTTTTTCAGTTCGTCTGTTTCCCACTTACCTGTGTGGGCATGTTAAACACTTCTGAGTCTTATCAAGCTTGAGTCTAAGATTAACCAAACCCCCAAAATAAGTGCCCTATCCACACACAGCTCGCCTTTTAAGTAGCATTGGAAGTTTTCTTCAGATCTTATTGTAGCTTCACATGATTTCCATATGTTTTTATATGATTCAGTAAATACGTTGTGGGTTAAGAGTCTGATTCCATGATCTGAGGCAACTATCTAGAAAAATACCATTTCTTTGGCAATCTACAGGCAGGTTGCATAAATTAGCTTTCCTAATAAAATATTTTTACATAATGTAACCACAGGGAGCACATCCATCAAACTTGGTGCTCTGGATGCTACATTTTTCTTGATAACTGATCTCTCCAAGGATGCATGTCTTACATAACCTATTTTTTTAAAACATCAGATCCCCAGTTAGTCATAATCAGGTAGCTGTAATTAGAGGTGAGATAAATGATAATTTATTTCCCCTCATCATATTGTATTAGTGAAGTAAATGAACTGAGTTTTGTTCATGAACTTCCGATTGGACCGTTGGGCCTGTTTTTCACCTTCTCTAGACTCTGGAGGCTTCCCTGAAGCCTGGTGAAGGTGAAAACGCCCACCCACCCACCCCACCCCAAGGCAAAAAATCAGCTGGCCGGTGCACACCTGCGCGCCGGAGCTGAGGGCTGCTGAGGGCTGCCGTGATGGCAAATATGGCTCCATGTGCCACCTGTGGCTCTATGACTTGAACCCAGACTGAGCTACCCAAAATAAGTGAATGATTCCTCATATTCAGGAGATACCCTAAGCATACAATAGAACATGGGAACGCTAAGAGAATGCCAAATTGCTTTATATAAATCAATGACTGTCTAGAGCAGGGCTACCAAACTCAATTTCATTGATGGCCACATCAGGGTTGTGTTCGACCTCAGAAGGACAGGATGGGCTTGGTAGCTTGATGTCACTCATGTCGGGGGGCACCATGGAGGTCCGAATGCTCTGCCAGCAAAAAGGGGCACCTGAGCTCCATTTCTGGCTGCAACGGCCTCCTTGCAATCCTCTGCCAGCAAAAACGGAGCTCTGGTAGAGGCCTCGCGGGCAGGTCCTTCACTGTCTCTGGGGTGGCTTCACAGGCCAGATCTAAACACCCTGTGTGCCAAATCCAGCCCCCGGGCCTTGAGTTTGACACCCCTGGTCTAGAGTATTGGTATCAGATGACTCTAAGAAATAATGTATGTGAGGGCACATGTTGCAAACAGTTGCCCACAAAAAAATTGGAAAGTAGAAAAAGAAAAGGAACTGAATCTATGATCTCAAAGTTGTTTAATGTAAGGAAAAGAAGGTATTTGGGAGAACATCAGGGCCAGTGGTTCTCAACTTGTGATCCATGGACCCCTGGGGAGCCGCAATGTCATCCCAGAGAGTCCACGAAGGCTTGAAGAAATGTTATGATTTAAATCTTTTTTTTTACAGCAATTAGCTTTATTAAAGCTAACAAGTTTAAATCTTGAGTTAAGTCTTGGGGGGGCCATGGTCACACAAAGTATTTAAAGGGAGTCTGTGGTGAAGAAAAGGCTGAGAACCATGGATCTACGTAGGCCATCCCCTACCCAGGCCAAGACAGCATGGGTTCTCTAGAAAAGGATCAGTTTTGAGTTAAATGTCTGTTTTGCAATTTACCTTAGTTCAGTGGTGGGTTCCTATGGGCTCGGACCGGTTCAGCTGAACCAGTAGCGATTTGGCGGCCTGGTCAGGCTTGCCACGCCCCTGAACTGGTCCTCCAGGCAGCCCCATCTTGTTTTTTGTTTCTGCACATGCGTAGAACATTTTTTTTGCACTGTGCATGCACGCATCAAACACGTGCTCGTGGCGCGCCCACGAGAAAACCAGCAGTAGTGACTGCCAGAACCCATCCCTGCCTTAGTTGCTACTTAAAAACAAAAAGGAAATGAATTATTTGCCTATCCCAAAGCTATTGCTAAACCTGGAGGCCAACCCAGTCAGACTGCTAGACCTGCCAGAAGCATGCTTAGCCTAGAGACCCAAAGGCTTCGTAATCTAGCCTAGAGCAATAATGCAGATGGGACCTTCTACCACGTGGAGCCTACTTCCAGGTATATAACATCAACAAGACTTTCTATTCGGATTGGTTCCCACTCTGCCTCATAAGCTGCCAGTATCATAATCTTGGATCCAACATCCAAGCTAGTTTCAAAATCACTCTAGTTCTGGAATTGGTACACATCCCGGTGCCCTGTCTTCATTTCAATAAGTCTGACAAAACATTTCCACTCTTTTAGTTCTCATTCTAAAGCTCACTTTCCTTCCATTTTCCTTCCATCAAAGGAGCTCAGCCAGCTTTCTCTCACTTGAAACAGACGCTCTCAGAGAGATCCCCAAAGTCACCTTAAAAATAAAAATAGGAAACGGCGGCAAGCCAAGCTTCTTCTGACGTACGTTCATTTGCCTAGGAACTTTTTTTTTTACAAAGACAAAATGAGGTGACAGACAGCATAATAAGAAGCTAGAAGGGGGTTCGTAAGAAGCAACCTTGCCTTTTAGAAAAGGATGAGTTGTTTTAACTGGATAGGGTTACTTTATGGGAATGTCCGTAACATGCCGTCTCCAAAAGGAACCCTGCTTTTAGAACTACAATAGCAGAGGAAAGCCTTAGAATTTTTTTTAAAAGGGGGGGGGGAGGGTTAATAATACCCTTTATCAATTATCTACTGCTGAAGTTAATGAGGGCTGAATACAACAAGGTTTCATTTTAAGCTTCGAGGTAGAAATCAATATTATGACAATTAATATCTATTTTCGAATATAGAAGGATAAGGATTACTATAGTCTGTCTATCTATCCAAATAGCCATCATCTATCCATCATCTATCTATTATCAACCTATCCCTCTGTCTGCCTAACTATTCATCATCTATCTATCCCCCCTATCTACCTCTCTATTTATCTAGCCATCTATCCCTCTGTCTGTATCATCTACCTGCCTGCCTGCCTGCCTGCCTGCCTGCCTGCCTGCCTGCCTGCCTGCCTGCCTGCCTGCCTGCCTGCCTGCCTGCCTGCCTGCCTGCCTGCCTGCCTGCCTGCCTGCCTGCCTGCCTGCCTGCCTGCCTGCCTGCCTATCTATCTATCTATCTATCTATCTATCTATCTATCTATCTATCTATCTATCTATCTATCTATCTATCTATCTATCATCTATCTATCTATCTATCTATCTATCATCTATCTATCTATCATTTCTCTGTGTCTCTCTTAGTCTTTCTTTCTCTCTGTCTTTCTCTCTCTGTCTCTCTCTCTTTCTCTCTCCATCTCACACAAAGTGACTCTGGACAGCACACATCTGTCTCTATCTCATGAAGAAAAGACCAGACAGCTCTTTTAAAGCCAAGAGATAATTGGGGTACTCATAGACATAAACCAAAATTTCCACCTATCTTTTTGCTCTCGCTCCTCCTACCTTTTTCATGTGCCAGGAAGCACTTCTCAGGTTTCTATTCCAGTTATAGGAACTGTCACTTGAGTTTAATGAAGCACGTTCTTCAATGAACTTACCAATTATTAGCTTGTCTCCTGGCATATGTTAGCCATTTAGAGAATTCATCTGTTTACAATAGTTCACTAGCCTTGGAAGCGTGCAAGGCTATTTGTGATTTAAGCCAATTTAGGTTTCAGACATCCGCCACCACTACTTTTAACAGGTAGAAAGTTGAGAATGGTACCAGACCTTGTGTCTCTGCTGAATTGTATGACCAATTAGTGAGAAGGGTTCAGTGGGAAGAAAAATAGAAATACTTCTGAAGCCTGGTTATCAAAGCAAGACTGGGACTTCATTATGGACTGGATCAAACAAAGGAATGACATTATTCTAAGCAAGCAGTTCATACTGCACATCCCATTGTTGAATTTCTGAATTAAGTTACACAAAAAACACCCATTTTCCAATTATAAAGTGAGCATTGAAATCTGGGTGATTCTTAGCACACCGATTATACATTAAATGGGTGAATAGTATAACACAATGCTTTCTTCAGAGCAATAGAGAACCATAGAGATGAGTTTGGAAAAACTGTGACAGCAGCTTTATCTGATTTAAGTCCAGATCAGGAAGAATATGGCATGAAATTCAAATTAGCTCTGTCTTAGTGCTCTGGAACATAAGAGGGAAGGAAGGAAAAGTGGTATCAGACTTTCAAGATTTTATTACTATAAAAAGGTAAAAGTTTCCCCACACATGCATGCTAGTTGTTCCCAACTCTAGGGTGCGGTGCTCATCTCTGTTTCAAAGCTGAAGAGCCAGCACTGTCCGAAAATGTCTCCGTGGTGATGTGGCTGGCATGACTAAATGCCAGAGGCGCACAGAGAGATGTTACCTTCCCATCAAAGGTGGTCCCTATTTTTCTACTTGCATTTTTTACGTGCTTTTGAACTGCTAAGTTGGCAGAAACTGGGACAAGTAACCGGAGCTCACTCTGTTACACGGCGCTAAGGATTCAAACCGCTGAACTGCCAACCTTCTGATCAACAAGCTCAACGTCTTAGCCACTGAGTCCCTATGTTTATTATTATAGTTTATATTAATAAAGCATAGGTATAGTAGTACTTGTGGAGTCTCTTTCTTAACCTGGTGTTCTTTGAAGAACTGGCCAGAAGTGTGTGCAAGTAACAACCAGAGTGCCATTACATAGGGGAGCTAGAGTTTCTATGGTTGTTTCCTAAATATCAACTCCTTATTTTGTGAGTCCTACCCCTATCGCTCCTGGTGTCATTTTATTAGACTGCCCCTAAGCTCACAACTTTACAAAAGTGTCCTTACTGCCCCCCAAATGGTGCCTGTCTCTAGAGTCGAAGACAAATTTGTTCCCTATGTGCAAGCAATGAGAAAATATGTGTGTTTATTTTAAATGCTGAAAAACTCAATTTTCTTTTTCTGGAAAAAATCAATTATGGTGGATTGCTCCTACTTTTTCAAAGAAGCACAATCAGATCAAAGCCAAAGGAAAATTAGAGGGGACAGGCAGTGTCGAGAACAAAAAGAAGCAGGGCATCCTTTGACAGGGTCATGAAATAAACATTGCAAAAGTCCTAATACGAGGCTGGCCAATTGCTCCCTCTAGCCTGATATTGCTTTCCTTGTGATGGACAGCAGTTCCATTGGGTACCATATTTGGCCAACGTTTTCCCTCTCAGTTGCTTGATTCTTTCAAATGGAGGTACCAGGTTTCTTAGGTCCGGCAAGTATACATCCCATCGCTCTGAGCTACAGAGTTCCTGACATGTTCTGCGAAATCACAGTTTACTAGGTCACTGGCATGTTGTTCCTTTTCCCTTTTTGCAAAATTTCCTGAAACAACAGAACCAGCGATTTTATTTATTTATTTGTTTGTTTGTTTGTTTATTTAAGGTTGCAGCAGTTGCTTGGGTCCCACCCATGGAGGAAAGGATTCCATCTGAAGTATAATTCAACGTATGAAATGATGGGATGAGTTATGGTTTAGTCAAGGTCCCCCAATGTAAAGCAGTTAAAACAGTGCCAAAAATGCTTTTGGCACTTCAGATTTCTCTGCCCCACTCTCAAGATTGGGCTATTGACTCTAATAAAGAAAAAAAATAATGGAAAATGAAATTACAGGGACAGAGAAAGCAAAAAAATATGAATATGGAACAGGATGGTGCTCAGATAAACACTATACTCCAGGGTTTTAAAAAGTTCCCCGTCAGCATTAAAAAGAACAAGGGCATCAGTCAAGATGAGGAATTTCAAAATTATTTTCATTCCCAAGAAATTGAACAAAAGTAATTTGATTTGGGACTGGGAAGTCAGGCTGAAAACAGGCCGAATATTCACCACTGGCATAATTTCTTCTTTTGTTTGCAAAAACATCTGTTTCCATGTAGAAACTTAGATTTCTAAGATTCCGATATAGGTTATTTCCAACGAATTCACTTGCCCAGTTCAAGAGTGTCCTTGTTCTAACAGCAAAGTTGTCCTGCCTCTTTTGTAGGAACTGCCCTGTGAAAAATGACCCAGCAAATGCAGAGCTTACAACTTTCCCAGACCAAAAAGAATAACCCTCCATCTTCTCCCAATGCCGCCAAGCGTCTCTACCGGAACCTCTCCGAGAAGCTGAAGGGAAGCCACTCATCCTTTGATGAGGTGTATTTCAGGGCCCGAACAGATCGTCTCAGTCTCCGGAAGTCTTCAGTGGTAAGTCTTTGGTATCTCCTGCATTCGTCCATTCATACAATTTAATGTCCTATCTCTTTACGGTTCATTCCAATAGTTCTTACAATTCTCTCCCCAGGTAATGCCAACTTCTTCCACCAAATTTTCGCCCATGTAATTCTTTGAGTGTTATATCAGGGAAATGTTGGAGGGCATTGGAGGAAATGTTTCTCTCAAACACATCTCTTGTGTGTGGTTAGGGTTAGGGTTAGGGTTAGGGTTAGGGTTAGGGTTAGGGTTAGGGTTAGGGTTAGGGTTAAGGTTAGGGTTAGGGTTTGTGGAAGCAGCCAAAATTAGCGGTTTCTGTTTCAAGTAGTGCTTCTATCCCACCCATCACAATAAATCTTGGTGTGTGAATGATCTATAATGATTTATTCATAATTTGGATGATCGAACATAGAATAAGAGAGCTGGAAGGGACTTTGGAGATCACTTGTGTGTTGTCAGAGATTGATACCTACTGAGCATTTGCTGGCCGATTGAGATAATTCTGCAGATATGCTCCTCCCCTGTGGTCACTAGGCATGGCCCTTTGGGACCTTTTTGGCTTGGGTTGCAAAGGGAACAAGATCTTTGGTTTTCACAAAGGCATCTTGTCTGATCTTTTCAAAATGCTGTTCAGGCAAAACAGGTCTAACAGTCTTCTGAAAATTCAGGGTAATTGGTTATTAAGGAGATATTCCGTGGTCTTTTACTGGAAGTTACTACTTTGTTTCCTTACAAACTATTGAAATAACTGCACGAAGAGTCACTTTTTCAAGGCACTATTATATTCTAATACATTTCAGATGAAACACTATCTTGGAAGGTGAGAAAAAGGTTGACTCAATAGTGGTAAAGATATTTTGTCCTATTCTGCCGGGCATAGAAGGATGGTTGTGTACGTCATTGTCCCCCTAACCTGAAGACCACATTAGGGATAGATTATCCTGAGGAAAAAATAATAATAAGTCAATCAATGGTATTGTATATATTGTTCATTTTGTAGTCAAAAACTCCAGCTCAACCATGAACACATTAGATGCAATTAAAAGATGTTTGTAGACATACACATATTTGATTTTTATATACTACTAGCTGATAACCTGGCATTGCCCGGGTATTTATTTATCCCAATCCTGTATTAGACAGGAATGGTGATGTCAAGTGGCAACATAAGTGTGGAATGGGCTGTTCTGCCTCTTTCTATTAATGTCGCAGCAATTCCTGAAGAGGTGATGGCAAGAGCAACTTCTCCCTGAGCCCTGATTTCGGTGACAATTAAATTAGTTAAAAAATGTTTTCCCTGTGCCCCCAGAAGCGTAATTTCTAATGTTGGATTTTCCCCCTTACCAGAGGGAGCCCCCTCGTGGAGTACTGTGAAGCTTCTACCATGGCAACTCCACTATGCTGTACGGTAGAAGCCATTTTAAAGCAGTACAGTAGAATCCATTTTAAGGCACAACAGGCTGTATCTTAACAGAACACACACCGCAAGGGTATATATATTTGGTTACAGAACATTACTCATATATCAGTTTTCTAAGAATCTGAAGGAAGTAAACCCACTGATTGCTCTGAATTTTAGTCAGATCCACAAAATATTATCTCAGCAGCTTCTGTTAATCAATTACAGGGATAAAACTGTGTCCTTATTAAAGCTGATAGTAAAGCTGTGGGATATTGAAAGAACCGTTAAATGAAGATCAGAAATGGCATGGGGATTGGGAACACATCAAGAGTGCTCTATCCAACATTCCTCAACCTCCATGCCATCTGTTCCAATCTGAATATCTTGGCAAAGATCTGGAAAATCCCTTGGTTCAATGTTCCCGGGTGATTTTTATGCAACCAGGAACCCAGAGGAAATCCGTTGTGTAATAGATGGACACAGAAATGGCAGCAGGTTCTGTTCCAGAAGATCTTTCAACAGACTTGACAGTAGCATTTGATGCTCTTGAACCCCAGAGTCCAAGTGTCTCGGGAAGCAGGAGAGATTGGATGCAACTCTTACTCACATTGCTGTAGCTACTTAAGCAGGCTTATCATAAGACAAAGGAAGCATCCAACTTAGGAGCCAAGGTGGCGCAGTGGTTAGAGTGCAGTACTGCAAGCTACTTCTGCTGACTGACCACTGACTGCAATTTGGCAGTTCAAATCTCAACAGGCTCAAGGTTGACTCAGCTTTCCATCCTTCCGAGATCGGTAAAATGATGACCCAAATTGTTGGGGGCAAAAGGCTGACTCTGTAAACCGCTTAGAGAGGATTGTAAAGCACTGTGAAGCAGTATGTAAGTCTAAGTGCTAATGCTATTGCTATATTGTCTAACATTGATTGGTGCCACTTTGGACAGTATTATCTGAGACATTCAACACCTATCATGATGCAGCAGTATTTATAGTTTAAAGTTTAAATTAACATGTGGTCGAAATGCAAACATGTTTTTCTCTCGCTCTGTTACTGCAAAGGAAACGACTCCATTTAATTCTTCCCCATTTTTATCAAAATTCCCTTGTGATAAGAGAATTCAAAGTTATATTGAAAACTGCACTCCGAGACCACATTTCTATCATTTCCAATTAATGCCACCTACTTTTGGTAAGAAATTCACTTTTAAAAACAGAGTGACATACACAATATACACATATGGCTTATAATGCTTTTAAGACAAATCAGTCAATGTTCACATTAATTTGAACACAGCCAAAGTTAATTAAAAAAGAACATGGTGCTGTCTAATTTCAATATAATAGTCCAGGCAAATGTTTGCTGGCTAACTGCCCATTTCTTCTTTTCCTACGAATTTATAGGATATGGGGATATTTTGTGCCTGTTCTCAATCCTGACAATAAAATTCATCCTAAAACTTATCATAAAAGGGATTCATGGGGAAAGCATATGATGGGTTTGTTTGTTTGTTTGTTTGTTTGTTTGTTTGTTTGTTTGTTTGTTTGTTTGTTTATTTATTTATTTATTTATTTATTTATTTATTTATTTATTTATTTATATGTTTCTTTAATACCCTGCCGGCATTGTTTTTACAAATAACTCAGGACAGCAAAAACCTTTTTCCTCCTATTTTCCCCACAAAAACAACCCTGTGAGGTGGGTTGGGATGAGGAAGAGTCACTAGCCCCAAGTCACCCAGCCGGCTTTCGTATCTGAGGCAGGACTTGAACTCTTGAGTCTCCCACTTTCTAGCTTAGTACCTTAGCAAAAGTAGGGACGCGGTGCCTCGGTGGTTAAGATGCTGAGCTTGTCGATCAGAAAGGTTGGCAGTTCGGCGGTTCGAATCTCTACTGCCGTGTAACGGAGTGAGCTCCCATTACTCGTCCCAGCTCTGCCAACCTAGCAGTTTGAAAGCATGTAAAAATGCAAGCAGAAAAATAGGAACCACCTTTGGTAGGAAGGTAACAGTGTTCCGTGCGCCTTTGGTGTTTAGACATGCCGGCCACATGACAACAAAGATGTCTTTGGACAGCACTGGCTCTTTGGCTTTGAAATGGAGATGAACACCGCCCCCTAGAGTCAGGAACGACTAGCACGTATGCGCGAGGGGAACCTTTACTTTTACCTTTTGCCTTTAGCACTAGCTCTAGAGAGCGAACTGGCTCTCTCTTTAGAAAATTAACTTCGTTGGACCCATTCACACACAATGTAGATAGTGATAAAATTGTTTTGTTCCATGTATGATGGCAGGTGAGGGACTTAGATGAAGGAGGAGGCTAAATTAGAATTCTCTGTGGTGTGTAGTTCGTGCTGGCTTTGAAGTGAGAGGGAGGAAGAGGATTTATTGGATTGCTCATCTGCAGCTTCTAACTAGGTCACTTCTCCTTTTATCTGCCTTGTTTCAAGTGGAGGGATTTCCCCCTCCCCTTAAATAGTTGCTTTTGTGTCAGTTAATTTCTCCAGGGATGCACGTTCTGTGAACTTCACAAACACATCCAACAGGAAGGCTCAAACGTGGCTCTTCATCACTGTTTTCCAGGCAGCTCTTCGGAGCATTGTGGGCAAGCATATACATTTGTGGAATAATTTTTGTTGCCACAAGAACATCTCATGCGGTACTCAGTTCTCACCACAGAATAAAGGCAAACCATTTCCTTTCCATCCAGGAAAACTCACTCGATATAAGTAATGGCTTTTGGCCATTCCCAGTCTAACCCACATAGGGCATAAAATAAGGAAAAGCCACTGCAGGGAGAAAAGTCTTTGTGTTTCCTCCCTCCTTTAATGGCCCAACCCAAGTTCCCAAAGGGAAAAATCACTGTGAGGACACAGGGTCTTAAATCCAATATGAAACAAGCTTGCTCTTGCTTCTGCAATCAGAATTTTCTTTAACTTTCTCTCTCTCTCTTCCACCGGTGGTGGGATTCAAAAATTTTTACTACCAGTTCTATGGGCATGGCTTTGTGAATGTAGCTTTGTGGACATGGCAGGGGGAAGGATACTGCAAAATCCCCATTCCCTCCCCAGCCCAATAAGCTGCTTTCCAGCTCTGTTTTCCTGTTCAGGGCAACAAAAGAAGATCGAGTGGGAGGCTGGAAGGGGGCAGGACCAGCTTATTTGTCAATTCTCCAAACTATTCAAACTTTCCGCTACCGGTTCTCCAGAACCTGTCAGTACTGGCTGAATATCACCTCTGTCTTCCACCTCTTTGCTCTCCCTGCCTTTTCCAGGGGTTGCCCCAATACCCCGGTGCTCAAATAGGAAAAGGGCTACGGGTAAGCTGTGCATTTGCTGGGTCCTGTGGTCAGGAGTGTTTCTCCACATCTCCTTGCCAGAAGCCTTTTGCTCTTTGTATAATGTTTGTAAAAGCTCAGTGTCATCTCTAGACGAGATGAAAGAGGCACAAAGTTGAGTGAATCAATAAAGACAGAAAGCCCAGACATTTGTTCTGAGTAAAAGGACAGTCGCAGCAAAAGGGCTCTCAGAAAATAGTGCCTCTAGAACTTGCACACTCACAACAAAGAGGTGGGCAATTAATTTTCCCAAGGGACCACGTGAGAAACTGGGACTGATTTGAAGGGCTGAACCAACAATGCGGTGAAGGTGCCTAGGCATACGTGCACACACATATGTAAATTAGAAGTTATTTAGAAGTTATTTAGAATAGAATAAGCTGGAAGGAATCTTGGAGGTCTTCTAGTCCAGCCCCCTGCTCAAGCAGGAGAACCTGTACCAATTTAGATAAGTGACTGTCTAGACCAGGGGTGTCCAAACTTGGGAACTTTAAGACTTGTGGACTTCAACTCCCAGAATTCCCCAGCCAGCTGGCTGGGGGATTCTGGGAGTTGAAGTCCACAAGTCTTAAAGTTCCCAAGTTTGGACACCCCTGGTCTAGACTCTTCTTAAAAATATCCAGAGATGGAGTGCCCACAATTTCTGCAGGCAAATTGTTCCACTGATTAATTGTCATCACTGTTAGAAAGTTTCTCCTTAATTCCAGGTTGCTTCTCTCTTTGATTAGTTTTCAATCAATGTTTCTCATCCTGCCCTACTTTGGAGAATAATTTGACCCCCTCTTCTTTAAAAAAAAAGCAATATTTTTTTTATTAAAAAGTAACAGCAGTCGCCTTCAAAATAAAAGCAATCCATGTGGGCTGAGCAAAGATTTAGCACGGAGACCAGAAAATACCCAGATCTGATAAAGAGCATGCTAGAGATTGATAACTTATGATAACTTACTCCCGATTACAATTTATAATTGAACTTCTAATGAAAACCACTGAGGTAAAGATTCAGGTTATAAGGGGGTAAAGAACCAGACAATGCCAAGGAAGGTAGACCTAGAAGATAGACCTTTTCATTTCCAGATGTCATACCAATTTTTCGGTACCTGGGATCCCATCTCCAAGGCAATGGCGACATCAATAGTGAGATGCGAGCAAGAGTGAATGCAGCCTAGATGCATTGGGGAGCACTCACCAGTGTGTTATGTGACAGACGAATGCCAACCCATCTTAAATCTAAGATTTACAAGACAACCATCCGCCCTGTTGCGCTTTATGGCATTGAATGCTGGGCAGCAAGAACCAAAAGCTAACTCCATGCCATGGAAATGTGAATGCTCAATTGGATATCGGGCATCTCCCTTCTTGACCTCATCACAAATGTCACCATTCAACAACATTTTGCTGTGGCACCAATGATAGAGAAGATGAAAGAAGGCCGACTCCACTAGCATGGGCATGTCCAGAGGGCAGCACTTTCCACCGTGGCCAAGACTGCCTACCAACTAGAAGTCAATGGCTGGAGACCTTGTGGGCATCCAAAACAGAGATGGCAAGACAGCCAGTGGTGGGATTCAGCCAGTTTGCACCTATTCGGGAGACCTGGTTGTTAACTTTCTAAGCAGTTTGGAGAACCTGTTGTTGGAAGAAATCTCATTTTGTTTTTTCCCACTTTACAGGGCTAATCCTGTAAGGAAGGCAGGAAAGAAACATTCTGCTGTCGCTTCTAGCCTAATCTTTATTGCCCTGCTTACAGAAACTGCCTCTCCGGTTATCCCTTATTACATTGTAACAGCTAAGGCAAAGCGCCCATCGACCTGAGTGATGTTGAGTTGGCCCAGAGTGCAGGCCCACACAGTCACATGACCACTGAGCCCCACCTACCCAACTGGTCATTAGGGCAGAGAACCGGTTGTTAAATTATTTGAATCCCACCACTGAAGACACTATCAACAAAGGTATGCAAGCTGTGGGCCTGCACCCTGGAAATGCAGCTGACCCTGCAAAGTGGCACTCAGTGATCAAAAAAACGGACCCTGCACCTGCGGGAATACGCTAGGAAGAAGAAGAAGAAGATGCAAATGCGGGGGTTGGGGGTGTCTCTGTATGCAATAAGACTTTTTTTTTTTACAGATCCTTACTGTGAATATGGATAGATGTTCTTTCCTAATTGAATGCTACCAGATAGAGAACTGCATTCGGGACTCAATATTAGGGTTTAATTTATCTGGATGATTGGGGAAAATATACATGCGAGGATTTCTTGGAAGGCACATTGCAAACGTGCCAATTTACACTAAGTGAAATAAAGAAGAAGAAGCTATTTTCTATGAAACAAACAAAATGTCTCTAGTAGGTGCCCTTTTGTACTCTGCATTTAAGGCATTGTTACCTTAAATACAGAGTATTCACTTCCTCCAGATTTTTAGAAAACTGATACATGAGTAACGTTTTGTATAAGACATCATGTTTTGATCTGCTGCTACCCACTGTTGTTTAGAGATAAGGAACTGTCAAAACAGAGGCCCTTGAAACTCCCACGGTCTGGATAACAGGATGTGGAGTTATGCTGGTCTCTTGACCCAACTTGCAGGACTCCCTGGTTCTAAATATGGACACATTGACAAGATACAAAGTTTTGGACTATAGGGGTGCTGCAATGGTCAGAATTTTTGGAGTAAGTCATATGTCCCTTTGTTCAGCACTCTTGCAATTTCAGTCACTGAACAAATGTTCTTAAGTCAAGGACCACTTGTAACAGAAAAAAATGTGATCTCCTTGCTCCAGTTCCTTGAACTTCACAGATATAAGGGACCATCAGTACGTTCTTGTAGTACAAATGCATTAAACAAGCCAATTCTGGTTGGAGAAGGCAATCGTATAAGTATCTCCACTCCAATCCATATGGGGCTTTAGAGGTCAAAAGCTGGACTTCAACTGCGCCTGGAATGAGCACCTGAGACCTGCTTACGATGTATGATGCCAGTTAGCACATGGGCTACAGCCTTTTGACTGAGATGTCTTTAAAGGCAGGAGAATAGTGCCACTGCTCCTAATTATATAGCAACAACATATGCCCAGAAACAAGCAGGCATCTCACAATATCATTGCAACCTTTTTGAGGCCTCCCAACATGCTCAGTTGGATCTTGCTGTTTGCATAATATAGCTCCTGCCTATTTTTTTTTTAATGAGAAAAATGCTTCTGGCTAATTATCCCAAAGGGATACAGAAAAGGGAATTTTGTAGGACCTGCCAAGTCACCACTGCTGAGCACCGTTGCTGAGATAGATGCCTTTGTAAGCAAAAATCTTATGGGTGATAATATAGTTCAATACATGCTTTTTTTCAAGAGCAATTGCAAGAAGGTGCGTTGACTTGCTTCCTGCAGTTGTTCTTTTTCATCTGAGCAAGCTGGTGTGTGTGTGTGAGTGTGTGGGTGGGTGGGTGTACACATACACACATACATACATGCATGCATCATTCATATTGATCTAATTTACGACAATATTAGTATTCTTTATCACATTTATCAAATTTAAATAATCTTCTTTATATTATTTAAACATTCATAAAAATGCCTAACTTTTTAAACCTTTAATCTTTCTATTATTTTTTTTATTCTATAGGGGAAAAAAATTCCCCTATCTAATTTATTTCTGCTTCTGCAACTTACAATCAAGCTACCTTAATATTTAAAGGCAATTCTTTCTAGCCGTCATCTCTTGCCCTCTTTAGTGCTTCAATTCTTATCTGGTTTTTACTCGCTTCCCACTCTCCTCATCTTTATCTCTATCTTCATCTCTATCTTTCTTATTTAATCTAAACATTTCTCCCAATACATTCTTATATTGCCATTTCTCCCACATGTCTGCCCATGTCTCAGTCTCCTTATCGATATCTTCCTCTATGTTCATTTGCTGATTTAACTGTTTTATTTTCTTCATTCTTTCTTCCTTTATCAGCTGATTTGTCAGTCCTATTTTTTGCTCCAGTCCTTTATTTATTTGTTGATTTAGCCAATTCCTCTGTTTTTTCTACTTCTTTTGCTTGCCATTTATCTGGTCTTCCTCTTTGCTGAGCATTTGCTTCATTGACCAATTTCGTTGTATTTATTTTGTACAATTACAATAATAAAGACTATACTATTTGCTCATTTTTCTGATCCATATTTGTTCCTGAGCAAACTGTCTTTTAAAGGGAGGTCCAATGATTTCTTTTTTTCTGGGCTTAAATATCAAGCTATGTGGTGCAGCTATGTGACATTGGGCTGTAATCCTTCCTTCTTCACATATAGTCATGTTCTGATGATCTGGAAATATCAGATCACAGGGACGATTGGTGTGACATAAAGGATGTGATGGGTGATGACATTTTCAGACCACTGATATGGCACTTACTTCCGTGTAGGGAGATTTTCTGGAAATGGCACATCAGGAAATCTATGTTTTTATTCATTGTTGGAGTGTGAAACTCTATTGCAGTGGATCTGTCCAAGGAGATATATGGACTTAATTATCATAAAGAAGTATGAGATAATGATGGGGCATTTCTGTACCTGACTTCCTTTCTTGGGATCATCACAATCCTGATTTATTTTTAACTATGATGGCTAATGACATTCTTTTTAATTTATTTTTATTTTTGCCAACTATACCAAAGGATGTATAAAGGGACCAAAGTGGTTCAGTGGCTAAGATACTGAACTTATCAATCAGAAAGTTTGGCAGTTTGGCAGTTCGAATCCCCAGTGCCGCATAATGGCTCCTGTTACTTGTCCCAGCTTCTGTTACTTGTCCCAGCTTCTGCCAACCTAGCAGTTCGAAAGCACGTAAAAATGCAAGTAGAAAAATAGGAACCACCTTTGGTGGGAAGGTAACAGCATTCTGTGCACTTTCGGTGTTTAGTCTTGCCAGCAACATGACCACGGAGATGTCTTCGGGCAACCCTGGTTCTTTGTAACAGAGATGAGCACCACTCCCTAGAGTCGGGAAGGACTAGCACATATATGCTAGGGAATTTTTACCTTTACCAAAGGATATTAGCATATATTAGTTATCCATCATTGTTGATTATAAGCCCAAACTTTCTCAGATCTAGTGTTTTAATGAGTGCTACATGTAATTTCATTTATTTGGATTGTTCTTCCCCTCCAGGGTGAATTATATTCTTCAGTTTATGCTACCAATTTCCTGGGATTAGCTCAGGGATGGAATTCCAGAGAGCGACCATCTTCTGAAGCTAGTATTTGCTTTAGGGCAGGGGTGGCGAACAAGTTTGACAAAAAGAGCCAAAATTTTAAACTGTGAGAGTCAGAGAGCCACACCACGCAGTGACCTGCCAAAACAGACCCGGAAGCAATGTTCCCTCTAATTTTTTTTCGATGTGAGCAGAAAAGTATAGTGTTTGAGCGGCACATTTTCATGCCTGAGCACCCGAATTTTTTTCACAGATGTCACCTAAGACAACAACGAAATCAGTATTATTTGAAACTCAAAGTTATGTTTCTTCAAGGTACCCGCTTAATTCAAAGTGTTATATAATATCAGTATCACTTAACAACACTCCTGCTTAGCAACCAAAATGTTGGCTCAGAAACTCTGGCATTTGAAGCACGCAACTCTTAAAGCTGTCAAGTTACAAGACCCTTGCACCCCTAACCCTTTAGGGAAAAAAAAACCCCAGGGGTCTTCAAACCTGACAGCTTTAACACTTGTGGACTTCAACTCCCAGAATTCCTCCTCCAGTCATGTTGCAGCGACGTCATCTGCGTGGATCTGCTCCATCTTTGCTTTCTTCATTGTGGGCAGGGCTTCTGCTGAAGATGCCGACGAGTACGAGTTGCCACCAGAATAACTGCTGCTACCTCCTCCTCCTCCTCCTCCAACAGAATCACCAGATTTGCTCCTGAGCTCAGCGCTGGGTTACCTCTGCCCCCTCCCCCTCCTCCGTGCTTTTGAGGAGCCATGAGGCTTTTTTTCCCCTGCTCCCCCCCCCCCGCCTTCCTACTGGCTCCTGCAGCCTCATGGCTCCTCAAAAGCACGGCGGAGGAGGAGGAGGGGGCAGGGGTAACCCAGCGCTGACTGAGCTCAGCTGCTCCGAGCGGAGGGGAGGCGCCGCTGCCACGCGCGGAGATGCCGGCTGGAACTTTGGCAGCTTCATCTCAGCCGCAGCGCCGGGTGGCAAATCCGGCAGTGCTGCCTATTAGAGGAGGATGAGGAGGAGGTGGCAGCAGTTCTTCCGGTGGTGGTGGTGGCTTTGGGGCTTCACAACTAGCCTCAGTCGCCCCGTGCTCCTCAAAGCAAGTCTGGGGAAGTCCTTTGCAGGCGGCCCGTTCTAGCTGCCTGCAAAGGACCTCCCCAGCTTCCGAAAGGGAGCGTGCGATCCGAGCCACAGTATACTAAATAATGATAAGAGGCAAAGAGCCTCATTTATTTTGGCCGGGAGCCGCATGCGGCTCGCGAGCCGCGTGTTCGCCACCCCTGCTTTAGGGTAATCCCTGAACTCAGGCAATTTGCATTTCAAAAGCAAAAACAAACAACTCTACATCTTCAATGCAAAGCAGCAGGTAGATTCATATGGAGTTGGATTTTAAATTCCTATCTCCATTCTCTTCAGTAGAAATCTGTTCAATAACAAAATCTCTTAATTCAAAATGAAGCATCATTATTTTTTGAAAGGTTGCCACAATCTGAATCTCAGCACTAAATTCTCTTCCACTGAAATCTATACCAAAATTATTCTACACCAACTTTCCTGTTCGAGTAGTCTTTCAGATAAAGTGTTTTTTTCTGGTGAAACTAGTCTGTAAGGGCAAACTGGTCTACCCAATTATGGGATGGAGCATACTGCTTCCATTTTTGCCTTTCAGCCCCAATCCAGGAGCCTTTGCAGACAGTCACAACAAATTATTTTCCTATTGAATTTATGTTTTACTGACAAAGAAATAAAGGGAGACTAATATAGATCTATTTCAAGCTATTTAGTTCTCATCAGCTAGTCATATCCTTCTGGGATTCAAACATGGGCTGCTTGCATATTAGGTAGATGTATTAACCTCTGAGCCATGGGCTCTCTTCACTTTGTTAGCTATACCAGGGGAGAGATTAAGTGTTTTTTCCAGTGAGACCAGTCTATCAGGGCAACCTGGTCTACCCAGTTATGGGACTATCTTTCAGATGTGTGGGGACCACAACATCCCAAGGGCAATTTTACTTGAAATTCAGAACTGGAGACCCATCACAGCTGAAAGATGCCAGGCTGAAAAAGGGAGAAGGCTGTTCAAGACGGGACAAATTATTAAATTAGCATCACACCAACACAACACTAATTTTGGCAATAAGCACTGGATCTTGCAGATGCCTCTGAGTTTTTCATTCCTTGAAAATTAAGATTAAGAATCTGAAAGAATACAGTGAATTTCATTAATATAGATGGTGATCATTTAAAAAATTATGAAGTGCAGACAGAAATACATATTTCCACAAGGAAGATAAATCAGTAATGTTTAAATGATTGTTCTATTCAAAGAGGATAATATATTTATGTTTTTTATTGGGATATCATTTCTGGATTTTGTGCTTATGATGAAAAAAGATGAAACATTGAATACAAATAATTGTGATTTATTTAAGCTGTTATTTAGTCCAGTCCTGTTCCTTAGGATTCACTACCGTATTTTTCAGAGTATAAGATGCACCTTTTTCCCTCAAAAAAGAGGGTGAAAATCTGGGTACGTCTTATAAACTGAATACAGCAATTTGGTCCTACCGAAATCCCTCCCCCTTTGCCAAAATGGATGTACAGAGGGTTTGGGAGGCTTGCAAAGTGCTCCAGAGGTCTGGGGAGGGCAAAAAACAAGCAAAACTGTTTTTGCTCATTTTTGCCCCCCCCCCCCAGTCCCCAGAGGACTCTACAAGCCTTTCAAAGCCTCTGCATGCCCTTTTCTATTTGCAAAAAACAGCCCATTTTTTTCTCATTTTGTCCCCCCCACCAGCTCCCAGGAGCACTCTAAAAGCCACCAAAGCTCTGCATGCCCTTTTTCTTTTGCAAAAAACAATAATTTTTTTGCTCATTTTTGTCCCCCACCAGCCCCCAGGAGCACTCTACAAGCCTCCCAGAGCTCTGCATGCCCCCCCCTTTTTTTTTTTTTGCAAACAACGAGGCGTGCAGAGGGTTTGGGAGGCCCGCAGAATGCAAAAACCTTTTTAAAAAATTTACCTCTTCAAAATCATGGTGTGTCTTATACTCCGGTGCATCTTATAGTCCAAAAAATACAGTATTACTGACAAGGGTAAATAAATTGTGAATATTTTCATTCATTTGAAATATTTATTTACAGTGATTTTCCAGCCAGAAACTAGTCAAAAATGAAATCTCAATAATATTCAAAAATACATCGTGCAAATTGACAGCCATTAATTCAGAATTCTCCAATCAGAACATAGGAACTAAACTCCTGTTGCTTTTGAAAGTCACTTGAAAAGAAAGGTGGTCCTTTGGAAGCACTTTGAAGGGAGGTATTCAGGGCAAGCTCTGAAGAGCCCTCAGCGAAATGGGCTGATTTCCCTGTCAGTGGTCCTCTGGTGTTCACTTCCAATGAATGCTGTTCTAGGCATTTATGGGAACCTTATCAATGTCACCCTCTCACACTTGAGATGCAATTGACCAAACATATAGCACTGTCAGATTCACACTCTGAAATCAACTATGGTTCTACTGTAATTGGCACTTACTGTGGCTTTAGAAAATGGTGGGAAAGGGGGGGGGGAAGTAAGTGAGTGAGAGAGAGAGAGTGGCAGGTATCCATTTCAATCAATCTCAAGTTTCAGAACAGAATTGTGAACAAGGCCTGAGACAATAATTATCTCAATATTGCCCATGGATAAAGCTGGATTCACTTTTACCTTCTCCCTCCCCCCCACAATCCATCAGAAAAAGAGCATCAAGCATCTTGTTTTGACACATTTCAAGATCAATCTACACAAAATATCTTGTTGTCTACTGTGGGAAGAAATATACATCTGGTTCAGTTCCAAGCTGGAGGAAGGCACTGGAAATAAAATTGAGGCTGAAGGCTGATTGGAAAGATTAATTGATGAAGGAGAAGCACATGGGTTCTGGGAAGCTGACCACATGGAGTTGAGAGTGAGGGGGTTTTATACCTTCTATTGGGCTTTGCACTTGAGCTTCCTGTTCCTGTGTAAGGACATGTATTCTATTGGCTGTTGTCTCATGGGGCATGTAGAGGTTATGTAGGGGTCATAGCTGGCTCTATAGGCAAAGTACAATTCTTAGATGTTTGTCTGAGCTAAGTTTGGTTGAAGTTTGGACTGCTCTGATGGTGATGCAATAATTCCTATTGTGGCTTAATGACTTTTTCCTGTGTCGGATCTTGGGTGATGGCTGCTTCTAATCCTACCATTCTGCCTTTGTTTTGAAATATCCTGTCTTGAATGGATTACCAAATCTGAATTTCTAAAAGCTGGCCTCAGCATCTGCTGGACCTATTAAGAAAGTCTTGGAGGACGCTTCCTGTCTTCAAGAGCATGTTTCTCCATTTCTCCTTTAGGGAAATATAATATTCTGCCTTTTTAATATTTTCCAAAATATTTCATTCTTCTAGGAAGGGGGTGGGTGCTAACTTCCTACAATAGTTACTGAAATGTGCATAATCAGGTTTTATGCAATGTTTTTAGCATGACGTTTTTTACAAAATTGATGTAAAAATCCATAAGGCACATCCAGTTATTTCACCGACAGAATTTCCAGTGCTGCGAAGCCATGTTCGAGGCTGTGGAGCAACAGGACCTGGATGCTGTCCAGGTTCTCCTCTACCAATACACACCAGAGGAGCTGGATCTCAACACACCTAACAGTGAGGGATTAACAGCTCTGGACATCGCTATCCTGACGAATAATGTGCCCATTGCCAAGATCCTCATGAAAGTTGGTGCAAAGGAGAGCCCGCACTGTAAGTATTGCAGAATTACTGTACAAACAAAGCTGTACCATACTAAAAAGATCAATCAAATCAAAGGGGAACTGGCACACAGTTCTTTAAAGCCACTTTATGTTTGCCTGGATGCGATCAATCAACAAAAATAAGAGTAATATTCCTATCTGGATCACGGAGAACTCGTAGATATTCCATAGTTGCCCACTCAAAGGCTAAAGTGTTCAACCCAGACCATTATTATTAAATGTACTTGCCCAGGATTTCTATGTGCCCATCCCATTCATTCTATTTTGATGGGGTCACGATTATTCTCTTTAATTCTGTATTTTGGAACCATTTTCAATCATGATGCTATAATTGACTTTTAAAAAAACAACGAAGTGTATAACTTTAAATAGTTGCTAAAAGAATGGCTATAAGTCAAGGACTACTTGTATGCCGCATCATTGTATTCTAACATGCTTTTTGCTTTCAAATCCAAGAGCCTTGTATAACTTCACAAGACGTATAATAATTAAGCATAACGCATACATGCCCTAGTGGTGTATAAATCACAGTAAACCAGGGGTAAAAGCAACCGTAGCCTGATACAATTTATAGAGCTGGCCAGTGGAGGTTTTTTTTTTTTTAAACAGATATGAATGGAATACAGTGCTAGTCATAAAATACCTTTTCCCCAGTTCTGTAAGAATAAAGCATAATAAAGATCTTGCTGTTGTCGTTGCAGCCAGCTATTCAGCTGACAGGAGGCCAGAATGGAACAGGGCAATAACAAACATTGAAATCATTCATTCATTCATTCCAATGTGACTAGTAAACAAAGACCCCCATGGATATGCCTGGAAAGTTTTGATTTCATTTGGATATCAAGCTTAATACTCTTTTTTTTTTTTTGGTCCCCCTGGACATCTTAAGGATATTCATTCAAATCAAAATTTGAATCTGGGATGAATGATTTGAAGGAAGTGGTGCTGTGAGATGCTGTAAAGCAGCATTTCCCTACATATTTCAGCTATTTAAAATGCTTAACCTGTAAAATTTTAATTCACACTACTCTTTTTTGTCACGCCTCTCCAGACAAAGTATCTTCATGTATGTACCTGATTGGAGAAAGGATTTAATGAACTAAGTCAGCGATGGTGAACCTTTTTTGGCTCACGTGCCACAAGTGGGGGGGAGCACAGGGGGGTCGTGTGCGAGCTTGCCGCAGCCATAATACAATGCACGACCCCCCCAGTGCGCATGCGTGTACAACAGGTGCGACCGCCCCCATTTTACGTGCTTTTTTTACCCTCCACAGGCTCCAGAGGCTTTATAGGAGCCTGGGGAGGGCAAAAAGAGCCCCCCCGCCCCCCGGAGGCCTCCGGAGGCTTCAGGGACCATCCGGAGGCTTCCCTGAAGCCTTTGGAGCATTTAAAACGACCCTCTGAGCAAACCGGAAGTGACTTCTGGTTTGCTCGGAGGGTGGTTTTAAGCGTTCCGAAGGCTTCAGGGACCATCCGGAGGCTTCCCTGAAGCCTTTGGAGCGCTCAAAGCGATCCTCCGAGCAAACCGGAAGTGACTTCTGGTTTGCTCAGAGGGTCATTTTAAGCATTCCAAAGGCGTCAGGGAAGCCTCCGGATGGTCCCTGAAGCCTGCGGAGGGCCTCCATGGGGGCGGAGGAGGCTCTTTTCGCCCTCCCCAGGCTCCTATAAAGCCTCTGGAGCCTGGGGAGGGGGGGAAATGGCTTTAAAAAAGGGTGAACTCAGGTGGCCAGCTGATAGGGAAGCGCCTTGCGTGCCCTGACAAATGGCTCCGCGTGCCACCTGTGGCACACGTGCCATAGGTTCGCCATCACTGAACTAAGTTATTTTAACCGACGACTGCAGTAAAAAAAAAAAAAAAACAGTTGCAAATCAGCATTTTGGAATAGTAGTTTGCCAGACTTTCATGTGGCATATGATTATACCAAAATGCGTTGCAGGCAAAATTTTGATGGATACACAAGCTCTTATATTAATGCGTTAAGTTTCGCTGTTATACTAAAAGATGAATAAATCATAGAGATATAGAAACATTGCAAAGATGGGTTTTGAAATACTGCAGTAAAAGAAGGTTAATACATAAGAATTCAAAAGTTGGGCAACAATCCTTTCCCACAGAATTTTGCTTGGATGAGATACACTAATTAAGTGAGGCAGTTATTAAGTGAGATGTGCCTCATTTTAATCATGCGGTTGTTAAGCGAATCTGGATTCCCCCATTGACTTTGCTTGTTGGGAGTCAGCTGGGAAGGTCACAAATGGTGATCGCATGATCTTGAGACAGTGCAACTACTATCACAAATACACAACAGTTGCCAAGGGTCCAAATTCTGATCACATGACCATGGAGAGGCTGCGATAGTTGCAAGTGTCACTTTTTAGTCACGTTTTTCAGTGTTGTTGTAACTTGGAATAGTCCCTAAACAAATGGTTCTAAATTGAGGGCGATCTGTATATGAATCTCTAACTACCTATCTACCTACCGTATAAGTCTCTGTAAATAAAAGTGTTGTATTTATTTATTTATTTATTTATTTATTTATTTATTTATTTATTTATTTATTATTTATTTATTATTTATTTATTTATTATTTATTTATTATTTATTTATTTATTTATTATTTATTCATTCATTCATTCATTCATTCATTCATTCATTCATTCATTTATTTATTTATTTATTTATTTATTTATTTATTTATTTATTTATTTATTTATTTATTTATTTATTTATTTATTTATTTATTTATTTATTTATTTATTTATTTATTACAACAGCCCCTCTTCCATCAATTCAGAGACAGGGAATCCGGGGTCCTCTAAAATGTGACCAAACTAAAGCTCTCTACCTTGTTTTCAATTTGCCCCCCCCCCCGGCTCAGAGCTGTCTGGGGTTCAGTCATATATCAGAAGGAGTGCCCCATTGATTCCCCACCATCAGACTAATCTGAGATGAGAATTCATTGGTCTCTAGAACAGAAAACAGTCCCCAGTAAGTTCAACCGCCCATGGGATGCCTTTATTTTCAATAGCAACAAGCCCCCCCAAAACCAAGCAATGTATGTAAATAACATAATGTATGTAAATAACATAATGTATGTAAATAACTGTAAATAAGCAGATAACCTAGAGCCAAGAGAAGGTTTGAGGCTTACGGGACCCTAGAGAAGATACCTGAGATCTGGCTGGAAGATAAGAACCAGATGGGCATCCTTTGAACTTGCCTGTGGTGCTGCACAGACAGCTCTTGGTTGACCCTTGTCCCCAAAATACCTGAGGAGCACCTCGCCTGTTTGTTGACACCGCCCACTGTCTCCATTCAGGGATCTGTCCCACTCCATTTTCTACCCCTTGTCTGTGAGTGATTTGTAGAGTCAGTCAACCGTCGTTTAAACTATGATTCAAATTCTGACCTCATATGTAGAACATAGAATAATATAGAGTTGGAAGGGGCCTTGGAGGTCTTCTAATCCAATCCCCTGCTCAAGCAGGATACCCTGTACTATTTCATATAAATGGTGGCCCAGCCTCATTTTTGAAATCCTCCAGTGATGGAGCATCCACAACTTCTGAAGGCAAGCTCTTCCAGTGGTTCATTGCGCTCACCATTAGGAAACGTGTGGCTAAGAATACTATGATGCCAATGGATTGAATAGTAACAGAGTTGGAAGGAACCTTGGAGGTCATCTAGTACATCCCTCCTGCTCACGCAGGAGACCTATACTAGGGATTTGAACTGCCGAACCTCTGGCGTCTCGGTGTTACATAATGAAACTGTGTCTTCAGCTCGAATTTAGCAAACTCTGCTGTTAATTTAAAGTTAGTTAAATTAATAGCATTTAGTATGGATCTGCCAGTCTCCATGCTCCAGGAAATCGTATCTTGAGGCTACAATTTCCTGGGATTTTTTTTTTCCTACTGATTTTTTTTTTCCCTACTGAGCTATGCCTGTATACTCTGTTTTCACCAAGTCTGTAGAATTGGTGCACTTTTAAGGCTGTGTCATGTCTACAACACTTATATTATCATTTAAACTGGCCTCCTTTAACTTTCCAGGGTGATTTTTTCCCCCTCGCCCTCTCCTTCGTTACTGTAGCTGTTCAGTGAAAAGAATTGTGTCGTTTAATATTTATTTGTTTATTTTTCTGTCATGGTTCGTGACTGGAGGAGTAAAAAAAAAGAATCAGGGGTGACAGGAATTAAAGCACGGGATTGACGGCTAAAGTAACATTCATTAGGCATGACAAATCTGCAGGAAAACACAGCCTTGAGTGTTCTAAGCAGCAGATTTTTCTTTTAAAAAAAACAACTGAGCTGATTTTTCATTGACCGTCTGTAAATCAATGCAGACTGATGGCACGGAGGGGCCATCGTAAATGAGTATTCATTTCCTGCCTTTAATGCAAACATGCCTGGGAACGCAGGCTAGGCACCGAAGCCATTTCATTTCCCTGGCTAAATAATGCACTGTCCTGATGACCAATTTGCATTTGCTATCTCCATCCATTGGAAATCTGAAGAGGAGAATTTTATAAATGGATCACGGCTGCAAGTGGAGTCCTTCTTCCAAAGCGGATAGCTAAGATGGGATGCATATAGCCCTGCATAAGCTCTTCAAATTAGTATCAACGAAGGGTCCCCAACCCATGGGCCGTGACTCACTAATGGGCCATGAGGGGATTGCAACCGCGCTGCAGTAAAGGCCGGCGAGCGCGCTTACAAGTGCACCCTCACTTGTGTGAGCAACATGTGTGTGCATGCATGCGTGCTCCATTTGCATGAGAGGCAGGTGCACTCATGAAAATGAAGCTGCATGAGCATGTACATGCTTGTCAGCCACTCACCAGAACCATCCCCTTTCCCCTCCACATACTGTACGCACACTGGTCCACGAAGTCAAAAAAGTTGGGGAACTCTGAACTAGATGCAGTGAGCTAATCCATTATGTGACGATTTGACCTGACTTGACTTGATTTGATTTGATTTGATTTTCAGCCAGTGTAGGCAGTCCTCAACATACAGTCACAATTGAACCCAAAAATTCTGTTGGTAAGCACGGCAGTTGCAAAGTGAGTTGTGCCTCACTTTACGTCTTTTTACCACAGTTGTTAACTGAATCACTGCAGTTCTTAAGTGAAGCACTGCAGTCCTTAAGTGACTCTGGCTTCTCCCATTGACTTTGCTTGTCTGAAACTGGCTTAGAAAGTTACAAACGATGATCACATGACCCCAGGACCCTGCAATTGTCATAAGTACATGCCAGTTGCCGAGCACCCAAATTTTGATCACATGACCATGGGGATGGTGCCACAATGAAAATTGCTCATAAGTCACTCTTTTTTTTGGTGCTGTTGTAACTTCAAACAGTCACTAAATTAATGGTTGTACCTGTATGGTTAATTTACTATGTTTTGTGAGTTCACATGTAATGTCATTGTAATGTCATTCATTGGTTTATTCAACAAACTACAGTTAAAATAGACCATGGCTTAACAGGCTCTGTAAACCCTATTATTATACAGTTAAATGTTTAAGAAGTTGTCAGAGTATTTAAAGATACATTTCTCTAAGAATTGAAAGGGTATTTGCAATTACCATAAATTGTTGGTGACAGTGGGGTGCAGTTATAGCTTAAATAACTGCCAAGTGATTCTGCATATATCTGCTTAAAAGTTTGCTTAATCACTCAATAACCAGCATTCGGTGGATTTGCACAACATAGTAAGTCAAAAATACTGGTTTATAAACACCGTGATAGGTTTCAAACCAGAACTAAATAAAACATTGTTTTGTGTTGATTGGTAACATAGACTCAATCATAAAATCCAGATATATTTATATTAACATAAACAAAGAGGCTGATCATGACATATCACTACTTTATCAAAACTTTTATGCAGCAAAGTGAGGAAGATGAAAAATCCCTACGATTCATTAAAAATAATTTTATACTTAATTAAAATATTGTTGCCAATTTAACATCAAAACTGACATCAGTGTAGTCTGAAAAATAACCAGTGAAACTTCAGAGTTACAATTTTACGAAGCAACGTGTACTGTATATGACAATGCAAAATGTAGAAAATTTAAAATTCTGAATCTAATACATCTTTAGGGAGATGATATTCAGGTCAGATGCATTACAGTAGACTCTGTAAATCAGTAATTTGAACAAAGAAGGTTAGGAAAAGGATTATCTTCATAAAGGTGCTTTCAATGCATATAATGTGTGAGGTTAAAACTTGTGGATGAAATGTATCAAGTCAAGTACAGAAAAGAAATGATTTAATATATACTTGGAACAATTTCCACATGACATTTATGCACTCTAATCCTCTTGCACTTGAACTCAACTATATTGTAATATCTTCTTTAAAAATGTGTGTTTAAAAAATAACCGTTCTCTCCAGAAAGCTAAAATGTAAGCAAAATAGATATGGCTTGTGCTAAAATGATCATGTGGTTGCTTTTTTTGGTTCAATGTTAAAAGCAGCCAAGTCCACCGAGTTGCAAGTAATCTGTTTAGGGGTGTAGCAACAATGTTGCAATTTTATATAGATCACAGCAACATATCAACATAACAAATTATCAGCTCTTCAAAGGAGGCCAAATCATGAAACAAATCTTGAAAGTCTGTCCAAATTTATCTCTGTCCCATCTAGGCTAAAAAAACCCAAACCAGGCACAGTTATTTTGAGTTTCCTTCTCACACTTGCTCCTGTACAATCATTACTTCAAGTCCCTTCTTAATAGTTCTTTCATACTTTTCCCAACATCATCTTAAAATTCCTTCACTCAAATTTTCTACAGATCATATTTTTCAGCATTACTGACTGATACCAGAACCAAAAAAGAATTGCAGCCAAAGATTCAGGGACACATCTCTAAGAAGATGCTCTTTTTTGTAGATGCTAACCAGCTATTAGTCACTGCAAAGTGTTAGGGGTCAACCATATATCTAGAAGACACAAACTCCAATCTTATGTGTCCTACTTTCATCCATATGCAAGTGATCCTCGCTTCACAACTGCCCTGTTTAATGACTGCTTGAAGGTACAACAGTCTTGAAAAAGTAACTTTACAGCTTGTAAACCTCCCCAAAGTCATTTGAGTGAGATTCAGATACGATACAACTGGCAGGCGTTGACAACTGTTTCAGCATCCCATGGTCTCCGGATTGTCATTTATGTGCTTTACCATCAGCTTCTAACAAGCAGAATTGAATTTGAATTTTATTGAATTTATAGACCGCCCCCTCTCCCCGAAGGGACTCGGGGCGGTGTACAGACAGCAGTTAAAAGACCATATACAAAATAGAGAATCTTAAATACCCCTAAAAACAAATTAAATGTAAAGCTGTACAATAATAATAAAAATTAAAAAGCAACCTAAGGAGCCTACCCCAAAAAATTTAAAATACAGGTCAGAAAGATTAAAGATTAAAGCTACGGTTAGGCCAGGCCAGCTAAGTGGAACAGGTGGGTCTTAAGTTTCTTGCGGAAGGAGCGGAGATCGGTGGTTGTTCTAATGTCGGGGGGGAGGTCATTCCAGAGGGTCGGGCCCATCACAGAGAAGGCCCTACTCCTGGGCGCCGCCCGCTGGCATTGCCTAGTGGACGGCACCCGGAGGAGTCCCTCTCTGTGAGAGCGAATCGGCCGCAGGGATGTGTGGGGTAGGATGCGATCCCGCAGATAGCTAGGTCCTGTGCCATGGAGCGCTTTAAAGATAATAGTCAACACCTTGAAACGCACCCGAAAAGCCACAGGTAGCCAGTGCAGCCCGCGCAGGAGAGGTGTTATATGGGAGTACCTAGTACTTCCCATGATTGCCCGCGCGGCCGCATTCTGGACCAGCTGCAGTCTTCGGGTGCATCTCAAGGGAAGCCCCATGTAGAGAGCATTGAGAGCATAGAGAATCAATGGAGAATGGCTTTACAATCTCAAGTTGCGGTCCCATGATATTTCAGTTAACAACTGCATTGCATGTAGTCGTGAAATAAGAACTACCCATATTCTAATTGACTGAGAACCACTTGGTTCTCTCTGGAACGGTAGATGATATCTTTATATGTTCTTGTAAACATTCTGGTTTCCATCTCTGAGCTTATCCACCAAGTATACAGGCTAATACTCTTTAAAGTACTCCTATTTCTCATACCCTGTATCAGGGGTGTCAAACTCGATTTCATTGAAGGCCGTATCAGGGTTGTCTTTGACCTCGGGAGGCTGGTGTGGGTGTGGCCAGGGTGGGCGTGGCCAGCTTGATGTTATTTGTGGTAGGGGTACGTGCGGTGGTTCAAGTGTTCTGCCAGTGAAAATGGGCTCCTGAGCCCTTCTGCAAGTGAAAATGACTAAAAATGGAGCCTAGGAGGGCTGCACACCGTCCTCCCGAGCGGCGTTTTCGCTGGCAGAAGCAATACAGGCCAGTGCTTCACTGTTTCTGGGGGGGATGGGCCAGATGTAAGGCCATGGGCCTTGAGTTTGACACCCTGCCATATATACTTTCATATATGATTTCATATATACTCATCCGTCCTCAAAGCTGATTAACTTCTACATTTCCCTTTGAAAAGTCCCAGAACTTAACCCAGTTCCTCTTCCTAGCAGTTGTCAGCGTGGAAGGCAGATCTGTCCATCTGAGCAACTTAGTCCAAGAAGCTCAGCAACGGGTGAATGACCTGTCTGCACAAGTCATGAGTGAGGGTCTCGGCGCAGACAGCTGTGAGAAGGAGAAGCAGCTGAAAGCCTGGGAGTGGAGATATCGGCTTTACAAACGCATGAAGTCCACCTTTGAACATTCCAGTAAGAGCCAAGGCAGAAATGCCTGGATGAGTGAAATGGGTGGAACAGAAATCTATATATTAAAAAATGGCTGTGTGTGTGTGTATGTTCCACCATAACTCTGGAACGCCTCGAGCAATTTCAACCAAACTTGGTACACAGATGACGTACTCTCTAGAGACAAATAATGTGAGGGGGTAAGACACCCCTAACACCCCTCGGGGGAAGGGTGTTTTCTGTAAGATGCAGCCTGTTTTGCCTTTAAATGGCTTTACTGTACTGCCGTAAAATGGCTTCCACTGTACAGCGCAGTGGAGTTGCCATGGGAACGGCTTCACATTACTCCACAAGGGGGCTCCCTATGGTAAAAGGGTGAATCCAACATTAGAAATTACATTTGGTCCGGACATTTCTCCCCTATAAATAAATACCCAGGCAATGCCGGGTTATCAGCTAGTAATTCATAAAACAGATTGTGTTTCCAGGGATTCCTCCTCAGTGTTTCAGCTGAGCAACTAACCTGCTTGACAAATGGGTTACAGGTAGAACAGCAACCTGCCTGTTCCTAAAATAAGACAAATGCATCAGGGGTAGGTTCCGGCTAGCACTATTGCCAGTTTGCTCGTGTGTGGGCTTTGTGCGTGCCGCGTGTGCAATTTAAATTGTTCTGCACATGCGTAGAACTGAAAAACAATATGGTAGCGCCGACGGCACCAACCAGTGAGCCAGTTCACAGGCGTGGCAGGCCTGGTTCGCTGCCGGTTCCAGTGACACAGGCCGCCAAACCATTACCAAACCAGTAGGAACCCACCACTGAAGTGCAGGATTAGAAAATAATTATTCAGTTGTCTATTCATGGAGATGGACATTAATCAAAAAGAAAGTTGGCAACTATTAGACCTTCTTAAGGAATCTGCTTGAAACAATAAAAGGACATACTGCATTGCGACTTAAAAATATATATATATTTCATCCCCGGTGCAGTCATGTTCATCCCTTGCAATGCTGATGTCAGAAAATATGAAATCTTTTAACAGTCTGTGTTTTACGTGCGGGAAAGTTTTAACTGCTAGGCCAGTCTGACACATCCTTAAACCTGCATTAAAAACAGCTTCTTATATTTGTTTTTAAACTTTATAAAATAAACGATAGCTAAACATACAGTACAAACGGTGTCTAAATCAATTCTAAATACAAATAAATATTCATCGGTGCTTCTGTTATTCTGTCCCCTTGGCAAAGCCTGTGCGACTGAGGAAATGGGATATTCTAAATCAGTGTTTCTCAAACTTGGCGACTTTAAGTCCTGTGGACTTCAACTCCCAGAATTCCCCAGCCAGCTATGCTGGCTGGGGGATTCTGGGAGTTGAAGTCCACAGGACTTAAAGTCGCCAAGTTTGAGAAACACTGTTCTAAATGATGATATTCCAAACCTTGTACTGTGCTTACATATAAGTACATGCCATCAGAAATACCTACACTATATTCTCCCAAACAAGAGAAACCAACGGTGTCAAACAGTCTCATTAGCATAGGTGCCTTGTTTTCATTACAAACATCAGCGGCTTCAGTAGAAAGCTCACCCTTGTTGCAAGGCTTCGACTCATTTCTTCAGTGACCCAGGGCAGTGTTTGAAAAGTATTTGTTCCGCATGAAGTACAGTGTTTTCTCTCTGTTCGCAGGAGCCCCTGAGGCACCAACCAACATCTGCCTTATGGTAACAAGCAGCACATCACTCACTGTCACTTTCCAAGAGCCTCATAGCATCAATTCAGCAGTGGTGACAAAATACAAAGGTAATAGATTTGTATCAATTTCACGAGCTTTCAGGAATGTGTGTTAAACGAAATAGGGGCTTTATATGTTTGATGTAGTTGAAAGTAGTTCCCCAATCTGGATTAGATATGAACTACAATATATTTGATTTATTTTAGTAATGAGAAGACAATCTGACACCTTAAAGCCATGTGTGCCCCAAACGTCCTTCCTTCCTTCCTTCCTTCCTTCCTTCCTTCCTTCCTTCCTTCCTTCCTTCCTTCCTTCCTCCATCTCTCCCTCCCTCCCTCTTCTTTATGTCTCTTCAGTGACAGCATGTTTAAACTCTAACATGGTCTTGACAATAATTAAGAAAAGCTAGAAATGACACAGAACCTTCCCTGCTCAAACCTAGGAAAGGAAAGAGAGGAGAAGAGAAGGGAGGGGAGGGGAGCGGAGGGGAGAGGAGCGGAGGGGAGAGAAAGGGAGGGGAGGGGAGGGGAAGGGGAAGGGAGAGGAGGGGAAGGGAGGGGAGAGCAGAGGAGAGGAGAAGGGATGAAAGGGGAGAGGTGTGGAGGGGAGAGGAGAGGGGAGAAGAGGGAAAGGGAGGGGAGAAGAGACGAGAGGAAAGGGAGAGGAGAGGAGGGGAGAGGAGAAGGGAGAAGAGGGGAGAGGAGCGGAGGGGAGAGAAAGGGAGGGGAGAGGAGGGGAAGGGAGGGGAAGAGAGAGGAGGGGAAGGGAGAGCAGAGGAGAGGAGAAGGGATGAAAGGGGAGAGGAGTGGAGGGGAGAGGGGAGGGGAGAAGAGAAGAGGGGAAGGGAGGAGAGAAGAGACGAGAGGAAAGGGAGAGGAGAGGAGGGGAGAGGAGAAGGGAGAAGAGGGGAGAGGAGCGGAGGGGAGAGGAGGGGAGGGGAAGAGAGAGGAGGGGAAGGGAGAGCAGAGGAGAGGAGAAGGGATGAAAGGGGAGAGGAGTGGAGGGGAGAGGGGAGGGGAGAAGAGGGGAAGGGAGGGGAGAAGAGACGAGAGGAAAGGGAGAGGAGAGGAGGGGAGAGGAGAAGGGAGAAGCGGGGAGAGGAGAGGAGAGGAGAGGAGGGGAGAGAAAGGGAGGGGAGAGGAGGGGAGGGGAGGGAAAGAGAGAGGAGGGGAAGGGAGAGCAGAGGAGAGGAGAAGGGATGAAAGGGGAGAGGTGTGGAGGGGAGAGGAGAGGGGAGAAGAGGGAAAGGGAGGGGAGAAGAGACGAGAGGAAAGGGAGAGGAGAGGAGGGGAGAGGAGAAGGGAGAAGAGGGGAGAGGAGAGGAGCGGAGGGGAGAGAAAGGGAGGGGAGAGGAGGGGAGGGAAAGAGAGAGGAGGGGAAGGGAGAGCAGAGGAGAGGAGAAGGGATGAAAGGGGAGAGGAGTGGAGGGGAGAGGGGAGGGGAGAAGAGGGGAAGGGAGGGGAGAAGAGACGAGAGGAAAGGGAGAGGAGGGGAGAGGAGAGGAGAAGGGAGAAGAGGGGAGAGGAGAGGAGCGGAGGGGAGAGAAAGGGAGGGGAGAGGAGGCGAGGGGAAGAGAGAGGAGGGGAAGGGAGAGCAGAGGAGAGGAGAAGGGATGAAAGGGGAGAGGAGGGGAGGGGAGAGGGGAGGGGAGAAGAGGGGAAGGGAGGGGAGAAGAGACGAGAGGAAAGGGAGAGGAGGGGAGGGGAGAGAAGATGAGGGGAGGCGAGAGGAAGGGAGAGGAGGGGAGTGGAGAAGAGAAGAGAGGGGAGGAGAGGAGAAGGGAGGGGAGAGGAGAGAAAGAGAGAGGAGGGGAGGGGAGAGTAGAGGAGAAGGGAGGAGAGGAAGAAAGGAAAGGAAAGGAAAAGAAAAGAAAAGAAAAGAAAAGAAAAGAAAAGAAAAGAAAGATCATAGCTCTCAGTTTCTCAACAAAACTTAAATGCATTACCAGTCATATATACCCGAGATAGAACATCTCAATATAATATTGAAAATGCAGAATTCAGACAGTCACTCCTCGGTTGTTGTTTTTCAGGATTCACCACTGAATATTTGTAACACTGACTGCTAGTCCTCCTTTGTAGCGGCATCTACAGCTCACAATGTTTTACTTCCCCATTATCATTTGGAGAAAATAGTGTTTTGACTAAGTACAATTTGTCTTCATTTTGCTCCTGCCATAATTCCCTTTATTCTTCACAAGTCCTTAAAGATTGGCTTCCATGAATTCACCTATCGATTGATACTATCCCAGATGAGAAAACATGGGGGGGGGGGCTGAAAGTGGGGCCTATTCCTTAATGAAAGGCACAAGGTATTATTATGGGGAAAAGCGGGAGGAGGGATTGCTTATCTGTACATTGCTCTGAATTCCTGTATCAAAGGCAGGAGATAAGTTAATAAATAAGCAAGAGCAGGAATATTAGTTTCAGTAGTAACTAAGGATTATCACAAGAGCCCCACAGTTACTTAATTGCTACTTCCTGGTGGTGTTTGGGGTTACCAGCCTATTTCACTGAAATCTAGATTTTTCCGTTTCTAGAGCCATGTACAGTTGTAACCACAAGAGAGCCCTGGACTAAAACTGGAATTTGTTACATTGTGTGATTGCATGTACAAATTAACTTCCCCCAATCTAGTGCCTTTTCAATGTGTTGGGTGCAGAGGTGGTATTCAGCAGGCTCTGACCAGTTCTGGAGAACCGGTAGCGGAAATTTTGAGTAGTTCAGAGAACCGGTAAATACCACCTCTGACTGGCCCCGCCCCCATCTATTCTCTGCCTCCCAAGTCCCAGCTGATCAGGAGGAAATGGGGATTTTGCAGTATCCTTCCCCTGGAGTGGGGAGGGAATGCAGATTTTATAGTATCCTTTCCCTGCCACGCCCACCAAGCCACGTCTACCAAGACATGCCACGCCTACCAAGACACGCCCACAGAACCAGTGGGTTCGATGGCTCCCCCAGTATTATCTCTCCGTTTCAATTGGCCATAGTGATTGAGAACGATGGAATCTGGATGTTAGGCCTTTTCTTTTGGACCTCAGGCCTGCCACACTTTCTGTTATTCTGCTATGCATTTTCTTTGTGGGAAAATGGGAGGGGGGGATTGTAGGTTGTTGCATATTATGTAGCTTTCTTTCTAAAAAGCCAAGGTCATCCCTTGTCTCTGCACCTGACTGGAATTGGATGGGTGGAACTGCCAGCATGGCAGTGGGAGATTGGACCATGTGATGGACTTGTGGATGTGGGGGCAAGATCTTGAACTTTCAACAAGGTGGGGAAAACCAGGAAGCTTTCAGATTAGGGTTTTCCCAGATGTCCCAACATGGCTTTCTTCATAAATTGTAATTTTGAGCATTAATTTGCCTTGGACTCAGATTTACTTTTGAATGCATTACATTTGGAGCCCTGATACTGGAATCTCTCTCTGCAATATTTGAGGCACTAGCTTGGACATAGCTGTCACAAATCTTTCTCAAGCTGTTGTTTTATTTATGCTTTCTTACTCAAGTTTAGGAATACACTATACCTGTATTTACAGCAAGTGTACACAGATTGCAAACCTTCCTTGGGAAGACACACTCAAGAAATAGTCTGACAGAGAAGGAATCCATCTCTCAACTGTTGCTTTCCATAGGAATTTTTCTTACAGAAAACTAGTAGACCTTGAAGTAATCCAACCTCAGAATAGCTCTTTGAAGTGTTCTAAGCCTGAAAGAAAATATATACGCTCTGAGGTCTTTGTTTTGAGGTCAGACCAAAATAAGCTGTTTTGCTTCAAGCTCGGAATTGGGGATGCTTGCTTTATGAATTTTCATCAGCAGCAAGGGCTGATCCAATCACTGGTCCTGTTGGTTTAAATTGGATGAGGTAACTTGTGAAATCTTGAGAGGAAGCCCATCACATGGTCCAATCTCCCACTGCCATGCTGACAGTTCCACCCATCCAATTTCAGTCAGGTGCAGAGGTGCAGAGACAAAGGATGACCTTGGCTTTCTAGAAAGAAAGCTACATAATATGCAACAACCTACAATCCCCCCTCCCATTTTCCCACAAAGAAAATGCATAGCAGAATAACAGAAAGTGTGGCAGGCCTGAGGTCTAAAAGAAAAAGCCTAACATCCAGATTCCATCATTCTCAATCACTATGGCCAATTGAAATGGAGAGGTAATACTGGGGGAGCCATCGAAACAGTGGTGGGATTCAGTGAAGCAGAAAGAGAAGGCTGCATCCAACAGCAAGACATTGCTTCTATTTTTTTTTTAATGCAACTTAAGGCTCACTTGGAAAACACTATTCGGAATGCAGGTGGTGAAAGGGATACAGGTGTCTATGGAAACAACGGTTTTCCTAGTTTTGGCAATGTTACTGAGGTTGCAAAAATGCAAAGACTACCAATATAGGGTTGGTTCGGTTGGCACTGCTGTACATATGTGTGCACATGCTATGCATCCTTTTGTGTCCTATGGATGTTGAGCTTTTAGGTGAATTTAAAAATCCAAAGAAGTTGCTTTGTGTCAGGGTTCCAAGTAATAAATCCATAGCAAGCAAGACTCTGAGGCAGGTAGATTGCTCAAAGAATACTTTTATTGGAACTATCATATTGGTGCATATCTGGTGAAAACCAACTCTGAATTCTCCCGTGGTTTTCACCTAATTAGAAATAAAAGTTTTTCTACTTTCTCAAAACCATCAGTCACATGGGCCAATCATAGTGCAGGCTGGCAGCTGGGTGGCATTACTCCACCTTCCTTCGACCAGGTGTGAGAACGTCCTTGGTTCCCAAGAGAAAATATGTTGTTTTGGCTACAGACACCCCTTTGTCTCAAATTCCCCCCTTCCTATCCCTCAGCTCCAGTGTGGCAACACTGAAGTGGTCAAAATTGCTTCAGTCAGGTCAGCTTGTTCACATACGGTGCGTGCCTTGCATGCATGCTCTTGGCTCTTGTAGTTTTAGTATTCATGTCATTCATATAATTCAGAAACACCATAGCCGTCGGTTGCTTTTACTGAGGTTGTGCCTGGCAGATGGATGGCAAAAAGGGAGTGTGCTAAACTGTAGCTTAATCTTGTTAAATGGGTGGAGTCGCAGTGCTTGCAGAAGAATTGGCTAAGAGGATTTCAAAAAGAAAAGAAAACATTAAGAAAATGTCATTGGAATAGCATGATGTACAATTTCTGCCTTTCTGGCTGTGTTTGTTTATCTTCAGGCAGTAATGGTACCACCGCATTGGAAAGTTAAAACAATTATCTGTTTTATCTTGTCAAGGTGTTGGCTCAGAGTCTCGGGATCTGCGGAGAGAGAAGGGATAAGTATCTGATAATAGATTTTAAATTAAAGTCAGGGATTTTCTAGGGGATAGAGCTGTGCCTGTGAGGATTTATTTTCATTTTTAAAGAAGTATTTTCCCCAATTACTATAGTCTGCAAGTTGACTGGCTGCTGGCAGTATATATCATAAAACATGGAATGTAGAATCGTGGGGCTGGAAGGGACCTGGGAGATCTTCTAGTCCTATTCTCTGCTCAAGGCAGCAGACTTTATATCATTAAGGTCAAATGATTGTCCACTCTATACTTTAAAATCTCCTGTGACAGAGCACCCAGAATTCTGGGAAGCTAGCTGTTCCATTGATTAATTGTTCTCGCTGTCAGGAAATTTCTGCTTAGTTATAAATTGGACCTCTGACAAGCTTCTACCCATTACTTTTTGTTCTGTCCCCTGATGTTCGAGGGGAGAATAAGACAATCCCCTCTTCTCTGTGACAGCCTCTCAAGTCTTGGAAAACAGCTATCATATCACTCGTAATTCTTCCTGTCGACAGGCTAGAACAGCGATAGCGAACCTTTTTTGGCTCGCGTGCCACAAGTGGGGGGAGCGCAGGGGGGTCATGTGCAGGCGTGCCGCACCCATAATGCAATGCGCGACCCCCCAGTGCGCATGCGCACACAACGCGCGACCCCCATTTTTACAGGCTTTTTTCGCCCTCCCCAGGCTCCAGAGGCTTTATAGGAGCCTGGGGAGGGTGAAAAGAGCCTCCCTCGCCCCCCCCCCCCCGGAGGCCCTCCGGAGGCTTCAGGGACCATCCGGAGGCTTCCCTGAAGCCTTCGGAGCGCTCAAAAGGATCTTCCGAGCAAACCAGAAGTGACTTCCGGGTTGCTCGGAGGGTCATTTTAAGTGCTCTGAAGGCGTCAGGGAAGCCTCCGGATGGTCCCTGAAGCCTTCGGAACGCTTAAAACGACCCTCCGAGCAAACTGGAAGTCACTTCCGGTTTGCTCTGAGGGTTGTTTAAGCGTTCCGAAGGCTTCAGGGAAGACTCCGGATGGTCCCTGAAGCCTCTGGAGCCTGGGGAGGGCAAAAAATGGCTTTTAAAAAGGTGAACTCAGCTGGCCAGTGTGCGCATGCACGCTGGCCAGCTGACAGGGTAGCGCCTTGCGTGCCCTGACAAATGGCTCCGTATGCCACCTGTGGCACGCGTGCCATAGGTTCGCCATCACTGGGCTAGAATAACTCTCTTCATCGTTCCTCATAGGATTTAGTCTTCAGACTCCTGATCATCTTCGTTGCTCTTTTCTGCAGGCTTTCTAGGGTCTCAGCATCTTTTTTGAATTGTGGTGACCTGAACCGGATGCAGTATTCCAAGTGTAGTGCAGTATAAAGTGGTACTATCACTTCTTGTGATCTTGATGCTATCCCTCTGTCGATGCAGCCAAGGATTGCATTGGCTTTGGCAGCTGCAGCACACTGCTGTCTCATAAGTGATGGTCCACTAGGACACCTCTATCCTTCTCACAGTTACTACTGTTAAGCCAGGTACCAGCCTATTCTAAACATATACATTTGGTTTTTCCTGCCTAAGTGAAGACCTTACTTATGGTATCTTACCACTGAACTGCCCCTTTCTTATTGGATAGGGCCCAGTACTCAAATGCGTCAAGATTCTTCTGAATCGTGAGTCTATATTTTAAAGTCTTACCTATTCTTCCCCCAACTTGGTGTTGTCTGCAAATTTGATGAGTTCTCCTTCTATCCCATTTAGGCCATTTATGAAGATGTTATATCTAATGTTTTACAATGACTATGATAATGATCTATCACTATTGTTGTATGTACACCGAGAGCTTATGCACCGTAGACAAATTCCTTGTTGAAATCAGCTCTCTTAAAGTCTAAAACAATAGTCTGGCTTGGTTCACTTACCCTTGGTTGCATTATGGTGAATTCAAGTATGACATGGTTAATCTCTGCCAAAGTTCCTATAACTTCTACTCCCTCAACCATTTCATCCCTATTAGTGAGAATTAAGTCCAATATAGCTGCCCCGCTATTCCCTCCTCTTTTATAAGACAAAATTGTCAGCTAGGCACATCAAGAACCTGTTTGATCTCCCATACACTGTAGAGGTTTTTTTTTTCCCATTCCACCTATTCACTTAGCCAGGGAGTGAAAGAAAAATTAGCAAGATGTTCCAGTGTTCCCTGTGGCCATCAAATCAATTCATGTTTTGTTCCATCAGAGTATACTTAACTGAAAACATTTCCCTAGAAGCTCAAAACAAAACATCATTTTCTACTTGAAAAATTGTGCGCAGAGCCCTGGTTTCCTTTCCCAGCTGATTTTACACAAACCAATGTTTAGAACATGAATTTTCTTTACAAATACAAGTCAAGAAAACTGAAGGGCTTATAATAGCATGTGGGAAATTGAGAGAAATTGACTTTTAGAATATTTATTTTTCTTTTATTTGTTATAGTTTTATCTGTTTCTGGAATCTACTTCGAGCACTTTATTCACAATATGGTGTGACTTAAAATAAATAAGTACATCAATGGTTTAATAGGAAAAACGTTTTGAAATTCTCCTCTATCCGTCTGGTTCAAAGGATTCTGTTTTAGGTACTATACTTAGCAATGGGGAATAATCATCAGGGCTTTGTTATAATGTTTTACTGCAAGGGAATGTGACATTTAGACATTTAGAAAGTCTAAAACAATGCAATTATATTAATGCGTCCTAGTTCAAATATACATGAATTAATTAAGTATTTTAAAACCACATGGAATTGCTATTACGCTTCAATTTTAAAAGTAATTTCTCTGGAATGTCCTTGTCGTCTTATTAGGTATGAAAATGTTTTTTTCTGAAATTTTAGGAGACTCAGCTTTGCAAACATACATAGGATGACCCTTTTCAGTCATTTGTGCATATGTAGAAAATAGGATAATAATGCTTTGGTCATTCTCTAACCAGTGGTTCTCAATCTTTTTGAATCCATGGCATAATATTGAATATAGCATCGCTTTGAGGCACACCAGAAAATTAATCATATATAAGAATTTTTAAACATGTAGGAAATGGTTCAAGGTGAAGTAATAATTTATATATGTGTGTGTGTTTGTGTGTGTGTGTGTGTGTGTGTGTACGTATGTATGCATGCATGCATGCATGCATGTATGAATGTATGTATGTATGTATATGTACACGTGTACACACACACACACACACACACGCACACACACACACACACACCTGAATATACAGATTATATTGAATAAACATAAGCAGGAGCCATGGTGGCACAGTGGTTAGAATGCAGTAGTGCAGGCTAATTAAGTTCAATTCTCACTGGCTCAAGGTTGACTCAGCCTTCCATCCTTCTGCGGTTGGTAAAGTGAGGACCCAGAATGTTGGCGGCCATATGCTGACTATATAAACTGCTTAGAGAGGGCTGTAAAGCACTATGAAGTGGCACATAAGCCTAAGCACTATTGCTATTGCTATAATGCAAAAAATGAAAACTAGCATTTGTGCCAACCTAGTAATACACCAAGCCATGTCTATGTGTCATGGCACACCAGTTGAGAACTATGGCATGCTTATGTTTGCACAATATATCTTAAAACCTAAATAAAAACATGCATCTTATTTAAATTCACTGAGAGTGGTAGTATCTATTTTACCCCCAGGTCTGGCCTCTAGGCCATGCTGGTTAAAGAATTCTGAGATTTAACTCATTCAGAGGGTGGCAGGTTAGGGAAAGCTCTTCTAAGCTGCCCAAAAGGAAGACATGCAAAGGCCTCCGTTTAGGATGTCTAGTTGCCGCTCTTCAGAGGTTGTGGGAGCTTCATCATTGGAAGCTTTCAAGAAGTGATTGGACTGCCATTTGTCAGAAATGGTGTAGGCTCTCCTGCTTGGGTGGGGGGTTGGAGTAGATTACCTACAAGGTCCCTTCCAATTCTGTTTATCCGTATCTGTATCTTTAAAGGCAAAGCAACCTGATAATGATTCTTCTTTACTTCCTCCCATTTATGCAATCCAACTGACTGACATGATTCTGCTGATTTTATAGGCTGGAGGTGAACTGCTAGAGAAATGCTATCATAAAGGTTGCACTGCAGAATTAATCTGTCGTGCCTTTGTTTTCAGATGATGCCCTCTGATCGACCTCCAATATAGAAGCTTTCACCACATGAATGTAATGCTATATAATTTGTGAAACCTGCTAGCAATCACCTTGTAGTAATGTGTTAGATTGGGTAATGGAGAGGCACACACAGGCTTAACGGTAACAATAGCTCTTTATTAACAGCAACAAGTAAGAACAATCCAGCGAAGATTGAGTCTGACAGCAGCCCTTTTATAGGGAGCTGTCAGACCCTTCGACCAATAGGATTAAACCTCTGTTCCGGCGGGAACAGAGGACCTTGGTGGAAACCACTGTAGTTGGTATAAGTATCTAACATAATGTTTAGTTCAAAAGTGGTATACACAGGTAGTATACTATTTGTTTAGTGACCATCCAAGGCTACAACTGAAAAAAGTGATTTATGACTGTTTTTCACACTGTTGCAGCATTCCCATGTTCATGTGTTCAAAATTTTGGTGCCTGGCAACCGGCTCATATTTATAATGGTTGCAGTATCCCATGGTTACGTGATCATCTTTTGCAGCCTTCTGACAAGCAAAATCAATGGGGACACCAGATTCACTTAATAACCATGTTTTAATAACTGAATGTAGTGATTCACACAACTATGGCACGAAAGGTCGTAAAATGGAGCAAAACTCAATTAACAACTGTCTTGCTTAGCAACAGAAATGTTGTGGTCATAAGTTGAGGACTACCTGTACTGCATAATCATTTACAAAAGATTATTTATTGTCATATACACATCCCCACAAGTCCCATTACGTGTCGAACATATACATATTTTGGATAACTAAAAATAAAATATGCATCTTTGAAGCAACCGTACCTACAAGTCAGAGTGTAATAGAGAAATATTCATATAAAAAGTATCTGCTTCTTCTTGTGCCATAGCTGTCATCGGACATTGGCGATCATGTTGGCAATCATGTTGGCAATTATTATATATACATTATAGTAATTACTAAGAATTTCTTTTAACCAATGTACCAAACATTTGATAGACTGTAGCATCCTAATACTGAATGGATTTAGATTGATTTGCCCATTCCTTGTATTATCCTATTTATTCAGATAGATAATGCCATAAAAGAGTAGCCTAATTCTGAGTAAAATTGCTCCCTTGTGCCATTACATAATAATTATTGATATTAAAAGGCTTATTTGGGTGCTTATGCTTGCTGTTCCCACCCTGACCTCTTTCTCTAGTCTCGGAGGCTTCTGGTTTTCATTCTTCACCTCAAAGTCAGTGCTTTGTCAGGGAAAGTAAGATTTCACAGCTTAAAAGACCCCATGCTGAGGAGAGAATTTCTTTGATCCCCAAGCACCATCTTCAGTAGCTGTCTTTTAACAAGTATATAAGGATTTTGTTAGGCAGGGGGAAAAAATAGCAGGAATACTCAGTGTATTCCTGTCAAGAAAGGCCTCCATTTTGGAGCATGGCATTTGAAGCACCTCTGAAAAAGATAAAAAATTGTTTCCTTGCATGGGAACTTTATACCTGTACTGTTCTTTGGCAGAGAAAGGGATTTGGTGAAGAAAATGTTCTCACCTTGCAGAGGAGGATAGACAGTAAGGATTTAGGTCTAAAACCTATAACCATGGAAATCTTAGGCAAAATACTGTAGTTGCTAAGTTGGTTTTTGTGGGTCTGTTCATCCAGCTATGTGTGAACTAACATTAGTATTACACAGTAAGTTATAAGTGCTTCAGATACATTGTCAGTTTGATATATGCTTCATCTTGAAATGGAGAAAGAGAAATAGGCCAATTTTTTCTTTGCCCAGAAAATAAGTCTCTCAGAAGAGGAAAAAGATTAACTGCTTTATACCATTGTTGTCCAACCTTCTTGAGCTACATTGGGTAAAGAGGAATTGTGTTGGGCATATATAAAATATATTATATAATTAATGTATAACATACAATAGTTGAAAAACAGGAGGGTATGATGGCTCAGTGGTTAAAGATGCTGAGTTTGTCAGCTGAAGCTGACAGCCTGAGTTTCAGACCTGAGCGCCATGCCACAGGGTGGGCTCCCGTTCCCGCTTCAGAAGGATCTAGCACCTAGCAATTCAAAAGCAAATGCAAGTAGGTTAATAGGTGCCACTTTGGTAGGAAGGTAACAATGTTCCGTGCACCCTTGGCATATAGCTATATTGGCCACGTGACCAAGGAAAATGTTTTTGAACAACTCTTCTGGAGCTACATGTGGCCCATGGTTCATGCGTTGGACACCCCTCCTTTATACAGTCGTCAGCTTTTGCACAGATTCTTTAAAGAAAAATAACTTGAACCCAATTTAGTCTCAATGTTTCCATGTTCTCCAATACGTATTAAGCTTATCCAGATTTACAGTTGAAGTGATTCTGGAATCTTTTCTTGGTCAGTATCTCATCTCATCATAACACACAGTGCCTTTAGAAGTTACAGAAAATTTGTCATGGTCTGGGCAATGGAGAGAGGGGGGTGGAGAGAGGGAGTACTGGATGAGTATGCATGTTGTAGTTGGGAAATTGAAGTGGAACATAAAATTTTGACGTACATACATTCTGGGAGACCAAAACAGTTCCTTCATTAAAAGAGCTCTTATTCAAAAAAAAATTCTTCTCTCCAACCTAATTCTTAAAATTAGATTTGAAGCCTGGAGAAGATATAAACTTATGAACTGGTTTTCCCCCCCACAAATGGCATAGTGAGTGAAATTGTACAGAACTGTTTCTCTTAACCTATTAAACTTCACTGGCTGCATCACTAGGGCCATGTCTTTGTAAAATTCAGCCTATGCTTCTTGCACTATGACATAGTGAGGTGATAAATCAAGCCAATATCCACACTTGGTGCTTATTTTCTGTTGGCAAATAAGCTAGAATTAGCTAAGAGAATGGAATTCCTCCCAAAAGCTTTTCTCCTGAAAATGTTCAATGAGTTGGCAAAGCATAGGATTTTTGTACTGCTGACAAGATTCATACTGCACAGATCAACATGGCAGAACAAACCAGAGGCTAATCAGAGAGTGCCAGAGTGGTATGTTTTATCAGAAGTGCTGAAGAAAAAACATATATATCAAGACTTTGTTATTTTATTACTGGTCTTAGCATTATAGTTCATTCATTGTCATCCTCAAGAGTCAAGTAGGCCATGCTTTATTATTAGTCCAGAGGTTGTTCAATTAATGTGCATGAGAATGGCTTTCCAATTAGCACTATATAATTTGTTTCTTGTATATTTTGATGATATCTTTTCCAAATATATGGCCTGAGAATGGTTTCCTACATCTTTCTTTGAATTATCTTTAAAATTTTTAATGTGTAAGAACGAGGGAATTTTCAATGTATTTGCAGCAGTTGTGTTGGTTATTTGAAATTAACTTAAATCTCAAATCACACACACACACACATACTTCCACCTGTCTGGGCCCTTGGCAGTTGGCCACATGTAGATAGAGGGCTGCCCTTATTTTCAGTTTTGCTACTATTCACATTTAGAGGTAGTTCCTGATTAGTGATTTCCCTGTTTGTGCATTCACAACAGTCATAGAGTCCACAGTTGAATGATCACCATTTACGAGCTTCACAACCAGCTTCCAGCAAGCAAAGTCAGTAGACATGCTGGCAGTACATTGTAAGTTGTGGTGTTAAGTTAATTGTAAGTGTATGATGTTACACTTAATGATCACAGGTGATTTGCTTAATGAACACAGTGGAACAGATGTTGTAAGTCTGGTGCCATCACATGATGTTCCACTTAATGACCGCTTCACTAAGTGAGGGAGTGTCTAGTCCCAATTGTAGTTGCTAAGTGAGTATTACTTGCATCCTATACATTTTTTATTCAGTTTCACTTGTAACATTTAAAAAAAGAAAAATTTAGCAATTTAGCACCATATTGAGAATTAGACTGTATTTCTTTATAGGCTAGTGTCATTTATCTTGACTTGCACATTTTTCCCTGTTGTATACTGTCTGGAGGTGCATCGGATTGAATCTTTGTACATGCAAAGCTATTTTCCCCAGTTCAGCTATGCCCACTCTCTCTTCAGAGCCCTGTTTGGGGGGGGGGGAGTGAGATTGTGCCCGTTAGCCTATCTCTTGACATTCTCCTCACAAACTATCAATTATCCCTCCATATCTGTCTGTCTGTCTGTCTGTCTGTCTATCTATCTATCTATCTATCTTTCTATCCTTTGTCCCATTCCATTGAAAATAGCCCATGTTGAACTGTGCAGCACAGTCAACGATCAAAATGTTTTATGACATTTTGTATATTGTCATAAGCTATTTTATGATAATGTTTATATCATAGCATGTTTTATAAAACTTGCTGAATTTTAACTTCACTGAAATCATGGGTTTTGGACATTGGCTGCATTTTGTAAGTTTTGAAGTACTTGATTGAAAAACTATTGCCCTCTGATGCTCTGTTTTGCCCATTTAAAAGTTACTGGAACTAGAGGAATAGAATAGAGTGGAGTGGAGTGGAGTGGAGTAGAGTAGAATACCATGAAGAAAGAAACCAAAGCAGACATTCATCTATCTAGACCAATAGTTTGGAATGCTCTGAGTTTCAATTCATGTACATTCATATAATAAATGTTGTACTCAATTACTGTACAGTTTCCAACAGATATAACTTGACTCTTTCCAGGCTTATCAGTACTTACTCAATGTGGCTATACAGTTAGGCAAGAAATGCACACATGTCCACATGCAATACAATTCACACGTTTCATCCTAAACAATATTTTAAAAGTGAAATGTAAGAAAGCAAAGTAAGAAGTGTTTATTCTTTGCCTGGATACTTGTCTTTGTTGCCTGTTCTTGCTACACCTGGGCTTCCAGAGGTATCAAATTGGTTTTTATTTAGATCTATGATGGCTATTCTTATGGGGCAATATTAAAAATTAGAACTAATTTACAGAGCGTTTTTGAAGAGCATCCCTAATGACAGCTACATTTTAATAATGCTTTCTGAGGTCTGCTTACAATATTTAAATTCCCCCCATGACATAATGTAATTTTAAAGAGTCATGGCAGGATGAAAAAAATACACAAACTATTATTTAAGAAGAAGCTACAATAATTATCAGCAATAATCAGCTCTGGTCATCCCAGTTATTCTTCAGAGGCAAATTTGCATTCTTTGGCTGTTGCTTTGCTCCTTATGACAGTAGTTGTGTGGATTATCCCATCAGATACTCGGATGCTACTTTTTATTTTAGCACCAAATTGTCATTCGGTTATTATGAAAAATCCCATGAATTTATCATGAATATACATGTCCCAGGATAATGTTGCAGGATCCAATCTGGGTCGGTCACTGGGACCAGAGGTTTTATTTTCCGAGCCTTTGGACTTGTGCTGGAGCCCAAAACTTCTTTCTAGCAGAGTGTGTGGTGTTTTATGTGTGGTATTTATATGGTGTCTGTTGTGTGTGGGTTTTTAAAGATTTTGGTCAGGGTGTGTTGATGGCTGGTTTTAAAGTTGCTAGTTGCCATTTGCTTGTGCTGCGCAGCCCTCACCTTCTAAATACTGGTGATAAATCAGCACTCTTGTTGATTGATGGGGGGCATGTTTCCCAGGCTTCAGTCACTTCCTTAGCTGTTTTTGTCCCTGCTCATCCAACAATCTTAGTAGCTTGAAAATTGAATGTGTGTGAATTTATGAATGGCAAATTTATCTCTGTTCTCAAGCTGTTTATGTGATAAAAGTCACTGTCCAGGAGCCCTGTTCTCTATCTGGCCAATATAGTACTAATGAAATGTTCAGTAGCAACAAAGAACTGATTTTCAAGACAGCTGGAGATGGTTGGGAGAAGAATGTTCCTGCTTTAGTATGAGCAAAATCAAGCTCTAAATAAACCATAGTGATTTTCTTTTCTGCTTCTGATAAGCAAGAAAAGCCAACATAGTGAGGTCATCCCTTTGAGGAGGGCCGCCTATCAACCATAAAAAAGGATACAGTTTTCAGAAGAGATAATTAATATACCTTAAAAAGAAATGCTGTATATCTAACAGATAATCTTATCGGCATCTCTAATCCCAAGAAAGTTTTGTGAAAAAGAAAAAAAAATATTGAGCATGGTACAGATAGGCAAAAGATTTTCTTTATTTTAAATGCATTATTTTTGGCTTTATCTTTCCTTTTCAAAATTCATCAGCCCATTCCTTTAAAAATCAGACTTGAAAGAGGCTTCTTTTGATATTCTTAGCTTGTAATGGATATTCTCTTGCACCACTGTATTCATATTACTTTAATTCAAGCCCATTGATATTAGCCCATTGTTGTTTTCTATAAGATTTGACTTAAGGTGGATTCTGAAACGCATAGGGCATGCAACAGTTGTTCTTTAAGATTGTAATAAGAAACATTTTTAAAAAATCATACATTTTATATTCTTTTACTTCCCTTTTTTCTCCTCTTTTCTTTGATTTCTAGTCACTTGGCCCAAATTTACTAAAATATATCTCATCCTGGTTCTTGATTATTCTTGAATATTGCTTCCTTTCCTTTCTATCAGTCACCTACACGGCACATTTCTATCTTTTAAAAAAGTTTTTTATTGAACACAAATTAAAACATTGGACACAGTGTAACCATCCTGGCAAAATCTTTGCCATACATACTAAAATATAAATTTATACATTATGAGCATCATGGTTATTTGCAATTGGTCTATTTAGTATTTACAAATATAAAAAATATTGTATTTCCAACCATGTTGCTTTGTTTTTACCTTATACATTTTCACTGTTATAGTTTCATACATAATTCTAATCTCTATTCTATAAATCTTAATCATTGTTTTTTTGGGGGGTCTTTCCTTTTTTGTTCCAACCATCGATAAAATTTATCTCAGATCTTATATTATTCTGATTCGTCTTTATTCTTCAATTCCCACGTCAATTTATCCATTTCAGCACAAATCAGAATTTTCCTAATTACTTCCTCTTCTTGCTCTGCACATTTCTATCATGTGCAATGAAGAATGGCCTCAAATTGTAGGCTTTCCCCCCTCCCCCACCCAGTACAGGTCTTCTGACAGGACGGCACATTCCTTTTGCTTGACATTAAACAACTAGGATGGTCTTCTCCAATTTATGCTGGCACTGTAATGGAACCTGTCTGTTTTGGCAGTTTGTATATCCAGCTTTGCTTTTAGGTGATTTAATGCAGCGAACGTTATAAAGCCCAGAAAAATTGTGGTTTACAATGGAAAATGTGAAAAGCCATCATATATAATGACACTTACTGGCAGTTTATAATGAATGGCAGCTATGCAAGAGAGAACCCCTACAAGATGTTTGATTAACAGCCTTTTGTAGTGCTGGCTGGAGATAGTGCTGTGGCTCTTAGTAGAGTCACTGATACTCATGTTGTTAAAGCCTTGGGGAATGCAAGGTTAAGAGAGAAAAGCTAATGTTTATTGAACTTGGATGTATTTACTTCTCATAGTAGGCTTGAAGAGGGCCAATTTTTGGAAGAAGGACTTAGAGCTAAAGACCCATAGGAAGCGTAATATAGAACAATTAATCAGTGGAACGACTTGCCTCCCGAAGTTGTAGGTGCTCCAACACTGGAGATTTTAAAGAAGAGATTGGACAATAATTTGTTTGAAATAGTATAGAGCAGTGCTAGTCAACCTGGTCCCTACCGCCCACTAGTGGGCGTTCCAGCTTTCATGGTGGGTGATAGAGGTTCGCTGTAACTCTGCTTTATAAATTTTATAAAGTAAAGTTACTTCCCTACGTTATAAATCACCATTACTGTGGAACCTGTGGGCGGTTAGAAAACTTTACTACTAACAAAGATGCAAAAGTGGGCGGTAGGTATAAAAAGGTTGACTACCCCTGGCCTAGAGCCATGATGATGATGAACCTGTGGCACTCGGAGCTCTCTCTGCGGGCACGCCAGCTGTCACCCCAGCCCAGCTTCACCGTGAATGCGTGTGTGCCTTCCACCAACCAGCTGGTCTTCGGGTCTCTGCCGTGCATGTGGGGGGGGGCTGCATGTGGGGGGACATGCGTGCACAAATGGCGCATACATGGGGGCACTTGCATTGCATTTTGGGGCCTCGTGCAGCACCCCTGCACCCCGTTTTGGCTTCCAGGTTGGTGCAGGAGCCCTTCTAGCCCAAAACAGGGCACGGGGGCTGCACCCCATTTTGGGCCTGGAAGGTCTCCTGCACTAATCTGGAAGCCAAAAATGGGCAAGGGGGGTGGGCTGCATGCACGGGGGAGTGCGGGGGGGGCACGCATGTGCAGGGGCGGGGCACATGTGGGGGGGTCATGCACACATGTGCGGGGGGAGAACGTGCAGGGGGATCATGTGCGCATTGCGTTAAGAGTGTGAGCACACATGCTGTTGTGCGCAAGCGTGAGCACTTTCGGCATGCAACAAAAAAAAAGGTTAGCCATCACTGGTATAAAGTTTCCTGCTTGGACAGGAGGTTGGAAAAGAAGACCTCCAACGTCCCTTCCAACGCCATTCTTCTGTTAGAAGAAATGTATCAGTGCTCTTGGCCAGGATACAAGAGAAGGTAGGACTTACTTTACATGAAGGATCTCTCAGAGAAGAGGCCTTCTCGGTGGTAATGTCTTATGGAATTCCTTTCCCATTCGTGTTTACATTTAATGTTAGATATTAACATATATCGTGGCAAGTCTCCTCTCTGGTCCGCTGCTACAGCGGGAAACAGGTATCGTTCTGATTGGTCGAGGGGCGTACCCGATCCCTATAAAAGGGGAACCCTCCGACCACAGAGCAAGCTGGATCACTACTACTACTAATAAAGAGCTGTTAAGTCACTTCGTGTCCGCAGTCTGTTCTCTCGTTGCCCAGATCTAACATTGGCGACGAAGGTGGGATCGAGAGACAGATAGGACGAAGAACACTACCTCCAGAATCTCCGGATTTGATCCAGCCTAGGAATTTGGCAGAAATTCCGGCAGCCATCTCAGGTCACCACAGCGCGGCAAATTCAAACGAGAGAAGATGGCGATGCACACTCCCCCCGCTCCATTCGACCCAGCGAACGACGAATGGGAAGCCTTCATGATTCGTTTCGAGTGTTTTCTCGAAGCGAATGAATACACAGGGATCACCGACGCCCGGAAGAAAAATATCTTCCTCGGCTACTGCGGAAAAGAAGTCTTCAACACGGCCAGAGACCTCACCGCGCCTACTCCAATGCAGGCAGTATCATGGACGGCGTTGCAACAGGCTCTACAGACTCATTACGGGCCAAAACCTTCCCGCCATGTTTGCCGCAAGGAATTCAACACGCGGAACCAGAAAGTGGGAGAATCAATCAATCAATATGTTGCAGCCCTGCGTAAAGCAGCAACTCACTGCGAGTTCAGGGATCTGGACGAGCATATCTTAGTGCAGCTTATCTGTGGGTTAAGAGACATTTCACTTCAAAAGAAGCTGTTGGCAAACCCAAATTTAACCCTACAGATAGCTCTAAACGAAGCAAGAGCGTCAGAGTCAGCGGAGAAATCATCGGTAACCATACAACGCGGTTTCAGCGTAAACCAGCCAGTACCAAGGCAAACCAGAGTTCACTACGAGGATCCCGAGTTCGAGGACAGTCATCTGATGCGGAGCAGTCACTTGAGGCCTGGGGGGAGACCCGGATCCCGTTTGCCGCCCTGCGCAAGCTGCGGAGGAAATCACCCCAGGTCTACCTGTAGGTTCAGGAACGTTGTTTGTTCGCACTGCAACAAACTTGGGCACATCGCACGAGTGTGCCGGAGCGAAGTCCCTGCCTCACGGCAGCCACCCATGTACCGCCAACAGAAGCCCAACCCAGGGGCTTGGCGAAATCAAAAAGGGCGCCCAGAGAGAAATCCACAAGTGTTTACCCAGAGAGAAAATTCCCAAAGAGCTGAGCGAGCGTATTCCTAGAGAGATTACACACAAGGAGCTGAGCGAGCGTATTCCCAGAGAGACTACACACAAAGAGCTGAGAGACCGTTCTATCAAGACGCTCAACGAGAGTATTTTCAGGATACAGATGCTGAGATAGAGTTGACCCAGAGAGAGGAATTGCGAACGTATCTCACAACAATAAGCCAGGTCCGCACCAAGCGGCCTAAAAAGCTGAAAGTCACAGTCCTCTTGGAGGGCTCACCTTGCGAGCTGGAAGTTGACACAGGATCGTCCCTGACGATCATTTCATGGGCATCCATGAAACAGGCTATCCCTAGCCTCAGAAAGAGCCAACTACGCGCTCCAGACATCCTGCTACGAGACTACCAGGGGAACCGAGTCCCCATCGTAGGCCAAGGCACGTTCCAGATCCGTTTCAAGGACATCGTAGCCCAGCTGCCCATGACCATCGCCAGCGCACCATTACAAAACCTCCTAGGACTGGATTGGTTTGAATCCTTGGGGCTAGAAGTCACCGGAATCAACGCCGTGGAAAACAGCAGCGCTGAGCAGATTTTTAAGGAGTTCGAGGATGTGTTCAGCCCCTGTCTTGGTAAGTATGTGGGTAAACCGATCTCATTCAATTTAGACCCCAAAGTGGTGCCAATCCGACTTAAACCGAGACGAGTGCCTTTTGCACTCCGCCCAAAAATAGATAAGGAAATAGATAAGTTAGTGGAGCAAGGAATCCTTGAGCCGGTGGATCACGCGCGCTGGGAAATGCCCATTGTGACCCCAGTCAAACCAGACGGATCAGTCCGCATCTGCGCGGACTATAAATGCACAATTAATGTCGCGCTACAACAAAGCGCATATCCTGTGCCTGTAGTACAGCACTTATTGCACTCGTTGGGGCCAGGAAAGGTATTTGCTAAATTAGACATGGCACAAGCTTACCAGCAGCTGCCCGTAGATAGCGCCACAGCGGAGGCCCAAACTATAGTGACGCATAGAGGAGCATTCAAATGCAACCGGCTACAATTCGGTGTGAGTATTGCTCCAGGATTGTTCCAGAGCATCATGGAACGACTTTTGCAAGGGATACCGGGAGTCGTCCCCTATTTTGACGACATCTTGGTGTCCGCTGCAAACGAGGAGCAATTAAATAAAAGAGTCAGAACTGTTTTGGCCAGAATCAGAGAAAAGGGTCTCCGCCTCAAAAAGGAAAAATGCCAAATTAACGTGCCTAGCGTAGAATTCCTGGGTTATAGAATCGATGGTCAGGGAATACACCCCACTTCAAAGAAAATTAAGGCGATCCAGGACGCCCCCACACCACGGAATCAGACCGAGTTGCAGGCCTTCCTCGGACTACTTAACTTCTACAGCATTTTTCTGAGACAAAAGGCGACCGTTGCTGAGCCACTACACCGTCTACTCCAGAGGTACACACCATGGAAATGGGGACAATCCGAAGCAGCAGCTTTTGCCGGAGTAAAGCGCCTGCTCACCACTGACTCGCTGTTAGTCCAATACAGCCAGACACTACCGCTGGTATTGACCTGCGACGCATCACCTTTTGGAGTCGGCGCAGTCCTCAGCCACCGGATGCCAGACGGAAAAGAAGCACCCATCGCCTTCTACTCCAGGACTCTTTCATCGGCCGAGAGGAATTACAGCCAGATGGACAGGGAAACGCTAGCTGCTGTAGCTGGGGTAAAACGTTTCCATGAATACCTCTATGGCCGCGATTTTGAACTGATTACAGATCACAAACCGCTGTTGGGACTTTTGGCGGGAAACCGCCCCACTCCAGTCTCCCTTTCTCCACGCATGACCAGGTGGACTGTTTTCCTGGCTGCGTACTCATACAAGTTAATTCATCGACCGGGCTCCACTCTAGGACACGCAGACGCACTCAGCCGTTGCCCGCTACCGGACCTTTTGCCAGACCCCACTCCCGAAGTACCGGTGCTGCTCATTGATTGTTTGGACTCAGGACCGGTTTCTTCTTACGATGTTGCAAGGTTTTCTTCTAAAGACAATTTAATAAAGCAAGTTCAAACTTGGGTTTGGAGGGGGTGGCCGAAGGGAAACGTGGGCCCAGAATTCAAAGTGTTTTGGTCAAAACGGGACGAACTTTCAGTGTTACAAGGTTGTTTATTGTGGGGGGATCGAGTTGTTATTCCGTATGTTTTACGTAGGAATGTATTAGAGGCTTTACATGTTGGTCATCCGGGGATTGTTAGGATGAAGGCGTTAGCAAGAAGTTACGTTTGGTGGCCAAACATGGACAAAGAAATAGAGGAATGGGTGGCCACTTGCGACCCATGCCAGGAATCGAGACCAGCACCCCCGGAAGCGCCCGCCACAGAATGGGAGAAGCCTAAAGCACCCTGGTCGCGAATACACATCGACTTCGCAGGGCCATTCCAAGGTCAGACTTTCCTTATAGTTGTGGATGCATACTCGAAATGGCTAGAAGTAGTCCTAATGACTTCAACCACGGCAGAGGCAGTCATTAAGGTTCTACGGCGACTTTTCGCCACTCATGGCCTGCCCGACCTCCTGGTCTCCGATAACGGGCCCCAGTTCACGGCCATGCAACATATCTAGCAGGTCAGGGAATTCGGCACGCCCTCGTCGCGCCATTCCATCCGGCGTCAAATGGACAGGCGGAGAGAATTGTGCGATTCGCAAAGGAGGCCCTCGCTAGGATGGGTCCAGGTGATTGGCAAACACGCATTGACCATTACCTATTGATCCAACACATTACCCCCAGCGCAACGACGGGTAGGAGCCCCGCTGAACTACTCATGGGCCGTCGTCTACGGTCTCACCTGGACCGTCTTCACCCAAATTACTCTGCCACAGCTCCCCCAGACTCTACAAGCAAAATTCAGAGTTTTAGCATAGGGGATGCAGTATACGCCCACAACTATGCAGGGGGGACATTGTGGATGCCGGCAAAGGTCATTGGCATCACGGGTCCACGATCGTATCTGTTGGAACTAGAAGATGGGCGGAACTGGAAAAGGCACATCGATCAACTACGGGGTCGCCTGGCGCACTCAGATCTACGAACAGAGAACAAGAGCTACCTGCCATTGCAAAGCCAGCCACTCGAGAGCCCCAACACAGAGAACTACGACACCTGCGAGCCAAGGACAGAACAAGAGGTCGAGCGCGAAACGGAACAACCCCCAAGCAACGAAAGCGAGCAGATCCCTGAACGCCAAAGCAACGAGAGCCTGCAAACGCCCCGAAACGAAACACAGAAAGAAACCGATCCTACAACTACTCCTGACCAACCCGAACTGCGACGCTCCACCCGAGTAAGGCAAACACCAACGTATCTTAAGGACTATATTACTAACCGCAACGTTCCGTCTAGGAGGGGAGGGGTGTTAGATATTAACATATATCGTGGCAAGTCTCCTCTCTGGTCCGCTGCTACAGCGGGAAACAGGTATCGTTCTGATTGGTCGAGGGGCATACCCGATCCCTATAAAAGGGGAACCCTCCGACCACAGAGCAAGCTGGATCACTACTACTACTAATAAAGAGCTGTTAAGTCACTTCGTGTCCGCAGTCTGTTCTCTCGTTGCCCAGATCTAACATTTAACTTGTGTTTTTTCTTTAGACGTGGTACCAGATTTGGGCAGTAGAAATTTGGAGGTTACTAGATGGTGGCAGAGAAAACTTTTGCTGATATCTAGTGGTTATCTGAATTTTTGCAGCCCAGATATGATAACCTTACAATAGGTATCAAGCAAACATTTTCCAGTCTTTAAATGTTTTGGATTCTACTTCCGTCTTTTCCCACCTTCCAGTATTGCAAGCTGAAATGGTAACTATAAAGATAAGAACTGAAGTCCAACAAATATAACTTATTCTCTTAAGTTTTAACTTTTAGGTATTGCTTTAATAATTTTATCTGTCAGCTGCAGTTTGTTTTCCAGTTTTTACTTGCTAGGCTTATCGTATCGTCTCATATATATCTTAAATATAAATCCCACTGACTGCAACTAGGCTTCTGCCCAGGCCATCGGAGATTGCACAAGAGTGTGTAATTTTGTAAAAAAATTTAAAAAGTAAAAATGACTTCAGAAAATTGGAAGGCAAAAATTGCCTTGAAGTGCTTTAGCCTTTACAGACTTACTCCTGAAGCAACCCAAGCTAATCTGACCTTTCTCTTTTTTGGTTTTGTTTTCTAGTGGAATGGAGCTGTTCCGAAGACTTTTCTCCTTTGGTCGGAGAGATCATATTGGAAAACCTTCAGTCTTTGAGATGCACTATTACCGGCCTCACAATGGTAAATGAAAAGTTGTTAATTCAAATTGCCTTTTTTTTGTCTCAAAAGCTAGGAGAAGTCTCTGCTGGAGAGAAGCAGCTGAGTGTCATTTATCTGGCAAGTCATTAAACACATTCTGTTTGGCACCCAGTATCCCCAAATCACCAAAGAGTGGGAAAGCTGCATCGCTTTTTGTGCGAGTTGCTATATTAGTGAGGAGAGATCAGAAAAGACTGGATTGAAAGCCGGCCATGCCATGGATCAGGGGCTAATCTTAGGGCAGATCAAAGGCTTTGAGAGATTCAATCCTGACTCCATGTCTGATGGCTAAAATAACAATTCTGTCTTCACTGCTTCACTGGGGAAACAAAAGTCACTGGATGCACTAACTTGAAAGGGGAGAAGTATGTTTTTATAAAGATTAAAAGTGGGTGGAAGATGGGCAATCCAATGATCTCCTGACAGACAATCTGTTGAGAGTGAACACATTTACCTCCACGTTGGTCCTTCCTAAGCAGCAGAATGTGGATTTGGTTGGTAATAAAAGAAAGCAAAATAGAACAGCATCAATATCAGCAACAGAAATGAATTTATCAAATAAAAAAAAATCAAGTACATTCTCTGTTTACAAAATGGCTAAATAAACACATGTTTATCATCTCCAAGCCTATAATGTTTACAATACATCCAGTCAGCATTACATTTAATTTATAACGGGTTTAGACTATGGCAAATCCCAGGGAGTCAGAATCAGGATAGGAACATTGCTGATTTTAAAACTGCTTACAAACTAAGAATTTAGATTGTATTGCTGCTGCCTGCACTGAATTTTATTCTGACGTTAATATTCCAAGTTTAAATAAGATGTTTTCAAACATTGGATTTGTGCCACATTAGGCTTCCATTTATGCTTTGTGGCCAATAATTAATAGAGTAATTCATTAGGACCATTTATAAGAGATTCAAATGAACCTGAGAACACAGATAAACCCCCAGGTAGCATCAATGACTCTCAGAGAGAGTGCTAACGACCAGATGACTGCAAAGAAATATGATTCTTACATTCCCCACCACCATCCAGTCAAAACTGATGAAGCTTCTTGGGTGAGACGCGAAATGTCTTCTTCCTCAAGAAAAAAACATAGTACAGTTACCTTTTGAAAAAAGCACATTTGAGACAACCATGAACTTGAATGGCTGAGAATCTTCATTCATTCATTTATTCATTCATTCATTCATTCATTTAAAGTAGCTGGAATATAACATCAGTCCTGCATAAACAAGATTGGATTTATTCAAAATTATATACAGTATCCCTAGTTTGGATATGAGCCTTGTGGATTTATGCTGTTACTCTCTAAATAAGAAAAAAATGGCATTAATACAATACAATAGTAGAGTTGGAAGGGACCTTGGAGGTCTTCTAGTCCAACCCCCTGTCTAGGCAGGAAACCCTATACCGTTTCAGACAAATAGCTATCCAACATCTTCTTAAAAACCTCCAGTGTTGGAGCATTCACAACTTCTGGAGGCAAGCTGTTCCATTGATTAATTGTTCTAACTGTCAGGAAATTTCTCCTCAGTTCTAAGTTGCTTCTCTCCTTGATTAGTTTCCACCCATTGCTTCTTGTTCTACCCTCAGGTGCCTTGGAGAATAGTTTGACTCCCTTTTCTTTGTGGCAACCCCTGAGATATTGGAACACTGCTATCATGTCTCCCCTAGTCCTTCTTTCTCTTAAGCTAAACATACCCAGTTCCTGCAACCTTTCTTCATATGTTTTAGTCTCCAGTCCCCTGCATTCCCTAATTGTATTTTTGGCTTAGATTTTAAAATATCGATCAGGAGAAATTTCAAGATTTACTTCTACATTTCTCAATTTCCAAAATATTTTCCCTCTTCAGCTGATCTACTGATGTTCCCAATGCCCAGCAGTTAAGTATTTAAACAAAGAAAGAACAGTTGATGAGAGAGGTTGTTTTGGGGATGAAAGAAATTTTGACAGGGATAAAGGGCAGGGTGAGTAAATTTCAATTTTTTTCTAGACTGACTAGAAAAAAAAGAGAGATTTGTGATTGGGGAGGGTATACTACAAATCAATACCAAACTTATACATTTTAAATGGAATAAGAATGGAAGTAAAGGCTAACAATTGCTTTGTTGTTGTTTTTAATGAGGTTTTTCAATTTGCACTTCCCCAAAATTATTACTCCTTCTGAAAAACTTAAATTTAAAAATTATGTTTTATGTATCGTAAATCTCAAAATGCAAATTTTACAAGGGCATCCAAAAAGGAGCATCTCATAGGGAAAAGAATATATAGTATATTAGGGAAAAGCAGTTGCAAATGGGTGTGCTTGTATAAGGAAAAATATATTTTCAAAAAACTGTGAAAATATGAACTTTTTTGGTGAGTTTATAAGCTAATTAAAAATATATAGAAATAAACTTATAAAAGAGAAGGTGCAAAATTGAGCAACATTAAAATTGAGGTGGGTAATTTTTAGGGATAGGTGAATGTTCTGGCCCGAAGTACATTATACGAAATGCATTTTGCATCTAATGTGTCCCAAAAGATGAGAAGCCAATACTTAAAAGAATCAGACCAGATAGAAGTGAGATTTTAATCTTTTCTTTTGCTCCTGTGGTTTACAAGCTAAACTCTCTTTCAAAATTGTATATTTGTTTTAGAAGTTGCTCACAGATTATTTTCCCCCAAAGCCATTATTACTATTACTATAATAGTACTATACTGAACTATTTCCCTCGTTTTCCTCAGTAACAAAGCAGAGGAGGAAAAAGTTAAATGTCTTCTCCAAACTACTTAGAACTCATGTGTTTTTTAATTGGTCCAGTAAGAGGCAAAGGAGGCTTGAGGCCAGCAAGAGCAGAGAAAAAAAAGAAAGCATTCTCTCTGCCTTTTCTCAGATTTTTATTCTTGCGTGATCCTCCTCCTTTTTTCTTCTCTTTCTTCTTTTCTTCACATTGTTCTTGGGTTCATTTGCCACCCTGTTAGATAACCCCATTTGGAGTGGAGATCTGCTCAAGTAGTTGATATCAAGGTACTAATGTCTGACATGAATTTGTCCTAAATAACAACAATAAGATGCTTCAAATGCTATTTGTTCTGTTGAATAACGTGGCCAAATTGGCATATCCCAGTATCAATAGCTTCAGGAGAAAAATGTGCTTTTGTCACTACTGTGTTTCCCCCAAAATAAGACAGGGTCTTATTTTCTTTTGAACCTTGAAATAAGTGCTTGGCCTCATTTTTGGGGAGGTCTTATTATTTTTGGGGTGCAGGAGGCGGCGAGCATGGTCACCTCATGGCTGCTGCTGTGTTACAATATTTTCAGGGAGGGCTTATTTTTGGGGGAGAGCTTATCTTAGTGCAGGGGTGTCCAAACTTGGGAACTTTAAGATTTGTGGACTTCAACTCCCAGAATGGCTGGGGAATTCTGGGAGTTGAAGTCCACAAGTCTTAAAGTTCCCAAGTTTGGACACCCCTGTCTTAGTGCATGCACTCAAAAGCCTGATTGGGCTTATTATCCGGGGAGGTCTTATTTTCAGGGAAACAGAGTATATTCACCTTTGCTACTGCATAATGATGTGACTTCAGAAAATGTACCTTATCCATGTATATAAAGTTGAAGTGTTGTCTTTTATTTTTTCATTTACAGGGCCAAAGGTATTATGTCCAAGTGTACGCCCATAACATGAAAGGTTGGGGACAGCCTCAGATTTCCTCACCTTGCTGTGCTTCTCCTTCTAGTAGGTTAAGAGCTTTCGCTGTTGATGTTACACTTATATAACCAGTGTTTGTTCTCTCTGTGTGTTTTCTTTCTTCCTCTCACTTTCTCACTCATTCATTCACTCACTTACTCTCCAGCTCGTAAAAAAAATTCACCTTGTAAAAAATTAGTAAAATGATGCTATCAGCAAGAAACAAAATGTTTAAAAGTGGCTAAATCTCTACAGCAGGGGTGTCCAAACTTGGCAACTTTAAGACTTGTGGACTTCAACTCCCAGAATTCCCCAGCCAGCACTGGCTGGGGAATTCTGGGAATTGAAGTCCACAAGTCTTAAAGTTACCAAGTTTGGACACCCCTGCTCTACAGGGTTAAATGTCTGATTAAATGCTTTTAGTTAATTCTCTCCCCCCCCCCCCTCTTCCTTTCCATATCTTTCTGTCTTTTGCCCTCTCTGTCTCTCTCTGACTCTCTGTCTCTTTCTCTCCCCCTCTCTCTTTCTCCCTCCCTCCCTCTCTTTCTCTCTCTCTCTCCTTCTCTTTCTCTCAAATTAAGTTAGACAGAGAAGGAAGAGGGAAGAGAAATGAATGGATATACATGTCTGGCAGTTGAGTCATGGTAACTGGATTTCTTTTCTTCTTTGGTTTGAAACATTTCACTGCTTATTCAAGTAATTAGTTGCCATGACTCAACTTCCAGCCAACTCTATCAAGATGACTGAGAACTTTCATTGACAAATGTATACAATTTTTAACCAATTCAGAACTTTCAATTAATATCCCCAGTTCTTCGGAAACTGGGGATTGGTAGTTGAGAGAAGCAAACATAATGGCAGGGCTGAAAGCCATCTTTTGCATTGGTCCTTCAGGCCTATCACATTTAGTGCTGTGTGGAAATGGGAAGGGGGATTGTATGGAGTATGGGAGATATATAGTTATAATAGCATTCCTTTCTTAGAGAGTCAAGGACATCTCGCCCTGCACCTGGAGGGGTGTGACTGGGAGGCATCTCCAGTTGGGACGGTGCCTGATCAGGCCATGAGATGGACATATGGGTGCTGGGTAGAGACTTGGACTTTCATTTGGGTGGGGAAAACCTGGAAGCTTTCAGATTCGGGTTTTCCCAGGTGTGCCAATATGACATCTCAAATAAAATGGAACTTCGAGGAACTTCGAGCCTTGGATTCTTATTTCGTTGGGGGTGTTATTTGGAACTCTGACACATAATATTGTATTGGTATTAGAAGATTTTTCTCATCCCATTATGGCCCATGCAAAAGGTGATGCCAAGGGACTGCAGGACAGAGGAGAAGGATTGTTTTTGCTCTGTTGAATAATCTGCGAGAGTTTTGGCAGCAAACTTGATATCGTGACAAAGTGAGCTGAAGAGGTGGCATTTGATCTGATCCTACATTGCACAGTAAAATACATGCTCTGGTGACTCTTATGCATTACCAATCCATTCTTTAAACAGTTAATTAGGTTCCTATTGTCATTTGAAAAAAATATATCAGAATATTACAAAAATGCCTGGAGATGTATTTTTGTGCAGTATGTCTTTCCTTCCTGACATTCTGATGTTTATAAATCATGATTCTGATGGTGCCAATGCTGACTTTCTTTGTTCCCACCATCTTTTAATCAGGCATTAGAATAATTTCTTACGCCTGAAAGTCTAATAAGTTGTAGTTGGGAACTGTTTATATGTGATCTGAGAACAGTTTATTTTGGTCATAGATATTCTCTCCGGCATTGCTGCTCAGTTCCAGTTCGTCTGCAATCACTTTAGTTCAGGACTCTCTAGAATAGAATCCCGAAGTGGTTCTCTCCACTTACCATATTGTTTTTCTAGTTTCACATGGTTGGTAGATTGTAGTGTATGCTTCACATGTATCTTTTCTCAAGGGAAGTTCTGCTTTAGTTTACTTCTCCTGCCCCTGTGGCATCCAGTAATTTCAGCGTCCCCACCGACTCTTTCCAGCAGTTCAAGGCTCTTTTGTTTTTTCGTTCTTGGTTTTTGCTCAGTTGACAAGAAAGTCACATTGCACAAAGAAGAGCAATAGAAGGATGGAAATTATGGGAGCGATATATCTTATTGCTGAAATAAAAGATGTAAACAAATTTCAGAAAGATAGCAAGCATGATACTTAGACTTTGGAAAGGATGGTTTGTTTTCCCTTCATCTCTTTCTTGTTTTTTTTGGATTCTTTTTTTGTCAATTTGCATAAAATACAATGCACATACAAAATTGCAGAAAGAGAGGTGCGGGGGCTAAAGAACTACACAGATTTGGGGATGTTCTATCTCTGGCTTTGAGCAGGGTTCACCCAGAATTAGCATGTAGTTTGGGTTCATGATTCCTGATGGAAGACCATGGCTATAAGGGCCTTTGCAAAAGTTTGCCTTATGCTCCTATTGCTCCCGTGTTTGCACTGAGAGGCCCTACTCATGGTGATTCATGCCTTACCCCCCTCACAAGTCGTATATTACTCTAATGACAGTGGTGGGTTGCAGGCAGTATGCCCCGGTACTGGTGTACCAGACCGTACCCGGAGCACTGGGTATCGTTCTGGTATGCGTATGCGTCCATCTGGGTGATGCCGGGCCCATTCCAAGCATACCGGTTGGAACGGGATCCGGAACCCACCACTGTCTAATGTGCTATACACACCAGACCTTGACCAGCCTCTGGAAGTTGCAACGGATCCAGAATGCATGGCATGGGCAGTTTATGGCATTTCATAATACTTTGACATAAAACCTATGCTGTGTGTGTTGCAATGGTTCCTGTAAGCATCTAGATGCAATCCGGAGTGTTTGTTATCACCAATAAATCTGGTAGGCCATCACCAATAAATAGCACAGAGAGCCCAGATTATTTGTGGAGCCAATTTGTTGATTGTCTCCGCTTATGCCACCAACAATGACGGGGTTGTCATCTTCAGGTCCATTACATCACTCCGTGTCATTTTCTATAACCCAAGAATTGTGCCCTACGGCATCCCCCCAGAAATCCAGATGGCCCTAATGCTGTTGGCTTTATGCAAAGCATTTTGGCTATTCCCCCAGGTTTTAGGGTCAATCTCCTGATTGGACCCCAATCAGATTGGAAGAATAGCTAGATTGAATGAGCCCTGTTGGTTAATTTGTTTAGTTTTGATCTCAGAATTAGAAGTAGACTTATTTATAGACCTCATACATATGTTATGTTACTTGGTTTGGGGTATTATCTTTAATGTTATGCTGCTCATTTGGGCTTTAACCCTCTATTTCCTGGCATGACGGAAGCTATAAATTGCTCAGATAAATAAACAAGCAAGTTCAGGCTTCAGAGGAATCAAAAATGTATTGCTGTTAATAACTGTATAAGTTTTTCTAGGCTGGAAAAATCAAATTATTAGAATAAAGTGCATGTTGTGTTAACCACAGTTGTCAGGTTACATACCATTCAAATGGATGTAGAGAAAAATGTTAATATTAAAATCAAGAGGCAGTGAATATTTTTTTATAATAAAGATTTTAACCATGCAATATAATATATGAAAACCACAAGTATTCACTGAACAGTGTTGACGAGAAAACAAATATCTTGACATTATGTTAATTAATGCGTCACAAACATGTAACGTTATTATACTTCACTTGATCTGCTAATATATACAAATTCCCTAATGATTTTATATCCTCTGATAAATGTTCTGACATAAATAAAATGAATGTTCTGATACAGATGCACAAATCAGCCAAATAAAACTTATTAACTCAGGCCAACTCAAAGAAAATGGGTCTACTTGGTTTGTAAATTATTGCTTGTAAGAGTTGTATTTCAATTTTTTCCAATGATGTGAAAGGTTTTATTTGGCTTTAGTTGTTGGTGTGTATATGGCTATTATAGTATAGAAAGGTGATTACACTGAATGTATCTGGCCTGTTAGATCAACCGTTTTGGAACTGGAGCTTGGAAATAGTTGTGTTTGTCAAAGGGTGATGGATTCCACTCTCAAAATCAAACACTAATATTGGAGAATTCTTTTTATAACAGAGCTGATTTTGGCTTAAAGCTATGATCTAAATTTAGAAATCTCCATACATGTAAAACTTCCATAATAATCTTGGTTTCAGGATTTTTTGTAGAATTAAATGTAGAGCATTCGCACCTAACTCTAATATTGACCTCCAAGCAGGGGTGGGCTTCAAAAATTTCAGCAATGGGTTCTCCGCCCGGTTGCTGGGTGAGTGTGGCCATGGTGGGCGTGGCCTAATTGGCCTCTTGCACCACTGGGGGGGGGGGTTCACCTTCCACCTTCCCCAGGCTTTAGAGGCTTTCCTCAAGCCTCTGGGAAGGCGAAAACTGCCTCCCCCCTGGCTCCAGGAACTTCCAGGAGGCCCGTTTTTCTCACTCCCCAAGCCTCCCCAGGCCCTGCACTTACCTCACATTCAAAATGGGCCGCGTGGAGACTCCTGGGAGGGGCAGGGTGGCGTGGGGTGGCATGGGAGGGGCAAGCCAGAGGTGGGACCTGTAGCAGCCCAGTCTTCGAACCAGCCATAATGTTAGCTACAGGTTCTCCCGAACCCGGGTGGACCTGTAGCAGCCCACCCCTGCCCCCAAGCCCACAAAAGGCTATTCAAAACCCAAATGTGTGAGGGAAAGTAACTGAGCTGGGTGGAAACACTAATTTACTATGAGAACTCCTAACGTTCCAATAGCCTGTATTCTCCAGATCTTTGGGGCCATAACTTCTAGTTAGACTGCAAACTGGCTGGGAATTCTGTCAGTTGTATCTATATACTATTAAAACTTTTGTTATACCTTTAATTGGTTGAAATGGTGCATCGTAGGTCAAAGATTTTTCAATCAAGTACCTCAAATGGGCTAACTTATGGAATGCTTCCAAAATCTAGGAGCCTTGACTCCCAAGAGAATTAAATTTGGGAAAGTTGTGGCTGCTTTAATGCTACTGGCTGCTGCTGGGCTTTTGCTGTGATCACATGATCTTCATTTTCAAAGTTCCAGTTCCCCAATGAGTCTCACAATCCCTCACTCCTTCCTTCGTGCCAAAATAAGCATTAACCTGTGTACTGGAAAGGGAGGGAAGGAGTGAGGGAGGCAGGCAGGCAGGCCCACATATTCTTCTTGGTTTAAGCCACCACTCCCTTTGAGTTCTCTCAGTCTGTGACCGCCCTGCACTTGAATTACTTTGGTAATTCAAAAGTCTAGACTGAGTTTACACATCAAGCTAACAGGACCGCTGCTACAGTATTTAGTATTTGGGATCTGGCAAATTTAGGAGGAGTTTCATATGTAACAATGGAGAAGAAAAAGCAAGATTAATCTGTGGAATCAATAATGTGATTCTGGAACAATGGATATAGCCTCATTTAGATTAGACTAGATGATAACCCGATGTTGCCCGGCTATTTATTTACCCCAATCCTGTATTAGGCAGGAATGGTGATGTCAAGTGGCAACGTAAGTGAGGAATTGGCTGTCCTCTCTCCTTCCATTAACGTCGCTGCAATTTGTGAAGAGGCGATGGCAAGAGCAACTTCTCCCTGAGCCATGATTTCGGCGACAATTAAATTAGTTAAAAATGTACCCCCAGAAGCGTAATTTCTAATGTTGGATTTTTCCCCTTACCAGAGGGAGCTCCCTTGTGGAGTGCTGTGAAGTTGTTACCATGGTGACTCCACTGAATCTTTTAAGGCAGTACAGTAGAAGCCGTTTTAAGGCACAACAGGCTGTATCTTAACAGAACACAAACTTGAGGGGTGTTAGGGGTGTCTTTGTCTCCAGAGGGTAAGTCATCTGTGTACCAAGTTTGGTTGAAATTGCTCGAGATGTTTCAGGGTTGCATACACTGCTTTCCAAATCTGTTAGTACTATAAATTTCAAAATTCCCTAGGCATTTTAATGGATGCTAGCAATGGGGGAATTGGTGTTGGGTTGGCTCAATTTACAGAGCCAAATTGAACATTCAATTTAAGGATCATTTGCAACCTCCCCAGCCCTTGGAAAAGTTGACAACGATATTTAATGTTTAAAGGGCTGAAATATTAAAAGAATGGAGAATAAAAATATCCAGTCAAATTCATTTTAGATTTAATGAAATCAATTTTAGTTTGGTCTACTTCAGAAGTCCACAAACTTTTCAGCTCATCGATCCTTTCATGACATTTCAAATTGTTCTTCCACCACCCCCAAACATTTATTATGTGATTAATAATTAAATTAATACTACTTTAACTAATTGTTGACCACTTTGGCAGATTCTAGTCTAGTGTGACATATGATGATGCTCAACAGCTCACTCAGAGCTCAAGTATAGGCATACCGCAGAGATATTGCGGGTATGATACCAAACCACCAAAATTTGTTTGTTTGTTTGTTTATTATTATGATTACATTTGTTTGCTGCCCATCTCGCTGCAAGGCAATCCTGCAGCAACTATCATATAATATGAGTCATGCAGATTGTTTGGTTTCCTGGTGCCTATAAAAATGTTTACAACATGATGCTCTATTAAATGTGCAATAGCATTATGGCTAAAAACAATGTACATAGCTTAATTAAAAAATACTCTATTGCTAAAAAAAAAAAGTTAATTATCATCTGAACCTGCAGCGAGTTGTAATAATTTTGCCTGTGGAGAATCTTGTAAAAAATGTAATATCTGCAAAGCAACACAAAACCAAATGCAATAAAGTATATACATATGCCTGTACATACCTTGTTCTGAAGAGGAGCATTTTGAGGGAATCCAAATGATTGGACCACTTATAACTTCAACAACAGATTGCAGTCCCCCACTCACATGGTATTTCTAGGCCATTTCCCAATTTCTCCATAAATATTATCTGAGTGACAAGCCTACAAAAGATTGCCCTCTTTAGTATTTTGTATGTTTCTTAATTAAATTAACTATGTCACTTTTTCACTGGGAGTTCGATATTTAACATTCCCTTTGGCCAATTCATCTTTAAAACCATCTTGAGAAATCATTCTAGCCAGTGGTGGGATTCAAATTCTTTTACTCCCGGTTCTGTGGGCGTGGCTTGGGGGGGGGAAGGTTACTGTAAAATCCCAATTTCCTCCTGATCAGCTGGGACTCAGGAGGCAAAGAATAGATGGGGGCGGGGCCAGTCAGAGGTGGTATTTATGGGTTCTCCAAACAACTCAAAATTTCCACTACCAGTTCTCCAGAACTGGTCAGAACCTGCTGAATACCACCTCTGATTCTGGCTAAGATTGGGATAAATTCTTCTAAATTAGGAGTTGTCACTTAGCCTCTTGAACTGTTGATTGGCCAGAAAAGGCCCAGTAGCAACATAGTCATGTCATCAAAAAGGGAAGGGTGGGGAAAAATGGGTCTATATTGCATCTGTTTGGGGTTGGGCTACTAGGGCAAGAATATGGAAGTGTTTCTTGCACAGACTTCTGCTCTTTCTCCCACTCCTACAAACGCCCTCAAACATAAAAAAAAAAGTAGAAATTGCACTACTAAAGCTGTTCATTTTCTCACTGCATGCCAACGGTGTAATCTCAGGGTGATTCAGAGGCCACCAAGAGATGGGATGGCATGTAACTCACAGGCAATGGATTGCTCACCTCTTGACATAGAGGTTGGTCCAAAGTCACTCTGAAAACAGCATACATCAGATGGGCTTTATCCTTGGCAGCTAATTTTTGCCTTCTGACCATGGCAGAGAAAAGAGAGGCTTATCTAAAGCAAAGATGTCAAGCTCAATTTCATTGAGGACTGCATCAGGGTTGTGTTTGCCCTCAGGGGGGCAGGGCCCTCTACCAGCAAAAACGGAGCTCACAGACACTGTTTTTGCCAGGATGGCCTCCTGCAGTCTTCTGCCAGTGAAAATGGAGTTTGAGTGGGGCCACGTGCAGGCCCCCAAGCTCCATTTTTGTTGGCAGAGGGCTGCAGGAGGCCATCCCGGCTGAAAACGGACCTGGCCCCCGGGCCTTGAGTTTGACACCCCTGATCTAAAGTGACTCCTTTCCTTCACAACTGAGAAATTTCCCCATTCTCAGTTCATGCTAAAGGGATATCCCCAAAATATAATTCCAAAAAACCCACTTCTTTAGAGAGAGAATGAAATTTATTTCAACTTAGCAAGGGGTAACAAAGCAAGCTGGATCGGTAGCTATTTGCATTCTACACCCAGGACAGACCAAGGGCAGACATTAAAATCAGACACACTGGGCTTGAGCTCATGTGCTCTCGGACGCCAGCAGACATGGGATCAGTGCCACCGTTCTTCCCTTTGCTCGACTTTCATTCTTTTTGTTTCTTTCGTTCACCAGACTGGAAAGACTGCGATGGCAGAGAGCCTAAGCACCGGGGACAGATTGAAGCCCTGGAACGTTTGTTGCAGCAGGTTAGAGCATCTCGTTCGAGCTACATTTGCCGAGGTAAGAGTAAAATATGCACCGGGCAGGGCACCAGGCGAGGCCTCCATGGCGCCTGTAATTTTAGCAGCCTCCTATCTGGGTTATGCCTTCCCATTCATCGGGAAAGGAGAGATATTAATATTGGCCCATCTGGAATCACTTTAGCAGACCATCTCGCTCTGGCTTCTCCAAATTGGCAACACAGCAAACATTTGACAAAAAAAAGAAGTTTCCAACAAAGTATTCTCATCCCTCTCTGTCTAACCCACCCAGCCCCACCTCTCCTCTCCTCTCCTCTCCCCCCCTCTCTCTCTCCCTCCCTCTCTTCTCTCTCTCTCTCTCTCTCTCTCTCTCTCTTCTCTTTCCCTCTCTCACTCTCTCTCTCTGTCTCTCTCTCTCCCCCCTCTCTCTCCATTTCTCTCTCTCTCTCCATCTTCTAAATGAAAACCATTGAAAGTGTTCAAACTCTTGCTTGCTTGTTTGCAAGAATGGATAACAGAAAATATTAGAAATGATGCTTTGCTTTAGCCATCTCTTGGACAAAGGACAAAATCGCTGCATTCAGCAATTGAGTAAAATCAGTGGTTTTACCAAACTCCTACAATCTGTAAGAAAAAAAAAAGGCAGCCCAAGTGGATCACATAAAAATGGCTTTCTCTTGTTGCTGCATATTCCAAGCCTCCTCTTCTCAATAATGGGAAGAAGCTTCCAAAGTCATGACCTTAATTTAATCAGCCTTTCTGGTGAGTGTGACATTCGTGCTGAATGTTCTTGGAAATCAATAAGCACCAAAGTTCATAATCTACACTAGGATTTCTCAATGCTGATGTAGATTAAGTTGTGTGGACATCAACTCCCAGAATTCTGCAGGCTACCTGGGGAATTCTGGGAGCTCAATCCACACGCCTTAGAGTTGCCAAGGTTTGAAACTCTGGCCTACACACACAACCAAGCAGAAATTAGTGGGATAAAAATATTTCATGGGACTTCCAAGATAGGGTTGTGCAGATTCTCAAAAATACTAGTCATTCACATTGCTGGGACAATTTTTAGGAAAGGAGTAGAAAGGGACTATGCTCACTTTTACAAAAATGTATGAGGTGGGAAAGGAACACCTTCCACATTGGTTGAAAGTTTCCAAAGTTTAACCTGTTTATAGCATCAGTAGGCCTTTTGCAAAAAAAAAAAAGTTTCTTCACTTCTGCAGCACTTCCTTGTTCTGACCACGTGACGCCACAGAATTGCTGCCGTATGTCATGGGCTTTAAAAGCTTAAATAAAGCTTTGGCCCCCTTCACAATTTTTTTGGTGAGGGAAATGTCAATCACGTGACTATGGAGATGCTGTGGCGGTCGTAAATGTAAGTTCATAAAAACACCCTTTCAGCACTATCATCAGTTTCAATACAAGACAAGAAGTAACACATGGGAAGTTATCAAAGAGAGAAGCAACCTAGAACCCTAGGGAAGCGGTAGCGGAGATTTTGAGTAGTTCAGAGAACCGGCAAATGCCACCTCTGGCTGGCCCCAGAGTGGGGTGGGAATGGAGATTTTGCAGTATCCTTCCCCTGCCACACCCACTAAGCCACGCCCACCAAGCCACACCATGCCCACCAAGCCACGCCCATAGAATCGGTAGTTTAAAAATTTGAATTTCACCACTGAGTGGAACAGCTTGCTTTCAAAAATTGTGAGTGCTCTGGAGGTTTCAAAGAACGGATTGGGCATCCATATGTTAGAATGGTATAGAGCAGTGGTTCCCAATGTCAGGCCCACAGGGGAGCAATTTGATTTTTAATGGGGGAAATTTGAACCTTGTTTAAACCAAGCTAATGGCCTTTTAGGCTTCCTCCGTGTGAGTAGAGTTCACTTTTTGAGTAAAGTAAGAATTATATGTCACGGGGGGAGGGGGAGGCGGGATCAGGATTTTAGAGATGCTTAGGTGGGGCATGGCCAAAAAAAAGGTTGGGAACCACTGGTATAGAGTCCTATGCTTGAGCAGGGGGTTGGACTAGAAGACCTCCAAGGTCCCTTCCAACACTTGTTCTGTGATCTTTAAATAGCACAGTTGCTAACTGAGGCTTACCTTTAGAGCAGGGCTCCCAAATTCCCAGCCCGCGGGCCGGATGCGTCATGCGCTGGACACGCCCACGGCCGGTTTAGCGAAGGGGGAAAAGGTCCCAATATGTCACATGACGTCGCCATGACAACGTGAGCGTGACATCCCTGCTCTAGAGAATCAGCACAATGCAGCTTGTCAAAATGATGTCAGCCCTTTGGAAGAATTGGAAGAATTGAATTATAACTTAGTAAAATAGGATGCAGGAGCAGAATTTTGCAAGCCTCCTTGTGCTTTCCCCCCTCCCTTTTAAATCCCAATAAAATCAAGGGGGAAAAAGAGTCTGCTGGAGCCTCTCCCAAATACTCTGTTGTTTCCCACTGTGCTACTTTTCTGTCCCATGTGTTGTGTTCAAATAGGCTTCACCTGGTCTGATCAATGAAACAGTTTTGTAGATGCTGCCTCCTAGAGCTTATTTGGATTATTACTGATTGGAAACTGAGCGATCTCAACATGAGTTGTCCCTCTGCACCATCACAATCTGCAGGTGAATTGAAATTCTTGCAGTTTATTGACACCCTATAAGGACGAAATAAATTCCTAGGCTAAGGTCACAGGGTAAGAACTTGATTCTTTTGTACGCTGCTACGCAACAGTTCTGACTCTCAAAAGTCTGACTTCCCATTTTTGTAGCTATGGTAACATCCATGCGAGAAGAACATGCCTTTTGAAAAGGACTGGCGACATTGCCTGAATAAGTGGGTTCTCACCATCATCATCCCGTCATCAATAAACAAAGTCATTTTTGCTGTCTTAGGAAATAAGGGCAATAGAAATTTGACTAAACGTTAAATCATAATAATAAGGAGAAAATGGTCTGGATAATGTGTTGGAATGTGGAACAGTACAGGTAATCCTTGCCTAATGACCAGTTGTGTTATGACTATTCAAAGTTACGAAGGTCACAGAATGGGTGCTTTAGATCCATAAAGCATGGGCCATCGTAAATGGTGGTGCTCTCCCCTATGGGCACGTGATCACGTGTTGGGCAGGTTAGCTTTACAACGTATCACTGATTTCGCTGGTCATCTGCCTGTGGTTCAGGATGGGGTTTTTTTTATTTTTTGGCTCATTTCCAGCATTTTCTGCCAATTTCCAGTAAAAAAACAACAACACATTCTGGTAGAGAGAAGGTCCCTGAGGATGGACTCCAGCATGAGTCCAAAAGCTTGGAAGACTCAACTTTCGGTTTGGGTGACAGACCCAGATTGTATCCTGCAAAAAAAAAAAAAAAAAACACCCAGTGAAATGAATGGTTTTGCTTAATGATTGCTGCCTTCACTTAATGGCCACATTGTTCACTTAATAGTCATCATTAAAAAAAAAAAGCAAGCCAGAAATTTACTTCTGATCTTGTGGGTGCCTCGGCTTACAACTGTAATTCCAGGGTTAAGTTGAGGATTGCCTGTAGCTCCTACGGGTGATATATGTGGGCTAATATAGACACAGAGCCTGATTTCTGGAACGAAATATAACATTTTGACGAAGTGATCTCTCTCACACACACAGCACACACACACACACACACACACACACACACAAAAAAAAAAAGCAGCAGCAGTGCTTGAGGGAGTAATACCCAATATAAGGGTCCTTGTTTACTGGCCATCTGTTCATTGACCATTCAAAGTTGCAACAGCACTGAACAACCAACAGCCACTGCTCAAAGATCTGGATGTTGCAATGGTCCCATGGTCACATTTTCACAATTTGGATGCTCGGCAACCTTCTCGCACTTACAATTGCATGGTTACAGGGTCCTCCTGTGACACCATTTATAATCTTCCCTGCTGGTTTTCCATGACGTCAATGGGGAAGCCAGCAGGGAAGGCTTCAAGTTGCTTTGATATGCCCCTTCAGCCTTCCTGTACTTGCACTGTGCCACACCATCCATCCTCTGTCCTTCCTGCCATTGTACCACACCGTACACACACACACCCCTGGATTTCCTGTGATCGCACCCAGCCTGCACCAGGCTTCCCAAGTCCTCACTCCATTCACGCACGGCCTCTGCCAGCCCTCCCAGTGCCTTCTTCGGTTTTTCCCAGCCCCCTGCAGCACCTCTGCGGCACCCCCATGCTCTTTACCTGGGGCTCCTATCACTTCCCAATTAATGACCCATATATCTTGGGTTTAACGATGGCAACTGGGACTGCTGGAATTGTCATCATTAAGTGATGTGGTGGTATGTCATTGCACTTTACAATCATATTGCTTAAGGATGGCAGTCCCGGTCCCAATTGCAGTTGAAACCGGAGATCTACGTACTATATGTAGTTTTTCCTTCTAGGAGCAGAGGTGCTGTAACCATGAGAAGCCACTTGAAAAGGGTAATGCATGAATTGCCTAAAGGAAGCTTCAAAGATCTTGTAGTATATGGCAAACTGTTTTTTAAAAGCCACTTAACCCTTTCCTTCTCAGAGTAAAATAAGTGTTCCACATCAGCTTCTTTACAAGCAGAGAGTGGGGCTCCCTGTGTGCCATAATACATGATGGGAGCAGCCTTACAAACCTCCCCACAAAAGGAGCCCTTCAGGCTAATTTTTAATAGGACAAAAGGACATTAAATACATGGGGGAAAATATAATAGTTTCAAATCAAATTTAGTTTTAATCCTGACCTTATTTGCTTCCTTTTCTTGACTCCTCCAATTGTGTGTGTGGGTGTGAGGGGTGGGAAGACAGAGGGAAAGAGAGAAAGACAGTCAGAAAGAGAGAGACAGAGAGAGAAACAAAGGCAGAGGCAGAGAGAAAGAAAGAGAGAAGGAGAGAGAGACAGAGGGAAAGAGAGAGAGAGAGAGAATGAGGCAGAGAGTCAGAGAGAGAAAGAGACAGACAGACAGAGAGACAGACGCACAGAGACACAGAGAGGAAGAGAGAGGAAGAGGCAGCGAGAGAGAGAAATCTTCTATACACAATTCAAAGATATATCTCTGCTCTAATAATACAGATTTGTAGCTGGAGAAGATATGTAGGAGAAAATTGTCAAACAAAAAGAGGTGCTTCATTTAGATGCTTCCAATTTCTTACACACCCCTCCCTCTTCCTGTCAGACTCCTTAGTGATCTCCAAACCAAGCTGCAGAAGAAGAAGAAGAAACATTTTAAAATAACCTCAGCATATTTGCAAGAGAGAATTGGTTGATGACAGAAGGCTTAAACAACTCTCTCTCTGGTCACTTTTCTTCAGCAAACGGCCTCTCATCTCCTGCCTTAAAATAACTAAGATACAAACTGTGTCGTCCTTTGTCAGTTCTTAGGAGCAGGCTTATTTAACTTAAGTAAAATTTCGTAAATAAAATGTAAATGTATTTAAAATAAATAAATAGATGGGGGAGGTGAAAGGATGGACAGATAGAGCTGAAAAAAGGTTCTCCCCCTTATACAATTATTGATGGTAGAGCTGTCACTATAGGTTTCTAAGCATTGTTTGTCCTCTGGGGAGAAAAAGTGCTGTATATAGGAATTATAATTTTTAAAATCTAAACTACAGACAAGGAGGAATCAGAAATCACTAATAGAGAAAGACGCCTCTTTGCTAACTTATAACTTCTAGATACAGATAGAAACTCAAAAGAATAAATTGGAAATAAAGATGACCTGGTGAGATATTAATTTTTTAAAAAACTATTTTTGGGGGGGACGATGACTCTCGACAACTATATTGGGATATCTGCAATTTCAAAAGTGCTTGTAAATATAGGTAGTCCTCGACTTACAATCATAATTGATTGAATTCAGATGGTCCCACATTGGACCAGGGTTTCTAAATAAAGGCACACATGTTTTTTTAAATTCTTTTTCAGTGGTTTGGTGCTGGACCACTGGACCACTTTAATGATCATATTTTTCAGTTTCCCATGCTTCTTGAGATGTTTTCCCCTTCAGGGTTTTTGTCCATGAAATATTTCCTAGGCTGTCTCTGAGTTTGTTAAAATCAGCTCTTTTAAAGTTGAAGACACTGGTTGGATTGTATTCTATTGCTTGGGTTTGCTTTATATTGAATTCCAATATGATGTGGTCTCTCTCCCCCAAAGTTCCAGCAACTTCAAATCTCTCTATCACTATTTCTTTATAGCTTTTCTTCTAGTTCCCTCCTCTACCTTTTGGATGGCAAAGTTGTCAATCAGGTTGGTTAGGAATCTATTCGATCTCCTACTTGCTGCAGAGTTTGTCTCCCAATTGATATTAGCGTAGTTAAAGTCTCCCATCATTACTGTGGTGTGTTTCCTACATACATTTGTTAATTGATTAGCAAAAGGTTCGTTTATTTCTTCTGCTTGGTTGGGTGGCCTGTAGTATAATCCTGTAGCAATTTCATTCTTTTTTCCCTTTTTCCCAAAGACTAATAAAGTCAAGTGCACGCCATCTACTTTTGTAGATGTGTTGCAATTGTGTTTGACCCATCTTCTGTAGATTTGGTACCAATGAAAGATACATCAAACCCACAGTGCAGGCAAATAATAACTTCCTCTTTATCCGCTAGAAATCCTTACTAATTTCTCCTCTCCTCATCCACTATGTCAGTTATATTTGCTTTTATTTAGTGACATAATGAAGATTTGTTTTAATGTCACCTGCCAAACCATTTAACTACTCAGTAAAGAACAGATTTATGCATTGTGTCTTTCCATAAAAATTTAAATGCTGGCTGGTATCCCATCATCATTTTTTACTGTTGGAGGACTATACATAATCATCAACATCAGAAAGACTATGCTTCTCAATTAACCTTTTCACATTTACACCTAATCATAATGCTGTATAAACTTGTCTTGGCAACATCTTTCTCCTGCTATGTCCTTACAGATTTGCTTTCATCCCATTGCCTGCCTTTGAGTGAGAGCATAGAGTCAATGTGCATGGACCCCTTCCTTTCTGTGGCAACCCCACAAATATTGGAACAGTGCTGTCATGTCTCCCCTGGTCCTTCTCTTCACTAGACTACCATGCCCAGTTCCTTTAACCATTCTTCATATGTTTTAGTATCCAGTCCCCTCGTCATCCTGGTTGCTCTTTTCTGCACTTTTTCTAGAGTCTCAAAATCTTTTTTATAATGTGACCAAAACTGGATGCAGGATTCTAGATGTGGTCTTACTAGGCCTTTCTAGAGTGGTATTAGTACCTCACTTGATCTTGATTTAGGATTGCATTGGATTTTTTGGCTGCCGCTGCACACTGCTGGTTCATATTTAGCTTGTTGTCCACTAAGACTCCAAGATCCCCCACAGTCATTGCTATTAAGCCTGGTTTCACCTAGTTTATATGTTCATATCAAGTTGGAGAAACCTATTTTCCAAAGCACCAGAAAGCCAGACAAGAAACAATGGATGGAGACTAATTAAAGAGAGAAGCAACCTAGAACTAAAGTGAAATGTCCTAACAGTGAGAACAATAAACCAGTTAAATGGCTTGCCTTCAGAATTTGTGGGTGCTCCATCACTGGAGGCTTTTAAGAAGAGACTGGACAAATTGTATAGGGTCTCCTCCTTAAGCAGGGGGTTGGACTAGAAAACCTCCAAGGTCCCTTTCAACTCCGTTATTCTGAAATCAGATGGCTAGCAACAGAAGCAATCAAGATAGGCAATAGGAATGGCACACTGCATGTTGGTATAGTTTCTTGCCAACTCTTGGATGGTGAGAGACAGCTTCACAGTAGCAGTGGGGAAAGGCCTCATATCTATACAAAGGTTCATGTGCCAGAACCTGCTGTTGAACTCATGTTTTATTAGTAGGCTTTGCACTGAGCAACAGACAGAACCATGTTACCCAGAAGTTACAGAAGGTCAACAAAACTCCTAGACCTTCATTTAAAAATGGATTGACATCAATAGGATTGTTGCATTCTCACATGAAATCTCATATGAGAAAATCTCACGCATGATTATCAGGAAGAGGTGATTGCTGAAATCTCATGCGATTTAAGAATTTAAACTTATTTTGTTTGATTAGCAAGGCTCTTTTTATTTTCTTATGTTAAGTATTTGCAGAAAGTTTTTTGTTTTATTTTTTTGTTTTATGGCTTTATAGCTCACTTGCCTTATCATTTATTGATGCTGCTTTGCTTTTGGATACAGCTTTGCTGTCATACAATTAGTATCACACTATGTTATTTATTAGCTAATTAAATGGTAGGCTTTTCAATGTTTCTTCCTGTGGATCTCATATTATTTTTTAATCCCACTCGAGTATTTCTGGCTCCTGTTTATTCAAAATTATAAAAACAAAGCCTATCATCAGAGTGGGAATAGCTGTGACAGTGCTAGTGTTTTGGTTCTTTAGTAATGGCCATTAAGGTCCCAATGGAGTGAAGCCAAATCATTTGATTAACCAAGTGGTGTACTTGCCCTCTGAAAATGCACCCTGCATTACAGAAAAAAAATACCACTCTGCAATTATATCAATAGAATAAATATTGATATAACTGCATCATAGTTTTTTCTGTAATACATTATAAAGAGGGAGGGAGGGAGGGAGAGAGAGAGGAAGGTATAAATATATATACTCTACATATGAATTTTTATTATAATAGTAAAATCTAATAGCAATAGGACTTAGACTTATATACCATTTCACAGTGCTTTACAGCCCTCTCTAAGTGGTTTACAAAGTCAGCATATTGCCCCCAATGATTTGGGTCCTCATTTTACCGATCTCAGAAGGATGAAATGCAAAATAAACTTTAAAAAAGAAGAATACAAAGTAGGAGAAAAATGCAAGAAAAAAAGAAAAGAAAGAGAAAGACATTTGTAGGGACAATAAAGAGAAAAGAAATATAGAAAAAAATTACTTCCAACCTGCATCACAAAAGGTATAAAGAAATTTAGGATAGGGACTCTTCACTCCCTCCAATGTTACAAACATTTATCTCTTCCTCCCATATACCTTATGTATCTCTTGTTGTATAAATAAATCCATAAAGCATCATCTTCTCAGCCTTGGCACAGATAGAAAGTCTATAAAGTTTTGCCAGATGTAAGAATTTATCTTTTTTTAACATTAATCAAATAAAGCAACTGTATATTCCTTCATTTTATTTCTAACAATCATCATTTTAGTTCATTCAAATATTATTGTAGGATCTGATTTTTCTTCCTTTTTCTTTATCCCATTATATAAAGTTCTTTAAGACTTGAACAGGTCTTTTGTATGTAGTAGGAAAAAAATATCAGCGTCACTTTGTCATTTGTATTTCCTTTCTAAGTTTAAGGCCTCAGCCAGTTGGTAGATCCATAAAACATTCTTTTCTAGTTCATTCTCTTGGTCTCCAGTTGTAAATCCAATTTTGATGCCATCTTTATCTTGTCAGCTTTTTTTTTCCCGGATGTGACATTTCTTCAATAACTTCCTCTTGGCATAGTCTATTCAGAGATGCAGACATCATTACTAACATTGTTGATACTATGGCTACTATTTTCTGATTCCATTCTTCAAAAGTCTCATTCAGAAGTTCACTCTTAGAATGTTTTACAACATTTTGCAGATTTAGGTAAATCTTTACCTAAAAATTTTAGTTCCCTCTAGTGTCCAGTTTTTTAAATATAAAATTTCTTATCTTTGTTTCTTCTTATAAATACCAAAACAGAATCTGATAAGATCTTATTTAACTTTTTGTTCTTTATTTCAGACTCTAACTTTTTTAGGATTAGGATTATTATTTTTCCCACTCAGGATTGAAGGCAGACTCCCCCAGCATTTCCAGACTTAATCAGAATTCATTTAATCAGAACAGAGCTGGAAGGGGCCTTGGAGGTCTTTTAGTCCAACCTCCTGCTATTGTTAGAAGATAATTGAGACAAACTGCCCTCAGCTGACTAGTTTTCCATTGCCAGTCCAAAGATTTTAGAAATAGTTAATAAGCAATTTTGGAAAAAGATTTAAAAAGTGAGTTTTGAAACTTATTGTCTGTTAAAATTCTCTTCCGTGGTTGCAAGCAAAATTATTCATCTTGTCACTTCCCAGTGCTAAAACCCATGGAAAACCCCTATCTTGCAGTTTCCTCTTGACAACCAACTGTCCAGAGAACATATGGGTAATCTCCCATTTTCTCCTTATCTGGAGAGGTTCCAGGGAACTGGTCTATTACCCATTTTCTTGGTCTTTGCTCAAGTCATTAGCTCTGCTTGCATAAAGCAGTCTTCAATTCATTATGGCTCCCCTGGAAGTAGACCATAACCTACTACTATATAAAGTAGAAAAATGTGGGTTAGATAGCATCACCACCAGATGGATTCGTAACTGGCTGACCAACCGCACTCAACGTGTAGTCCTCAATGGAACTCCATCTACATGGAGGGAAGTATGCAGTGGAGTACCCCAAGGTTCTGTTTTAGGCCCAGTACTCTTCAACATCTTAATCAATGATTTGGATAAGGGGATAAATGGGGAACTCATCAAATTTGCAGATGACACCAAGCTGGCAGGAATAGCCAACGCTCCAGAAGACAGGCTTAAGATACAGAAGGACCTTGACAAAACTGAACATTGAGCACTATCTAACAAAATGAAATTCAATGGTGAAAAAAATTAGGTTCTACATTTAGGCAAGAAAAACAAAATGCACAGGTACAGTATAGGTGGTACCTTGCTCAACAGTAGTAACTGTGAAAGGGATCTTGGAATCCTAGTGGACAACCATTTAAATAGAAGCCAGCAGTGTGCAGCAGCTTCCAAAAGAGCCAACACAGTTCTAGGCTGCATAAACAGAGGGATAGAATCAAGATCACGTGAAGTGTTAATACCACTTTATAATTTCTTGGTAAGGCCACACTTGGAATACTGCATTCAGTTTTGGTCTCCAGGATGTAAAAAAGACGTGGAGACTCTAGAAAGAGTGCAAAGAGCAACAAAGATGATTAGGGGACTGGAGGCTAAAAAATATGAGGAACGGTTACAGGAACTGGATATGTCTAGTTTAAAGAAAAGAAGGACTAGGGGAGACATGATAGCAGTGTTCCAATATCCCAGGGGCTGCCACAAAGGAGAGGGAGTCAAACTATTCTCCAAGGCACCTGAGAGTAGAACAAGAAGCAATGGGTGGAAACTAATCAAGGAGAGAAGCAACTTAGAACAATTAATGGCAGGTGTTTTTTGTGCTTGTTTTCACCTGGGAGACTTGACAGTTGAGTCTAATAACTTCAGAACAATTAATCAGCGGAACAGCTTGCCTCCAGAAGTTGTGAATGCCCCAAAACGGGAAGTCTTTAAGAAGATGTTGGATAGCCATTTGTCTGAAACGATATAAGGTTTCCTGCGTAGGCAAGGGGTTGGACTAGAAGACCTCCAAGGTCCCTTCCAACTCTGCTATTGTATTGTATTGTATTGAAGTCCAATGAAGGAGATTCCTGATTGGGAGCTTCCTCATAAGTCTTTCCTCAATGTCCTGAAGAATACAATACAATACAACCCAACACAAGACAACAACAGAATTGGAAGGTACCTTGGATGTCTTCTATTCAAACCCCCTGCTTAGGCAGAAAACCCTACACCACTACAGACAAATGGTTATCCAACATCTTCTTAAACACTTCCAGTGTTGGAGCATTCACAACTTCTGGAGGCAAGTTGTTCCACTGATTAATTGCTCTAAAGCTATTAGAATCAACTGTCACTTGTCTCCCAGGTGAAAACAAGCACGAAAAAAACCTGCCCGGATACCAATTTTTATTCTAATCTCCTTCTGCAAAATACAAAATAATAATATGTGTTTTGATGGTTCAGATTTTGAGCAAATAGATCTGCATTTAAACCAAGGAGCAGCTGCTCCTGCATTCTTTGGCACCAATTTAGATCTTTATGTATTCCCATTCCAGAATTCTACAGAATCTTGTTCAGCTGCATTTTTCTCTTGTCGCCTAAAGTCAAAGGGGAATAGGGAGCCAGATTGTAGTGACGAGAGTAAGCCTAGCAGCCATCTCCAACTTAATCAGAATATTTGTGCAGACGTTATTTTGTCAGTCGAAACAGCTGTTGGAGTAAAAAAAAAAATTAAATGAGTAATTGTCTTTAGTTATTTTTTCTTAACAAAGGAGAGTGGGAACAAGGCAGAACTGCAGGGATACAGGGGATTCTAGACTTTTAAACTATGGTAAATCATGAATGGTTTCTGCTAATTTATAGGAGATTGCTATAAATTCCCAATTTTTTGGAATTTGGCATGAATGACTTTAGAGGAAAAAGTTCTCTGATCTCCCCAAGCCTATCAGTGGTGGGATTCAAAAAATTGTACTACCAGTTCTGTGGGTGTGGTTTGGTGGGCCTGGCAGGGGAAGGATACTGCAAAATCCCCGTTCCCTCCCAATCAGCTGGGACTCGGGAGGCAGAGAATAGATGAGGGTGGGGTCAGTCGGAAGTGGTATTTGCCGGTTCTCCGAACTACTCAAAATTTCCGCTACCGGTTCTCCAGAACCAGTCAGAACCTGCTGAATACCACCTCTGAAGCGTATCCATGTCCTCTGTCTTCCATGAGTTTAAAAGATTCCTGCACTACATTGCATGTTTATTTCTATAAATGTTATTAAAAGTTTAAATGGGAACATAACATTAGCACAAACTAATACAGAAGAAAGAAAACAAAGAAAAAAAGAAAGAATCGGGGAGAAAACTAAAACACAGAAAGAAAAGATAAAAAGAAACAGAAAGAAGAAGAAAAAAAGCTTCCAATTGCCTTTGCAGCAAATTGATAGGAATATTATTTTATTCTATAGTTGTGAAAAAACTCCTTTTTTTCTATTGTTCTTTTTTTGTTTAATCATCAAAACCCACAAATTCTAAATGTATTTTTTCTGCTTCATGCAAAAAGTCTATAAGGAGTTTCCAGTCAGCCATAAATGCAGCTATTGCACCATATTTCAGACTACTTTTTCACTAGGCAAATGTTTTACAGAACGTGTTTCCTGGGAATCCTAAACTGTGGCCTGAATATCTTTATATTTTTATTTCTACTTAATAACAGTTAAGCAATGGCAGGCTCGCTTTTACTAAAGCTGTAGTGTAGATGTTTATAGTGAGAAACATAAATTAGGGTGGGATTTACTCCCATTATTTTCTTCAACCAAAATCTTCCTTCAAAGCTGTGTTGAGGAAAATTGTCCTCTTTCTGGATTACCCTTTGTGCTTGCTGTGGGTTTCCTTCTTTTCCTTACTACAGTATAAAGCCACACTTTAGAATAAAATTTTACAAAAACATTAGCAATGTACAGGTAGTCCTCAACTTACAACAGTTCGTTTGCAATTGTGGCAAATATCTGTAGTTCAGGTATAGGATGAGGGTGAAGGTTCATTCTCTGATTCTCTTGTGAGTTGGTTTCCAAACATTTCATTGCCAGGCTAGGTAACATCTTGAGCAGAATTTACAGGGTGCCAGTGTTTTTCTATTTATAAGGGCTTTGTGTGGTCAGTAGGTCTTGGAATGGGTCTTGGGATGGGACTTGGGATGGGTGGGTGTGTCAAGTGAGGGTGTTGGGATGGATCTTGGGATGGGTCTTGGGATGGGTCTTGGGATGGGTGGGTGTGTCAAGTGAGGGTCTTGGGATGGGTCTTGGGATGGGTGGGTGTGTCAAGTGAGGGACTTGGGATGGGACTTGGGATGGGTGTGTGTGTCAAGTGAGCGTCTTGGGATGGGTCTTGGGATGGGTCTTGGGATGGGACTTGGGATGGGTGTGTGTGTCAAGTGAGCGTCTTGGGATGGATCTTGGGATGGGTCTTGGAATGGGACTTGGGATGGGTGGGTGTGTCAAGTGAGGGTCTTGGGATGGGTCTTGGGATGGGACTTGGGATGGGTGTGTGTGTCAAGTGTGGGTCTTGGGGTGGGTCTTGGGAGGGATCAGGTGTGAGACATCAGTGAGAATCTTGTGATGGGGTGGTTAAATCAGATGAGGGTCATTGGGAGGTGAAGTGCTGGTTGTGGGGAGGTTTGCATGGGTTGGTTGAGGGTCGGTGCTCTCTTTGGTTGGCTGTGTGGTTGATTTGGATTCTGGGGGGTTTGTAGGCTGGTTGTAGGTCAATGTGTCTGTTGATAGAATTGCTTGTGGAGTGCCAAGCTTCGATGGGCTCATGAGCGTGGTGGGTGATAGCATGGCCGATGATTTTTGTGTTGCTCCAATCGAACTGGCGCTGTTTGGTGTTTGCGTAGAGAGCCGGTGTTTGTGGATCATGGTTATTAATTGATGTGATATGTGTCCCCACGTAGAATTACAACAGTTCATTTAGTGACCGTTCAAAATTGTAACAGCACTGAAAAATTGTGAGTTAAGAGCATTTTTCACACTTACGACCATTGCAGCATATCCTATGGTCACGTGATCAAAATTCAGATGCTTGGCAACTGACTCACATTTATGAAGATCGGAGTGTCTCAGGGTCATGTGACCACCTTCTGACAAGCAAAATCAGTGGGGAAGCCAGATTCACTTAACAACCATGTCATGAACTTAACAAGTGTAGCAATAAAGGTTGTAAAATGGGGCAAAACTCACTTAAAAGTCTTGCTTAGCAACAGAAACTTTGGGCTCAATTGTGGTCATAACTACCTGTACATCAATGTATAGCTTTATCGTTGCCACTATCACCTGAATAAAAAATACACCCAATGCTGTAGAGCTGTGCCAAATTTCCTTTACTTTCTCCTGTTTTCTTTCCTTAAACACTCCAGATAATGTTAAATTGCAGAATGCCGGTCGCAAGCAGTCTGTCTCCAGAAGCCTAAAGCATCTCTTCCATTCTTCAAACAAGTTTGTGAAGACTTTGAAAAGGTTTGTTTGATTTAATAGAATCACAGTTTTATATTTGAAACTGCCAGAAGTCTCTCTCTTACATAATCTGCATTCTCTACTCTGAAATTGTTTAGTATTTTGGAAAACACTGCAAGCTCAATCAGTAACCACAGCAGAATTTGAAAAAAATGTTCTATTAGGATCTTTACCTAAATTTTAGCTTTTATTTCTATTGCAGTGCATGTCTCTTCAGTATAAAACCTCTAAGCTGGAAAGACGGTCATTAAAATTCATTATAATACAATTCTCCCCCAAAACAAAGGGCAAAGAAGAGAAAACTCCATGCACACAGACCTAAATCCTGGCTAATACCCAACTTCTGACCTTATCAATGTAAGGTTGCCAATTCTAGATAAAACCACTCTTGGAGAATCCTCTCCCATTCAGTTAATATATGCATGCAACACTTTTAAATATGCATGTGTTATGGATGGTTGGATATGTATATCTGCCAAAAACAGAGTCCAAAATATGACTAGGCCAGGACAAGTTGATGATGCTTTAAAGTGTTTCCCAGAAGTGATACGTGTACATCCGCACATTTTTTTGCTCTTGAATCTAGATTTCTTAGTAAGTCCCTGTAAAGGGAAAGAAATGAACTAGTGAACTGGGTGCAGAGGAGATGAGAGGAATAGAGTCAGGTAGGGTAGGGATGGAAAGGAAGAAGGAAAGGGGAAGGGAGAAGAGAAGGGGAGGGGCGGAGAGGAAAGGAAAAGAAAGGAAAGGGGAAAGGAAAGGAAAAGAAAGGAAAGGAAAGGAAAGGAAAGGAAAGGAAAGGAAAGGAAAGGAAAGAAGGAGAAAGGAATGGATTGGATTGGATTGGATTGTCTGGGTGTGACAAAAAGAATTAAATTTAGCAACCAAGCAGCCCCTTCTAAACAGTACCCGATCTTCAGAGCAATCTTCAAAAGCATTCATGCTTTCTGATAACCCTGTTCATTTGCCCGATCCTTTGTTTCAACAGCTTTTTTATCCTTACCAGCAACATAAGACCCACTAATTTCACAGGTAATAATTTGTCTCCTTGATAAATTCAGGAAGCTTTTGAGTCAGGCTAAAACCACATGCAGGAAAAGGTAAAGATAATCTTGGGTTCAGCTTAACACTTGGTGGCTACCACCAGGACACATCCATGCTGTTTTCTTGGTAATGGTATAAGAGTGGTTTGCCACAGCCTCCTTCCAGGGTGCTTTTTAAACTTCCCAGTCCAAGCAACCGCCCTGTTAATCTCCCATCCAAGTACTAACTAGGCCCACCCTGCTGAGCTTCTAAACTCTGACAAAGCCAGCCACCCGCTAAGACAAATCAAAGGCATTCTTACCAGGAATAAGTACCCTTGAATGCCACCTGTATACTGCATGTACAATCTAGAAAGAAAGAAGGGAAAATGCCGGCTATCTCTGCTACCTAATTTCTCACTGTGAAGCCAATTTGTCCCTATTTTATACCATTTGGGCCAGTAGTTATTTAGATGGTAGAGAATTGCAGTAATCTTCCTCAACTGCCGTCTTCCAGAGAGGTTGAGAGTCAGCTCCTATGCTGGCTGGGAGGCTTAGACCGATTGTTCTAGTATTTGGAGAGCCCAAGATTAGGTGAAGTGACTTAACCCTTTTTCTTCTAATAAGAGATGAATTGTATGTCAGGGGAGTGGAAAAGTTGGAGCCATCTCTTCACTCCTTTCTGCCCCTTTTCCCGTCCTCCTGTGTGGACATGGGGTGGATTGAAAACTACAGAAGAGGCAGAGAAAGGAATTTCTAGTGAAGCCAATTTTGTGTGTGTGTGTGTGTTCTCTCTAGAATATTGCCCTAGTCTCAGATGTGAGGAGTGTTAATTCTCTGTCCAGTGAACAAGTTCATGACATGAAAGCGAAGTTTGTTTAATGGATCACTTGTATGAATTAGGGAGCTTTCATAATATGTCTGACTCTCCCCCTCCCTCAGTCAATTATGTCAGTGTTTCTCAACCTTGCCACCTTTAAGATGGGTGAACTTCAGTTCTCAGAATTTCCCAGCCAGCTTTGCTGGATGGGGAATTCTGGGAATTGAAGTTCACCCATTTTAAAGTTACCAAGAGAAACTCAGTGAGAAACACTGAATTAGTTCTATTACACAAACATAACCACTGGTAAGGATGCGGTGGCTCAGTGGCTAAGATGCTGAGCTTGTTGATCAGGTCGGCAGTTCAGCGGTTTAAATCCCTAGCCCCGCCTAACAGTGTGAGCTCCTGTCCCAGCTTCTGCCAATCTATCAGTTCGAAAGCATATAAAAAATGCAAGTAGAAAAATAGGGACCACTTTGGTGGCAAGGTAACAGCGTTTCATGTATCTTCGCTGTTTAGTCATGCCGGCCACATGACCATGGAGACGTCTTCAGACAGCACTGGCACTTCAGCTTCGAAACGGAGATGAACACTGCCCCCTAGAGCCGGAAAATGACTAGCACACATGTGCAGGGTAACCTTTACCTTTAACCACTGGCACACATTGTGTGTACACAGATTACTGGTTTAATGAAATAAGATCCAAATTTGTTTTAAATATACATTAGTAAACTTTTTAAAATAACTCTAAATTAGCAAATCTGAAGCTGAGATTTTGTATTGTCCCCCTGTCCCAAGGTAACTTACCTAATCTTCTGAATCTCAAACGTTTTGTCCTGGACAATAAATTCTTTTGATCACTGGCAGTGTTTTTTTCATCTTCTTTGTATTTTATACTTCTTTCCAAAGAGAGGCTCTGATAATCATTCAATTAAGCAAATCTGCAGATTAATCTATATAACTGATTATAAATATAAATATTTTAAAGGATTGCATTTTGTGTAAGCAATGAGTACAACAGTGCTGGACCAAATGATGGATCCAGAGAAAAGAATGGGACAAAATCCAGACTAACCCTATTGATTCATAGGGTTGCAATGCTGGAACAGCTTGCTATAAATAGCAATACTGTAGTGCCATTTAGAGTTTTTGCATTGATGTTCCAGGTAAACCACATAATGGCATCAATAGGAGTGTTATATATTAAATTCCAAAATGTGAGACAAGTATTCCTCAAAAACACCATAAGATGTCTTAAACATGGTATTGGACACACTGAATCAAAGTAGTTCAACAATAGGGCCTTACAGACTGGATAGCACCTAGGATGAGTTGAGATTGTACACTCTAAACTACTGCATATCCTAGAATCTTCTGCAATGCAGAAGTTTCTATATTAGACTATATTATGCAGCCAAAAAAATAAGAATTCAAAAGAGAGAGGTATAATAAAAGAAAATTGAGCCCAGCAAATCTGTTTAGCTTAACTTTCATTTATTTCAAAGCAAAAGATGCAATAAATGAATGGCTTTTATCAGTTCTATTTTTCCATTATTTCCCAATTATTTGCAACCCTGTAATTTTTTTTTTCTGAGTGCTCCGGACTTCATTTTAAGTAGGCAGTCAGGTTTTCTAAGACAATCTGTAAAACAAAATTATGGATGCTAGAAAGGAAGTGGAAAAATATTGCTATTGCCATTGTGATAAAAATAAAGTTAAAAGTAGAAAAAGACAGGTATTCATATTAATGCAAGTAGCTCTAATCAATGCAATAACTGACTCATATTTAATTTAAAATATTTTAAAACAATAAAAATAATTTTAAATTTAAGGGCATATTTTACTTAAGAAAATAACTACCATAAGAAGATAACTTGCTTTTTTTCACATTTCACTAATAAAAAGTAAACTCCCCAAGTCGAACGTAACTTCTGGTAATTTTATAAGTAACTCCATATACTATAGTTTCCTTGGCACCTAACCAGTGGTTTGCTGTTGTTGTTTTCAGCTTCCCAAGTTAGTCTACAACAGTCTTTCTTAAACTTGGCAACTTGAAGAGGTGTGGATTTCAACTCCCAGAATTCCCCAGCCAGCTCAGAAATTGAAGTCCATACCTTTTCAAGTTGCTGAGGTCTACAGATTTGGGGTTCTTAAAAGTCTCCCATCCAAATACTACCCAGACTTTGCCCTTTCAAGCCCAAGCAAGGCTAGTTAGCTCTCAGAATCTGATGCATCAGGTTGATTTGTCATTTCCAAATCCAAACATTTTTTGCTATTACTTGTCCAAACATAATCAGATGAAAATGACATGGTGAGTAGCTTTGCCCATGCATTTGTGGAGTTATTCTGCAGATTTGCTAGTGTTTAACCTCATCACATTTCTGGGAAATTCTCATTCTTGGGAGCAATGAGTTGAATTCAATTGTTTCAATCAAGTGCTAGGCCAGTTAGAGGATCATAAAGACTTCTTGCTTTTCAGAACGCAAATCACTGTCTTTTTTGGAATAGACACCTAATCTATTTTTTTGTTCTTCTCATTTATTTCAATGCAGAGGGCTTTATTTAGCTGTGATATTTTATTACAAAGACAACATGTTAGTAACCAACGAAGATCACATACCAATAGTGGAAATTGATGATTCTCACGCCAGTTCTATTATGCAAGATTTTCTCTGGTTCACAAAGGTAAGCCTTTTTCTTCCTTGGTTGAACTCCTCCAGGTAGGAGAGTATTTCTGGGCTGATCCCCGCCCTCTCTTTTTCTTTATACACGAACAGCCCTTCTTAGCCACATGCATGCCTGCGTTGTGTGAGGACACACTGCTTTGAGCCCTGCTGGATGTAGGGCAGAGGTAAGGAATCTGTGACCCTTCCAGGGGCTGGACTCCAAATCCATTCAGCCCCAACAATCATGACCAATAGTCATGTAGGAGGACCACATTTTGAACAATCACTTAGATCTAGATGTCCAAAGTCAATTTTCCATGGTTACATTTTAAAATGAAATTGGGTAGCCAACTAAACCGAGTACTTTGTAAATCTAGAGGCCAAAGACTGATGAAGGATCAGAAGGCTTATATGGTACATGGCTATAGAACACAGTAAATATCACATTCATAAAATCTGAATGTGTTACAATTGTATAGAAAGCATGCATAAGATTGACTCAGGCCTTCCATCCTTCCCAGGTCAGTAAAATGAGAACCCAGATTGTTGGGGACAATAGGCTGACTCTGTAAACCACTTAGAGAGGGCTGTAAGGCACTATGAAGCGGTATATAAGTTTAAGTGCTAGTGCCATGCAATAACACCTACTTTATAGAGCAGTGATGGCAAACCTTTTTGGCACCAAGTTCTGAAAAGGGAGTGTGCACTCGTCTCTGCCGCAACCCGGAAGAGGAGCTGCCCAGGATGCATGCCCATGCCCAAAAATAAACTTCCGGTTTCACCAGCCAGCTAGTCTTCCGGGTTTTTGGCATGCTTGGGTGTGCGACGATCAGCTAGGTGGTAAGCATGCTCACACAGGAAAACAGAAGATCAGTTCTCCCAGTTTCCAGCACTGCCGCATGCACGAAGGGCAGCTGATCATCGCATGCACATGCCTGCCAGAAACCCAAAAGAGGAACGGGCGTTGCCGCGTGTGCCAGGCGACGTGGCTCCGTGTGCCACTTCGGGCACGAATGCCATAGGTTCGCCATCATGGTTATGGAGCAAAGAAAACATGCATGTAAAGTAGAAGGATTGAATCTTGCCCCCAGAACATATCTCTTTGCAGTCCTGCAGTCCAGGCACTTTCCTCTGATTGAAGATTTATTTCACATTGCAGCCTGTTTGCAAACCCTCCCCCCACACACACACACACACACAAAAACCACACACATTTCAGATAGTAGATCGTGAGGATGTGTTCACCCAACACAGTCTTAAATTTCTTTTTTCTTTCCATGCAATCAAAGAAATTCTGCCTTTAAACTGTTGAATTTAGTAGTGAAGTTGCATTTCATTTAGTCCTAAGGGCATGTAAGGGGGGGGAGGGGAAGCTACCATGTAAAAGAGGAGAATTTGGGGTTTCTGTGCTGAGTACCAGAGGGAGACCTTAAACTACTGAGGATGGTTGAAAGGGTAACTGTTACATCCGTCTAACAGGAAAGGGTGCATGCTGCAAAACCTGTTTCCAATTGAAGGGTAAAATAAAAGCAGGTTAGAAGCAAACCCATCCTCCATTGGTGTTAAGGCATATGTATCTAGTTAAGATATTTCCACGTGGGTTTCATAATGTATCGGTAATGGGCTCTTGTTTGTATCAATGCTACTTTTCTTCAACTATTTCTAGAAATTAGTATTAGTATTAAAAATTTGTATGCTGCTTGGCTCCCAATGACTACAGACAGTTCACAAGTAAGGACATGGGTTAAAAATACAATAAGAGACAAAAGAATAAAGATGACAAGAACCAGACAGGGACAAAAAAGAAAGAAACCCACACAAACCAAGGTAGATTCACTTCCCTTTGCCAAAGGCTTTGGCAAAAAGCCGAGACTTCAAGTCTATTAGAAACACTAGCAGAATGAGGGACACTCAAATTTTGGGAGGACCTCATTCAAGAGGTCGGGATGCTGCAGAGAAGGTGGGCTTCAGGTGAGAGATGGCATTGTTTAATTGAAGGAATCCAGGGTGTACCAACCCTGCAAGATTAAATTGGCCAGGAAGTGACTATGGGAGAGCCAAGGTGGTGAGGTGGTTAGTATGCAGTACTGCAGGCTACTTCAGCTGACTGCTAGCTGCAGTTCGGTAGTTCAAATCTCACCAGCTCAAGGTTGACTCAGCCTTCCGTCCTTCTGAGGTGGGTAAAACGAGGATCCAGATTGTTGGGGGCAATAGGCTGACTCTGTAAACCACTTAGAGAGGGCTGTGAAACTACTATGAAATGGTATATAAGTCTGAGTGCTACTGCTATTATAAAAAGCTGTTGGATTAAAGAACAGCCTATGAAGAAGGGCAACCCCTTCTGTCAAAGAGACCAACACCACAGCATAGGTCCAACTGCAGAATGCGTCTTTGGCCATTTTTATGACCAATAAACGGGTAGTTGTGCTTCTAGCAGAGAGGATCCTAGCTATTTCCCCAGGAATCACTGGCTCAAACGCATTCCAGTTCATACCCAATCTTGTTTATTTCTTGCCCCCACAATCCTGTTTTAATTTAAATTCCAGGATTTAAATAAATCCGGAGAAGTCCCTTTCTTCCCACTAATTTGTAAGGGTACAAAATGGATCCTGGATTTCGTAAACTACTAATGCCGATAAGCATTGGCAAAAGTATTAGCACTGGAATTAACTGAAGTCAAATTGGAAGAGAAGATCCTTAAGACTGCTCAGGATGTTTAATACAAGTCAGAGGGTCCAGAAGTACATTCTCCTCTCTCTCTCCTCATATTGCCTTTGAGCCCAGACTGATCATTTTCATAGAATGGCACCCAGGTGTATTAAGAGAGATAAATGGTGTGTTTGCCATGCTAGCGGTGATTAGATGCAACGCAAAACTCTGCTCATTTAATAACTTCTTGTCAATACACTGCCACCCACAGAATCATGGCTTGAACAGCAGCTACTTTTGGAGAAGATAACCTTTGTTTGTTTCTTTGTTTGTTCATCCTGCCTTTTTCTCTCCAACCCGCCCCACACACACCAAACCTCCTCCTCCCTGCCAATTGCGCTCTGTATTTTGCAGCTGTCTTGTATGTGGGATGAGATCCGATGGCTGAGACAGAACATGTCCGTCTCTATGTCCTCCTCCACAGCGCTCCAAGCCAGGCAGAAAATGCTGTCTGCAGCAGCTCAGTTACAGGTGAGTGGTAGTGCCCACTTCCCGTGGCATATCTCAGCAAGGGCAGGGTCTCCAAGGGAATCAGCTGTCAGTTGTCCCCTGCTTTAGCACTTCCTTCTGGCATGGCCTCAAGGGGAGAATTATATGCTGTGAGGCAGGAAAGCAGCAGCACGGTCTGAGAGCCCAGCCAGAGCTAACAGGCCATCAATAATCTTGCAAAATAGGAAGAAATCAGAGAGAGCAGAATTAAATGTGACACGGTAAATAAATAGTCGCCTGCCCAGGAGGATAATCTGAAAAAGCAAATAGCCTGCTCAGTCGCATAGCTGGTGGAGACGCTTGATTATTATCTTGGCAGCATTCAAGGCAGCAAATCCAAGGCAGCATCAAACAAAAAAAGCATCCTAGATAATTAATTGGGTGATATGATAACGATCCCTGGGGCACCTGCTCTTTTTTTTTTCCCATTGGAGGGCCACTTCTGGTGGGATTTGAGACAAACCATCTTCTCTACCCCGATATGCTGAGATATCTTCTCTACCTACTTTGACCAAACTCAGAGAGGATCTTTGTGGAAATCTACCATTAATAACTACAACAGCCTTCTCCAAATTATGTGGTTCTCCATGTTTTTTTATGAAACTGCAACCTGTGAAGTTACTCGTCAGCTAAAAGGAAATTTTAGAAATTGCAGCTTGAACTTCAATTTACTTGAGGGCAACATTTGTGAGAGGCTGTGTTCACCAACCTGAGAAAACCTTACCCTAGTTACATCCTAAGTATTTTGAGAATAGGTGAGTGGAAGTAAAAAGGCTTCCTCTGTTTGATAATGGTAAGTTACAAGTAATACACAGAAACAGAATAGTTGCACCCCGAATCTCAGTCTGAGACAGATCAGGCAAGAGTTCATAACTGTCTCACCAAATAAAAGAATGGCTGTATGAAATGAGCAACAGCAAGCCAGCAAATGGCATTTCTTTATTCCCATAACACAAACAAACCCGTGTTCAGATCAGACTTGCTCATTGCATATTGTGTATGCATTAATAAAGCGAGCATGCTTTATTAATATGTACTTGGCAACATTCCCTCATTAGTTTTGCTCATCACTTCCTGATCTGTCTACTCCAACCACAGAGGAGCTACACTGGTGATACTTCGATCACTTATTCCTGCATGGTTAAGGGATCTGTCCATTTTTCTTACCTCTTCTAGTAGCCGACAAAGATGTGGAGCAGTCAATGGGGGAAATAATACACAGTAGGTTTGAACAGGTTGTCCAAAAGCAGAATTAATGTACCATAGTAATACAGGTAGTCCTCAGCTTACAATCATTCATTTAGTGACCGTTCAAGAGTTACAGAAGCCCTGAATTTAGTGACTTATGATCATTTTTCATGCAACCATTTGGACCATCCCCATGTTCATATGATCAAAATTTGGACACTTGGCAACTGGCATGTATTTATGACGCCTGCAATCTCCTAAGGTCATGTGGTCACCTTTTGTGACCTTCTGGCATGCAAAGTCAATTGGGAAGCCAGAGTCACTTAACCACCGTATTACTAGCTTAACAATGCCAGTGATTCACTTAACAACCGTGGCAAGAAAGGTCGTAAAAGGGGGCAAAACTCATTTAACAGCTGTCTTGCTCAGCAACGGAAATTCTGGGCACCCTTGGGGTCGTAAGTCGAGAACTACCTGTATATGAATTATATATTACATATCATTTTAGTAACGATTCAATATTTCTCCTAGTACCTAATCCTTAACGCTAAGGTGTGTTTGCAGATTCATACTATGCATGCCTCCTGAACCTGCCAAACAGATTTGAAAGCTAAATGCTGCGTCCCAAATATGCTCTCCATCATGTGTGTGTGTGTGTGTGTGTGTGTGTGTGTGTGTGTGTGTGTGTGTGAGAGAGAGAGAGAGAGAGAGAGAGAGAGAGAGAGAGAGAGAGAGAGAGAGAGAGAGAGAGAGAGAGAGAGAGAGAGAGAGAGAGAGAGAGAGAGAGAGAGAGAAACACAAACTCCCTAAAAACCTGGTTCTAAATTTCATATACTTTTTGCTAACATAGACGGACACGTCTAGCTGCAGTAACAGGTCTGACTTACAAGCCTTGTGTTCTTTGCAGTCCAGCCCTCCTGGGGAGAGAGAGAGAGAGAGAGAGAGAGAGGGAGGGAGGGAGGGAGGGAGGGAGGGAGGGAGGGAGGGAGAGAGAGAGAGAGAGAGAGAGAGAGAGAGAGAGAGAGAGAGAGTGCTAATCAAGTTCTTGCAATCTCCGAATGATTAAAATAAATAAATAAAAATAAAATTAAGTCTATCTGACTCTAAGCAAATCTGTATACAGGCAGCAAAAAGAGCAGAGGGCCCATAAGGATACAGAACGTCTACTGTGTGCCTTGGACAGGGATGCCTAAAGCTAAAATAGCTACTTAAAGCCACTTCTAAATGCCAGCCAGTGTGCCTGGCTGTTCTGAGTGCTTTGGTTATAAACAATCTTAATAATGCTGCTCAGAGGTAAATAGTGTCTGCTAAGTGCAGATAGAGTCAGCTCAGGGTGGCTTTATCTATCAAATGAGAATGTCATTAAGGTTAATGTACAGCCCCTCTGCTTTCATAATGAACAATGTGCCACATTGTCAATTCAGTTTTGCCTTTTAAATCACTACTGCTGCCCCCCATTACTTGCATACTGTAGACCTTTTGAAAGCTTCCAGAGTCACGGGCATATTTAAAATGCTAGGGATTTTTCTTTGAGACATCTGGGCATCTCTTCAGGAGACAAACACTGGTCCCTCAGCCCTAGGTGAGTTACCAAAAAGTACGAAAAAAGCTAAACCAGATCTAATCATCTAGAAAGTCTTGATCCCAGTGCTGGGAGCAGTCATCTTCTTTCAAAAGTTGGCCTGAATGTTCTGTCATGAAATTGCCCTGCGCAAACCTCCAGGAGATGCAATGGCCATATTGCATAAAGATGTTGAGATAATCCTAAACATGGTCATTATTGCTGGAAATCTATATCCAATGTTTATGTCAAAACAAGCAAACATAAATTATGTTGGAATGCAATGTGTATCTCAAAGAACAGTCAGAAAGTACACCAATTTTCCTTTCGAGGTGATTCTGTCTCATTGCCTTTTATTAAGTTTTCATCACTCTGCTGTAATGCTGCTGAGCCTGCAGGAATGCATTTTGATCTAGAAATTCTACATCGTCTAATTGTTTTCTGAAATACATACATACATACATACATACATACATACATACATACATACATGTTGTATTTGTACTGATAAATAAATAAAGGGAGACTAGTATAGATCTATTTCGAGCTAATTAGCTCTCATCAGCTAGCCATACCCTTACTGGGATTTGAACCTGTGCTGTATTATATCTTAGGCAGGAGTCTTAGCCACTAAGCCACAGGCTCTCCTCCTTATCAGTTGAGCCAGGGAAATAGGTATGTATTTGTGTTACAACCCCTGGTATGCCTAAATATGGGAGGAAGGTATATACATATATCTTGTATACATTTGTAGTTGATATTACACTCGGTATCAGTCAACTCTCTGTAGTTGATATTACACTCGGTATCAGTCAACTCTCTGTAGTTGATATTACACTCGGTATCAGTCAACTCTCTGTAGTTGATATTACACTCGGTATCAGTCAACTCTCTGTAGTTGATATTACACTCGGTATCAGTCAACTCTCTGTAGTTGATATTACACTCGGTATCAGTCAACTCTCTGTAGTTGATATTACACTCGGTATCAGTCAACTCTCTGTAGTTGATATTACACTCGGTATCAGTCAACTCTCTGTAGTTGATATTACACTCGGTATCAGTCAACTCTCTGTAGTTGATATTACACTCGGTATCAGTCAACTCTCTGTAGTTGATATTACACTCGGTATCAGTCAACTCTCTGTAGTTGATATTACACTCGGTATCAGTCAACTCTCTGTAGTTGATATTACACTCGGTATCAGTCAACTCTCTGTAGTTGATATTACACTCGGTATCAGTCAACTCTCTGTAGTTGATATTACACTCGGTATCAGTCAACTCTCAGCTTTGTGACTTTCAAAGTCAACCAAAATGCTTATGTCCTTCAAAATGAAGATTGGATTTTAAAAGAGGGAGAAAGAGAGATCTGCAGATAAACAGCTCCATCAGTGCTTGCGATCTCAAGTCCAGCATTGTCAATTTATCTATGGGGACTAATTCAGAGGCTAACAGGTGAACTAGGCTTATAGAACTGGAAGACTCTTCCCATGTCTAGAGTCCTCCAGGTGTGCTAGGACAGGAACTCGCAGTATATGTGCCAAGCCTGGATGTTCTAGGAATTTCCATCACATCTGTAGGTCGCCAGGATGGGGAATATATTGGTATAAACTATACATCCATATTCTACCCAGCTGTCCTAACAGAAATGTTCCTACATCCTGCTGAGGGACGCAGAAGGCATTTCAAATTTCAAATAATCACCATGTTGGGTTAATTCTCTATGCTGTGAAGAAAATGCTCGAGTTCCCATCTGTTAGAAGAGATTGAAACCTATGGATGTGGTCCAATGCCATTAAAGCTCCCTGGGAACGTTGTCATTATAAGATTTTTATGGTCTTATGCAGACCATTTTGTGAAATTCCTTCCTTTTGTCAATCGATTAGCAGAAGTAGAGCTAGATAAAACTTTCCCATCATTTTCTATTTAATGCCATAGAAAAGAGCCCAACTCAGTGGCAGAAACCCATACTGTCTCCCACAAGGTCCCAGGCTCCAGTTAAAAACATCTCAGGTAGGGGAAACATTGGGGATCTGCCCCAGGCACTGCTGCTACTTTTCAGAGCAGGTAATGCTGAGCTAAATGGAGCAGTGGCTAGATTCAGTGCAAGGTAGTAAGGTAAAATTATTACTTTACAAGGGGATTTCAGTGCTCCATTCAACATATTCGGTGGCGCAGTGTTTAGAGTGCAGTACTGCAGGCTACTTCTGCTGACTGCCGGCTGACTGCAATGTAGCAGTTCAAATCCCACCAGGCTCAAGGTTGACTCAGCCTTCCATCTTTCCAAGGTCAGTAAAATGAGGACCCAGATTGTTAGGGGCAGTAGGTTGACTCTGTAAACCGCTTAGAGAGGGCTGCAAAGCACTGTAAAGTGGTATGTATGTATAAGTGCTAAGTGCTATATTCTATTTCAGTAATATATGCTTAATTCTGTTGATATAAAGAGAGTACAGACATCATCAATTTGAAATGAACAGAACTGCTGGGTCTCCCTCGTTGTGATAATTGTTACTTGCGATTTACCACCCTGTTGAAACAAGAAAGGCTCAACATTAAACGAATGATCATTTGAAGGGCTTAGCTGGTTATGCTGTTTTTATTTCTGGGAATACCTGTTGAAAGCTATTCTGCTATTCAAAAAATGTGCATTGTGACCTGTGAAAATGAGTCAATAATGGTGTGTTTTGTGCTCTTCCACTGTTCCCTCTTCAACCACAGAACCTGTTAGGTACACACAACCTGGGCCAAGTCTATTATGAACCGATCAAAGACCGTCATGGCAATGTTATCATAGTGACAATCAGAGAGGTAGAGAGCCTCTATTCCTTTTTTAATGGCAAATGGATGCAGATATCTAAGCTACAAAGCCAGAGGAAATCCCTTTCGACACCTGAGGAGCCAACAGCGTTAGACATCTTGCTTATCACAATTCAGGTAACCCTCTTTTTCTCCAAATTCCAAGAAAGAAGCAAACATTCCTTTGGATAAGCTTTGGGGGACTCAGTTGCAGCTTGTCAGGCACCGTATGCTATATATTCAAAGGACATATTTGTTGGCTTCTTCCAATCTGTCCCTTAGTCAGGAGGTGTGAATACTGGAAATTGGTTCAATTAAAAATGCAGAATTAGCTAATCTTTATTTATTTGATTGACTGATTAGCAAAGGGGGGGATGTTGTGACTATGCTGTGACGATGCGAGGTTGACACCCCTGTTTTAGAACTTCTAAACCCATGATAAGATAGACAAAGCCTAGCACTCAAGAAAAATTTACTACCAGTTCTGTGGGCATGGCTTGGTGGGCATGGCAGGGGAAGGATACTGCAAAATCCCCATTCCCTCCCCAGCCCACTAACCTGCTTTTCAGCTCCGTTCTCCTGTTCAGGGCAACATAATAAGATCAGCTGGGAGGCAGCAGGGGCGGGGCCAGCCTATTTGCTGGTTCTCCAAACTACTCAAAATTTCCGCTACCGGTTCTCCAGAATTGGTCAGAACTGGCTGTATACCACCTCTGACTACATCCTATTGGGACCAGAATTGGATCTGAGGATGTGTGCCCAAAGAAGAAAAGCAGAAGGAAGTGACCTCAAATTAGCAGTATGTTAAATAAGAAATAAGCAGTGATAGACAGAGAGAAACTTTTTTTAACTATCCGTCCACCCCACCCCCACTGCCTCTTTGTGGTCAGTCAGTCAGTCACAAGGTGCCCCTGGAATTACACCTTTGACACATTGACCAAGAGTTAAGGGGTACTACAAATGTTCTCCTCCACCTGGAAAAAAAAATAGTAATAGCTTTGGATTTTAGAACCTGACCAGGGAAGCCATTCTATCCCTTTTTGCTGAGAAGAGACAAATGTCAGCTTTGGGAAGCACAACCACTCCTGTCGCATACCATGTTTAGCACCGGAAGCTTATTCTGACAGCCGCTGACACCTTTAATTTCCTTCCTCCGCTCCGCGCTCTCTCTTTTGAAATCCCTTGGCAAAATCTGCCAAATTCACTTTCAGGTTACATTCTGAAGCAACAAAAATGCTATAATCCTTTTCTTAGGAGGAAAAAAACAGGAACAGTTATAAAAACATATGAACTCTCTTTTCTCCAGATCACACACATTTATCTATTAATAACATTTTGTTTGTTTGTTTAATCTATATTTATAAAAGCCAAATACCACTCACGTATCATCACAAAATCTCCACAACCATAAAGCCTACAGATTTGAAATTTGGCACTTATGTTCCTCTTGGATTCTAGGTGCTTGCTAAAAAAGGATTTGTCGAAATGACTATAGGATCATTAGTATTTCTTATACAGTATTATATTAACACGCTCTGATGCTAAGGAGTTAGACATTCTACTCCCCCTCCCCACCTGAAAAGAACTCTGTTCCAACTGCCAGTTGCCTTATATTAACATGCTCTGATGCTAAGGAGTTACACATTCTACAATAATTTTCAAGCTTTAATTCTCAAGTTATCAAGACCGACCATAACTACTCATTAATGTTCAAGCTTTAAGTATCAATTTATCAAGTCCGATCACATAGTTTCATAGTGAAGCATGGGTATTCAGCTAGTAAATTTATATAACTGCCGAACTAACACGCAATGACTCCATATCTCTTTCCTGCAGCTCCTTGGTCTCAAGAGACCTCTCCATATTAACACCAGATTTGTTTTTTTTTAATACAGTTTAATTCCAATTCTGCTTTCCCCCCTCGGTTCCCCCACCCCCCAATTTTAAATGCTTGAACCAATCTTTCAATGATCGATAATAGAGAATATTAGAAAAGAAACAAAAGATAGGACCTAATAATCATGACTTTCAAGCTCTGGTAAGTGAGCTAAATGAATTTGACTGTGAGACTGTCAGTAATAGCCTCCTGATGTGGGAGGGAGATTAATTGGTTCTACATCTTCCAAGTATTGTTTTAAATGCTTTCATCGCCCATTTAGAACAAGTTAGGATTTGGAGGATTTTCACTTCCAAATGCAAGGCTAAATAGAGGTAAGGGGTTCTTTCCAAATATTTCTCTACCAATGAACATAAAATAGGGAATTGGGGTCATGTATCTGATGCCTACATATTGAAGCCACTTTCTGCACATTAGCTTCTGCCCATAATTCCCTCCCTAGGCTTCAATTGAGAATCAATTTGGAATAGTGGTTAAGACATCAGGCTAGAAAACAGGAGACTGGGAGTTCTAGTCCTGCCTCCACTCTTGCTCAGCTCTGGGAAGCAGTCAAAGGCAAATCATTTCACAAAAACTTTGGCAAAAAAAAAAACTACAGGGGTTTATGTAGGCTAATGGTGGCTAACCTTGTTGTCATTGTGTGCTGAAAGCTCATGTGCACACCCATAATGCAATGAGCATGCGCCTCCCCCTGCGTGCCCCGCCTCCCGCAAATGCACACATGGCACCCCGTTTGTGCCCCGCTCCTGCTCATGCACATGTGACCCCTGCACATGCATGTGCTACCCCACCACGCTCCACTGCCCATGCGCCCCACACTTGTCGCCCATTTTTCAGGACCAAAATGGGGCGTGGTGGGGGGGTGCGCACACACACACACACATACACACACACACACACCACGCCCCATTTTGGGCCTGGAAGGCCTCCTACACCAACCTGGAAGCCAAAACAGGTCTCCGCCATGCATGTGAGGAGCTGGGGCGCATGCGCACACATGTCCCCTACATGCACCCCACCCCCACTCCCCGCACGTGCACGGCAGAGACCTGAAGGCCAGCTGGCTGGTGGGAAGCACATGCACGGTGAAGCTGGGTTGATCCACAGCTAGCATGCCCGCAGAGAGGGCTCTGCGTGCCACCTGTGGCATGTGTACCACAGGTTCACCATCACGAATCTAGGCAGTCTCCAAGAATTGAACTTGATTAAATGGAAGAAGAAAAATGTTGCAATTATAAATTGGAAGGATTACTCCCATGAATTCCAAGGAGAGTGGGGGCATTAAATGCCTAGTTTGTAACAAAACACAGGACTTTGTAGCTTCTTTTTCTTTTCTTTTTTTATAATCATAGAGTAAGAGATAACTTTGTAATTGTTCTTGTCTTTACTGCAAAGGAAATCAGAAGCTTTGTATTATTTTTCATCGTTTCTTTCTGCACTTTTCTCTCTTTTCTGTTCTCTTCATTCTGTATTAGTTTGTGTTCGTTTATATTTTTCTCTTTAAACCTTTTAATAAAATGTATAGATAAAAGGAACAAAGCATGGGATTTGAAAAACAAAGGGAAGTACTTCTGCTTCTACTGCTGCTACTATTACTGCAACTACCACTAATAACATTAATAGTGTGATGAACCATAATAAAGGTGACAATACCTTTAGCACCCATCAAACAGCATCTTGGGATGTTGGGCAGGATTTGATAGGTGGATAAAAATGGCAAATGGCTGACTGAGCAACAAACCATAATAATAAATAAAATACGGTATTGCCCACTGCTTGGTGAGCCCTTCCTTTACTTTTTTATATGGAAGAAAAGTCAAGGAAATGTTGGAACCTGTTTTTTCTCCTTTTCTTCAACAGGACATACTTTCCTTTCACAGAAGGAGCCAACAACGTCTGGCTCCAGGCCTTTATTTGGGCTACTTAAAACTCTGCAGTTCTGTCGATCAGATCAAAGTGCTTGTGCTACAAAAGCTGCCCAACATTCTGTGTCACGTTAAAATCCGAGACAATTGCAATGTGTCCAGGTAAGTGGAGAAACATCTCCCAATCATGCTGATTAGAATTTGCTTTCTGAGTTGATGTGGTCTGGATTCCCTTACTCACTCACTCTGTGAACTTGCTTTCCCATTGGAATGGTGGTCTCTGAAAACATTTTTCATCATTACAAATACCAGGGCATATATCAAGATTTCTTACCCTCAACTGTCGTTTATTTACACAGTTTGCAGCAGTCAGCCAGGCTAATGGAACCTGACAAGTAAAGAAAGAAATAGCCAACTTCATATCTCAACAGTAAGATGCAGGGATACAATTCATACTTGCCTTCACCCAGGGACTAATTAGCCCTTTTATTGTAAATCCTGTTGAATGGGTAATTATCAAAGACAGACAGACAGACTTGCAGAGATGCTGGGTTTACTTGTTTTGCCTACCTAAAAACCCACATAGGTCTTCCAATGACACCTATTGCTTGAGCAAGGCAACATCACAGTGTTGTACCTTAATCTCTGCCCCTTTCAGATGCTAGGTAACATCACGATAAATATAAAAAATGGGTGGTATTTGCATCATTCCCCTTGTCCTCATACTGTAGATGCTTCTGTCTACCACTACACTAAAGTCAATGGTGGGATTCAAACTTTTTTACTACTGCTTCAGTGGGGGTGGCTTTGTGGGCATGGTGTGGTGGGGGGTGGCTTGGTGGGCGTGGCAAGGGAAGGATACTGTAAAATCTCCATTCCCTCCCCACTCCAGGAGAAGGTTACTGCAAAATCCCCATTTCCTCCCGATCAGCTGGGACTCGGGAGGCAGAGAATAGATGGGGGCGGGGCCAGTCAGAGGTGGTATTTACCAGTTCTCCAAACTACTCAAAATTTCCATTACCGGTTCTCCAGAACTGGTCATAACCTGCTGAATCCCACCTCTGACTAAAGTATACACATTCCAACAATCCTCTTCTTTCAGCTTTATGTTTTCTATCTTAAGAAGAGAGGAGAAATAAAAACCCAGGCCAGCTACACCCAAATGAAGAAACTAAACGAGTTAATGAGAAAATTGAACCCGCCCGCCCACCCGATTAAGACCCCTAGGAATGCACATTAAAAGTTATAGAAATATGGAACAGCCTGCATGTCAAAGAAAGTCTTCAGCTTGATATGCACCCGCAGAATGAAATCAGAACATTTCCCCCCCCTTTTTTAACCACAAACAATTGGGCCTGTTACAAGTTTAGAAGGTTTTACTATTTGAGAACAGAAACCCCAACAAAGCCCAAATGTACATTCAGTAAATTCTTCCTTGTGCAATGAACTTTTGTTATATTTCTAATTTTAACTTCACTCCCTATACAGAGAGGAATGGGAATGGATCCAAAGACTTTCTGGCTCAGAATCTATGGAAAATATGGATCATTCTGCCGAGTGTCCAACTCGACTCTTTTTTGAGCTCCAAATGGCAATGAGAGCTCTTCTTAAACAGATCAATCTACCTCTACAACAGGTATCATTTATTTATTAAATTTATTTGCTGCCTATCTCACCACAGTGACGTGCGGTGAGGTTTATGGCTGGTGAGGCTGGTGACGTCATCAGCGCGAGCTGCAGTCCCCTTCATGTTGACTCAGGAAGGCAGGGAATGGGACCACGTGTGCAGGAGGCTTAAGCTGCCTCAGCCTCCTGCACACGTGGTACCATTCCCCTCCTTCCTGACTCCTGAGTCAACATGACGGGGACCATGGAGTGCGCTCCATGGGACCACGGCTCATGCTCCACGGTCCCCTTCATGTTGACTCAGGAAGGTGGGGAATGGGACCACATGTGCAGGAGGGAGGCTGAGGCTAGAGGAGCCTCCTGCACACATTCCCAGACCGCGTGTGCAGAAGGCTCCTCAGTGCCTTTTCCCTTTTTTTTTATTTTCATGATGAGAACGGTGAGGCTCTGCCTCCCCTGCCTCCCCTGACCGCACGTCCTTGTCTCACCATGGGGCTATGCAACGTGACTCTCCTCATCCATCTCATTTCACGCACTTAAACTTACCGGTGGGGAAAATATCGGTAATATTTGCATATTGTATGTATTTGTGCATATGTGCGTGCGTTTGTGTGCATGTATGCTGATTAACAACGCTGAACCTGAGCTGATTTGGTATCAAATTTGATTTGTGTACATTTTGCTCCCACTAGGGAAAGATGGAGTTGTGTTTTGCTTGCCTCAGGACAGATTAATGAAAGCTGTATTATAATTCATAGCCTCGTTGCCTTTGCAAGCTTTCAAAAATGATGCTTTAAACTACAGTGAGCTCACGGTGAAACCCTGTGTAAAACTTAATTTAAGTCAAGATAGTAATCAGCGCCATAAAACAAATGGCCAGCTGTAAGTGGCAATAGAGCTTGCTCTTATATACCTCTGGAAGTGTGTGAAATATGATTTGAGTTGGAGATTGAAATGATCTATATGTGTGTGTATATATGTATGAAAGAGCATTCCTGAGAGCAGGGATTTAACCTAGGCAAGATTAGTGAGGCACGTTTTATGAGTGTAGCAGAAAAGTGATTTAGTTAGAGTGAATAAATGATATGGATAGGCAATGCCTAACCCTTAGCTAATCACAGCTCCTGGGAAGAGTGTCAGAGAGCATGGGCACTGGGTGGGTGGGAAGAGAGAGGGAAGGAAATGACCTTAAACTAGCAACCTCTTAAACAAGAAGTGTGTGAACTGAGAAATAGAGTGGGAACATAGGGTAAATCTTTAACTCTCTGTCTGCACCCTGCTGATCTTGTGGCCAGCAGGTCATGGAGTGGAGAAGGGTCATTACCATTGGTTTTGCAGCTTCAAAAGTTGGGTGAGATGTTGAATGGACACCAGTATATAGTGAAGCAAGTAGATGAGTGCTTCTCATATGTCCAGGTACCAAGCCTTTGTCCCAGGGTGCATCCCACAATGCTGTGTTAAAACAGAATAATTTGTGGTTATACAACCTAGATGTCACCCATGCCTTTGCCACGCAATCAGATTCAGCTCACCAGAGCCAAAGGAGCCATCCGAATGCAATTGTCTTCAGTCGTGATCTGTTGTTACGCTCTACACAGTTTCTTGAAATGATTATGGTTCCTTTGGTTAGCCTTCTTTGTATTTAATCAGTCCCTTTTTTCCCACTGTGCTTCTTGGCTTTCCTTACTAGAGATTGCAGATCATTTACATTTTCAGCCTTCAGTGTAGTGTTATCAGCATAGTACAAGGTATTCCATCTGCTTATACCCAGGGGTGGGCTGCTGGGGGTTCGCAGGGGTTAGGAGAATCTCTAGTTAAGATTCTGTGCAGTTTGGAGAACCCCCAAATCCCACTCCTGGCTGGCCCCTCCCACCCTGCCCCTCCCAGGAGTCACCACATGGCCCATTCTGGATGCAGGTGAGTGCAGGGCACGCACAGAGACTTGGGGAGGGTGAAAAACAGGCCTCCCAAAGTTCAGGAGGCCCATTTCCGGCCTCCAGATGGCCTCCGGAGCCGGTGGAGGCTATTTTCGCCCTCCTGGAAACTCAAGGTAAGGCTCTGGACCCCGGGGAGGGCAAAAACACCCCTCCTGCTGTGATGCAAGAGACCAACTATGCCACACCCACCGTGGCCACGCCCACCAGCAACCAGGCAGAGAACTCCTTGCTAAACCTTTTGAAGCCCACCCCTGCTTATACCAATACTATAATCAATTTTATTTCAATCAACAATCCAGTATATAGGTATTGTTTTGATTGTTGGAAAGCTGTAAGCCATGAAGAAATCAATGACACTGGATAAATTAATAAATTTATAAAAAAATAAAATAAAATAAATTTATAAAAAATAAAATAAATTTATAAAAAATAAATAAAACAAATTAATCAAGTTGTTCTCCAGCTTCATTTTTGTTTTCTAGGCCCATGATGGTGAACTTGTGCCACATGTGGCACACAGAGCCATATCTGCCGGCATGCCAGCCGTCAGCTCCAATGCGCATGTGCATGCTGGCCAGCTGATTTTCGGCCTTCCAGAGGGCCGGGGGAGGCTGTTTTCGCCCTCCCCGAACTTCTGGGAGGTCCGTTTGGCCCGTTTTTCACCCTCCCCAGGCTCCAGAGGCTTTCTTGGAACCAGGGGAGGGTAAAAACAGCCTCCCCCAGCCCCGCAGAGGAAATACTAAGCTCAGCTTGGAGGCGAGCAGTGTGGCACGTGGGGGGGGAAGCATGGGGGGTGTACGTGCATGTGCATGTGAGTGCTGGCACACGCATGCACTATCACGCGGGCGGGCGCTCACATTTTTGGCGCCCAACAACTAAAAGGTTAGCCATCACTGTTCTAGGCCATAGAATCAAAAAAAGGGTTTTTTTTGCTCCTTAATATTTCCAACTTTGGCACTCCAGTCCAACAACAACATGCACATCTTGCTTACAAGGTCTTACAGTGAACTTGTTTTTCTGGATCAGTGGTTGGGTAATCTGGAGAAACTTGGATAGCACACTGGCTGGGGGAATTGTGGGAGTTGAAGTTCATACATTTTAAAAGTTGCTGCATAAACAGTCCTGAAGTCTTTCTTCTTCTTCTTCTTCTTCTTCTTCTTCTTCTTCTTCTTCTTCTTCTTCTTCTTCTTCTTCTTCTTCTTCTTCTTCTTCTTCCTCCTCCTCCTCCTCCTCCTCCTCCTCCTCCTCCTCCTCCTCCTCCTCCTTCTTCTTCTTGTAAATCTACTTTGTATAAACTCATTTTATTATGGCTACACAAAGGTGACCAAGAATAGAGAGAACTCCAAGCTACAATCAAATTCACTATCTTCTCTGTGGTTCGCTTCTCTCTTTTAAGTAACAAATCTGATCACTACTCCCCCAACACATAACCATTTAAATTGGAACAATTCATCCATGGGGCATATTGTATTGAAGGGAGCTGGAATCAGGCCTGATTTTTAAAAAGTTAAAGATAAACTGATAAATGAAGGAGACTTGTGTTGAATCACTGTAGGCAGCACACCTCAACATTTTAAAGTTAGAATTTCTTAACCAGCCGGTATTGGACATCTGCTTCTGAAATATTTGTACAGCGTTCATCCCATTTTGAAATAAGCGGCAATTTTTCTCTTTTCCTTAAAGTATCCCAGCCTGTAACGGGAGCAATGCTTTAGGGAAGAGTAGACCAGGGTAGATATAAGCAGTGGTGAGATTCAAATAATTTAACAACCGGTTCTCTGCCCTAATGACCAGCCGGGTAGGTATGGCTCGGTGGTCATGTGACCGTGTGGGCGCTGCCAACTCAACATCACTCAGGTCGATAGGCGCTTCGCCTTAGCTGTTACAATGTAATAAGGGTAACCAAAGAGGCATCTTCTGTAAGCAGGGCAATAAAGATTAGGCTAGAAACAACACCAGAATGTTTCCTTACAGGATTAGCCCTGTAAAGTGGAAAAAAACAGAATGAGATTTCTTCCAACAACCGGTTCTCTGAACTACTTAGAAAGTTAACAGCCAGTTCTCCCGAACGGGTGTGAAACTGGCTGAATCCCACCACTGGATATAATCCATAATTCAGTTTGGAGTAAAAAAGAATCCTTAATCAAAAAAATACACTGTCATTTGACTTTCATGTTTTTCTCTAGTGCAACTTGTTAATTGTTATTATTTCTAATTTTTAATTTTTTAAAATGTATTGCATTGTCCCAATTTGTAGCAGGCTGAAACAAGAGCAAAGGAGCAGACAAAACACCCTCCTGAATTTTCCCTAGGGTTGTTTTTTTAAAATAAATAAATAAATAAAGTTCTGAATATATCTACCAAATTGATTTTCATGCTTCCATGAAAATCCAAATGAATGATTTCCAAATGAAAATCTTGGAAAGATCATGGAGTGAGTATTCTGGTTAATAAGTAGCAGGGATGTTAATTGGGGGGGGGGGTGAGGCTGGGTTTGTCTGTGTATATGTATGCTTGAACATGGAACATTAGAGCACGAAACCCTTTCTGAAGCAGGATTAAGAAAAGCATATCTGAGTGTGTTTGTGTCTCTGTGTGTGATGTGCGCATGTTTGCACGCCTTCAACCCACATCCAAATGCCTATGTTTTATAGACATGCCTATCTGGGAGATGTTGTGAGAGTTTAATGTTTTATATCATTGTGAGGGAGGGGTATTGCTATAAATGCCATGTTATATCTTTCTCCTCCCCCCACCTCCCCTCATTTCTTTTCTGTGCGTGTCCCTCTGTAGGCTAAGCTGTTCCGTCTGTATACACAGGAGGTGTTGGAACTGGGTCACAATGTTTCCTTTCTTCTCCTGCTCCCTGCCTCAGACGACGTCTGCACTGCCCCAGGACAGAACAACCCTTACACCCTGCACACAGGATTCCTTAACCTCCCTCTTCAGATGTTTGAACTTGGTATACTACCTTGCTTCTCCTAGAAATATTAACCCACTTGCCTTACAATAAAATCACAAGGTTGTATCTGTTTCCCCCATCCAGTCTCTGCCTCCCCCTCCGCAGCGGAGAGTCAATAAATCACGCGATTTCTTGGCAGCATCACTTTTTCTCTCTGACTCCAGATAAGTGAGGGACAGAGAGAAAGAGAGAGAGAGAGAAACACAGAGAGAGAGACCCACTAACTGGGTTACGAGGGCTAGTCATCATTCCCGGCCTGAAGAAGCCAGCCAGATACCACGCAACACACAACCCTTGAGTGTAGCAAAGCATTCAGAATCAGGTCATTCTGAGATGGGTTAATCAGCAAAGCAAATTGGGGTCAGTCTGGCTTAGCGGGGATTTTGATGTTCTTCATAATTGCCGCTATTTGCCTACGCAGAATAGTTGGAGCTGAGACAAATACATCCATTATGTATGCATTGGTCATTTTATATAGGAGAGAAAGCATTTCTGTGACAAATGTTGCTAATTAGGAGTCATTCTGGAGGAGAGCAGTGTTTTGTTGTTGGGTTTTTTTTTTGTTTTTTTTTGTTTGTCTTTTCTTGGAGTAATTCCATTTCATTTGTTTGGAAGGATAGCTGCCCTGATTACCAGGACTGGGGATCAACAGTGGAAAGGGAGTGCTTCCTCCGCCTCTAGATTCCCAGATACAACCAGAAAAGATAAGAAGCTGAACTAGATGGACTTTGATTCCATCAGGTCAGGGACACATTTGTAATTTTGAGAGCATCTGATTAGCACACTCACAAAGTGATTTTCTTATTCACGATCTGCTGGCAAGAGCACAGTGGTTAGAATGCAGTATTACAGGCAGACTTTGCCGACTGCCAAAAGTTCGATCCTCACCGGCTCAAGGTTGATTAAGCCTTCCAGCCTTCCAGGGTTGATAAAATGTGGACCCAGATTGTTGAGGGAAATAAGGTGACTCTGTAAACCCCTTAGAGAGGGCTGTAAAGCACTGTAAAGCAGTATATAAGTCTAAGTGTGACTACTATTCCTTGTACACATGGCAAGCTACAAAACACTCATTAACCAAAAGGCAAACTAGCCCTAGGGTTTGTCAACACTATGGTGCTAGATGTCCCTACATTGTATTGCAGTATTCTTTTTCATTCTTAAATTAAATGATGTTTTGGTAAGGCTTGGAGTTTGGTAGACTGCCAAGAAATAGCCCTGTTGCTCATGGCTCCATGCTGCTCATTCCCATAATAAAATATTACTTGTAGGATTCAAAGCAAATAGTTCCCATCTGGTAATCTCCAGATGCCTTGGGATTTCAATCAGGGGTGGTATACACTTACCTTCCCTACGGGTTCACAAATATGAGCGGGCACGCATGCGCAGATCCTTCCACGCATGCGCTTTTGGCAAAAAAAGGGGTCTAAATGGGGTGCCATAGAGCTGGGCGCCGGTGGGCGGAGCCACCCACGATTTCCGCTACTGGTTCGGGCGATCCGGTATGAACCGGTAGAATATCACCTCTGATTACAATTCACAGGTTCCCCTGCCAACAGGGCCAAGCATCCAGTGTTTAGCTTGGTGTAAAAGGATTGGCTTTGGTCATTGAGGCTTAGGGTTAGACTTTGCACTTCCCTTATTCCTTTTTTGTAAAACCCAGAAAATCCCTGGAGGTGCTGCTAAAGTTTGGCAGCAAAATGCAGATTCCTTTTTTCATATTTTTCATGGGGAAAAAGAAGGAAAGTAGGGGCACCAAGCTCACCCCCCCCCCCAGATGCCACCCTCATCCTCAGTAGCCATTTAAGTGCACTCCACGCTACTGTGCAAAAAAGTAAATCCAGAAATCGTGATGTTTCCAGTAGGATTAGAAGCACATTTGATATCCGCTAGACCTCTGCGCAGACAACAGAGGTAGTAAAGCCGTTTGACGTAAACAATAAGAATTGGGCTGCTCTTCGCATTTGTCTCAATGCAGTGAATTTATAATGCGGGAGTCATAAGCACTCCGGGGAGAATTCTACTAACAGCTCAATTTTACTTTCCAAACAAAAAGTAACTGATCTCATGCCCTCCAGCAGAGGCCATTTTCTGATTTATTGCACATTTTCCCCCAGTGTCTATAAAATAGCTGTGATTCACCTCCCAAATATTGGAAACTTCCACTCCCTATTAGTTAGTGGCTACTGGATCTTCAACTGTGAAACCACAGATGACTCTGCTAAAGTTAACATTTGTTACACCAACATTATAGGCCTGGTTTTCAAACCACACTGCAGTAAAGGAGATAAAGCTCTGAAGATAAAGCAGCAGTTGTCATTTTGCTAAAGTGCCACCTGTGTAGGGTAAGCTGTGAGTCTTCCAAGATGCTCAGAGAGTCCTTTATAAAAGGAAACGGTGACATTCAATTGCAGGTATAGCTTTGTCAAACCTTTAAAACAATAGAAAACCTGCTGAACCTATAAAACAATCGAGGGAAGTTAAAGTTCTATTAAGAAGAGTACTGAAATGTTTCAAATAGTCACTGCCAAACAAATCAACCATTGAATTTGCACCATACTAGATGCTAGTGCTAGGCTACTACCAGTGTTAGGTTAGAGCAGGGGCGTCAAATTCAATTTCATTGAGGGCCATATGAGGATGGTGTTTGACCTCAGGGGGCCAGGGTGGATGTGGCCAGAGTGGGCATGGCCAGTTTGATATCACTCGTGTCGGGGGCGCCTGTGGTGGCCGGAGGATTCTGCCAGCGAAAACAGCTCTGGAGGGCCACCCACGGCTCTTGTGAGCTTCGTTTTCGGCTGCAATGGCCTCCTGTAAGTCTCTGCCAGCGAAAATGGAACTCGCAAGGTCCGCCCTCCCGAGCTCTGTTTTCACTGGCAGAGGCACCGTGGGCTGGTCCATTGTTTCCAGGGTGGCCCCACGGGCCAGATCTAAGTACCCCCAGGCCCCGGACCTTGAGTTTGACACCCCAAGGTTAGAGGCAGGACCATAAGAATCTATTGCAGTTTTCCAATTACTGCAACTTTCCTTTTGGGGGAGGGAATTGCTGATTAGAAGTGGGTTGTCGAGATTTTAAGTAGGATTCTTTGTTTCTGGAGATGCCGGGCATTTCAGTGTGGGATGATTTGAGGCAAAATATGGACTGAGCCTAAACACACAGCATTGATCTTAGAAGTTCGTAAATAGAGTATGTTGTTGACTCAGTGAATATTTTTTTAAAAAAGTTCATCAGAGGCTCTTTGTTCAATGGAGAGTTGAGTTCAACTCTTTGTTGAGAAGATGGCTCTGTTAAAAACACATAACACACATTTAGATCAGCTTACATAAACTGCTGTCATGACACTGAGAAGCTTTTTGTAGAAACTTCCCTAGCCGTCCACAGAGCATGACGGCAACACCTGTCTGAAACTTCTTAAAGCAGCCTAATCCTTTCCTTGGATCCTGCAGCACCTGTAAAAAATCATGGCATGTTTCTGAGAAAGCTGCTTTAATAAGCTGCACAGAGATGCTGCTGACTTTGCACTCTTGTGTGTGCCAAGAACCTTTCTGGAGATTGAATTCAATGTGTGGCAAAAGCCTTTTCCTTATATCATTGGTTTTGAATACTGAACAAACATTCCGTATTAACCCACAGTGGTTATAGTTTGTGCAAAAAAGAAGCCAGTGTGTTTAGAGCTGATACTATCTGAGGAAACTTTGATGAAACACACGTAATTACCTGTAGGATGTGCTTCATGGTTGCCTGTAGTAATTGTTCAGAACAGAAAATGATCAAAGAGTGAGGGGGTGGCCCAGGTTTAGCTCTGCAGTATTTCTTTCTATTGTGGAGACAGAAATAATGCTTATTGGAGCTTCTCTGATCAATATATGATCACACCTAAGATGTAGATTTGGCAACATGCTTTTTATAAATGCAACATGAACAGAAATGTAAACTTGCACCCTTTCAATTTTTGTTATTGTTGCTGTATTTTCTTTTTCAGTTTTATTGGGGGGGGGGGGGGGAGTACCATGATTAACCAGAATTGAAAATCCATATTCAGAAAGGTATACACAATTAAGTAGGGTGATATTTTTGTATTGGGCTAGTACCTGTAGATGTAATGAAAGTTTGTGCATTTTCAAATTGCATGAAACTCTTTATCAAGCGGAATCTAGAGGTATTGTTGTTCAATAACCCTTCACAAATTTAGATGAGTCTCATCTAAATCCATATACTTAATTAACCTGGTATTCTCCAGATGTACAGGCTGGGAATTATGAGGGTTTATTCTAACACATCTGGATGACACCAAAGTCTGATATGATGGTCTATGACCATATCCAGTGTTCTTTTTTTAATCCATGATGTAACTGAACTCCGATTCTTTCAGAACACATTTATACATCTTGGTCTTTTCTTATGCATAAGGACTTGATGAATTTGTAATGAGATAATTGCTACTCTGGGTAGGCTGAGATCTTAATTATTGCTACCTTGTGTGTGTCTTATTGAGATAGAAAAATATTATGGCCCAGCATCTTCATCTGTAGGAAATTCTTATAGATAGATGTGAACCTCTGGACTAGAACTTCTATTATCCATGGATGCTGACTATTTTAACCATAATAAAGCATGGAAAAACAACATTTAGCAATGTTGTCCTTGAGTTAGTTGTGTGGCATAGCCCAAGGAGTCAAATATAATTTAGAATGGCATTTACTGCTCATTTGATACACAACTGAGACAAAGCAGTTATTCATTGGCATAAACTCATCAATGATTATTGATGAGTTTATGTTTATGCTAACATCAAGACAACTTTGTAGATTTTACTCAAATGATGCATGAATAACCCCTGGTCATTTTTCAGTTTATGAAGCCTAGTATTTGAAGCAGAAAGCTCGATTTGGCTTTCTATGCCTGATGAACTTCTATGCCCAAGCATACTCTTGCTTTTGTTTTCATTCTGCCTGATTGAGATTTCTATGTACATTTGAAGCTTGCATACTCTTTACATCACGGGCGTCAAACTCGTGACATCACATTGCCATCACGTGACATTTCACAATGTTTTTCCTCAATGTGGGCGTGGCCCGGTGTGACACATCCAGCCCATGGGCTGCCAGTTTGACACCCCTGCTTTGCATTGACAGGAAACTGTCCAATAGAAAAAAAAATCACTTTGACTTTGTAAGGACTTAACAGATAGAGCCTGTGTGGCAAAAGCTCTTAAATGTGGTAAGATGCAGTAATGTTTAGTGAGCCATTGGCAATGCAGAACGATGCAGTTGAGATAGGGCAAACCAAATATAGGACAATGATGAGAAATCACTTGGTAAAATTTCAAGGCAGATCTTCAGTACACCCAAAGTACAGGGGTGTAGTGCCAGTTCACTCAGGGATACGTCATGCGCCCGGGTGTGCAGTGCAATAAAAATTGCTCTGTGCATGCACAGAAGGCAAAAACAAGATGGTGGCACCTATGGCGCTGCCGAGAAAACCAGTTCGGGGGCGTGGCAGGCCTGGATCCCTACCGGTTCCAGCGACCCAGGCAGCCAAGTTACAACCGGTTCGGCCGAACCAGTAGGAGCCCACCTCTGTCAAAGTATAACAATAAATACAGCCAGATATGTAAGTGAGATATGTGACCGCTGTCTTTGTAGCCTACTAGTCTAATTTAATACCTGCGGTAGTATTTGATCCACAAAAGCTTAAGCCATGTAATTCTGTTTGATGTTAAGGCCCTACATGATGCTTTTGTGTTTTCACTGTAACAGTGAAAACCCTTCTGTAGTTTTAGCTCTTCGCATAATCCTTTGTTTTTCAGGGAATAATGTAAACTATGGCAACTGATCTTGATTAAGCCCCTTCAAAAGGTAAGTCTTCATGGGTCCCCCCTTTAATACACTTATTTATGTGCTTTGTTGTCTCCGCAGTTCATTTTTGCAGTTACAAGGAAAAATTTATTAGTCTCTATTGCCGCCTTTCCGCTGTCATAGAGCTAGATTTTCTGAGCACCCAGCAGTCCCTGAGGGAAGCCATTTCAGACAGTGAAGTTGCTGCTGCTAAACTAAGACACCAACAAGTCTTAGATTACATACAGGTAACCATCTGTTTTCTCACTAGTCAGGGTTAATTTCTGGCAGGGGTGGCATTTGGGAACCTAAAGAATTGTTGGGCGAGGCAAGGCATAAAGAGGTGACTGTTAAAATATAACTTAAGTTTTATGAGGACTTTATTTCACTTTTCCCTCCCGTCTTGTTCAAATTGCTTACTTTATGAGTGAATCTCAGGGATGAAATTATATGACTGAAGTGTTATAGAAAAATCTGTCAGTTGGGTACTCCTTGAGTTATGACCGGTTGCTTAGAAACCAAAGTTACAAGAGCCCTCCCTCCAAGGTACTTAGAGCCCGCTTCCAAAGTTTGCAGCCCTAACCTAATACTTACGTGCAGATCCTTTTTCATACTATAGGAAGGCATGCCATCCTGCTTGGAGGTCATGTCCTTCCAATTTGAGTAATCTTTTGTTTTTCAACATTGTCCATTCTTTCATCCATGTTAAAATGGCCACAGTATAGTAATGTTCCAAGTCCAGTACGCCAAATCTTCCTTTTTCCTTGGTATCTTGCATAGCTTTGAATTTTATTCTTGGTTTTTTCCCCTGCCATATAAATTTAGAGACCAATTAATTCAAAATCTTTAAAAAAAGATGCCCTCTGAAACAAGCTCCCTCCCCACCAAGATCTGGATGGGTCCCCCTCCCCACTCTGCTTTGCTTAAAAGAACTGTAAACATCTGGCTCTTCACCCCTGTTTTTGGAGAAGTAAAGTGAGACCCCTCTCGTCATCGCGCTTGCCATCTTTTATCTTTACCTTTGAAGTGTTATTGATTTTTATGAATACTACAGTATTGATATAAAGTAAACTTTTATACTGCCTGACTCTCAATAATTCTGAGCAGCTCACAACAATCAAAGAAATTGCAATCAATTCAACAATACTTACCAATAGTAATAGGTGCATTGGGTATAATCCCAAAACAATTGGAGTTTCACTTGAATACCATTTGGCATTGATAAATTCAACGTAAGTCCGTTACACAAGGCAGCTTTACTTGGAAAAGATTACATCCTATGACGATATCTATCAAGCATCAAGCAAATTTATGGAATATCTATACAGAAGAATGGCAGGCTACAGAAGAAGAATCTGTGAATCAAACTGTGCCAGCAGATCTGGAGAAAGTTACAGTGGCCAACAGATTGGAAGATATCAGTCTATATACCAGAAGAAAGGAGATCACAGTGGCATTTGGTAGAATAGCAATAAATTTGATATCTATAGCTACAAAGAGCAGAATCAGGCAGGACCTGGTTTTCACTTTGACCCTCTTTGGAAGTGAACACGGGACTTGAAGAAGCAAGATGCTTTTGTGCTTTGCTTTGATGAAAAGTCCTGGAAGGTTGGAAGAAAAGAGCAAGGTAGATAGCCTTAATTACCTCAGCAATGACTCCACCATTGGAAGATCTGAAGGACCAGGTTGGAAATAGATCATCCTAGAGAAAAATCTATCTATGTGGTTGCTATGAGTCATCCCCAGTGTCAGGCCTGGAAGCCATCTTTTGCATTGGGCCTTTAGACCTGTCACATTTAATGCTGTGGGGAATTGGGAGGGGGGATCATATGGAGTGGGTATAGATCAGTGGTGGGTTTCTACCGGATCGCACCGGATCGTGCGAACCGGTTGAAGAATGAACCCGGAAGTAATTTCCGGCCCCGCCCCCTTGGCGTTTTTTTTGCATCTGGGCTGACTCCCCGCCGCCACTGCTGTTCCTTGTCTTCTGGCCCGTTTCCCAACTGGCCTTTCCTCGCTTGGAGGGCTTTGGAGGGAAGCTTCTGCAGAAGCCCGGGTGAGTGACAACAAGTTCCCGCCGTTACGAAGTCTCGGAGGCTGTAATTTTCTGAGCTGTGCGCGCGCGCCTGTTTTCCACGGCGTGGAGCAGCAGCGAGGTTTGTGTGGCCGGCAATCACTCCAAATGCCATCCGGGAAGACGGGGAACGTGAGGGGGGACCGTTGACGGCCTCCGCAATCATCGCTCGCCTCGCAGAGCCTCGCTGCTGCTCCACGCCGTGGAAAACAGGCGCGCGCGCACAGCTCAGAAAATTACAGCCTCCGAGGCTCAGAACGCTTCGGAGGGAAGCTTCTGCAGAAGCCCGGGTGAGTGACAACAAGTTCCCGCCGTTACGAAGTCTCGGAGGCTGTAATTTTCTGAGCTGTGCGCGCGCGCCTGTTTTCCACGGCGTGGAGCAGCAGCGAGGCGAGCGATGATTGCGGAGGCCGTCAACGGTCCCCCCTCACGTTCCTCGTCTTCCCGGATGGCATTTGGAGTGATTGCCGGCCACACAAACCTCGCTGCTGCTCCACGCCGTGGAAAAAAAGCGGGCGCGCACAGCTCAGAAAATTACAGCCTCCGAGGCTCAGAACGCTTCGGAGGGAAGCTTCTGCAGAAGCCCGGGTGAGTGACAAGTTCCCGCCGTTACGAAGTCTCGGAGGCTGTAATTTTCTGAGCTGTGCGCGCGCGCCTGTTTTCCACGGCGTGGAGCAGCAACGAGGCGAGCGATGATTGCGGAGGCCGTCAACGGTCCCCCCTCACGTTCCTCGTCTTCCCGGATGGCATTTGGAGTGATTGCCGGCCACACAAACCTCGCTGCTGCTCCACGCCGTGGAAAAAAAGCGGGCGCGCACAGCTCAGAAAATTACAGCCTCCGAGGCTCAGAACGCTTCGGAGGGAAGCTTCTGCAGAAGCCCGGGTGAGTGACAACAAGTTCCCGCCGTTACGAAGTCTCGGAGGCTGTAATTTTCTGAGCTGTGCGCGCGCGCCTGTTTTCCACGGCGTGGAGCAGCAACGAGGCGAGCGATGATTGCGGAGGCCGTCAACGGTCCCCCCTCACGTTCCTCGTCTTCCCGGATGGCATTTGGAGTGATTGCCGGCCACACAAACCTCGCTGCTGCTCCACGCCGTGGAAAACAAGCGCGCGCGCACAGCTCAGAAAATTACAGCCTCCGAGGCTCAGAACGCTTCGGAGGGAAGCTTCTGCAGAAGCCCGGGTGAGTGACAACAAGTTCCCGCCGTTACGAAGTCTCGGAGGCTGTAATTTTCTGAGCTGTGCGCGCGCGCCTGTTTTCCACGGCGTGGAGCAGCAACGAGGCGAGCGATGATTGCGGAGGCCGTCAACGGTCCCCCCTCACGTTCCTCGTCTTCCCGGATGGCATTTGGAGTGATTGCCGGCCACACAAACCTCGCTGCTGCTCCACGCCGTGGAAAAAAAGCGGGCGCGCACAGCTCAGAAAATTACAGCCTCCGAGGCTCAGAACGCTTCGGAGGGAAGCTTCTGCAGAAGCCCGGGTGAGTGACAACAAGTTCCCGCCGTTACGAAGTCTCGGAGGCTGTAATTTTCTGAGCTGTGCGCGCGCGCCTGTTTTCCACGGCGTGGAGCAGCAACGAGGCGAGCGATGATTGCGGAGGCCGTCAACGGTCCCCCCTCACGTTCCTCGTCTTCCCGGATGGCATTTGGAGTGATTGCCGGCCACACAAACCTCGCTGCTGCTCCACGCCGTGGAAAAAAAGCGGGCGCGCACAGCTCAGAAAATTACAGCCTCCGAGGCTTCGTAACGGTGGGAACTTGTTGTCACTCGCCCGGGCTTATGCAGAAGCTTCCCTCCAAAGCCCTCCAAGCGAGGAAAGGCCAGTTGGAAAAGGGGCTTTGCTCCTGCTCCGGGCTGGAGGCTTCCCTCCGAAGCCTTAGGATGTTCTGAGGAGCCCCCCAAGGAAAAACGCCGCTGCCAGGTAGTTAAAAGTACCTCTCTGATTCTGTCAGACTCTGTCAGTCTCTCTCTGATTCCCTCTCTCACTCCCTCTCTGTTCCTCTCTCTCTCTGTCTGTCTGTCTCACTCACACACACACACTGTGGTCACCTTGTTGAGTGTTCCAATCACATTTGAAACACTCAACAACTGGCTTGCATTTATGGTATTTTGCAGCATTCTGCAGTCATAGGACCAAAATATATGGTTAAAAGCATATATTTTGGTCCTATGACTGCAGAATGCTGCAAAATACCATAAATGCAAGCCAGTTGTTGAGTGTTTCAAATGTGATTGGAACACTCAACAAGGTGACCACAGTGTGTGTGTGTGAGTGAGACAGACAGACAGACAGAGAGAGGGAGTGAGGGAGGGAATCAGAGAGACTGACAGACACACACACACACACACACACACACAGAGACAGAGAGGGGGAGGGAGGGAGAGAAAGATAGAGAGACACACACAGAGTGAGTGATTAAGTGAATGAGTGAGAGACAGACACACCCACATACACAGAGTGACAGAGAGAGAGGAAGGGAGGGGAGAGAGACAGAGGGAGAGACAGAGACAGACACACACACACACACACACAGAGTGAGTGAGAGACAGACAGACACACACACACAGAGTGACAGAGATGGGGGAAGGAGGAGAGAGAGACAGAGATACAGAGAGAGAGACAGACAGATAGACACCCAGAGAAAATGACAGAGGGAGACAGAGAGGGAGAGAGGGAGAGAGAGAGAAAGAGCCAGAGAGAGAGAGAAAAAGAAAAAGAAAAAAAGAAAGTGGGAGAGAGAGATGAAAGAAAGAAAGAAAAAGAACTTATGACCACAATTGAGCCCAAAATTTTGGTTGCTAAGCAAGAGCATCGTTAAGTGAGTTTCACCACATTTTCCAAGTTAGCCATGCCCACCTGGTCACATGACTGCCAAGCCACTCCCACCAGGTCACATGGCCGGCAAGCCACTCCCACAAAGGAGGCCACACCCACAGAGTAGGTTCCAAAAAAATTTGAAACCCACCACTGGTATAGATATAGTCAAAATAACATTCCTTTCTCAGAGATTCAAGGACATCTTGCCCTGCACCTGGAGTGGTGTGACTGGGAGGCATCTCCAGTTGGGACAATGCCTGATTGGACCACGTGATGGACATGTGGGTGCTGGGCAGGGACTTGAACTTTCGTTTGGGTGGGGAAAACCTGGAAACTTTCAGATTTGGGTATTCCCAGGTGTGCCAATATGACATCTCTAATAAAATGGAACTTTGAGGAAACTCAAACCTCGGAGTCTTGTTTTCTTAGGGTTGTTACTTGGAACCCTGACAGCCAGTCTGATGATACCAATTCAATCCATTTTTTAAAATATCATTTATATTGGCAGATCTCTCTAGCCGCTTCTGATAGTTTCCAGTAATCTTAAATTTGAATCCAGGATGCAATACATTTCTCTTCTGTGATTTTACTGTCACATGATTTACATTTTGCAAAGAAATCATTAGCTCTATTAAATAGGTCTTGGCTTAAAACTCTGAAACAAATGCCTTCTTTTACACGCCACGTCATAGAAAGAAAGCTTTTTACCATATTTAAATTTACTTGTATTAAACTAATTGTTTACCCACATTTTACCCACATCCACCTGTACACTAATTTTTCCATCCAGATAGGTCATTTCACAGGTTATCTATTCCCCTGCCTCCATCCCCAACTTTTAACTCTACATTCCCAGCAGCTTCATCACCCCACAAAGAGATTTCATTTTATGCCAATTATTCCACCTGATGACTTGTTCCTTCATGGTGCTTTAGTGAGTAGAGTGTGGTTTAAGAGAGAGATGTAAATAATTATGGCAATTTTTTTTCATTTCTATATTTTTAAAAACAAACTGCAGTCAAAAACTGTTGTGGCCTGCCAGTGGCCAACAGAGCTGGCAGCAGATTCGGACAATGAGGAGGTTGGGGAGGAACATCGGCCAGTCCTGGAGTCTGGGGAAGGCTTGGACGAGGGCTTTGCGTCAGAGGCAGAGATGGGGCCAGGGCCGTCTGGCAGTTATCAGCTGCCTTCGGAGTCAGACATCAGTGAGGCAGACGAACAGCTGGGCCCTGTTCCCAGTGTGCGTATGTGCAGAGTTGCCAGACGAAGGGAACAGCTGGCAGCAATTGTTGCCGGTTCAGCCCGGACCAGCCAAACTGGTAGTAATGGTGGCCGGAAGCTCCGCACACCCACCCAGACACTTCTGTGCATGCACAGAAGCGTCGCATGCATGTGCAAGCATGCCCAAAACAGTAGTGAAAAAAATTAGCAACCCACCTCTGGAGTAAGGCCACAGGTGGACTGTGAATGGCCCCTCCCATAGGCAATAAAAGAGGAGCGAAAGGGGAGAGGTGTTTGCAAGAGACAATTAGTTCATTCCTGCATTCTTGCCAAGTATTGCGGCATCTGAAAAATATAGGCCTGGCCACTCTCCAAGCCTGATAAATGTCGGTAATTGTGAACTGAATTGGTAATTGAAAGACTATGGGCCGGGACTTTGCTGGAGAAATTGTAAATTAAATAAAAGGGGTTTATTGGGACGAGTACTCAGCTTCATGCTGCTGGGGAAGCCTAGGTCAGAACAAAAACTTGATAAATGAAGACAATGAAACCTTGTACATATGCTAAAAAAGTAGAAGACATAAATTATTATATACATTCACACACAGTTAATTATTTTAAGACTTTACTGAATGCTAAAGATTCTAACAAGTGAGGAGGTCTGTGCTGCTCCTGACAAACATTTCATAGAGGAGACAGAAACTTACGTCCTGGGTTGCATGATTGTTTATGATTGATGAAAATGTGGCCATTTTTTAAACCACCATGTTTGTACCAAATTACTGTGACAGCATATTGGATCTGTCAGGTTCTTTCTCAAATGAAAACCAGCTGTATTCCACCTACTGGCAGCAGAAAAGGGGGGAAAGAAACACTAATTCAACTCCACCACATACCACAATCTTCAGCCGCAACCGCAAAACCACAAGAACATTTGTATGATCCTAGATCTAAGTCAGTCACTATACAATCCAAACACTGTAAAGAATCAGGGAGTCCATAAACGGTGTTCAGAAACGGGGAACTAGTGAGAAACTAGATAGTAAAAATTATATATAGGCAATGAATACATTGAAACAAACTAGGCTATGGAATTTTGAGAAAAGAACTTTTTTCGGGATTGAATAAGATAAAACAAATATCCAAAGCTGAATTTAAAAGTAAATCTTCATTTAAATGTGCAGCATTATATGTCAGACACTTTAAAGACAGAATCAGACTCATGTAGTTGTACTTTTGTTCTATTATTTCCATCAAAATAGATTGGATAAGATCACATGAGAGGTAAAGGTTTATTTGGTTGTTTATTCATTCAGAAAATTTATATGGCAGCCCATGACTCTGGATGGCAAAGAGCTAGTTTACAAAAGGGGGGAAAAAACACGTATTAAAGAACCAACAAAATTTTTAAAAAATCCAAACAGAAAAGCATGGCACCGTATGACAAACTTGAAAATTATTGTGAACACTATTCCAATCAATAGTTGTTCAAAGGTTTTTAAAAGTATGGTAATGTTCCATTATTTACCGGTATTTACAAATTCGAGTTTTGCTTTCCGTGTTTTCTCTCCTAAGTTTTGGTTTAGAGCAGGGCTGTCAAACTTGTGGGCCGCGGGCCAGTTGCATCCATGCACTGGTCATGCCCACACCGGGTTTAGCGAAGGGAGAAAAAGTCATGATACGTTACGTGATGATGACGTGACGATGCGAGTTCCCACCCACCCATCCCCGGTTTAGAGGATTTTGATTAATTTCTCTATTTTATTAATAGGCAATATTAATGTGCCTGTAAAAAGCAGATATTAGAGAGTTTTGAATATAGCTGAATTTGTAACAAACTGGAACATCACCACATGCGTGTGTGATATTTACTCATACATGTTTTAACATCCCCCACCCCCCAAACACCTTTGGGAGATGCCCACATGAAATAGCTGTCTCTCCGTCCATCAAGGCCCAGCTTAGTGCCATGATGATGAACCTATGGAACGCGTGCCAGAGGTGGCACACAGAGCCCTCTCTGTGGGCACGTGCGCCATCACCAGCTGCTCCTTCGGGTTCCATCATGCGCATGCATGCTGGATAGCTGGACCAGTGTGCATGCACACCGGGACAGCTGCTCTCCTCTGTGTCCTGGCACTCCTCCTGCGCCACTCCAGTTTTGGCACTTGGTGCCGAAAAGGTTAGCCATCACTGGCTTAGTATGTAGCCTTGGCCACTAGATCACAAGTGACAATGTGCACATCTTCCTTGTTTTTAAGGAATTGTGCTAGACGTTTCCAAGAAATGTAGGATGTGATCTGCTTGATTATATGCAGAGGATATAATTATATGCAGAGGATATAATTAACACCTTAAATTATGTCCAGATATGAGAATTGATTTTATTTAATCAGTTATTTTGAAGATTTTGCATAGAGTAAAAAACAAATCTAAAGGGCGGAAAGGAAAAAGAGGTGCCACAAAATAAAGAAGAGAATAAAAAACCCAAAGTTATGAAACATAATTACTTCTGACCTTTTTTTCAACAGATATTTTTTTAAAAACACATTGTCTCTCCATAAAAGCTCAGAAAGTCAGAAACTTGTAGAAATTTGGGGGTAGTTCTGGTTTCCTAGCTAGGCCAAAATTAATTATGCAAATAAAATGCAAGGGGTCTGGAAAATTGGAAGAAGGTTCAGTGTCAAAAAACTTGAGTGCATGAGAAGGCAGTTCATCTTGAAGATCATTATCAAATTCTACTAGGATTATCTTTCTCTTGCAGTTAACCGAAATCAATTAAAGTTGTCAAAACAAGAGTTGCTTGTGAAAATATGTCTGTATTACTTCCTCATGCAGCAAATTGATGAGATCTGGCGGGAAATGAGGTGGATCAATGAAGCATTGCAGTATGCACGGTACAGACCAACAACCTCTGGCTTGCCCCTCGTGAAAATTCTGGATCTCTCAGAGGAGCCCCCGCAGAAGAAAATAAGCTCCACATCTTCCCATCTTGACTGTCTTCCATCCCCACCTCCTTCCCCAGAGATGGGGATGCCAAGAAGAAAAGCTGGTAAGGGGAAAATATTGTCACCTCTTTCATCAAGGCACAAGGTTTCCACTGTTTCTGATTCAGTAGGACTTAGTCACCAGTGTAAGCTAGAGCTCCCTAGAGTGGCTGTGTTACATTTCCCACTGGATTTGGCATCTCTGTGATAGGTCTCCACTCCAGACATATTATTCAGTTAAATTAACCAAGGAAGCATTAATCAATCAATCAATCAATCAATCAATCAAATAACTCTATCTATCTATCTATCTATCTATCTATCTATCTATCTATCTACCTACCTACCTACCTACCTACCTACCTATCATCTATCTATCATCTCTATCATCTGTCTATCTATCTCTCTCTCTCTCTTTCTCTCTCTTTATCTATCTATCTATCTATCTATCTATCTATCTATCTATCTATCTATCTATCTATCTATCTATCTATCTATCTATCTATGCTCCGTGGTGGTGCAGTGGTTAGAATGCAGTACTGCAGGCTACTTCTGCTCATCACTGGCTGCCAGTAGTTTAGCAGATCGACTCTCACCAGGCTCAAGGTCGACTCAATCTTCCATTCTTCCAAGGTCAGTAAAATGAGGACCCAGACTGTTGGGGGAAATATACTGACTCTGTAAACTGCTTAGAGAGGGCTGTAAAGCACTGTGAAGTGGTATATAAGTCTAAGTGCTATTGCTACCATGTTTTCCCCAAAATAAGACCTACTCTGAAAGTAAGTCCTAGCTGGATTTTTATATGTGCACCCAATACAAGCCCTACCCCCCCCCCCCAAATTAAGACCCTGCCCAGATCAATCCGGAGTTCTGTTATGGGCTACAGAGGCCTTTTCTAAAGGCCTTTCCTGAAAGCGATCCCACAGAGTTGGCCTCCTCAGGGTGCCGTTGGCCAGACAGTGTCGGCTGGTGACCCCCAGGGGGAGAGCCTTCTCTGTGGGAGTGCCTTCCCTCTGGAATGAGCCGCCCCCGGAGCTTCACACAATCCCTGACCTCCGGTCCTTCCGACGCGCCCTAAAAAGTTGGCTTTTCCAGCAAGCCGGCCTGGCCTGTTAATTTTATCTCATTTTTTAAATGTATTGTCCTATAAATTGGGTTTGTTTTTTGGATATGCATTTAATTTCTTTTTAACTTTCGGGATGTGTGTTTTTTAATGTTGTACGCCGCCCTGAATCTTTTGAGAGAAGGGCGGCATATAAATCCAATAAAAACAAAACAAACAAACAAACAAACAAACAAAGCCACTGTAGCCCATAATACAGCTCTGGATTGAGCTCTGTTATCAGCTGCAGAGGCCTTCAGGAAAGCTTTGCTGACCGAAGAAGTTCCTGAAGCCCTCTGACAGCGAAAAGGAGGCTGGGGGCAATGTACGCAAGTGAGGTGATTCAGTGGACGACATCCCCCCACCCCCAAAAAAATAATACCTGGTGCCTTTTTTGGTGGGAAAAAAAACCTATAAGACAGAGTCTTATTTTGGGGGAAACACGGGTATATGTATATCACACTGGTTCAAAGTTGACTCATCCTTCAATCCTTCCGCAGTTGGTAAAATAAGGACCCAAATTCTTGGGGAAAATATGCTGACTCTGTAAACCGCTTAAGAGTACTGTAAAGCAGTATATAAATCTAAGGGCTGTTGCTATTCTGAAGAGTTCCCTTCTCTAATTTGGCATCATTCACAACCTTGGCTCCTAAATTCCCCCGCCAATCTGATTAATGTAGCATGAGCACAACTCATATGCTATATTCTAATCAGTATTAAAACTGTTCTGCTTGAGCATCTCTGGGTATGTCACATCATATTCAACCCTCGAAAACTTGTTTCACGCTACACCACAAATCTCCTCTGCATTGCCACACATGAGATAACCAGTGCTACTTTTGCTGACCAGCGGTACATAATCATCCAATTATTGCCTTTTTTTCACAGTCATTATCCCTGTGTGTTTGCTTATGTAGGTTTTAATGACTAGCGCTGATCCTCTGCTAAATAAGCCCATTAACATGAGCACAAAAGCTCAACCTAGTTTAAATAAATGTAATCTTCCTGATATTGGAAACATAACTCAGGAGCTAAAATATTAACCTATTTGATCTGGACTTGTTTTGTTATTGTTGCATTTGGAGGCGGCATCCACAGAATTATTAACATGGCTCCGGGTGAATCAATGTATGTTAAAGATCCATATGTTCTTCATTCCTGGGACTTGATCAAAATATGAAGAATTATGCATTGGGGGGGGGGGGAGCATGGGAGTTGCCTAAAGCAGCGATAGCGAACCTTTTTTGGCTCGCGTGCCACAAGTGGGGGGGTCGTGTGCGGGTGTGCCGCACCCATAAGGCAATGTGCGACCCCCCAGTGCGCATGCGCGCACAACGAGCGACCCCCCCCCCATTTTTACATGCTTTTTTCGCCCTCCCCAGGCTCCAGAGGCTTTATAGGAGCCTGGGGAGGGCGAAAAGAGCCTCCCCCCCCCCGAGGCCCTCCGGAGGCTTCAGGGACCGTCCGGAGGCTTCCCTGAAGCCTTCAGAGCGCTCAAAAGGATCCTCCGAGCAAACCGGAAGTGACTTCTGGTTTGCTCGGAGGGTGGGTTAAGCGCTCCGAAGGCGTCAGGGAAGCCTCTGGACGGTCCCTGAAGCCTTCGGAACGCTTAAAACAACCCTCCGAGCAAACCGGAAGTCACTTTTGTTTGCTCGGAGGGTTGTTTTAAGCATTCCGAAGGCTTCAGGGAAGCCTCCGTACAGTCCCTGAAGCCTCCGGAGGCCCTCTGGGAGGGCGGGGGAGGCTCTTTTCGCCCTCCCCAGGCTCCTATAAAGCCTCTGGAGCCTGGGGAGGGCAAAAAATGGCTTTTAAAAAGGTGAACTCAGCTGGCCAGCTGACAGGGCAGCGCCTCGCGTGCCCTGACAAATGGCTCCGCATGCCAGCTGTGGCATGCGTGCCATAGGTTTGCCATCACTGGCCTAAAGGAATTATTATATAATACTGGAATGCAAAAGAATGCACAGACTTGCACCAATGGATAACAACAACAACCATATGGCACTATTACATTAGCCAGGAGACTACAAGGGTATGATAAACTTCAGAACAGTTATGATAAAGTGCCTTCAGAACAGCTTGCCTTCAGAAATCATGGTTGCTCCATGACTGGAGGTTTTTAAGAAGAGACTGGAAAGACACTTGTCTGAGATTGTATAGGTTCTCCTGCTTGACTAGAAGACCTCCAAGGCCCTATTCTATTCTATTCTATTCTTCCATTCTACTCTACTCTACTCTACTCTACTCTACTCCAGTAGCAGTTTGACTACTTGTTTACCAACTGTGTCAGTTACCCTCTTGCGCACTTCCCATGATATGCCATGAGAGGGCGAGCTGGCTTTGCACCAGGGAGAAAGACAAGCAGCTCTTCCTGCCGTTTCATCCTAGGCCTCCTCCCTTCCCTAGAGCTGCCTCGTAAACAGCCTATTTGACTGCCTGTGCAGAGCACCAACTCATCTCCCCACCACGTGGTACTATTTACCTACTCGCACAGAACATGCTTTTGAACTGCAAGGTGGGCAGAAGTTGAGGCAAGTTACGGGAGCTCACCCCTTCCCCACCACCACGCAGTGCTAAGACTCGAACCACTGGATCAAAGACCATCTCCAGTGTCATTAAGCTACTGAGCCACTGCGCGTCACATGATTTTTTAAAAAAGTAATAATAATAGTAAAGGAATAAAATGATAAAAATATATATGTTAGCCTTCCCCAACCACTGCCTTCCATATGTATTGGATAACAGCTATCCTTTCTATCTGGAAAAGGACCAGGCAGGGGAACACAAGTGTCAATTATCACTGTTCTGCTAAGCACAAGGAGGGGGTTAATGTTCCATTGAACTCAATGGCCCGCAATACAAGAATTCCTATTCTTCTGCCTCCTTCCATTTTTGCCCGATTTGTCCCAGCAGAATATATACGACCCCTGTATCCATCCAGCATACAAATCTAGACGAACACTATCATACACAATGCTCTTCACTTTCCCCCCCTCTCCCAGCACACAGTTCAGGTGACAAATTGATATGAATTATTTCCCATGCCGTGCAGACTGAAAACTGAGATCTGCACATAAATACAGAGCCTCTTTCACAAACAGCCCAGCATCAGAATAAATCTACTGTGGGAAGCCCACGCAGCTGATGTTTGCGTTCTGAGATTGAAGGCTTGTTTTTATTTTGGTTTGGTTTGGGAGCATTTTTTTCCCCGGCGCTTGTCTGGTCTCTCCGTTTTGTGTTGGGAACAGATGAGTGGCGTCACGTACCAGCCGTGGGACTTTCCAAAGAATCCAAGCTCCTGCGGCTGGCAAAAATCTCAAAAGGTTAGACCGGCTGTCTAGAGTCATGCAGTCCAGAAAATGCAGGAAAGAACAAGCAGCAAGCTTTTCTGCGTTCTCCCCCTTTAGTAAGAAAAAGTCAATTGCCTTCTGAGTAACAACCGGGGTTGTATTTGATTGGTCCAAAGATTGACATTGACATTTTATGATGCAATAGCAGTTAGACTTATGTACCGCTTTACAGTGCTTGGCAGCCCTATCTAAGCGATTTAGAGAGTCACCGTATTGCTCCCAACAATCTGGGTCCTCATTTTACCCACCTCGGAAGGATGGAAGGCTGAGTCAACCTTGAGCCTGGTGGGATTTGAATTGCCAAATTGCAGGTAGCCGGCAGTCAGCAAAAGTAACCTGCAGTCCTGCATTCTAGCCACTGCGCTACCAAGGCTCTGAGGAAGCCTCTCCCAAACATTGTCATAATCCCTTTTAGCTTCCCAATGTGGAAGGTTCCAGCCTCAATTTCCTTAGAGCGCCATTATTGGAAAAATCATTCCAGTGGCCAATTTTCCCCATCAAGATCTGAATCTTACCTATGTACATCCACCATCTATCCCCTTCTCTGTTCTCTTTTAGTGGCACCCACAGCGCGCATCTCTAGAATGCAAGCACTGTGCCAGCGAAAACGGGCTCCCAAGCTCCATTTTTGCTGCGACGGCCTTCTGCAACCCGCTGCCAGCGAATACGGAGCTCGGGAGGGCCTTCGCTGTTTCCAGGGCAGCCCCGCGGGCCAGATCCAGCCTCCGGTCCTTGAGTGTGACCCCCCTGGTCTAAATGAATAATCATAGTGATTAATCATACCTTTTATGTTAGGCACTATTAATGACCTGCTTTTGCTCTGAAAATACATCTAGCACAACAGCCATTTATTTGGCATTCTTCTAATGGATTCCTTGTTTCCTCATATGCTATCAGAGTTTCAAAGCATACAATGGAGAAAGATAGTTTTAAGCAAGCCTAAAACTATAAGGGCTCCTATTATCACAGGGCTGGATAATTGAACATAATGACTGATAGAGAAGTCAAGAATAAATAAAGCCAATAATTCATGGTAAGGTTATCAACCTATTCAAAGTTCATGCCAAAGAAGGGATGAAGCATTAAACAAAATCAAGAGATCAACAGCAGATGCAGGACATGGTCCAAGAATCAAAGACCAAGATTTCACTAAACAGGTAATTCAAAAATTATAGGACTAGCATTTCTGGGCTGAAAAGTATCAGACTGATTCTGAGTAGCCATCTGAATGTTTGCAGTCCAGAAATGGTAGCCCTACCAGAAGTAAGACATTGGCTGAATTCATGTATCACACTAAGCCATAGTTTTAATCATGGTTTGTTGAATAAGGCTTGTTAACTAGATTCACCCATAAAACTAAATTACAGGTCACAATTTATAAAGCAAAACAGTTGGATTTAGTCATCCTATTAAGCCAAAATTAAAGAAACTATATTCTGATTTAGGACAATATGTGAATGAAGTTCAGTAATTTTATACAGTCTTGAGACCAGCATGCTTAGCTTCCTTCTCAGAACAAAATAATGATCTACCTGAGCAAGCAGTGTAAAGTTATCTCGTCGAAGGACCATGATCCCACTAACCATCCCGATCAACATCACTACTTGTAGTAATTCCATGTCCTCTACCAAAGGAGAACATCAGAAATGGTCCTTAAGTTCTCCTCTTCATATTTATAGAAATGTATTCAGTAACAGTGGCAATGCAGTGGCTCAGCAGTTAAGAAGTAAGGCGTCAGCTGAATTCTTGTATCATACTAATCCTGGCTTGCTGGCTTGAAAGACGGCAGCCCAGGTTTGAGACCCCAGCGCCATGTGACAGGGTGAGCTCCCATCCTCCCCTCAGCTCCTGCTCACCTAGCAGTTCAAAAACATGCAGATGTGAATAGATAAATTGGATACCATTACGGCTGGAAGGTAACAGCACTTTGTGATGTCATGCTGCCAAATGACTGCAGAAATAGTCTTGGCTCAAGGGCCTTGAAATGGAGATGCGCACTGCCGCCTATAGTCGGCAACGACTAGCGGAGTAAAATCCGTAGTGGCTTCCTTATTCAGTAACAAAGAAACCTATTTCAGGTTCATTTTGCTGCAGAGGATAGTTAGGCGCACAGTTAAGACCTGCGGACTGTTCAGGGTTAATCTTTCCTATTCTCTTGGCAGATTCCCAGCCATATTCCGATGAAGAAGGTTGCTCAGAGGTCTTCCTCCCAACCGACAGTGACTATGATTCCAGCGATGCTTTGAGTCCACGAGAACTGGATTTGGTTTATTCATCCTCCCAGGATATCTCCCATCAGGCCGTGAGTTGTTTGAGTGGTAGCGCCCCAGATGTCCTTCAAATCCATGACATCAAACCTTGCTTGACTCCAAAACAAAACCCAAGAGGGAGCAGTGTCTTAGAGACAGAGGTCGATCAGTCTACAGAGAACATGCAGAGTCTGTCAATCGGAAGGCTCTCACCCAAAAACCCAGAAAAGAATTCCGGCTCAAAGCAATCTTTGAGTTTCCTAGGGAAGAAAAAACATGGTAAACATCAGCACTACAATTATTTCAGCCGACATCATCGCTGGCTCCGTGTACACAGCGAGACCCAGTCCATCTCTCTTTCTGAAGGCCTCTACACTCCCCATCTCACACAAGCCATGGACTACTCTCAAGAGCCCACGCCTGGTGAGCAGATCAGCATTTCCATTGATTGCCCCCGCAGTACTTTCTTACCTCACGCTTCAAGTCTCCCAGAAGAAGGGAAAGACAAATACCAGGAACTGAGGCCAAACATCCGCAGAATATATGTTGAGCCTTACAAGACCATATTATCCAGTGAAGGGAGCAACCAGTCTGGAGATCATCCAGATTTGCGCAGCCCGTTGGGTCAAGGCAGGATTGCAGAAGATCAGTCTTGTTCTAACATCGCCGAAGTGTTCAGCAGTGACCTGTAAGATTGCTCAGTAGCCCCTGCTCCTCTGCCCTGCCTTCAAACTACGATCACGCTTACCACAAATGGAAGACTAGTTCTTCAAAACAAACTTTGCATTCAGAAGTCCCAGTTCAGGTCTCTACCAAACGGAGGGGCAGACTTTCGGCATAGTTTTCTAAGAAAAGACATAGGGAAAGCCTTTGCATATATGCTTACTTGCACTACAACTTCTAAAGTTAGGTGGCTGATTCTTGACTCTTTATTTGGTACTTCACAAGGCAGAAAGAAATGTTATCTTTTTCACGTGAAAAAGAAATTTTCAGGAAACTTAAAATGTTTCACTACAGAATTTTCCCATCCTAAATAGTCAACTTTGTCCCTTGCTTATTGATTAGCATTCATGGCCCCAGGAGCTGAATTTTTTTAAAAAAAGAATTCTTGAGCATCAGTGACTTTATTGTGTTTCACCAGACTGGGCAACGCAACATCAGTAAGGACAATTGTTCAGAAAATAATGTTGATTTTGAAGAATAACAAGATCCTAGTGGTGCAGCCAAAAAGGTCTCTGCAAACAAATTTGAGGAAGATTATCTGATTTTACCCTTTTTCCTCCATTGTAACCTTCTGTGGGAAAGATCACTGGAAAGGATCCCAAAGTTTTACTGGGACACAAAAAAAAAAAAACACCCCACCCGCTGTTTTATTTTGTGGTTTTCATATCTACAAGAGTATGAGCAGTTTTGCTCCATTTTTCAGCTATACCATTTGAATAGATGCCTTTCAGGATATAGCTACCCTAAATCATTAAACCAGACCACTTTTCCTCTTCAGGGTCATTTTTGCACACTATTGGTTGGTAATTCCCAACATTCTTCAGGTTGAAACCCAGCTAATTGATATAACCAAGTTTTAGAGACAACTTCAGTTGGCGATCCTATTTGGAAGGAAATCTTTCACCTTATCCCTTCTCTTACATTTCGGCTGTTTGGTCAATGGGATTTGACGGAATGAGCACATAAATTCGTGGGCAGTTTCAGGAGCAGTGGCATGGCTTCTTCATCATGGCTTACTGATTGGCCATTTTGAAGAGGTGATCCCCCAACTACAATTTACCTTTGTTTCTTGTGAAATCTACCGATTTCAATATTTTGAATGTAAGTATACCACTAGGACTTGAATCCCCTTTAATTTATACAACTCCTCAGTATGCAGACAGATGTTCATATAGGATCTAATCTCCAGGTGGCTTCGTTGGCCAGGTGATGGGAAGGGAGCCTTGTGAATGCTGCCTTGGACCAGTTCTGAGGTGGAAATGTATCATGAGAATCATCAATGTACGTTATAGGACCTGGAAAGAAGACGGTACTAGTAAACGATTATGTTGTTAAGGGTATAGGCCATTCTGGGTAAGTATAATTGATAACAAAACGAAAGTTTTACTCAAATTAATGAGGCCATCATCAAGTCAATGTGGCCATCATCAAAAGGTTTTTGCACAGAATTTAAAGTATCTACTTGCACTATTCCCAAGAGAATGGGTATCTCTGCAGTTTTCTGCCTACTGATCTCTAGGGAAAGCAGAGAGAACCAAGCATGCTTACAAGTCTTTGAATAATCAAGACCCCAATCTTATCAGGAGACGCTCAGATCCCGGAGCCCTTTGAATGCACTAAATCACCTCTACAGAAGTGGTTGATGGCACTGGTGTCTACAGAAGAACTGATCATCTCTTGCATGTGCAGAGGTGAATACTCGCAGCAAGTTACCAATTTTAAGGGAAAATGCCAGGTTTTCCATGTTGCTATCAGGACTTGCAGCTAGCGTTCATTAGTGTCTGCTCACTTGCAGGAAATCTGCCCCCCCTTCCTCCCCCCCCCCCAAAAAAAGCCCAACAGCACTCGGTTTTCTGCTGGATTAGTTACCCACATCTTCATTAATGCTTAGAAACTACAGTGAGCATGCAGAAAGTTATGTCTACTTCTTTGTTGAAGTGTAAATATATTTTTTCCGGTTGAGCCAATGAAAATTGGAAATGCTTTAAAGAGAAAAGAGAGTTCCATATGTATGGGTGTACATAAATACATACATGCATACATACAGGGAAGGGAATGTTTTATTCCCAAAATGAATACCAAGAGTCTTTAAATATTAATGCTTTGAAAAGATATATGCATCTTTTATTCTAAGTCTTACATACCTGCTCACCAAAATGATGTATTCAGTTGCTGGTCAACTCTTGGCTCATGACTGTTATGGGATGTAGATAGATGGCATAGATATGTAGATGATTTTGTAGATACGGGGGTTTGTATACATGTAGATATAGATAAAGATATAGATTATATAGGTATGCTGCCTTATGGAAAGGTTTCTGGTATATTTGAAAAAAAGATATTGCACAATTTAGAGTTTTTTCAGGAAGAATTTACTTTTGCCATCAACAAGAACACACACACACACACAAACTAAGCACTAAGCACTTTGGTTCCTGCGGCACATGATCTGGTTTCCTCTCCTTTCACCCATTGCAATCTCACTTCATGTAGCAGTAACATCTCGCCTGATGTTAGTGTCCGACAATTTTTTTAAAAAAATCCCTTGACTTAGTAAAACAGCCAGAAATGTAGTGCCGCAGTTACAATCTCTATGTTTTCTTCAGTAGAGTTGATGGCAAAAGCAAAATGCTCCACAGCATGCATACAGTAGAAATGTCTCCCAGTTCTGGCCCACTTTGAGTTTTATTCTCCATTTTTCCTTAACTTTCCTCAAATCCAAGAAGAGGAGATATAATTGAAGGTAAAAAAGAGAGAAATCTATCTCACACTTACTAAAAGGTTACCCAGCAACTTTTTGGGGAGGATGGTGTTTTCCTATTTTAAAAAAATCTGGAAGATAACTGGGATGAATTCCTAAACCAGCTATTCCAGAATAATTCCTCTGAGGCCAGAGGGCATCTTCTAAGTCAAATGGTTGGTGAGCTGGACACCTAAACCATTGCCTTGTTGCTTTGCTCAGTTGGACAGGGAAACAATATGAAAGTTATAAACGGATGGTCTATTTGGGTAACAAAGAAATTATCTAAAGAAAGAAACTAGGTAATATTTCCCAATTTTTTACTCTCTTATCTGAAAGTTTAGCCACTAGGCAGAATGCCTGTTCTTCTCCCTTAGGGAAAAAATAAATCTTAGGGAAGAAAAAAATGTAAATGAGATTTGTAAGATATTAACAGCAGGATTAGCTTGATCACAAAAACAGCTGGAATGGCTACCTGCAATGGCAATATTTTGAAGATTGCCACTAAACCAGCATGAGATCCAAAAATGCACCCCCCAATCCTTTGCAATGTCTCAAGCAGGGAATGCTATGCCACAACCTTTGGTTTTGTGTGTGTATGTGTGCGTGCGTGGGTGTAGCAACTTGAGAGGCAATGTGTTTTCAGCCGATCTTGTTGAATACCATCTGGCCTTGTCTATATAAAGCAATTTGGCCATTGATTGCTTGTCCTTGTTCTGATTCTTATTGTAATTTGTTGCTGTTCATGCAACTGAGTGTATGTTAAAACTTTCAATTGTACATTAAATGCACAATTTTGCGTGCTTTGAATTTCTGTACATACATGGATGCACAATACTATAAATACTGTGTGTTAATTGTCTTCGGGGAATTTTGCCTCCCAAATAGTATTTTCATGTATATGTCTCTTTAAAAAAATGTTTAAAATACTGCTGTATTTTGTGTGCCTCTCCATTTGTGTGTTTTGAAAAGAGGACTGGCTCTTACACAGAATATTAAAGGAATCTAATTTTCGACATATATTTTTGATAACTTCAAATGTACGAAATACTCTTTTAAAGGAAAATTTGATCAGCCTAAAAAATACTAAATCTATTTGAGTGAATGGTATTCATAGCCATAAGTTATTATTTTTGCTTTTAATTAAGAGTATGATTTTGTGTATAAGAAGGTATCATGGACAAGATTTCCTTTGGAAATTTTAAAAACATAAAAAAGTATTTTTTTTTAATTGCATTGATTTTACTCTCCAAAATTAGATTCAGATCACTTGTTCAGTTCCGTACAATTTGCTTTTGGTCCATGCTTTTGGAATTGAGCTAGATGTTACCATATATACATGTGCTGCCTTTCCCCATTACAACTGATTCTAGCATTCTTTGAAAATCAACCGATTCCAAAACAATGTTTATGCCAAGCCAAGGAAAGGTAGTAATTGGCATGGTCTCAAAAGAAGCCGAGCGTTTATTAATTGTCTTTGCTCGGTCAGTGAATTATGGGGTCTCTTCATTTGCAGGAGAACTAAATGTTTCAGGAAGCAGATTATTATGTGGAATTTTATGAGCTATCCGCATTTATCCTACAAAATGCCCTGAAAGGCCTCTGTTGTTCCAGTTCTATTTTTATTTATTTATTAAATTTGTTTGCTGTCCACCTCACCGTGAGGTGACTCTGAGCGGCTTACAATATCATTGTAGGAAGCTACCCTAGAGTAGTTAAGGAATCTCCCAGTCATCTCTCAATTCTCATAATCTCATGGCCTTATTTCCCATATATAGTAGTCCAAATGATTGAATCTGGGATTTGAGGCCTGCAAATCTTTAGCACTGGAAAGACTACAGGTAGTTTTCAACTTACAACCAATCAAGGGACCTACAACCGGTCTTTATCCTTATGACTGTTGCAGGATTCCCACAGTCAACTGATCAAAATTTGAGTGCTTGGCAACTGGCATGTATTTACGATGGTCGCAGCATCCCAAGATGATCGCCATTTGCTGGCTTCCGACAAGCAGAGTAAATGGGGTATTTGCTTAACAATTGCAGCGATTCGCTTAACAGCTGGGGCAAAAAAGTCTGTATGGTTGACTCATTTAACAACAGCCTTGCTTAGTGACACAAATTTTGGTCCCTGTTGTGGTCGTAAGTCGAGGACTACCTGTATGGATTTCAGCTGGTTTACCCTGCATTTCAGCTGCATGTTCATTTTACAAGTTGTTTGATGAGTGGTGACAACATTCCCTACTATCATCATGGATGTGTGTCATTGCAGCTACTCAGAAAACACACTCAGCACTATCCCACATGACACAGTGGCATAAATTAGCAGTTTAACACACCCGTCGCTGATTATACATTTCTGGATGCCTTCCTCCATCTGTATCTTCATACCTCTCCAAGCAGCAGTGTTGTGTAGCTGTTAGACTGTTGGACTGAGCAAAATCTCACTCCATTATGAAGTCTACTACTGTAGGTGATTTTAGACCAATCTCTGTATGCCAACCACAAGCAGTGTGGTGGCCTAGTGGTGAAGATGCTTGCCTCCTACTTGGAAGTTGAGAGATCAATCCTAGGTAGGGGCAGATATTTCTCTCCTAAGGCACAAAAAGAAAATATCTGCTGTGAACTCCATATAGGCATCAGGAAGGGCATTCAGCCAGTAAACGCCGATCTCCATCTAGTTGCTCTGACTCTACTCTAAATAGGGACTACAGAATCACAAAAAGGGAAGTTTTTTTTTTCCTGTTTCTCAACCTTATCTGGTTCAGACATGTAATGTAAAAATAAAGCACCCAGGTATCCCACTGAGTTGATTAGGAGAAAAAGGAATTCTCCAGGATATTGCTTGAAAGAAGAGCAATAAGGTTGAGAGAATGGAAAAGACTCAAAAAAGTCATAGTTGGATAGAGGTGAAAATTTCAGAGAAGAAAAAAAGTAGGATATGAACGGGGATGAGATTCTATCGGTTCATACTGGTTCAGGCGAACCGGTAGCTCCGAAGATCAGCTGGGAGCGAACCAGTTCACTCCCACTTGCAAGTGAGCCCAACCGCCCGCCCCTGCGCTTCACCTACCTTTATCTTCCTTTATCTTCTCAGCTGAGTCACGCAGCAGAGTGGATTGCTGCACCTCAGCTGTTTTCCTTCCCAAGCAGTAGGTCCGGAAGGCAAGTCTTCTCTAAATTGTGCGCACATGCTCAAAGCGTGCACTCAGTGAACCGGTTGTAAAACCGGTAGGATCCCACCCCTGGATATGAAGTGGTGAAAGGCAAAGGCAGAAAAATCTGGAGAGACTTGGAATAAAGTTGTGGCAGTTCTCTTTCTTATCATCTGCCTTGACATTGTTTGATTACTAGTTCTTTTCCGTGAGTTTCACAACATGTTGTCAACTAGGGAAGGAAATAGTACAATGAGTCTCCGCAGAGAACGGCGGCAAGAGTTGTAGTACGCTTCGTGATCAGCCGAGTGCTGATCGAGCCCCGTCAACAGTACTCCGTCACAGACTGGGAGATTCAGGGGAGCCATATGGAAGAACAGTGAGCCATGAAATGAAATTGGCACATCGACATAATGCTGCTTCCTCTTCTTTTTCAAATGGAGTCTTTGCACGTTGGTATATATGGTAACAGATTTTCTACTGAAGTCACTTTGCAGCACTCTTAAGACAAAAGACATGTACTCTGCAGGCTTCAAACCACCACTGAGAACATTTCAAATTCATTAGTCTGATTCAATAACCGCAGGCAGGATTGTACAAAAAAAGCGGGGGGAAAAGCAGCCGAGGAGGTTTACACAAAAGCCAAACGTGTCCTACTATCATGTGTCCTTCCTTTTTTTCGGGTTTCCAAAGATGATGGTTTTGTTGCATGTACCAACCTAAGTAAATAAGTAAATAAACCATGAAAACGCTCTCAGTTGTCACGCCAAGGTGACATCCATGACATCATCCCCTCCAAAGCCGTGCCACTAAAAGAAAACCTAGTATGTGTGCATGTGTCTTTTTATGGGATTGGGGCATTTCTGCATGGACCAACAATGTATTCTCTGGGATTTGCTTGGTTGGTTGTTTATGCTTACCAGAGTTCCTCTTTGCACCAGACAGAATCAAGGTGAGCATTTACAGTTTCTGTAAATAACATGCTCCAAAGAGTCGCACCTCGTTGTAAAGGAAGGACTGTGTGTCGTTTTTAATAACTGCCTCTCGTGTTGTACACCGAAATGTTTTAAAACCAAGCAGAGGAAGAAGAAAAAAGCAGCTGTGAAACGGACCAGCTTCTAAACAGCATGTTTGTGACTTGCTCTTCTGATAGCAGCAATGGTTCGCATTTATTTTCTGTTTTCTTATTCAGATGTGTTGTCTTTTCCCACGTAAAATGTCGCTTTTCCTTAACAAACCTTTATTTTTCATTTTGACTTCAAATAAAAGAATACAATTTAAAAACGAATGTCAAAAGGAGCTTTGAATTGTTTTAATCACGCTTGGTTTGTATTTCTGGAGGTCTGGGAATTTAGTAATTCATTGCTGCAACTCCCATCTTGACTTTCCTGACTCCCCTGCGGAGGAGGGGAGAAGGTCAGGCCTGTAAGAAAGGGAGGCTACCAACCAGCCTGTCCATCTCTCTAATTGAGGCCTAATGGCAGTTTCCCACTGTATTCTTGCCTGTTCCCAGGCCATGCTCCATTCTCCATCTAATACCGTGGTCCTTGACTTACGACTGGTCACTTAATTACCAAGTTTATGATGCACCCACTCTCCAAAAGGTACTTAGGGCCTGGTTCCAAAGGCCTCTCCCCCACCGCTGATTATATGATCATATTTCCAACTGTTTGCGGTGTTTTATGGTTACGTGACCGTAATTTATATTTTTGCTCCAAAACGAAGTTTATCTCTGGTTTTCAGCAAAAACACCCCATAGCGAACAATGGGTTTGCTTAGTCCCCGTGATTCACTTGATGACCACACAAAGAAAAAAAAGTAAAACTGGATCAGTCACCCACTTTATACCCGTCATGATTTACGACCACAATTGTTTGCAGTGTCTTGTGGTTACATGACCGTAATTTACGTTTTTGCTCCAAAACGAAGGCTATCATACTGAACTCTCCTCCCACCCAACCTGCCCCTCCAAAATAATTTTGAACTCTAACATTTGTTGGAGAAAGTCATTCTCTTTAACTACAAAAAGAAATGGCACAAAACAAATCAATTATCGTGGCCGTAACCGTAAGAAGAGAAGGAAGAATGTCGAAGAGCATCTCATTCATCCATTAGACAAGAAGCCTTCCCTTCAGATGGGTAATTTTCTCCTGCTGTAGCTCAGCGTATCAATTTCTGAATGTTTTAACAAAGTCAGAGAAATGTGTGTTTCTTCCTCACTCTTGCTCCCTTCTCTTGCCAATAAAATAACATGTAGGCAGAAGAGGAAGCTTTTACGACATTTATTTAATCTCTCCTTTCCAGGGGTGAAATTCAGCAGGTTCTGGCCAGTTCTGGAGAACCGGTAGTGGAAATTTTGAGTAGTTCGGAGAACCAGCAAATACCACCTCTGGTTGGCCCCAGAGTGGGGTGGGAATGGAGATTTAACAATATCCTTCCCCCAGGAGTGGGGAGGGAATGGGGATTTTGCAGTCTCCTTCCCCTGCCACGCCCACCAAGGCACGCCCACAGAACCGGTAGTAAAAAAAATTGAATTTCACCTCTGCTCCTTTCCACACGTAACCTTTAAAATAGGCTTGCCTAATTCCTAAGAGGAAAATGACTGGAATATTCTGACTTCATACACAAGGTTTTTCACAATCATCCATAGTGGGTGTGCGTAAAAGTCTATCACAGATGAGGCTAACCCAGATATAGCATAATGTGTCATATGTAAGACTTATCTATCTATAAGGAGATGTTGCCTGTCTTCTATGTGATGTCTTTCCATGTTTTTTTTTAAATGTACCATATTCCATTCCCAGTCTTATCTTATCTTCCTTCAGATCTGATAAACATTCTCTCCAGCTGTCCATCCAAGTTATTAATAAAAAATATTGAATAGTAGGAGGAGGCCCAGGAAACCAAACATTACAACGCCTGACTGAATATATCTCTCCAGTTTTATGAGCATCTACTCATATCTACTAGTTGAATATGGTCTTTGACCTCCTATGTATCCACTTAATTCTCATTCCATTCAGCTTCCATTTAAGGAGTTTGCTACTCAGAATAATGTGGTACTTTGTTAAATGCATTGATGAAATCAACACACACACACACACACACACACACACACACACACACATACAAATAGCAGCTGGGTGATCTGGGCCGGCTTCGCTCTCTTTCAATCAAACTCACCTCACAGGGTTGTTGAAAAAAGGAGAAGGAAGGTATGTTGGATATGTTTGCCCCCTTAAGTTATTTCTAAAAGCAATGAAGGCAGGATGTAAATAAATATATTTATAGCCCATTCCAATTGCTGTCAAACATGATTTTGATGTGCTTTTGAAATTTATATCTGATCACAATGACATGCGTTGTCATAAATTGCATAAAGTTGGTGTTTTTATGGGGGGGGGGTGGAATAGACACCCAAGGTCTGAGATTATAGTAGCAAATTTTACCTAGCAAGGCACAAAAAATTACTCTGATAAATTGCAAGATATTCAGTAGGGAGAATCTGATTCAAAATTCAGAAGACATTTATTTCCTGTTTTGGGGGTGAGGAACATGGCTCATGGAAACGCAATATATTTAGTCCCCAAAAGTGATATTTTCCTTTTCCACTTCTGCATGTCGGCCTTGCAAGTGCTAATACAGGGGATCCTTGACTTATGACAGTTTGTTTAGTGACCATTCAAAGTTACAACGGACACTGAAGAAAGTAACTTATAACCATTTTTGACATTTAAATTATTGCAGCTTCCCCATGGCCATGTGATCAAAATTCAGAAACTTGGCAACTGATTCTTATTTATGACAGTTGCAGTATCCTTGAGTCATTTCATGATCTTCTGACAAGTAGAGTTAATGGAGAAGCCAGATTCACTTAGCAACTGTGTTACTAACTTAACAGCTGCAGTGATTCACTTAACAAATGTCGCATTTAGCAACAGAAATGTTGGGCTCAATTGTGGTCATAAATTGAGGATTATCTGTCTAATATGCCCAAATAAAATGCAAGCGTGATCACTCTAAAGCAGTGGGTCTCAATCTTCCTAATGCCACAACCCTTTAATACAGTTCCTCATGTTGTGGTGACCCCCCAGCCATAAGATTATGTTTTCCTTATTTTTTTGAAAATATGTTTTTTCCAATGGTATTAGGCGACCCCTGTGAAAGGGTCGCTCGACCGCCAAAGGGGTCCCGACCTGCAGGTTGAGAACCACTCTCTAAAGGATATTTATGTTTAAGTCTAAGCCACTTTATTAGGAGTAATGCAGTAACAAGGACTAAAACAAGAGTTTTATCTTAATCTGAATCTACACAGAAGAGAAAAGGACTGATATATTAACCCTTATCACTGGAGTGACAGAATGTCCCAAAAGTGAATAGTATAATAGAAGCTGGAGATAGTTATGGTATGCAAAGTGAGAAGGGAAGATGGAAAGGTAATGAGAGGACCAGCTTGGATGAGCATTACTGGAAATCCAGGACTTTGCCCCTGCAATGGGCACAATCATAAAGGACAGTGACTTAGATAATCTCACTCTGGTAGCTGAGAATTGTACTGGTATGTAGCCCCAGATCAACAAGAGGGCAATAGGGTGGCCTTCTGACTTCCATGAGAACAGAAATAAGCAGCAAGAGGATTGGATGTCCCAAATGTGCTTTTTTTTTTTAAAGAGGCAATTGGACTTTCTTGTTTTTCTTTGAAGACATTTTGCTTTTCATCCAAGAAGCTTCTTCAACTCTGACAGGATGGTGGGGAATGGAAGGATTTATATTCCTTGCAGATAGCTGGTCGTTTGCATTCTTTTACAGAGTCGTTGAGGCCACTTGGGTTGGGGGAGGTTCTGTGTTCTCAGTGTCATCTGAGTAGAGCAAATGGGTGCGGAGCCTTCTTGGAACGGTTGAAATGACTGTGTCATAGACTGGAAATAGATGGTGATGTATCTGTTCCCCTCTGTTGAGAGACGAATGTTTAATTTTGACACAGATGGCCTCTTTGACTCCTCTTTCAAACCAGTGGCCCTCTCTGTCCGAAATGTGGAGTTCTCTGTCTTCAAAAGAGTGGCCTTTGTCTTTTAAATGCAGATGGACTGCTGAATCTTGTCCTGATGGGTTTGTTCTCCTATGTTTGGGGCTTGGATGATTTGTAACAGTCTGTCTCCCAACATTTCCGACTTCTGAGAGCAGCAGAGTACCCCAGGCAGCAATATATTCTTGGAGTTGAAGCCCACATACCTTAAAATAGCTAAGGTTGGGGAATATTAGTGTAGGAAGTTAAAACCCACCCCTCTGCTAGAAAAATGAAATAATCTTGGGAAATATTTAAAAAGCAGAATATTATATTTCCCTGGATAATAAATGGAGAAACATGTTTTTAGGTAGGAAACAGACTCACTCTTCATAGCCCCCACCTTTGTCAATGGGCCATTAAAAGGCCTGAGCCAGTCTATTCTACATAACAAAGATCCCCCTTCAGATCCAGGGATTAAGGCATGACAGTATTAGCCCTTTACCCATCTCACCACAGGGCACCTGGGAACACAACCAAGCTTGGGGCTCAAAAGACACACAACCTACAAAGTTAGCTCAGTCCCCCACCCCACCCCTGGGAATCTGACAACCAATCAGAATACATTTCTTACACAGGAACAGGAAACAGAGGGGTGGGGCCGAACAGAGAGTATAAAAAAAACTCAGGAACTCTTGGCAAGTCGCTTCACTTCTTTTTCTTCATTCAACATCTTCGACGTATGTGATCACCTTTTCTGTTCAGGACCTCAAACTATGTGGTCCTGTCCAGCATTAAAACCATCTTTCCAAGCAGCCTCCATGTTTCCAGTGTCTTTTTCCCCACTCGAAACTGAACCCAGAAGGACATTTCTTCCAACATTAGCATAAAGGAAAGGAAAATGATGGCCCTTATGCAAATACTTCCCACTCTTAACGTCAATGTGCCAGGGACGTGCGGTCAGGGGAGGCAGGGGAGGCAGAGCCTCACCGCTCTCATAATGAAAAGAAAAAAAAGGGAAAAGGCACACATGGTCCAATTCCCTGCCTTCCTGAGTCAACATGAAGGGGACCGCGGAGCGTGCTCCGCCGGCTCGCGCTCCGTGGTCCCCTTCATGTTGACTCAGGAAGGCGGGGAATGGGACCACGTGTGCAGGAGGCTGAGGCTGCCTCAGCCTCCTGCACACATGGTCCCATTCCCCGCCTTCCTGAGGACGTCACCAGCCTCACCAACCATAAACCTCACCGCACGTCACTGCAATGTGCCCTATCTGTAAACTGGAAAGATGCATTTTGGTTACTTTTCACCAGGTCTTTGTGTTCCTCTGTTACTGGTAACTGGCATGTTACAAGTTTTTGTTAGAATCCCTAATCATGGTTCAGAGGTAAATTGACAATAATTTATAAAGTTTTGTGTTCAGTACTGTAGTTAATTGGCTCCAGCCATCAAATCAGCACTTTTCTAATTTATTCCTGATACCACCAACACTGTTTGGTAGTATCTGTTTCTATTTCTTTACAATTAGGGAAGCAGAGAAGAGAGATCTACCAGTCTAGCATATGGCCTAAGGAAGTGTTTCTCAACCCCTGCGACTTTAACAGATGTGGACCAGAGGACCAGTTTGGACTGGTTCGGCCGAATAGGTAGTAACTCAGCCTGCCAAGCCAGCCAACCGGTTCTATGGGCGCCGCCATCTTGTTTTTTGTTTCTGCGCATGTGCAGAAGCAATTTTGTAGTACTGCACATGCGTACACGCACACAGCGCATCCCTGAGCAAACCAGCAGTAGCACCAGCCGGAACCCACCCCTGATGTGGACTTCAATTCCCAGAATCTGGCTGGGGAATTCTGGGAGTTGAAATCCACACCTCTTCAAAGTTGTTAATGTTCTAAACCAGGTCTCTCCAAACTGGGCAACTTTCCAAGACTTGTGGACTTCAACTCCCAGAATTCCTCAGCCAGGCAGAAGTTTTAAAGTTGCAGTTTGGAGGCTCCTGTTCTAAAGCATATTCAGTGCTTTCTCCTCTGACTACATATAGGCAGGGGTGGTGGGGGAAACAGCAAGGAACAATCTCGTCTACTGGGAAAACCCTGGGTATATTAACCTGGATGGACACCCGTTAGGTTTTCCTGAAAGCCAAATTAGAATTCACTTTTGCAATCACTGTTCTGAAAGAGTTCAAGAAATGAAAGGTAGCTATTAACACTATGGAGCAGCATCTGACAAGCTTGTTATGTTCTTGAATGGATAGAAGAGAAGGCTTGGAAAAAAATCCAGAACCCTTAAACACTTGGAAGCTTAAATAAACTATTTTTAATATGTTTTTTTTTATTTTATTTTTATTTATACATCAACATCAATACATGAACAGTGTGGCATCTGGGTATCATTCGTTTTTATAGAAATAACAATACTAATATCAATCATATTTGTTACATTAATTAAGTTTACATACTCTTAGAATTAATATTCCTATTTGTATTAAAATATAAACCTTCGTTATTTAATTATTCAATATTCCATGTATCATTCTAATGCCAATTACAACATTGTTTAAGCGTGCATAATAATAATACTATTTTTCAATCTCTAATCTTTCCATTTAATTCTTTAATTTATTCTATTTAATCAGGCCATCCTTTCTAATCCTAGTGTAGTACACATATTGTATTAAAATCTAATTCCCTTATTCCATCTTGACAATAATCACCATATTATTTAAACATACATATTAAATCCATGTTTCCACCTCTAACCTTCCATCTATTTATTACCTTTATAATATGTATATCTTTATTTCTACTTCTATTCTAACTTTTAATCAGGCCCCCATTATATTAAAGAAAGAAGGGGGGGCAGGGAACCAAGATGTAATATTTCCTTTCTATCCATCATCTCTTGCACATTTTAATATTTCACTTTTTATTTGTCTTTTGGCATAACTCCCATACTCCTCTCTTGGATCTTTGCCTCTATCTACCTCTGTTATGTTCTTGAATGGATAGAAGAGAAGGCTTGGAAGAAATCCAGAAACAGTTGGAAGCCCAAATAAACTATTAACACAACTTTATAGTGATGAGATTATGTTCTTGAGCATAATCACTATGGATATTCATTTAATTTATTTAGATTTTTTAATATCACCTCTCAGAGAGGGGAAAAACACACAAGCCTCTCATGACAAATCATAACCAATATCATACCAATATCTCAAAAGAATAAAAAGAAATTGCTGTTTAAAGGAGCGTTTAAAACACCCTGGTTCGCACAAAACACACAGAATTTCCCATAACTTGAAAGAGAATACCAATAAGTTAAAATCTAATTTGGCATCTTTAATTAAAACTCTAATGACAATGACAACAAATGTGTCCTTAAGGTGTATTTCAAAGTAAATAAATCTATGCTAAGGGAAAGTGCTACTTATATATGATAGCATCCCCAGAGAAGTTCTCCTTTTTGTGCCTAAATTTCTTATGGCAAAATCAATTTGTTTGATCAGGGACAAAATAACTATTTTTATAAAAGACTTGAAGCTTTTTATTGACTTTTTTCTGAAAATGGGGGGGAGGAACAGTGATTTCTGGATTTGCTGATTAAGAACGTTGAATATGAGCTGGGGAATTGCGTGATATTTTAAAAATGAGGAAAGATAACTTGATTTGTAACTGCTGTAAAAAAAGATCAGAAGTCACTGATATATATATATTTATTTCGCCTTGATTTGTATTATTTCTCATTTTACTTATATGCTTTTTTCTTAATTTTGTTTTAAATATGTTCTTAGGTTTATCTTTTACTCATGTAAAATTCATTAATAAAATAAGCATACGGTTATAGACCAAATTTGTAACAGACACAGGACACCCTTCCCTAGTTTTTCAGCTATAATAAAGGTAATGGAGGCTAAACGTACCTAGGCTTGCCAGATACTGCTAATGTAATCTTACAATAAAGCAGAATTAGTTCACCTTGGTGTGCTTGCTGTCTTGACTACCTCCCAAAGTTGACATTATCTCTTCCTGAGCTGCTTTTTGTTCCTTATCACTCTAAAATCCTAAGGGCAAATTAACCAGCTCAACCATCCTCTTAATTAATTGAGCTGGCAGTTGTTACCTGAAATTGACAACCCTAGTCAGTTTCGCTCTGAAGGCTTTTGTTGCTGGTAGCTGGCAATCAGGAATGTGCTAGGCAAATAGCCAGGGATAGCGCATGCAAAGTTTCAGTGTGTATGTCTCATGATCTGCCTGCTTATTCTATTCCAGAGGTGTCAAACGCAAGGCCCAGGGGCCAGATCCAACCCACGGGGTGCTTAGGTCTGACCCACAGGGCCACCCTAGAAACAGCAAAGGACCAGCCCGCACTACCTCTGCCAGTGAAAATGGAGCTCAGGACGGCCCAGGCTCTGTTTTCAGTTGCGACAGCCTCCTCCTGCCCTCTGCCAGTGAAAATGGAGCTTGTGGGGGAGGGGGGCACGTGCACTCCCCAGCTCCATTTTTATTGGCCGTCACAGCTGAAAATGGAGCTCTGGAGCCCATTTTCTCTGGCAAAGCACTTGGGCCACCATAAATGCCCACAACATGAGTGATGTCAAGCTGGCCACGCCCACCGTGGCCACGCCCACCTCGGCCCCCAACGTCAAACACAATCCTGATGCAGCCCTCAATGAAATTGAATTTGACACCCCTGCTCTATTCCAATCCCTTCTTCTCCAATGTATGCAAATACAAACATTAATTCTTGTCTTACTAGTTATTCCAGCTCCCAGGTGAGCATTACAAAGGGCAGGAAGTGAGGGGAAATGGCTATAGATTAATCCCTTTATCTGGCTTGCTCATGCATTGAAACCTTCCCTGTCATTTGGGCCCACCTGGCTGTTTGGGATTTTTTTTCCTTCTGATACCATAAAGCAAAGGAAACTGAAGTAAAACCATAAGCACAGTCGCAACAATGTGATTCTTCACTTATTGACCACTGTACTTGATGATCAAGTTGCCGGTCTTACTTGTGGTCACTAAACAAGGACTACATTTATTAAACATATCCCATTCTGTTTATTATCATCTGTATTCAATGTAGAGACCAACCCATATATAAGGTATGGAGAGGATAAGAGACATATTGAATTTAATGGGCCTTAGAAAGATGGCTTGAAGTGATTATATCAAATAAATGATTTTGATTGATTAAATGTTGCTTCATTAATTCATTCACTAGAAGTTCTCCTTAATTGCCCTGTGAGAACTGCATTACAGTATATCTAGCAACCAATTTACTTACCAGTACTGGAGTTCAAAACACCTAATCATTCTCCTGTTTCAGCTGATAAGGGAGGAGAGCTTGTGGCTTAGAGGTTAATATAACTGCCTAATATGTAAAAACAGCCCAAGTTTGAATCCCAGCAAGAGTATGGCTAGCTGATGAGATCTAAATAGCTTAAATTAGATCTATACTAGTCTACCTTCAATTATTTAACAGGAAAAAAATGTTATACACACACACACAATCTCCAATTCTTTCCTCCCAGCATGGCCACAAGAGGTATTTGGATTTTCTTCAGTTTAACAACTTAATAATAGATGGTGTGTGTGTGTGTGTGTACGGGGCCCAAGACTTCCTCCTCAGGGAGTAGGGAATGTGGGTATGTGTTGACAATGTGTCTGCACATACGTCTACATATATTGTCCTTAAGAGCTAATCAGGGAATGCAGGCGTGTATGTTTGTGCATGTATCCTTTTTACCAAGGGGATCAGTCAGGAGGTGAAAATAATTATTGTCCGTGTACATGTATGTTACCATAGACACACATACCTTCTCTATGGAGACTAGTCAGGGAGTGTAAATACACATTGTTTGTTAGTGTTTAGTTAGGGTAGATGCCTATTTCTTACTTGTGAGCTTGGATGAGAGGTTGTGCTTGCCATCTTCCAGATTGTGACACACATATAACGACAAGACAAATGCCTCCTCTCTTCATCCTTAACCACCAATCCAAGTTTCATACTTTCCTACAAAAAGAAAAGGTGTCGCTTCAGCTTGTGAATAAAAATGTCTTTTTGTGTTATATCAAAAGGGCAGCTTATTTAGAAATGCATATCTAAAAAATGCAAAGTTCTCTAACTAGGTTAGAAGGAGAGTGGAAGATAAGTAGAAGAATATAAATGAGTTAGCAGATAAGCTAAGTAAATTCTCTGCATCTTCATTGCTGGGGATGCATAGCAGATATATTTGTGTCTCATCTGACCTCTGCTAAATCATGGTGGGGAGAGATAATAGCCCAATCCTTATTGACAAACTGAAAATAAACATTATTACCAAAGCTGGATGATATCCATCTTGAAGCCCTTAAACAGTACTGATCTTCCAACGTAAGTTACACAGGGGACCCCACCCCTCAGACCAATTTCTCTACCATAAGACAGGATAAAAATGGATAAAATAGAATAGAATTCTTTATTGGCCAAGTGTGATTGGACACACAAGGAATTTGTCATTGGTGCATATGCTCTCAGTGTACACAAGGATAATAAAAATACATTCATCAAGAATAAAAAGATACAACACTTAGTGATAGTCAAGGTTACCAATTAGCTATCTAATCGTACTAGGAAACAATAAAAAACAATATAAATTGAAAGAAAGAAGCAACATGGTTATAGTCATAAGTGGGAGGAGACAGATACTAGGAAGAAAGAGAAGAAGAATAGTAATACAGTCTTAGTAAATTATTGGACAGTGTTGTGGGAATTAGTTGTTAAGCAAAGTGATGGCATTTGGGGAAAAACTGTCCTTGTGTCTAGTTGTTCTGGTGTGCAGTGCTCTATAGTGTCATTTTGAGGGCAGAAGTTGAAATAATTTATGTCCAGGATGTGGGGGGTCTGTAGATATTTCCACAGCCCTCTTTTTGACTCGTGCAGTGTACAGGTCCTCAATGGAAGGGCTTCTTTTGAAATTATAAAGCATGTGCAATGAAAAAGAAAAACTCACCCCAGCTTTTTGTAATATAATGCCTGCTCATCTTTTAGATTGAGAGGAGCAACAAACACAAAGATAGAAACAATCTGGTAAAGCCTGCTAGGCTTACCCTGCTAGGTCCTCACCTAAGATGTAACAAATATTCCTAAATAAGCTGGTGTGGTCGATTGAGCAGAGAAGGGACAGAAAGTAGGAACAAGCTCTTTTTGGCATGGATTATCCTCTTTGCCTGGAGTTGTGAGCATCATTCTGGATCATGAGAAGGACATTGTGGTCCTCCTCACCATGTATTTTAAGGTGGTCCAAACAAAAGGGGGCAGCAAAAGATCATCCAAAGCTGGAGGAGAGGATCTTGAAATGATAAATACGGTGCCACGAATACTCGCAGACATCCTGACTATGGAAAATAAAAGAAGAGATAATCCTGATGTCCTTATACATGATGAAGGGATTAGATTGGCTAGGAGAGGTGATGGCAGCCGAGACACATGTCTCCGTGGAAATGAAACCCCCAGAGTTTGACTGCTGTAAAAATAGCAAAAGCAGCATTGAAAATCATTCAAAGCTTTAAAAACTGCCAGAGTTTGTGAAACTTTGCTACTACACTCTTACTTCTATCCAAAGTTCATTGAGCCAAGATAGCATTAGAATGGCTCCCTTTCTCTTTTTTTGCTCCTCCTACCTTTCTTTCTTTTTCGAATATTATTTTAATGTCCTCTTTTTTTTCTTGTGATGAAATATAAATATTAAGGCTCTGAAACAGCCAAACTATTTATTTCTCAAGAGAGACTCTCAAGCAGACTCCAAGCCTACTTAAGAAAGTTGCCAACTGGTCCGATTACACGCTTCACATCCATTGAGGGGGGGATGCATCCTGTACCGCCTTTTGGGGGGGGGGAAGGAAGATGTAAACTGCTTTTTAAAATGCATTGAGAAGCAATGAGTTTGGAAAATATTGGGTGTGGCAACTTTTTTTTCCTTTTCTTTAAAAAAAAGAAAAGAGGGAAACTTGGACACTTCTTCATTTGTAGATTTTTGTTTTTATTGTTCCTTCTTGCAAAGCTCACCATGAGCTTGGAAAATTATTATCCAGCATTTCTTGCAAATGAAAGCGCTCAACCCCGCCAGCCAGCTAATGAATCAACCATAAAAACTGCCTCCTTGGTAGATCTTCAAAGGCCTCTGGAAGGAAAACAAATAGCGTGGTTCCCCCTTTAGAGACAGCAAGCTAAACATGAGCGCCATCCTTTGCGAGGCCACATGGGGAGACGAGAACATCGATTAGCTGGTGGGAGCAATTGGAGAGGGTTGGGAGAAGGGGAGGGGGACCCACACACAGCAATGTTAGGGTTCACTTTGTTTGAAAGAAGTGTAAATCCTCTCTCTCTCTCTCTCTCTCTCTCTCTCTCTCTCTCTCTCTCTCTCTCTCTCTCTCTCTCTCTCTCTCTCTCTCTCTCTCTCTCTCTCTCTCTCTCTCTCTCTCTCTCTCTCTCTCTCTCTCTCTCTCTCGTTCTAACGAAAAAAAACCCAAATGTCAAATCACGATTTGAAATGAGATAAAAATGCATGTACCATCTTCCCTTTGGCGGAAATTAATACCGTCGATTCGGTTCTTTTTTAAAAAAAATGCACGTAGCGTGCCCAAATGGCAGTAGTAAAGCAATGGGACACTTATGGTGCCAATAAATGACAAACTGATTATTGTTAAATGTAGCCAGGAGGATAACGACAGCCTTCATTTACATATGAATATTGTGCCGTGATAGAGCCAGGGAGTGGCTGCTCTTTTCCTCCAGGGGTTATCTGAAATATTTTTCCTTTAAATTATTAAATTCATCCCATCCTTGGCTAGCGTAGGTTCACCTCGGTGGGTGGCTGCAACATTGATGTGCATGGCAGATAAAAGAAGCTTGGCTCTCAGCCGTTACGGGGCTTCTAGGTTCAGTGATTACATTGTTTTGAAAACCAGTTGTGAGGATGAAAAGGATGAAAATGGAAGACTTTTTCAATCCTAGATTTAGTCGTCCTATAGAAACGTCTCAACTTTGGAATTGCATTACAGGTAGCCCTCGGCTTACGACCACAATTGAGCCCCAAATTTATGTTGCTAAGTGAAACCTCAGTTAAGTGAGTTTTGCCCCATTTCACCTGCCACGGTTGTTAAGTGTATCATTGCAGTTAGTAACACGGTTGTTACTAACTTGATTTTGCTTCGCAGAAGGTCGCCGAAGGTGATCCCATGACCCGGGGACAGTGGCCACCATAAATATGAGTCAGTTACCACGTGTCTGAATTCTGATCCCATGGCCATGGGGATGCTGCGACGGTCATAAGTGTGAAAAACAGTTATCAGTGCCGTGGTAATTCTGAACAGTCACTAAATGAATAGTTGTAAGCCGAGGACCACCTGTATTTTGTTGTTGGGTTGTATTATTATTTTTGTTTACTGCAAAATGCTCTATTGCATTTGGAGGGATTTCCCTGATTATTCAGTTGAGCAGGGACCCTGCCAGTGCTGGGATTCAAATAATTGAACAACCGGTTCTCTGCCCTAATGTTTTCTTCCTACAACCAGTTCACCAAATTGCTCAGGAACGTAACAACTGGATCTCCTGAAGTGGTGCACACTGGCTGAATCCCACCACTGGACCCTGGATCCCTGCCCTGGCCTCCCATTCTGATGACAGTACACTCTCTGTGTGATTAAATCAAGACAGGATAGTGCCAGAAACAGGATGTTGGATAGACCTGTCATCTTAGGTATCAAGGTTTGTCTTAACTTGTGGGCTCCATAACTTCTCACCTCCGTTGACCCCAAGCCAAAGGCTTCTCCACTGAGATTGCCAAGCCATGCTTTTAAAGTGATCAGAAACCACAGGTTTTGTTGGGGAATTCACTGCTTTTAGCAATGCCAGGGATCGTGTAAATAAATACCAAAGATCCGTAAGTCTTCCCCAATGATTTCGACAACAGCTCCCATTTCTACCACTTGCCAGTTCTAATTCTAGAGATCTAGGGAAGTTTAACTAAAGTCGGCATTAGTCTTTTACAATTGCTCTTATAATAAATATTCAAGTTTTATACCAATGCCTTAGAGCAGGGATGTCCCATCTTGGCAAGACCTAACTTAAGACCTGAGGACTTCAACTTCCAGAATTTTCCAGTCAGCCATGCTGGCTGAGGAATTCTGGGAGTTCAAGCCCATGGGTCTTAAAATTGCCAAGGTGGGACACCCCTGCCAAGAAGACCCTAATAATCTAAATATAACCACTGAATTCAATAATACTCGATCATTAGTTTGTCTTTTATCAGTCAGTGATGAACACAATATGTTAAATTTGTTTGTTTGTTTATTTGTTTGTTTACTTTTCTCATTTCTTAACTTATCTATCTCCCTCAGATTTAAATTTAAAGCCAACACCTTCTCTAATGATATTTGGCATGTTGTATGAAAATTCAACAGGTTTGATGTGTTCAGTTCTTCCCATTTTTACTTGAAATTCCTGTCTAAATGGAAATAATTAATTGGGTTTTAAAGCTGACAAACTGAAGCTAGGAGTCAGTCAATTCAGGTCAGCAATGGCTATGTTGACATTCAAGTCTTAAGTCATATGTCACTAGACTAGACTATTTTCTTTTCCCTTTTCTATGAGGTGCTACTAAGGTTTATACCCCCTCTGACAAATCTATGTTACCTTTAAAATCCTTCACATATTTCCCCTCTCCATAACTTCGGAGCTTTTGAATGGGGCTGTGAAAAATGTCACCCCAGCTCTATGTTAAAAGCATTCATTTTTAATTGTTTTTGTTTGTATGGTTTCAATTATTGTGGGTTAGGGTTAGGGTTAATTTAATCTATTATCTCCTATTATCTCCTCATTTCATGCTGGCGCTTCATTTTTCCACATACTAAATAAATATATAAAATTATTGTGATATTGTTTGCTGTCATACAGAGTCAAAATGGTTTAAGATGGGTAACTGTCGAAATTGAATCAACAAACAAATAAAATGATCATTATGTATGAAGGGTAGCATTTTTCCTTAACTATAAAAGTGCTATCAATATGGACCCAAATTACCCCCTTTAAAAAATGTGGGTACCTGTGTAGGCCATAGTTCAACAATCAATGACAGCAAACAAGAGCTTCCTGATTTGTAGGCATATATATATATGTGGTTTCGTAGATTTTCACGGGTGTAGGTATGCTGGTTTTGTTGTATTCAAATATTTGAATACAACAAAACCAGCATATATATATATATATATATATATATATGTGTGTGTGTGTGTGTGTGTGTGTGTGTGTGTGTGTGTGTGTGTGTGTATATATATATACATATACATATACATATACATATACATATACATATACATATACATATACATATACATATACATATACATATACATATACATATACATATACATATACATATACATATACATATATATATATATATATATATATATATATATATATGTTATATTTGTACTGATAAATAAATCTATGTAACACAAATCTGTATCTATGAAGTATCTATCAGGGTTGTAACACAAATACATACATATATATGTGTGTGTGTGTGTGTGTGTGTGTTTGTGTTACAACCCCTGGTATGACCAAATATGGGAGGGAGCTCACTCCTCCCTCTTTCTGTCCTTTCGGCTCATCACAGAAAACCATCCAGGCAGAAACCCATATTTTTATTTTTAATGTTGCCTTTTTATATTTGTGTTGTATTTGTGCTGATAAAATAAAGGGAGACTAGTATAGATCCATTTCGAGCTATTTAGCTCTCATCGGCTAGCCATACCCTTACTGGGATTCGAACCTGGGCTATATTATACACTAGGCAAGAGTCTTAGCCACTATGCCACAGGCTTCTCCTCCTTTATCAGCTGAGCCAGGGAAATAAGTACGTGTAAGTATAAGTATAAGTATAAGTATAAGTATAAGTATAAGTATAAGTATAAGTATAAGTATTTTATCAGCACAAATACAACACAAATATAAAAAGGCAACATTAAAAATAAAAATATGGGTTTCTGCCTGGATGGTTTTCTGTGATGAGCCAAAAGGACAGAAAGAAGGAGGAGAGAGCTCCCTCCCATATTTGGTCATATCAGTGGTTGTAACACAAACACATACTTATTTCCCTGGCTCAGCTGATAAAGGAGGAGAAGCCTGTGGCATAGTGGCTAAGACTCTTGCCTAGTGTATAATACAGCCCAGGTTCGAATCCCAGTAAGGGTATGGCTAGCTGATGAGAACTAAATAGCTCGAAATGGATCTATACTAGTCTCCCTTTATTTTATCAGCATAAATATATATGTTGTGTATATATATACATATATACTGAACACCCCTAACCCCCTTATTGTATTGTACTGTATTGTATTGTAACCCTTTAGAAAAAAAAACCCCAGGGGTGTTCAAACTTGACAGCTTTAAGACTTGTGGACTTCAACTCCCAGAATTCCTCCTCCAGTCATGTTGGCTCAGGAACTCTGGCACTGAAGCATGCAAGTCTTAAAGCTGTCAAGTTACAAGACCCTTGCACCCCTAACCCTTTAGAAAAAAAACCCGAGGGGTGTTCAAACTTGACAGCTTTAAGACTTGTGGACTTCAACTCCCAGAATTCCCCCTCTCGCTCTTCATCTTGATGATGTGCGGACAGGTGGGGGGGAGGGAGCTGGAACCGGTTCTAAATGGCACTGTAGATTTGTGGAGCCTCTTCTATAGAAGAGGTTAGAACTGGCAGGAACCCACCCCTGGTATGTGTGTGTGTATAAATGTTATTAAAGTTTTATAAAACACATAACAGAATAACAGAGTTGGAAGGGATCTTAGAGGTCTTCTAGTCCAATCCCCTACTCAGGCAGGAAACCCTATACTATTTCAGACAAATGGTTGTCCAATCTCTTCTTAAAACCTCCACTTTTGGAACACCCATAACTTCTAGAGGCAAGTCATTCCACTGATTAATTGTTCCAACTGCCAGGAAATTTCTCCTTAGTTCTAGGTTGCTTCTCTCCTTGATTAATTTCCATCCATTGTTCTGCCTTCAGGTGCTTTGGAGAATAGGTTGATTCCTTCTTCTTTATGGCAACCACTTAGCTATTGGAACGCTATTATGATGTCACCCCTAGTTCTTCTTTTTATTAAACTAGACATATCCAATTCCAGCAACCATTCTTTATATGTTTTAGCCTCCAGTCCCCTAATCAGCTTTGTTGCTCTTCTCTGCACTCTTTCTAGAGTCTCTTTTTTACACCATGGAAACCAAAACTGAATGCAGCATTCCAAGTGTGGCCTTACCAAGGCATTATAAGTGGTATGAACACTTCACGTGATCTTGATTCTATCTTTCGGTTAATGCAGCCAACGACTGCATTGACTTTTTGGCAGCTGCTGCACACTGCTGGCTCATATTTAAATGGCTGTCCACTAGGACTCCAAGATCCCTCTCACAGTCACCACTATTGTAAAAACACAAACTAATAAAGAACAGAAGCAAGAAAGTAGGAAGAAAAGCAAAAGTGCAGAAAGAAAGAATAAAACAATACAAAGAAGTTTCCAATTTCATTGATAGAAAATGTAAGTGCATTTACAAAACTCTTTAGAATTATTATTATTTTTTGGGGAAAAAACTCACTTTTTCCTACCGGTATTATCTCTTTTTTTTTCCTTCTGATCACCAAAACCACAAGTGCATTTTTCCCTGTTTCATGCAAAAAGTTTATAAGAGGTGTCCAGTTGATCATAAATATTGTGGGCCTTTTTTTTCTCTAATAAAAGAGGTTAATGGATATTTGGCCATTTAAACGAGCAGTCTGTGAGGAGATAAAATATTATCCCTTTTCAATGCTTGCCTTGTAGAAAATGGATGGTTTATCTGCTTAGCCATGGTCACCTCATGTCTGTTGACTACACCTTCCTGTCTACAGAGGCTGGGAAAGAAGGCGTGAGTCTTTCAATCTCCGCAGGGCAAGATCTCTAGTTATCTTTCACCAGTGGTACTTCTGAATGTCAGTTTGTTCCCTTCCAAAAGTTCTGTCTGCTAGTCATACAGGTATATATTTGCAAATGACCTCCTTGGTTCATTTTGCCTGTGTGGTTTCTCAAATATGTCTGGGGTGGGAAGATCTGCGCTCAATAGCATGGCCTCTTTCAAAGATCTCTCCCTGCCAGAACCTTGTCAGCCTTTGGCTTCCACAAAAGCTCAGGAGAGCCTCATGGCCAGCAGTCCTGCTTGGCCGCCCTCCGAGCCCAGGATGCAAACTGTGTGTTGATTGTCAGGGCTACTCACCTGGTCTAACCCAGCTCATCAACAGCCCACTGTCAAACGGGAGCTTAAGATGGAAGCTGCTGAAGTATCTATCAGGGCACAGCCAGCCAAGCTTACCGGCATAGGCGTATTTTCGTTAAAGAAATAGGCACTGTCTGTGGCTGAAGGACCTGAGCTGCAATCAACATCAACATCAACACTACAAGGACACAATATTTTCTCTCCTGATTACAACATGCTCATTTAGTTTGGAATTCCTCGGCTGCCTGAAGACTACAGGGCAGTGGCAGAGTTGTCCGTGTGCCAAAGCAAAGAGAAAGCACAGTGTGTGCACTCCTGCTCTGCTAGAAAGCAAAGGAGTTGTTTGGAGGAGACGTTGGCAGGAGACACGTTCAAGGTAGCTCACCCAACCCCGAAAGGCAAAACTCAACCATGCACTGTTGCAAAAGTAGCCAAGGGCCATCCATATCAGGAACAACAAAGACCTGTGAAAATGGCCTAAGCAGGCAACACAGGAATTGAGGATTGGTTTTGGAAGAGAAGGCACCTACGTTAGCATAGATGGTTGAACTTCCATTCCCTATATTATTTTTTTCAATCTTAGAAAGACTCAGGAACATAAAGAAATGTTGACCTTCTCCTGGGTTGACAAATCTTCAAACAGCATGTCTCCAAAAGTTAAGTAGTTAGTAAAAATCAGAGTGTTGTGTTATAAAATACTGTCCCACACTGTTTTGCCATCAGCAGTTTCTATCATTAGATTTTTCTTCTCCTTTAATCATTTCCCATCTTACTTTTTTTTCCCTCTCAGAATTCTGAATGGCTATGTCTCTATGTCACAAACATACTCAAGATCTGATCCAGCTCAAGCTTGTTATTATTGTTAGTTGCGAAGTCATGTGCGACCCATCAAGACCCCATGGACGATGTTCCTCCAGGCCTTCCTGTCCTCTACCATCCTCTGGAGTCCATTTAAGCGCACATCGACTGCTTCGGTGACTCCATCTAGCCACCTCATTCTCTGTTTTCCCTTTCTTTTTTTGCCCTCAATCTTTCCCACCACTAGACTCTTCTCCAGTGAGTGACCACAAGTTTAACAGAATATTATAATTTTCAAGCCAGGACATAAATGACGTTGAACATCAAGTGTTCCTGTTTCTTCTTACTTTATTTCATATATCAAAGAAGGAGATTGAAAAAGCTTATTCCTGTCTATTTTCTACCCTCCCTGCCCCCATCCCACACACGAGATCAGCCAAGGAACCTTCCTCATTGCCAACTTGAAATGCTATATCCACCTCTCCTTGAGTTGGCAGAGAATTAGATCAACAAGTTATTGTCCTGATTTGGATCTCTTTCTACCTGGGTTGCCTCTCCTCCCAGTCAGTGCAGGCATCTGATTTCGCCATGCCTGTGACCTGTCAATCAGGCTATTATAAAACATTTCTTTCAGAAATGGGCTAAAGCCGCATTTATAAAACAGATCTCAAAGTTTGTGATTGTTGCCTCCCGAAGGCGTTGTAAGACATTTTGTGGGTGAATATCTCTATGGAACAAAGGTGACAGGCTCTCTATTAGCCAGATCATAAGGCCTTTTCAGAGGACACATCCTTAGTGTGGAGGATGGGAAAGAAGCAGGGAGGATGGGGAAAAAGTTGGGGCCGGAGGCATCCAGCAGTCCTACTTTTGGAAATTCCAATATTTCAGACACCAGTAACTTCACTATTGTTTGGACAAACCCAGCAAGTTCTGAGGACCCCCTGGCCACACCCTCTGACAGTCTCTCAGAAGTTAAGTTCCCCTAGTCCAAGGGTCGGCAACCTTAAACACTCAAGAGCCACAAAGGTCCTAACCGGAAGCCCCTCATTCAATTCTGGAGCCCACTGGAAGTTCGGTTCCCCCACCATAGAGTCTCCTCCTAGCGCGGCATTCTTTGTCCTCTACCTGTCCTAACCAAAAGCCCTAACCCTATTAATTGTGGAGCTGACCCGTGACAGGGAGCCGCAGCAGAGGGATGAAAGAGCCACATGCGGCTCCAGAGCCGCGGGTTGCTGACCCCTGCCCTGGTCTTAGGTAGAAGCACCTAAAACGATTCAGAAGCAGGGAGCTTCATCAATCTCAGAGGCTAATGGAAAGAGAGAGGAGCATTAAGAGGAGAGCAAATTCTGCAGTGCCTTCATGATGTGTCTCAATTGTGCACTTGACAGAAGCTCGGTCTGACTATATTTATCATATACCCTTCTGGGGACAAGTGCTCAGAACCAGTGACGTGCGGTGAGGTTTACGGCTGGTGAGGCTGGTGACGTCATCAGGAAGGCGGGGAATGGGACCATGTGTGCTGGAGGCTGAGGCTGCCTCAGCTTCCAGCACACGTGATCCCATTCCCCGCCTTCCTGAGTGTGCTCCGCCGGCTCGCGCTCCGCAGTCCTCGAAAGCGACTGGGGAACGACGAGAACCTTCCTGCCTCTGCTGGACTTTGCAGTCCAGCAGAGGCAGGAAAGTTCTTGTCGTTCCCCAGTCGCTTTCGTGGCTTCGTCATCCGGGAGCGCTGACAACATTTCTGCCTCCGCAACTCGCGGATGGACTGAGGTAGCCAGAGTGGCGCCGAGGCAGTCTGGCAGGCGAGCAACCGAGGACCTCCATCGCTCACTCTCTCACTCGCTCTTTCGTCCACCTGGACCGCCTCGGCGTCGCTCTGGCGGAGGCAGAAATGTTTTCGGCTCTCCCGGATGACGAAGCCGCGAAAGCGACTGGGGAACGATGAGAACCTTCCCCCAGTCGCTTTCGTGGCTTCGTCATCCGGGAGCGCCGACAACATTTCTGCTTCCACAGCTCCCGGGCGCGGCCGGGCAGATGTATATAATATTATAATATACTATTATTTCATGAAGAGAGGTGAGGCTCTGCCTCCCTTGCCTCCCCTGACCGCACATCCCTGCTCAGAACATCTCTTCCCCAATCAGATGCGACCCCCATATTTTACTTCATTTTGCCTCTTACCTCCCCTCTGGATTTGTCCTCTGGTTGATTGTTTATTGGTCCCAATCCATGCTTGCCCATGAACATAGGCTAGCCTCAAGGCTGGCGGGGGGGGGGGGTGTCCAACCTTGGCAACTTGTGGACTTTAACTCCCAGAATTACCCAGATAGGTTGGCTGGCTAGGGAATTCTGGGAATTGAAGTCCACAGGTCTTAATGTTGCCAAAGCTGGACTCCCCTCCCCAAGGCCTAGGAAAAGGCTTTTTCACAGGCTGCTTGTTCTCTATTAACTGTGAAACAGCTTGAGCTCACTTATCTCTGGCTATGGCAGATTTATAGCCTGCTAATTTACATTCCAACAGCCAGCCAAGCCTGCACAGAATGCCCAAGCCAAATTCACTACAGAAGGCAGAGTCCAGATACTCAGGCAAATTCGCTCCCTCTTAAATCTCTCAATTACAGCAGGTGAAAAATTGAATAAATAAACTAAAGGGCTTGATGGTTAGTTTTCCTGGTGTGCATGTGAGCTCATGTTGAGCTTCTGGATTAACCTTTTTCCAGAAACCTCCCCACTTTCACCTTCCAAAGCCCCCAAATTTATTTCTCAATTGACAAACTTCAAAACTCCTGGCAAAAACCGAGTTTTCCCAAAAACACTAAATTCAGCATGCTGTGCTGCTGTGCTAGGCCCCCTTTTTATAGCCATAAATAGTTCTCTGCATTTTCCCAAAGCTTAGCTTGTTTTTATCCTTCCCCCCAAAATGTAGAAAAAGTGATAAAAAAAAGGAACTTGCAAATTATCACCCAATTAAGTCTTTTACCCATGAGCACCAATTATGTCCAGGTGCTTATATTACAGTCTTTGGATTAGAAGTCCTTTGAAAACATGCTGCACGCTCTCTAATTCACTAGAGCAGTGATGGCGAACCTATGGCACGCGTGCCACAAGTGGCACGCAGAGCCATTTGTCAGGGCACACGAGGCGCTGCCCTGTCAGCTGGCCAGTGCACATGCGCGCGCTGGCCAGCTGAGTTCACCTTTTTAAAAGCTATTTTTCGCCTTCCCCAGGCTCCAGAGGCTTTATAGGAGCCTGGGGAGGGCGAAAAGAGCCTCTCCCTCCCCCTCCCCCGGAGGCCCCCCGGAGGCTTCAGGAACTGTCCGGAGGCTTCCCTGACGCCTTCAGAGCGCTTAAAACGACCCTCCGAGCAAACCGGAAATCACTTCCGGTTTACTCGGAGGGTGGTTTTAAGCGTTCTGAAGGCTTCAGGGAAGCCTCCGAACGGTCCCTGAAGCCTTCGGAGCGCTTAAAACGACCCTCCGAGCAAACCGGAAATCACTTCCGGTTTGCTCGGAGGGTGGTTTTAAGAGTTCCGAAGGCTTCAGGGAAGCCTCCGGACGGTCCCTGAAGCCTCCGGGGGGATGGGGGAGGCTCTTTTCGCCCTCCCCAGGCTCCTATAAAGCCTCTGAAGCCTGGGGAGGGCGAAAAAAGCATGTAAAAATGGGGGGGGGGGCGTTGTGCGCGCATGCGCACTGGGGGATAGCACGTTGCATTATGGGTGCGGCACGCCTGCACACGACCCCCCCGCGCTCCCCCCACTTGTGGCACGCGAGCTAAAAAAGGTTCGCCATCGCTGCACTAGAGTATAAGAAGGAGGAGGAACTGTCCAGAGGTGGTTATTCAGCAGGTTCTGACCAGTTCTGGAGAACCAGTAAATGCCAGCTCTGACTGGCCCCACCCTCATCTATTCTCTGCCTCCTGAGTCCCAGCTGATCGGGAGGGAATGAGGATTTTACAGTAAGCCTCCCCTGGAGTGGGGAGGGAATAGAGATTTTACAGTATCCTTCCCCTCCCACGCCCACCAAGCCACATCCACCAAGCCATGCCCACAGAACCAGTAGTAAAAATGTTTGAATCCCACCACTGGAACTGCCCAATCAGATTTGTAAGTTTCTATTATTACATCCAAACTGAATAAAAATGGTTTTAGTCTTCCTCTGGAGTGAGTTTCCTGACCTGGCCCACCAAGTGTGGCCAACAATCATGACAAAGGTCAGTTTGGCCAACCTAGTGGTGCTTAGTTGTACATCAAAGAGTCAGATAAGTAAATGGACCAAGAGTTAAACAGAGGAAAGGTAGCAATATAGTGATAAGCGAAGCAATCCTCAGTCTTCATGGCTGGGGAAATTATTTAATTGAATAACTGAAAGCTTATGAAGGCTCTAAGAAGAGGTGGGTTTCACATAATTTTATCACTGGTTCTCCCCACACTCACTTCGCTCATGCGGACGGCTTCCACGCATGTGCTTTGCTCGCATGTGTGGCTTGCGTGGCTTGCCATGCATGAACACGGCTTAGAAAACGTGGCTAAATAGGACAGCATAGCGGTTTGCCAGAACCTGTCCGAACTGGCTAAATGCCACCACTGGCTCTAAGGTATTACTCAACGAAGAAGGCAAAATGTCTCTCTGCTGATCACAACTGACTTTGCGTTGTTCTAGTTGGGCTCACTCAGGGCAGAGACATGGTGAGATTTCAGCTTCCTCTGGAACCAGGTAGTTTACACCAACCGGGAAGGTTAGCCTCTAGCAACAAAAATCACCTCCACCATTGAGAGGAGAGGAAGAAAGAGGCTGTGTTCTCTCAGAAAATATTCTGTGCAGCGTTTTTCAGTTTTTAAAAAGTTAAGACAAGATCTCTGTGTGATAATCTCACAAACAAGGGTATTCTGTGGCTCCTGCTGTCGCCGCTCAAGATAAAATTAAAAAGAAAGCATCAGTATCCCTGAGATTTGTCCTTGAGGCCGAGATAAAGAGACTGTGTCAGATCCTATGACTTCAAGGGCCTATTAACCAGGGCAACGACGTCCAATCTAAAAGAACTTGCCCAGTACAAATCTGACTGCAGAGAGCAGTACAAGGTGTGTATTTTTTTCAAAAGTCTCAGAACCAAAGAGATTGCCTAAATCATCACTGATATAAATGTTTTATACGGTTGAAGACCTGCCAGTTGAATGAAGTTTTTTACAGATGGAACCCCCGCAGATGGGATCCCAAAGGCCTGCAGTAGTAAAAAGGGAAAGGGGAGAAGTTGGAGGAAGATCATTAAAAGAAAAATAAAAGCAGCCGTGAAATCAGCAAGCACAAGCTGTTCTGTCACCTCTGGGCATTGTGTTGTTAACTTGAAACTGCCCTCTAACATATACCAATGTATTGTAAGCTTCTTCCTGTCATGACACCCCTCCCTAGTTTAAAAAGTATGGAGGACCTCAAAAGAGTTTTTGTTGGAATAGATTGTTTTTATCAATATTCGCCAAACTACACATCAAAAATGATCAAGCCGCAGAATATTTTTTTGTCGAAATATAAAAATAAGGTTAAACATACTGGATACTAATATAAATAAAATATTTTTTTTTCATGAGCCCACCCTATATTTGTAACAAAAACAAGAGGAGTGTCACTGTTTTCCATTTTTATTAAACTAATTTATATGGCCGCTCAACTCTCACACAGTGACTTCTTCAATACATGGCAAATAACTTCAGTTTTGTGGACCTTTGAGGAAAAAGAATCAAGGGGGAATCCCAGGAGACCATACTGTAAGAAACAGTGGTTTAAGCCAACTTTCCTAAGATGCAGGCATTGTAGAGGTTGCAGCCTCATCTAGAGACTGTCTGAGTGGCAAAGGTTAGATTAAGGCAATCATTTGATAGCGTTAACAACTTGATAAATCCAGACTACCAAATCTCTGTTTGTTCAACTGATACCACTCACTGCCTGGCTATCTTCCAGTTGTCCTTGGCCTCCCTCAAATTACATTTGTAGGATTATGAGGCAGTAATCAACTTCTTGAAAGTATGATTTAAGGAAGATGAATCCACCTTTAAGAAGAGAAAGAATAAGATGATCAATTATAAAGCAGAACCACTGTACAAATAGCAGGCATGCAAAATATAGGAATAAGACGTATTCCTATATTTTGTATGACTGATATTTCTACAGTGCTTTCTGCTTGATGGCTGATCAATTTATGGATTAAACAGAAAAATAATATGGGATAGCAATGAGCAATACGCAAGAACACAGCTTTACTCCTTAATTCATTATCTGAGGGACCGTCTCTTGCCGGTCACATCTATCCAACCCACCAGAGTGGGGAAGCAAGGAATGTTGTGGGTCCCATCCCCTAGGAAGATATACCTGATGCAGTGGTGGAGGTTTCAAAATTTTTTAGAACCTCTTCTGTAGGTGTGGCCTGCTTTGTGGGAGTGGCTTGCCAGCCACGTGACTGGGTGGGAGTGGCTTGCCAGCCATGTGACTGGGTGGGCGTGGCCAACTTGTAAAATGTTGTGAAACTCACTTAACAACGCTCTTGCTTAGCAACCAAAATGTTGCTCAGTAACTCTGGCATTTGAAGCACGCAAGTCTTAAAGCTGTCAAGTTACAAGACCCTTGCACCCCTAACCCTTTAGAAAAAAACCCCAGGGGTGTTCAAACTTGACAGCTTTAAGACTTGTGGACTTCAACTCCCAGAATTCCTCCTCTCGCTCTTCATCTTGATGATGTGCGGATGGGCAGGGGGGAGGGAGCTGGAACCAGTTCCAAACGGCACTGTAGATTTGTGGAACCTCTGCTATAGAAGAGATTGGAACTGGTAGGAACCCAACCCTGACCTGGTGGGACCCAGAAGAAGAGCCTTCTCAGTGGTGGCTCCCTCTCTCTGGAACATCATTCCCCCACAGATTAGAATGGCCCCCACTCTTCCGGAAGCCGCTGAAGACCTGGGTGTGCCAGGTCTTTAAATGGCTCGTGTGATATGTTGTCGCCGGGGCAGGGGGTGGTTTGTTATTTTATTATATTATTTTATTAATGTATTATATGATTATATGATTCTCTCTTTTATTCGCTTTATTGTTTTTATATGAGGTTTTTATATTCTTGTAAGCCGCCTTGAGTCGCCATGTGCGAATAGGTGGCAATATAAATTTCTTAAATAAATAAATAAATAAATAAATAGTTCCCTAAAGGTCTGAAGGATACCTTGACTGAAAAACCTACCAGGCAAAACAAGGGACCTCCACCCCCCTCTATACTGAATTAAAGAGGTCTCTACCCCATTTTTGAGTCAGGAGAAAACTATGCCAATATGAAATTTAAGTTAGCTGTCCTCCATTGTTTCTCCTGTGTCTGTTTGAAATCATTTTAGAATGGGTTGTTGAGATTATACAAGTGCTATGATCTTCCAGCCTTGTTGTATACAACCCACCCCCCCCCCACTCCTTCAATAGACCACCAGTCATGGAGAAAGACACCTACCAATAGTGATACTGTAGCAGAAACAAAGGAGGGGGGGCGTGATACACACACCAGGATTCTCTTAGCAGATCTGTCTCATGTCCTAGATCCCACTGTGTTATAAAATGTCCAGGAAGGCATGTAGTAGCAAGAAGGAAGAATCCAGCAGAGCACTGAATTGATGGCAACATTTCTTGAAAGAGGAAATGTTTGTTTATTTGTTCACAACCGTTTATAACTTGCTTTGTTCCTGAGTCGAGTCTGCTTTATAAATACGATAACATTATATATATTTATTTATTTATCTATCAGTACAAATACAACACAAATATAAAAAGGCAACATTAAAAAATAAAAAATAAAAATATGGTTTTCTGCCTGCATGGTCTTCTGTGATAAGCCGAAGGACAGAAAGAGGGAGTAGTGACCTTCCTCCCATATTTAGGCATACCAGGGGTTGTAACACAAATACATACATACATACATACATACATACATACATACATACATACACACATACATACACACATACATACATACATATATATGTTGTATTTGTACTGATAAATAAATAAAGGGAGACTAGTATAGATCTATTTCAAGCTAATTAGCTCTCATCAGCTAGCCATACCCTTACTGGGATTTGAACCTGGGCTGTATTGTATCTTAGGCAGAAGTCTTAGCCACTAAGCCACAGGCTCGCCTCCTTATCAGTTGAGCCAGGGAAATAGGTATGTATTTGTGTTACAACCCCTGGTATGCCTAAATATGGGAGGAAGGTCACTACTCCCTCTTTCTGTCCTTCGGCTCATCACAGAAGACCATGCAGGTAGAAAACCATATTTTTATTTTTAATGTTGTCTTTTTATATTTGTGTTGTATTTGTACTGATAAATAAATAAAGGGAGACTAGGATAGATCTATTTCGAGCTAATTAGCTCTCATCAGCTAGCCATACCCTTACTGGGATTTGAACCCGGGCTGTATATATCTTAGGCAGGAGTCTTAGCCACTAAGCCACGGGTTCTCTTCCTTATCAGTTGAGCCAGGGAAATAGGTATGTATTTGTGTTACAACCCCTGGTATGACTAAATATGGGAGGAAGGTCACTACTCCCTCTTTCTGTCCTTCGGCTTATCACAGAAGACCATACAGGCAGAAAACCATATTTTTATTTTTACTGTTGCCTTTTTATATTTGTGTTGTATTTGTACTGATAAATATATATATATATATATATATATATATATATATATATATATATATATATATATATATATATATATATATATATATATATATATATATATATATATATATATATATATATATATATATATATATATATATGTTGTATTTGTGCTGATAAAATAAAGGGAGACTAGTATAGATCCATTTCGAGCTATTTAGCTCTCATCAGCTAGCCATACCCTTGCTGGGATTCGAACCTGGGCTGTATTACACTCTAGGCAAGAGTCTTAGCCACTATGCCACAGGCTTCTCCTCCTTTATCAGCTTTATATATATATATATCAGTACATAGATATATAGATACACACACACACACACACACACACACACACACACACACATATACATTACATATATATATTTGTGTTACAACCCCTGGTATGCCCAAATATGGGAGGGAGCTCACTACTATACACACACACACACACACACATACATACATACATACATACATACATACATACATGCTGGTCTTGTTGTATTCGGGTCTTTTCCCATGTAAGATTGAGATTATCTTGGCAACGTTTCAGCGAGGTCTCACTCGCCATCTTCAGACTGCGTTTTGGGCTTAAAGTGTGATCGGAGCTGCCATCTTTCTATAAATCTTGGTGGGTGGGTGTGGAGTGCTGGCTTTGTTTCAGTAAGTGGATTGATTGGTTGTGTGGTTGTATCATGATTGGTAGATTGGTGCTGATTGGTGCTGGCTGTGTGTCTGTTGTTCTTTTGTGTTGTAATGGCCTGGGTGGTGGTTGGGGCTCGTTTGTTGACTAGGGCTGGTTTCCAGATGTCTGGTAGAGGGGAGGTATCATCACGTTTGTTCATGTTTTGGGGGGTGTTTCTCTATTTCAATAGCTTCCATAATTATTCTCTTGTTGAAGTGTTCTGTTTTGGAGATTAACCTGATTCCTTCAAAATTAATTTCATGTCGTGTATCTTTAAGGTGCTGGAAAAGGGAGGAATGGGATGGTGTGTTTAAGTAGCGGTTGGTGTGTGTTTTTTTCTGGTAGATGGTGTGTCCTAGGGAGCCATCAACTTCCCTTTCTGGATGTCCTAATCTACAAAAAACCCAGTGGCTCCCTAGGACACACCATCTACCGGAAAAAAACACACACCAACCGCTACTTAAACGCACAATTCCATCACCACCCTGCACAGATCAACTCTGTAGCCAAGACCCTCATCTCCAGAACCAAACGCCTAGCCGACAAAGACCACCTGAAAACTGAATTACACACTCTGACAAACGTATTCATCTCCAACGGATTCCAAAGAAAAACAATTACCAACCTAATCCAAAGGGAGACTCCCCCCAAGAACCGAGACACAGACCAGGACAACGGCATCACCCTCCTCTCTTACATCAAAGGCACCACAGATAAAATCAGCAAAATTCTCCACAAACACAATATCAAGACAGCCTTCAACACTGACCAAAAAATAGCCAACATCTTAAGAAACCCCAAAGACAAAATCCAGCTAGAAAACCAAGGAGTCTACGAAATACCATGCAAAATCTGCCCGGCAACATACATAGGACAAATGAACAGGAGAATAAATGTACGCATCGCAGAACACAAGAACGCAGTCAGAAAAAAAACTTCCTCCCTTTTCCAGCACCTTAAAGCTACAGGACATGAAATTAATTTTGAAGGAACCAAATTAATCTCCAAAATTGAACACTTCAACAAGAGAATAATTATGGAAGCTATCGAAATAGAGAAACACCCCCACAACATGAATAAACGTGATGAAATCTCCTGCCTACCAGACATCTGGAAACCCACCCACCACCCAGGCCATTACAACCCAAAACAACAGACACACAGCCAGCACCAATCAGCACCAATCTACCAATCATGATACAACCACACAACCAATCAATCCACTTACTGAAACAAAGTCAGCACTCCACACACCCCCACCAAGATTTATCGAAAGACGGCAGCTCCGACCACGCTTTAAGCCGAAAACACCAGCCTGAAGATGGCGTGTAAGACCTCGCTGGAACGTTGCCAAGACAATCTCAATCTTACATGGGAAAAGACCCGAATACAACAAGACCAGCATATCTATATAAATTAAAATGTAATGTTTGTTTGTTCAAAATCTCAAATCTCTGAAAGTTCTTCACCGATTGCTTTGAAATTTTGACACAACTTTGCATTTGACTATTTCACATGTTTTTATATACATATATTATATAGATGTCACACCTGTGACAGGTAAAAATATGCTTTTTTGTAAAAATATGCTTTTTTGAAAACCAGCACCTTCTGCTGGACGTAAAAGCAACACACGCTATACCATAGCGTTCATTTCTTGAGTATAGTATATTCAGAACAGTTCGGCCTCTCTCCAGCTTCATCCCAACGGTCCCTTTATATGTGTGGCTGGGCTGCGGCTATACCCTTTCCCCTTTCCGCCCCTCCAATGACAAGCTTCGCCATTTCCACCAAGGGGAGCTGAAGCCTTTCGGCCTCCTCCTCCTCTCTCTCTCCTCCCCTCCCGCCAGGCCTTTGCTGTCTGCAGCGGGGTGGCGCCTGCCCCATCCCTCAGCCGCCGCCTCCCACTCTTAAGCCGGCCTACCCCCGTCCAGCCCAGTGGAGCTCCGGAGGAGGTGGAGGCGGAGCGTCTCCTCAGACCGGCCAGCTGCGCACGCTCTCCACCACCCTCACAGGGAGCCAGCTATGGCCTCGCCAAGGCAGCTCCAACGGGGTGGCGGCGGTATCAGCCTGAGGCGCAGCGGGGCTGGGGCAGCCGCTGGGTGCCCCATGAGGCGGCAACTGCAGCAGCGATGGAGTCTCTGGATGGGGCCGCGGCCAGCGGGGGATGCCTCGCGTCCATGTTGCCAGGGACGGCTCCTTCCTCCTCCTCCTCCTCCTCCTCCTGCTCCTCAAGGGACACTGGCCGCTTCCTCTCACCGCCACCTCTGAGGGAAGCCGGGTCGGGGGCGGTGACCGCCTCCTCCTCCTCTCCTCCTCAGCTCAGTCAGGCCGGAGCCTGTGGGAGTGTCCTCCATGGCGGCTCTTGCAGGGGCCACCGTGGTTCACTTCCATGCGGGGGCCGCATGATGTTGTATGCTATTGAGAGTCCTCTGCAATTATAGTAAACAAGTTGATCAATCAATAAACTTTGAGATACAAGTTCCTAACCTAGGTTGCACAGACCCTTCCTGGGGGTCTACAGACCTGGATGGTGGGGGGGACGTTAGTTTTATTTTAATTAGGCTCTGACTGAAATCTAGCTTTTCATTTCATAACACATGTAGGCAACAAAGTACTGTTTTTAAGCCCAAATATGTTTGTGGACTTTAATAACTCTCACTAAAATTGTTACAGCCCAAAGAGTGTATTGCTTGTGACCGATTTAAAGGTAGTCTCACTTATCAACATAAATTCTGGGTTCAGTTCTGATTGTACGTTGAGGACACATATGTACTAGATTACATATGCCTTCTTTTTAATATTTTGATGACTGCATTTGGGCATAATTGATTTCCTTGGTAGTACAAATTATATGTATTTTATTTTATAAACTAGGTAATCCTTGACTTACGACCATAGCTGAGTCCACAATTTGTGTCCCTAAGCAAGACGGTTGTTAACTGAGTTTTGCCCCATTTTATAACCTTTCTTGCCACAATTATGAGAATCACTAGTTGTTAAGTTAGTAACATGGTTGTTAAGTGAATCTCGCTTCCCCACTGACTCTGCTTGTCGCAAAAGGTGATCCCGCGCCCCCTGGACACTGTGACCATCATAAATGCATCCAGTTGCCAAGCATCTGAATTCTGATTACATGGCCATGGGGATGCTGCAACAGGCATGTGTGAAAAAATGGTGATGTGTCACTTTTTTCAGTGCCATTGTAACTTTGAATGGCGACTAAATGAATGGCTCTAAGTCAAGGACTTTCTATGTGTCTTTCTGAGGAAAATCCATCATTTCCTCGGACTCCCAAAGGGATCCATGGTACAAAAAAAAAGGTTGAGAACCCCTGCTTTAAAAAGGATTGTCCTATTGCAGGGGTGTCCAAACTTGGCAACTTGGAATTCCCCGGCTGGGGAATTCTGGGAGTTGAAGTCCACAAGTCTTAAAGTTGCCAAGTTTGGACACCCCTGTCCTAATGGATTGTCAGTCCTATTCTGCAAACATTCTCTAAATGCCATTTTTGAAAGTCAGCAACAAACCAGAATGTAGGAGAACCTACAGATGTTAGATATTAACATATATCGAGATAAGTCTTCCCTCTGGTCCGCTCCTACAGCGGGAAACAGGTATTCCTCTGATTGGTCAATGGGCGTGCCTCATCCCTATAAAAGGGGAACCCTCCGACCACAGAGTAAGCTGGATCACTACTACTACTAATAAAATGAGCTGTTGAGTTACTTCGTGTCCGCAGTCTGTCTCTCGTTGCCCAGATCTAACATTGGCGACGAAGGTGGGATTGAGAGACAGATAGGACGAAGAACGCTACTTCAAGAATCTCCGGATTTGATCCAGCCCAGGAATTCGGCAGAAATTCCGGCAGCCATCTCAGATCACCGCAGCGCGGCAAATTCAAACTGAGAAAATGGCGATGCATGCTCCCCCCGCTCCTTTCGACCCAGCAACCGACGAATGGGAAGCCTTCATGATTCGCTTCGAGTGTTTCCTCGAAGCAAATGAGTACACGGGGATCACCGATGCAAGAAAGAAAAATATCTTCCTCGGCTACTGCGGAAAGGAAGTCTTCAATACGGCCAGAGACCTCACCGCGCCTACTCCAATACAAGCAGTACCATGGGCGACGCTGAAACAAGCCTTGGAAACACATTACGCGCCAAAACCGTCCCGCCATGTCAGCCGCAAAGAATTCAACATGAGGACTCAAAAGGCGGGAGAATCCATTAACCAATTTGTTGCAGCTCTACGAAGAATAGCAGCCCACTGTGAATACAGGGATTTGGAAGAGCATATCTTAGAGCAATTCATCTGTGGGGTAAGAGACATTTCGTTGCAAAAGAAACTGTTAGCCAACCCGAATCTAACCCTACAGTCAGCATTGAACAAAGCAAGAGCGTCGGAATCAGCGGAGAAATCAGCAGTGACCATACAAAGAAGGGTCAACGAAACCCAGCCAGCACCGAGACAAACCAGAGTCCACTACGAAGACGCAAGCCCCGACTACGTGGATCCCGAGTTCGAGGACAGTCACCTAATGCAGAGCAGTCACTGGAGGCCTGGGGGGAAACCCGGATCCCGTTTGCCGCCCTGCGCAAGCTGCGGAGGGAATCACCCCAGGTCTACTTGCAGGTTCAGGAACGTTGTTTGTTCGCACTGCAACAAACTTGGGCACATCGCACGAGTGTGCCGGAGCGGAGTCCCTGCCTCACGGCAGCCACCCATGTACCGCCAACAGAAGCCCAACCCAGGGGCTTGGCGAAATCAAAAAGGGCGCCCAGAGAGAAATCCACAAGTGTTTACCCAGAGAGAAACTCCCCAAAGAGCTGAACGAGCGTATTCCCAGAGAGATTACTCACAAGAAAGTGAGCGAGCGTATCCCCAGAGAGAATTCACACAGAGAGCCGAAAGAGCGTTCTACCAAGACGCTCAACGAGAGTATTTTCAGGATATAGACGATGAGATAGAGTTGACCCAGAGAGAGGAGTTGCGAACGTATCTCACCACGATACATCAGGTCCGCCCTAAGCGGCCCAAAAGGCTGAAAGTCACAGTCCTCTTGGAGGGCTCACCCTGCGAGCTGGAGGTTGACACAGGATCAACCCTGACGATCATTTCATGGGCATCCATGAAACAGGCCATTCCCAGCCTCAGAAAGAGCCAACTGCGCGCTCCTGACGTCCTGCTACGAGACTACCAGGGGAACCAAGTCCCCATCGTGGGCCAAGGCACATTCCACATCCAGTTTAAGGACATCGAAGCCCAGCTGCCCGTGACCATCTCCAGCGCGCCATTGCAGAACCTCCTGGGGCTTGATTGGTTTGAAGCCCTGGGATTAGAAGTCACCGGAATCAACGCCGTGAGAAACAGCAGCGCTGAAAAGATCTTTAAGGAGTTCGAGGATGTGTTCAGCTCCGGTCTTGGTAAGTATGTGGGCAAACCAATATCGTTCAATTTAGATCCAAATGTGGCGCCAATCCGACTTAAACCGAGACGAGTGCCTTTTGCACTCCGCCCAAAAATAGATAAAGAGATAGATAAGTTAGTGGAACAAGGAATCCTTGAGCCGGTAGATCACGCGCGTTGGGAGACACCTATCGTGACCCCAGTTAAGTCAGACGGATCAGTCCGCTTATGCGCAGACTATAAATGCACAATTAATGTCGCGCTACAACAGAGCGCATATCCGGTGCCCGTAGTACAGCACCTATTGCACTCATTGGGGCCAGGAAAGGTTTTCGCTAAGTTAGATATGGCACAAGCTTACCAGCAACTGCCAGTAGATAGCGCCACAGCGGAGGCCCAGACTATAGTGACGCACAGAGGAGCGTTTAAATGCAACCGGCTACAATTCGGCGTAAGTATTGCTCCAGGATTGTTCCAGAGCGTCATGGAACGACTGTTGCAAGGGATACCGGGAGTCGTCCCATATTTTGACGATATCTTGGTGTCCGCTGCAAACGAGGAGCAACTAAACAAAAGAGTCAGATCTGTTTTGGCCAGGATCAGAGAGAAGGGCCTCCGCCTTAAAAAAGAAAAATGCCAAATTAACGTGCCTAGCGTAGAATTCCTGGGTTATAGAATTGATGGTCAGGGAATTCACCCCACTGAAAAGAAAATTAAGGCAATCCAGGACGCCCCCACACCACGAAATCAAACCGAGTTGCAGGCCTTCCTCGGACTACTTAATTTCTACAGCGTTTTTCTGAGACAGAAGGCGACCGTTGCTGAGCCACTACACCGTCTACTCCAGAGGAACGCACCATGGAGATGGGGACGAGCCGAAGCTGCAGCATTCGCCGGGGTAAAGCGCCTGCTCACCACTGACTCACTACTTGTGCAATACAGTCAAACCCTCCCGCTGGTATTGACCTGCGACGCATCGCCTTTCGGGGTTGGAGCAGTCCTCAGCCACAGGATGCCCGACGGGAAAGAAGCACCCATTGCTTTCTACTCCAGAACTCTTTCATCGGCCGAAAGGAACTACAGCCAAATGGACAGAGAAGCATTGGCTGCCGTTGCAGGTGTGAAACGTTTCCATGAATACCTCTACGGCCGCGATTTTGAACTCATTACTGATCACAAACCGCTGTTAGGACTTTTGGCGGGAAATCGCCCCACTCCGGTCTCCCTTTCTCCACGTATGACCAGGTGGACTGTTTTCCTGGCTGCGTACTCTTACAAGTTAATTCATCGACCGGGCTCCACTCTAGGGCACGCAGATGCGCTCAGCCGTTGCCCATTACCAGACATTTTGCCAGACCCCACTCCAGAAGTACCGGTATTGCTCATTGACTGTTTGGATTCGGGACCGGTTTCTTCTTACGATGTTGCAAGGTTCTCCTCGAAGGACAATTTAATAAAACAAGTGCAAACTTGGGTATGGAGGGGGTGGCCAAAGGGAAATGTGGGCCCGGAATTCAAAATGTTTTGGTCTAAACGGGACGAACTCTCCGTGTTACAGGGATGTTTGTTGTGGGGGGATCGAGTTGTTATTCCTTTTGCTCTACGAAAAAAGGTATTGAATGCTTTACATATGGGTCATCCGGGGATCGTGAGAATGAAAGCGTTAGCGAGAAGTTATGTGTGGTGGCCCAATATGGACAAAGAAATAGAGGAGTGGGTGGCCACTTGCGACCCATGCCAGGAGTCGAGACCAGCACCCCCGGAAGCGCCCGCCACAGAATGGGAGAAACCCAAGGCACCCTGGTCACGCATTCATATTGATTTTGCAGGGCCATTCCAGGGTCAAACCTTCCTCATAGTTGTAGATGCTTATTCTAAATGGTTAGATGTAGTCCTAATGACATCAACCACGGCAGAGGCAGTTATAAAGGTTCTTAGGCGGCTTTTCGCCACCCATGGTCTACCAGATCTGTTAGTATCGGACAACGGGCCCCAATTCACGGCCATGCAGTTTGAAACATTTTTAGCAGGGTTGGGAATCAGACACGCCCTCATCGCGCCATTCCATCCAGCGTCCAATGGTCAGGCAGAAAGAATGGTGCGGTTCGCGAAAGAGGCCCTCGCCAGGATGGGCCCGGGGGATTGGCAAACACGCATTGACCATTACCTCCTCATTCAACACATTACCCCGAGCGCAACGACGGGTAGAAGCCCCGCTGAACTACTAATGGGTCGCCGCCTACGGTCTCACCTGGACAGGCTCCACCCGAATTATTCTACCTCGGCTCCCCCAGACTCTACAAGTAAGGTCAGATCTTTTAGAGAAGGAGACACTGTTTATGCTCAAAATTACACAGGGGGGACATTGTGGATACCGGCGAGGGTCATTGGCATCATGGGCCCTCGATCGTATTTGTTAGAGCTTGAAGATGGGCGGAATTGGAGAAGGCACATCGATCAGCTTCGAGGTCGCCTAGCACACTCCAACTTAAGGGATGAGGGCGAAAGTTTCCTGTCCACAGAAAGACAACCGCAGGGAAACTTCATCCCAGGAAACGACGACACCGGCGAGCTAAGCGGGGGACAGGACATCACGCACGCAGCTGAGCAACCCCCCGTCATCACAGCCGCTGAGCAAACCCCCGTCATCGCAGCCGAACAAGATACCAGGGAAAAGAGCATCGAAAACGCAAGACCTCCAGAAACAGAAAAAGCACCCGATCCTGCAACTACTTCAAACCAACAGGAAACCAGTCCTGCAAGTACTTCAACACAACCTGAACTCCGACGTTCCTCCCGAGCAAGACAAACACCCACCTACCTAAAGGACTATGTCACCTACCGCAACGTCCCATCTAGGAGGGGAGGGGTGTTAGATATTAACATATATCGAGATAAGTCTTCCCTCTGGTCCGCTCCTACAGCGGGAAACAGGTATTCCTCTGATTGGTCAATGGGCGTGCCTCATCCCTATAAAAGGGGAACCCTCCGACCACAGAGTAAGCTGGATCACTACTACTACTAATAAAATGAGCTGTTGAGTTACTTCGTGTCCGCAGTCTGTCTCTCGTTGCCCAGATCTAACAACAGATTTCAGGGAATAGAATGTGTCAAAGCCACACAAAAAGCTCATTTCTATGTGCTCATTTTAAAGCAGGGTTTCTGTCAATGTCAATCAAAGGGAACTAGATGAATTAGTGATACACAGAATTGACTCCAGGCAATCCAGAAATCTTGCCAATCCACATCAGTGTCCCTCAAACCAGACAGTCCTCTCTGTGGCATATTGCCAAGTATGAACCTTGTCATTGTGAGCTAAGAGTCATTCTAGCCAACATATCATGAGCTTCTTTGAGGAAATATACATCATCATGAGTGTTATGCTGAATGCTGCCATCTTCTTGAAGAGACCAGGTTTTTAATCTGGGAACACCTACCTTGCTAAGATCTTAGCTTGATTGTTAGAAGTATTTTTGTAATTACCAATTCAGACATCCAACGCATATATCTGAATGGCAGCTATCTGTGTGAAATAAACTGGCAATTTGTGCCCAGACATGGCGGAAATGGGTAATGAGGTTTATTTACCAGGAGGCAATTTTCTTTCATTTTGGTTCTGCCCAACAGAACAGGAGGTATAGATGTAAAGGCTGCAAAGCCGCAATGCACGTCTTTTCAAGCACTGTATCATTCTGTGCCTCTTTAAGTCCCTTCCATCAAGAGGCGAGAGTCAGATTTGAGCCCATGATCAACAGACTTTAAATGTTCACTCATTCTCCAACTCAGAGCCTCCTTTCAGCGAAGGAAGATAACTGCCTCCAGCCATCCACACAGGAAGGATATTTTGATCCACTGGTTTTGTTTTGTTTTAAAGTTTTTATTAAACATTTTTACCTTTAAAAACAAAAAAAGAGATGCAACAAAGAAAAAAAACAAAAACAAACACAAAACAAACATAACCATATAAAATAGTTATAAAGCATTCTGCATCGGCATTCATGTTTAGCTTTTGTAGTTCACCTTTCTACATGGCCTTCCTATCGATTGTAACTCCTGTAATCGTGCAATAACAGTTGTACTAACACTTGTAATGCTATTAATTATTCATTTACATTGTAATTATATTATATTTACAATGTATTATATAATACAAATATATTCACACTGTGGTATTTTGATCCACTGTTAATGCAAGTAGTCCTAGACTTACAGCCATAACTGAGCCCAAACTTTATGGTGCTAAGTGAGATATTTGTTAAGTGGATTTTACCCCACTTTATGACTTTTCTCATCACCGTTGTTAAGTGAATCACTGCCATTGTTAATAACCCAGTTGTTCAGTGAATCTGGCTTCCCCATTGTCGAAAGGCCACCAAAGATGTTCACATGATCCGGGGACACAGCAACCTCCGTAAATATGAAACAGTTGCCAAACATCCAAATTTTGGGCAAGTCTCCTGCTGCAGTGGCGGCAGTGGCTGTATCACCGCCACGTGTAAATTGATTTTTTTCAGTGACATAATTTGGTCACTAATTGAACTGTTGTAAGTCGAGGACTACCTGTATTTTTAAAGCAAAGCCCTCTGCCCAATTTTCTCTGGGTATCCCTTGGTGGGGGGTCCCTCCTTGTCACTGCCCTTGCCACCAAGTTTACTCTGCAGACTTAAACTGCGAAAAAAACCAATTACTGCCAACCTGCCTTCCATTGAGGACCTGTACACTGCACGAGTCAAAAAGAGGGCCGTGAAAATATATATAGACCCCTCACATCCTGGACATAAATCGTTTCAACTCCTACCCTCAAAATGACACTATAGAGCACTTTCACATCAGAACAACTAGACACAAGAACAGTTTTTTCCCCAAATGCCATCACGCTGTCAAATAATTTACTAAAACTTCTCTTCCTTCCTAGTATCTATCTTCTCCTCCCACTTATAACTATAACCATGTTGCTTATATCTTTCAATTTATATTGTTTCATTTGTTTCCTAATATGATTTGATTGCTTATTATTAAATTAGTTATATCTTATGATTCTTGATGAATGTATTTTATTTTCCTTTATGTACACTGAGAGCATATGCACCAAAGCCTAATTCCTTGTGTGTCCAATCACACTTGGCCAATAAAGAATTCTATTCTATTCTTCAGAAAGACGCAGGCGAATCAGCCTTCCCAAGACAGAGCCCTTGATTAGAAACCGGGCTACCGCAGCTTCTCGGGGCTCGCTGCCCCTTTTCGGCTTGGCGTCCGTCTAACGACGGCATCCTCCGGAGGCTTCCACTCCGGAGAGCGAGACAGGCGCGCGTTATTCAAGCAGCCTCGAATTGGCGCGCCCGCTGTTGATCGCCCTCCCCCTCCATTGTTCGTCCGCTGTTTCTGGCCGAAACCTTCCCCCCCCCCCCCACAACCAAGCCCATCCCCACCGCCAAAGCTGTCCTCAGCGGGGAGACGAGGCTCGGCTCTCCCGCTCGGGCAATTGAGCTCCCACCGAGGTGTCTGCTAATTGACTCCTTTCATTGCGGCGGGGGCGAGGCGCGTCGGGCGGCGAGGCGGTTCCGCCGATTTGGCACACTCGCCCCGTTTGAAATCGAGAGGCGGGGGGGGGGCGATTATTCCCAGGGGCGGGCGAGAAGGGGGGGAGGGGAGGGCCCGTCGAGCGGATCCCCGTGGCTCGGCTCCAAACTGAAATATTGTCCTCCGTCTCCAGGACGTAAACACAGAGGCAAGCCTCCAGTGCTGGCGCCAACTTAGGCGAAGGGAATGTGAATGGAAAAGGGAGATGGCGGGGCTGAGTTGGGGGGGGGGGTGTTGAAGTGGAAGGCGGGAATGGAATAGAATAGAAGGGAAGGAGAGAATACTATTGAAATTTAAAAAGAAGCTTCACCCTCTCCCCAGCCCAAATTTCTCATCATTTCTTTCTGAGGGCTTCGGGAACCCCGTAAATAATCTGGTGGTTTTTTTATATAAATAGATCCCAGATTAGTTAACAGAGATCTAGGAAGGGGCACCGAATGGACGACGATTGAACGGGGGCTTTTGAAGGTAAATGCCAATCTGCCCCCCCCCCCCCGTGTTTTAAGAGCTGCTCTCGCAAGAAGCTCTTGAAAAAGAGCTGGAGAAGATCTAGGAAGCAAATTGGTGTCCATCTTTCCATCTTGACCAGAGCAGCAGTCACCAACTGGTGGTCTGTGGACCACTGGTGGTCCATGAGAAAATTTTGGTGGTCTGCAGAAAAAAAATATTTGCATTTTTTTATATTGCACTGAATGCTATTTATCTTTTTTTAAAATTCATATGAGTGGTCCATAGGATTTAAAATTCTAAGTTTAGTGGTCCTGAGGTTCGAAAGGTTGGTGACTCCTGGACTAGAGCATCAATAGGGGCTGGATTATTAAGATAGTGACAGCGTCTGGCCAACCTTTCTTGAGCCCTGATAAAACAGTTTAAGGTTCGAGAATACGTTTAACAGGATTCCATCTGGTTACTACTTGGATGGTAGTGCTTAGACTACCAGAGAATTCTAGATTGGGAATTTTTAATTGTTTTATTCGTATCCCGCCTTTATTATTTTTACAAATAATGTGGCAAACATATCCAACACCCCTTTCTCATCCTTTCCACCCCCCCCCCCCCCCATACACACACAACAAACCTGCAAGGGGGCTGGACGATGAAAAAGTAACCTCACATCAGGGGTGGGTTCCTGCCAGTTGTAACCTCTCCTATAGAAGAGGTTCCACAAATCTACAGTGCCGTTTAGAACCAGTTCCAGCTCCCTCCCCCCGCCCGTCCACACATCATCAAGATGAAGAGCGAGAGGAGGAATTCTGGGAGTTGAAGTCCACAAGTCTTAAAGCTGTCAAGTTTGAACACCCCTGGGTTTTTTTCTAAAGGGTTAGGGGTGCAAGGGTCTTGTAACTTGACAGCTTTAAGACTTGAACACTTCAATGCCAGAGTTCCTGAGCCAACATTTTGTTTGCTATGCAAGAGCGTTGTTAAGTGAGTTTCACCACATTTTACAAGTTGGCCACGCCCACCGTCGCATGGCTGGCAAGCCACTCCCACCTAGTCACATGGCTGGCAAGCCACTCCCACAAAGCAGGCCACACCTACAGAAGAGGTTCTAAAAAAATGTTGAAACCCACCACTGCCTCACATATATGTGCCTCGTGATCATGTTGCAGGATCAAGTCTGGGTCTCTTAGAATAGCCCAACGCAGACATGCTGGTAAAAAGAAGTTCCCTAAGGATGGGTTTCAGCACAAGTCCAAAAGCTCAAAAAAACTAAACCTGTGATCCCAGTGACCGACCAGATTGGATCCTGCCCAAATGCATCCTGGCTGTAATAAAACATTTTAATATTGTTGCTAAGAAAACTGCAGGTAGCCAGGAGAAATCAAGTACTCAGCCACAGAAGTTTTTTTTTTAACCTTTTTAAAAATTGGAACAGTACTCTGGAGAAGGAGAATTTCATTGCCCAGTTGCCCTGCTCATATGCACAAAAGTATCCCTTAAAGATCAAGGTTGTTAAAAGAAAGGAATAGAAAGTTTATTTGATCAAGGTAAAAAGAGATACCTTATTATCTCTCAGACTTTTGCTGACATCAGGACTGATTGACGAGGCTTTAAGGATTTGTTTATAGATAAGAGAAGAGATATGAGAAGACGAGATCATTTGTATTTTAAGAGAAGGTGATAAGTTACTACAATTGTCTATACTTGTGTTGAAGGGGAAAGTCAATTATATATTTTATTTTCTTTATAATATTCTTTTCTTTCTTTTCTGGTTTTCCCTTTTTTGCATTTTTTATTTTCTTTTATAGCTGATATTAGTTTCTATCTTTTTTTATTGCAACAACTACTGTATTTTTGGAGGGTAAGACGCACCGGAGTATAAGAGATAGCAAGATTTTGAAGAGGAAAATTTTTAAAAAGTTTTTGCACTCTGCAAGCCTCCTAAAAACGACCCGTTTTTTGCAAAAATGGGCCTGTTTTTTCCCCCCAAAAAAGGCATGGATAGCCTTTAGGGAACTTGCAGAATGTTCCTGCGGGCTGGAGTGGGGGCAAAAATGAGCAACAAGCTGCCCGTTTTCCATTAAAAAAAAGGGCATGGATAGCCTTTAGGAAGCTTATAGAGTGCTCCTGGGGGCTGGGGGGGGGGTAAAATTGAGCAAAATCAGGCCATTTTGTGATCATTTCTGCCCTCCCCAGCCTCCAGGAGCTCTCTAAAAGCTTCCTAGAGGCTATGCACGGCCATTTTGGTGAGGGGGGCAGGGTTTCGGGAGGCAAAAAATGCTGTATTCAGTGTATAAGACACACCCAGATTTTCAGTCTCTTTTTTAAGGGGGAAAAAGGTGCGTCTTATACTCTGAAAAATACAATAGCTCTTAACCCGGTGTTGCCCGGTTATTTGTTCATCTATCCCAATCCTGTATTAGACATTCATAAATGTCCAGACCAAATGTAATTTCTAATGTTGGATTTTCTCTCTTACCAGAGGGAGCTCCCTTGTAGAGTACTGTGAAGCCGTTACCATGGCAACTGCACTGTGCTGTACAGTAGAAGCCATTTTAAGGCACAACAGGCTGTATCTTAACAGAACACCACTACCCCTGAGGGGTGTTAAGGGTGTCTTACCCCCACAGTATTTGTTTCCAGAGAATAAGTCATCTGTGTGACAAGTTTGGTTGAAATTGCTCAAGGCATTCCAGAGTTATGCTGGAAACACACACACACACACACACACACAGAGAGCCATTTTTTATTTATAGATTAATAGAATTATTATTTAAAAAAAGATACATGTACCTTTCTTGGTTTCTTCTCAGATCTTTCTACCAATGAGCGGAAAATGGGGAACAGAATAAGCAGGCACCATTTCTCAAATAAATCAGGTTGCTCTGACTACAATCTGCAGACGAATCCCATGCATATTTATTCCATGGAAAGCCTGGTTGAATTCAGTGGAGCCTATTGTGAGATGAGCATGCATAAAAATGCCATCTTAGATACTTTGTGTCTCTTGCGTTGGAACTGAATGGTCTTAAGATCAAAGAAACTTGACGAACCAAACCACTGAGTTATGTCTGCTGTTAGGGAGCTGTAAGCTATGCAATGGATTTAACGTGAAGTGTGAGATTTAGACAATGGAGAAAGAGGAATGAGATCCAATACCAAGAAACAGAAGTTAGCGAAAGGAATAGGTAGATCGGTGAATCTGTCTAGCTTTATTCTAAAGTCATCCAAGTTGGTGTCCATCATGATCCCTTATGGCGAATTCGACAGGTAAATGTCATGTAAGGAAGTACTTTTTTTAAAACGGATTTTATCTTTAAAGGTTGCTCCAAGACAATGCATAAATAAATGCATTTCAATGAATATACATATTGAACATATACAAATAGTCCTCAACTTACAACCACAATTGAACCTAAAGTTTCCACCGCTAAGCAAGACAGCCGCTAAGTGAGTTTTGCCCAATTTTATGACACTGCAGTCATCAAATACATGCCAGTTACCAAGCGTCTAAATTTTTATCATGTGGCCATGGGATGCTGCAACCGTCTTGAATGTGAAAGACATCATAAATCACTTTTTTTCATTGCCATTGTAACTTCAAATGTTCTTAAATGGTTATAAGTCAAGGACTACCTGTATAATGATAGAAATTAATGGAAATGAATGATATTAATGATACTCGAAGTATCAATGCAAGTAACACCAGGAGAACGTTACACGAATTCAATCACAGTGAAGTGGTCAACAGACCAACGAATTCAGATAAAATTGCTCCTAATAAAATCTAAGCCAATCTTGGGTGGTAATAAGGCAGTATCTCAGGCTGCAGCATCAAACCTTCCTCTCCACCCTCTCATGTTGAAATTATGATTCAACTTTCAATCAATTTGGATCCAGTACAAGGAATCAGAGGGGGCACCATCTCCTTTGCCTCGAGGAATAAAATTCTTTCTCCCGAATGAAAATCCCATTGGGGTTATTTTGGAGAACCCCCCCCCCCGGGATCTAAAGCTACATAGTGGAGTTGCAAAAAAAACCAAAAACTAAATTGCAACAAAGGGATAAATTAAACTCTAGCTGTTTGTTTCCAGGTAGTAGTCATTCAGAATTTTGCAACCCCACTAAAGAACTGAGACAATAGCTTGAAGCATGAGCGAGAGGAAGAAGTACCAGGGCTAGGCAATAAAAGATAGCAGGCAGGGTCCAAAGTTGATTAGGGAGATGAGCAGCTAAAAGGTGAATTGGTAAGCTTGGAGGAATTAACAGAATCACAGTTGGAAGGGACCTTGGAGGTCTTCTAGTCGAACTCCCTTACTCAAGCAGGAGACCCTATACTATTTCAGACGAATGGTTGTCTAATCTCTTTTTAAAAGCCTCCAGTGATGAAGAATTTGCAACTTCTGAAAGCAAGCTCTTCCACTGGTTAATTGTTCTCACTGTAAAGACATGCTTCTTTAGTCCTAGGTTGTTTCTCTCCTTGATTAGTTTCCACCCATTGCTTCTTGTCTGGCCTTCTGGTCCTTTGGAAAATAGATTGACTCGCTTTTTTTATGGCAGCCCCTCAAATATTGGAACTCTGCTATCATGTCAGCCCTAGTCGTTCTTTTCATTAGACTAGACATACCCAGTTCCTATGGCTGTTCTTCATATGTTTTATGTATCATCCTTGTTGCTCTTTTTCTGCACTCTTTCCAGAATCTCTACATCTCTTTATATTGTGGTGACCAAAACTGGATGCAGTATGAGTTATTGATAGAGAATTGCAGAAATGTAGAGGCAATGGCTGACAATGCATATAGTGCTGCTTTGGAATGGTACACCTTTCAGCCTTTAAAAACATGTCCTTCTCTAACTCCATTTCTTTCAGCAATCGTGGCTACCCCAGGATCATGCAAGCTTAAATGGCACAGCCGTTATAGGTTATCTTTACAAAGAACTAAAACTTAAGTGCTGTGACACATATCACAGATGTGTTTTCCTGTTTTTATTGCATTGTATGGTATGTATTGAAGGGACACGGTGGCTCAGTGGCTAAGACGCTGAGCTTGTCGATCAGAAAGGTCAGCAGTTTGAATCCCTACTGCCATGTAATGGAGTGAGCTCCCGTTACTTGCCCCAGCTTCTGCCAACCTAGCAGTTCAAAAGCATGTAAAAATGCAAGTAGAAAAATAGGAACCATCTTTGGTGGGAAGGTAACAGCGTTCCTTGCGCCTTTGCCATTTAGTCATGCCGGCCACATGACCACGGAGACGTCTTCAGACAGCACTGGCTCTTCAGCTTTGAAACAGAGATGAGCACTTTTTCCTCCCCCTGCTTTCAAGCCTATGCTGCATAGGGCCAAAAAGACCACTAAAATTGGCACAGGGGCTCCCCTGGTTTCTCAACACAGGGATCCTAACCTGGCCATGTTCATAAATCCCAACACAGATAAAGAGGAGGTTCCCGCTCCTCCCCTCTTCCTAGAAGTGGTTCAGAATCAGTGGGCAAGACCATCTTCCCTGCCTAACCCTGGGGGCAATGACAAACGTTATTACAACATGGAGCAGGCCTTTGCTCAGGCACTGCAACTTCCCACAGTAGACGCCCCAATTGCCCTGTTGGCCAATGCTTCCACTGTAGTCTCAGGAGACGTGGCCGACAAGCTGAAACCGGAGGACAAGTGGGCGGAACTTAATCTATGTAAGAACTTTAATGCTACCGCCTGGGCCATTAAAGCAGCCGCAGCGGCCTCCTATTTCAACCGCACAACAGTCATGTGGCTATGACAGTTGCAGGATCACATTCCAATACAGAAGGAGCGTCTTCACCAAGACCTCACTAAAATTATCTCGGCCACCCAGTTCTCAGCGGACGCCACCCTGGATTCCATAAAATTTGCGCCCAGAGCCCTATCCACCTCTGTGATGGCAAGGAGGCTCTTGTGGCTTCGTAATTGGCAAATGGACAACAAGTCCAAATGGAATCTGGCGGCGGCGCCCTTCTAGGGCCCGAACCTTTTGGGGGCTTCCCTAGACCCCATCCTTGTGGAGAACAAGGATAAAAAGAAAGTCCTTCCCTCTAACACCAAGAAGCCAGATAATCGTCCGTCTTCTTACCGAAGGTCTTCCTCCTTCAGGTGTTTGGACCAGGATTATCGCCAACAAAGGTACACCCCCTATAGGTATGATAGGCAGACCCAACGCCCTTTCTACCAGGATAGGAATAGATTCCAGAGCCAGTCCAAGCGGCCGTTTCGCGGGGGGTGCCCCTTCTGCAGAGGGAAATGACTCCAACCCAAGTCTACCCACAGGCGGCCGCCTGGCATCCTTCGCAGATCAGTGGGATCAGATAACATCAGATGTCTGGGTTAGGGCAACCATCAGAGAGGGACTCCGGCTGGAGTTCCTTGCCCCTCCCCCAATGCTCTTCAGGACCTTCTCTCCCTCCAGGGACCCGGAGAGGCGCCGCCTGATGCTCCTTGCAATCCAGCACCTGCTGGACATTCGGGCGGTCGAACCAGTTCTTCGAGAGGAGTGGGTCAAGGGGTGTACTCCAACTTCTTTGTAGTCCCGAAGAGATCCGGGGGATGGAAGCAATCCTGGACTCGAAGCGCCTGAATTCCTATCTGGTGTACCGATGCTTCAAGATGTCCTCCCTCAAATCCATATTACTGGGAATCAGATGAGGCGACTTCATGGCATCAATAGACCTAACAGAGGCATACTTACACATTCCGATTCGGCCTACTCACCGCAAATTCCTCCATTTCTCCCACGGGGGTCAACACTTCCAGTACAGAGCTCTCCCCTTCAGCCTGGCCTCTGCCGCACGCACGTTCACGAAAGTCCTGGTGGCGATGGCGGCTCACCTACGATCCAGACCGGTGAGACTTCATTGTTACCTCGACGACATACTAGTACTCACCCAATCCAGATCACAAGCGGTCCGGGATTTGCAAATTACCATCCAGACACTGCAATCCCTGGGGTTCTCCATCAATTTTCCCAAGAGCCATCTCTCTCCCTCAACAACAATTCTACATCTGGGCACAGTAATAGACTCAAGATCGGGCCTAGTTCGTCTTTCCCCAGAATGTCTAACAAGCCTGCAGACACTCACGTGACGCGTCCACGCAGGTCGGTCCGCTTCCATCCTAACCTTGCCGCGATTGTTGGGCAAGATGGTATCGTGCATAGGGATCGTCCCGTGGGCACAGCTGCACTCCAGAACTCTCCAGTGGACACTCATTCCATTTCAATGAAGAAGATTGAGGAACTCTCCACTCCCCATCCGCCTCACACCGGACCTCCGCTGGTCCCTGAAGTGGTGGTTGTCCCCGGACTTGAACCGAGGGGCCGAGTTCTGGGAACTGGAATGCATATCCATCACGACGGACACCAGCCTCTTCAGATGGGGAGCGGTGATGGACTCCAGCCTGGCGCAGGGACGGTGGTCCAAATCTGACCTGCGCCACAATATCAATTGGCTAAAACTGAAGGCGGCTCGCCTAGCCCTTCTGCATTTTTGGGACTCGATAGCCAACCGGCATGTCCTCCTCTTGACGGACAATATAGCAACGAAAGCTCGCATAAACCGTCAAGCCTGTGGCTGGAGGCTCGGAAGCTCGGCTGGTGGGCAGAGAAGAACCTGGCTTCGATCCTGTCAGAACACATCTCCGGTGTTGCCAATCACCAGGCAGACTGGCTGAACCGAACGACAGTGGATCATGGTGAGTGGCAACTGGATCCAGAGTTATTTCACAGACTCTGTCTCAGATTTGGCGATCCATTGGTGGACTTGTTCGAGAGCAACGCCCAGCTTTCCCGATTCTTTTCCCGTTTTCTGACACGCAATGCGGAGGGCACGGATGCCCTCAGAAGTCCATGGCCCCCCGATCTTCTTTATGCCTTTCCTCCCCTCCCTCTCATTTAGGGCACTCTGAGGAAGATAGTGTTAGAGGGGGCCCATGTCATCCTGGTGGCCCCGTTTTGGCCGAGGCGCCCATGGTTCGCAGACCTGGTCCAGCTATCGGTGTCCCCGTACTGGAGGATTCCCCAGGAGGAGATCGCTCTGTGCCAGGGGGTCCTGAGACACCCGGAGCCCCAGTGGCTCCAGCTGACCACCTGGCACTTGTGCAGTGTATCCTGAGAAACACGAGCCTGTCCGCCAAGGTTATCTCCACTATCGAGGCTTCCAGACGCCCCTCGACCACTCGCATTTATAATTCAACCTGGTCTGCCTTTGCGGCATGGTGTGGGAGGTTCCAGATTAATCTAGTTTCGGCCTCGGTTGCCCAGGTCCTCGAGTTCCTACAGCACGGTCTTGACCATGGCCTCTCCCATAACACGTTGCGGAGGCAGACAGCTGCCCTGTCCTCAGTCTTAGCAGGGGAAGGTCACTGGTCATTAACTCAGTCACCGTTGGTGAAACGCTTCCTCAAGGGTGTGCAAAACCTGTGCCCTCCCCCAGTTCACAGATTCCCCACATGGGATCTGTCCCTGGTCCTTAGAACCCTAACAGAGGCCCCCTTCGAACCTTTGAGGACCGTCCACCTTCTCTAAAAGATTCCTTACTCTAAAAGTGTTTTTCCTTGGGGCCGTCACCTCGGCCAGACACATTTCCGAATTGGCCGCTCTGTCATCCGAGGAGGACTTGTGTCAGTTCCACCAGGATAGGGTTGTCTTGAGGTTAGATCCGACCTTCCTGCCAAAGGTTAACTCCATGTTTCATAGGGTGCAGGAGGTCATCTTGCCCAACTTCTGTCCCTCCCCGACTCACAAGAGGGAGGTCAGTTGGCATCACCTGGATGTCTGCTGCGCCCTCCGCATTTATCTCAGGTGCACGTCCCCCTTTAGACAGTCAGAGGCCCTCTTTCTGTCCTTCCTTCCTAGATCTCAGGGGGCTAGGGTATCTTCTGCCACTATTGGTCGGTGGGTGCGGCAGGTCACTACAGAGGCCTACCAGGCAGTTCACCGGGTTCCATCGCAGGTCATCACAGCCCACTCTACCAGGAGCGCGGCTACCACCGCCGCCTGGGCTACCAGGGCTCCGCTAGAGGATATCTGTCGGGCGGCTACCTGGGCTTCTCTGTCCCCATTTATCCGGCACTACCGGCTGGATCATTATGCCTCGGGGGATGCGGCCTTTGGCCGTAGAATGCTCCAACAGGTGGTGACCCCCCTCCCCCGGAACATACGGCCCGCCCTGGGACTTAGCTTGGGTATGTCCCTGCTGTAGCCACAGGAAAAAGAGCATTGGTCCTTACCTGAACACTTCTTTTATGTGGCATAGGTGGGGGGGTACTTTCCCGCCCTTGGTTATAGCGTAGGGGTCGGGGTGGTCGGTGTTGTTTTTGGGCAAGGTATGTGGTGGTGTTTTCCTTACATATTGCTATCAGATTTACCATTCGACCTCGGAAACTGGGAGCCAGGAGGGAAAGGAGGATACTTAAGAAAAATCCCTCAGTCTCTGGACCAATCAAGCTGTAACAAACCCGGCTGTAGCCCCTCCCACCTACGCCACATAAAAGAAGCGTTCAGGTAAGGACCAACGCTCTTTTAAGTTCAGCCTCAGGCCTAAGAGGTCTTTGGAGGATACTGTGCCAATCACTTCACTTAGTCTAACTTACTTCACTAAGTTCTTTTTGAGAGAGAAAAAACAAGAGAGCTGAGTTCTTATACGCTCACTTGGGCTCCTTCAGGAACGGTTGGTAATCATACTAATAAAGATCTTAAAAGATCTTAATCCAAACTGGCAGGCATCTTGCTCATAACATGCCTGATACAACCCCCTAATTTTACAAACAAAACAAAAAAGAAAAAAAAACCACACCCTGATTGGAACTGACTATATTTTTAAACATTGTCTTAATGATTCTTGGGTCCTTGGATAGGACTTGAAGTATAAAGTTTCCAACATTCTTAGACTGTGAATCTAACTGTAGATTACTTACGCATGATAAGTGGTACTAATAGTAATAGGTGCCTTAAGTTGGGTATCATCCAAAAACAACTGGAGCAGCACTTGAATACCATCGGCATTGACAAAATCAGAATTAGTCAATTGCAAACGGAAGCTTTACTTGGAATAGCTTACATCCTGCAACGGTAGCAATAGCACTCAGACTTATATACCGCTTCACAGTGCTTTACAGGCCTATCTAAGTGGTTGACAGAGTCAGCATATGGCCCCCAACAATCTGGGTCCTCATTTTACCCACCTCGAAAGGATGGAAGGCTGAGTCAACCTTGAACCTGGTGAGATTCAAACTGCCAAATTGCAGGCAGCCGGCAGTCAGCAGAAGTAGCCTGCAATACTGCATTCTAACCACTGCACCACCACACTCTGGTGATACCTTTTAACACCATTAAACAATAATATCTGCCTATCCCAGGTCTTTGGGAAAGACTGGATAGGTGGATAAAAATGCAAAATGCAAATCAAGTCTTAATATCTGGCTGTCTGTGTGACCAACCATAAGAATAATAATTCCATTTACCGGTTACTCATTTTTAATTATACAGAACGTTAGTCTCTGTTCAGTATTGTCCTTTCAAATAACAAAAGCAACATTTTATCTGATTGGATGTTAGCAAATATATTTTGGATGAACTCGGGGGCAATCTGTGGCTGGTCATTACTGCAAGCAGTGCACTGTTTCTTTAGCAGCTTTTGTGAGATATGATTTGGGAGCCAGGCACTTGCTGGACTGCATAGAAAATGGGTATCACTCTGCCTTCTATCCTGGTGCCTTTTTACGCTGTGTAGCATAACCACATCTCTCAGTGGAGGCAAAGTGATCCTCTACTTTGACACTTTTATCATTATACTTCAAGCTTCACTTTGTGTAAGAATAAAGGTAAAGGAAAAGGTTCCCCTTGCACATATCTGCTAGTCATTCCTGACTCTAGGGGGCAGTGCTCATCTTCATTTGAAAATCAAAGAGCCAGCGCTGTCCGAAGATGTCTCCATGGTCATGTGGCTGGCATGACTAAACGCCAAAGTCACACGGAACGCTGTTACCTTCCCACCAAAGGTGGTTCCTATTTTTCTATTTGTATTTTTACATGCTTTTCAACGGCTAGGTTGGCAGAAGCTGGGACGAGTAACGGGAGCTCACTGTTATGCGGCACTAGGGATTCAAACCACCAAACTGCCAACCTTTCTGATCGACAAGCTCAGCGTCTTAGCCACTGAACCACCGTGTCCCTTGTTTGTGTAAGAATAAGTCTACCCTAAACTCTTGAATGTAACCATTATACTTTTTGCTGGAGAGGAGATCTACGAGAACAGAGCTGCAAAAATGCAGGGAACCTCTACATGGTAGCAAAGAGTTTGGTATATTTTTGCTGCCATCTAGTGGTTGGAGGTTTGCAGCAGGTCTGCATCCCTACTTCAAGAAATCAATGGATCAAAGAAGGTTCAGATTTTTCTCTCCGATCAGCCCATATCAGGCTAGTAAAAACTTTGTAGGCTGGTAACTTTTGAAGAATTTATAGGCCTGCCTTCTGTTTCCTCTGGATATTTAAATACACCCGGAGGGTTTCCAGATTGTGGCCTGGCAACCTTGGTTTACTAAGGGTTAAATACAATGGAATTGATAGCACAATCTGTAGATCGTCTGCCTCCTCTAACAATGTCAGCCCTATAACCAAGCTGGGAAGTATATTGTTTCATTAGACAAAGCAAGTTAAACTGTTCATATCTCCTTTGCCTCCTTGAGAATAAACAAAATGAATATAATAAGTAGTTTAATTAGTGTAAATCTGGGGCAGCTGCTTTACATAAGCAGAACAATTACATATTTCCATCAGGCTATTTGAATGGTTCAACCTATATTTGTCATGGTAATCCAAGATCTCTACAGGTAGAATTACAAGGGTTGTTCTCCTAAAAAACAGGCAGCATCTAAAATATCCCAGCTCAATTTCCTGTAGAAAGTCTCTGATCCTTTCAGGATTTAGCCCCTGGTCTCAGATCTTGCTGTGCCGAGTCTCATAAAGGAGTCTCATAAAACAATTGTTGCCAAGAAGGATCATTAGGCTGAAAATGGAGTCAAGCCTTGATGCACACACACGCACTGGAGATAAAGGGGAGGGGGATGTCTAGGGAAGAGAGAGAGAGAAAGAACAAGAAAGGCTTCGCTTAGTTATCCCCCCACCTAGTTGTAATTTAATGATAAAACTTTAAAAAAAAACTTTTAAAAGTCAAAACTTGGAAGGCCTGTGAGATGGTGTGGGAAAAACACCATTTTCAGCATTGTTAAGTGGGATGAGATTTTAATATTATTTATGATGTGGGATCAGTCCAAGGATGCATTAATAGTGGGACAGAATCAAGATCACGTGAAGTGTTAATATCACTTTATAACGCCTTGCTAAGGCCACGCTTGGAATACTGCATTCAGTTTTGGTCGCCACACTATAAAAAAGATGCAAAGACTCTAGAAAGAGTGCAGAGAAGAGCAACAAAGATGATTAGGAGCCTGGAGGCTAAAACATATGAAGAACAGCAGGAATTTGGTATGTTTGTCTAATGAAAAGAATTGGGGGTGACAAATAGCAGGCAATTTTTTTATTTTACAATAGATACCTGTTTTGAAGAGACTCTTCTCAGGCTGCTATCAAATACTGTAGTCCTTTTTTAAAATGCTAAGTAAATGTCAGTGAGGAGCTTTCTCTGTGTGCCAAGTCATTCTGCCAAATTGGTGAAAGCAGCAATTTTTTAAAAATCATATAACATTCTTGTTTTCAGAATCAATGGCTTGTCAATCATCTTTGATATAGTGACAATTTTTGGCAGCATGGCCTGCGTTGTTAGTTGTTTGAAATTTGTTTATATTCTCCAAAGGCTCACCTTTCCTGTGAAAATCTTCTGACACAGCAATGTTGAAAACAAGATGCCCATCTCTGGTGCCCTTCATTTCATTATCACAATAAACATTTTCTCAGCATGATCATTACTCCTAGGTACATGATTGCTTTCAGAGACTTCGTTCCAGAGATTTGTAACATGGGTTCACCAGGAGTGGCTTTCAAAAATATTTGGAAGAGTGCCATGGCTCATCCTAGGATTATTCTAAGGAACCATCATAAAAAACTGATTTTGGAAGAAGAAGAAGAAGAAGAAGAAGAAGAAGAAGAAGAAGAAGAAGAAGAAGAAGAAGAAGAAGAAGAAGAAGAAGAAGAAGAAGAAGAAGAAGAAGAAGAAGAAGAAGAAGAAGAAGAAGAAGAAGAAGAAGAAGAAGAAGAAGAAGAAGAAGAAGAAGACTTCTTTCTGTTTGCTTACACCATCGCTTGTTAGAACCACAGGACTGAAGGAATCTAAGCACTGTTCAGCGCAGAATCCACTACAGGTAGCCCTCGACTTACAACAGGTCATTTAATGAGCATTTGAAGTTAAAATGGCTGTCAGGGTTCCAAATAGCATCCAAAGGTAAATCAGAGTCCGAGGCAAAGCATTCCTCAAAGTTCCAATTTATTAAGAGAGCCAGGTTGGCAATCTGAAGGCTTCCCAGTATTCCCCACCCAGTTGAAAGTTCAAGATCTCCCCCTTCCACACACAAATCCATCACATGGTCCAATCTTCCACTGCCATGCTGGCAGTTCCACCATTCCAGTTTCGGTCAGGTGCAGAGGTGCAAAGACAAAGGATGACCTTGGCTTTCCAGAAAGAATTTTGTTATGGCTACATAACATCTAACTCCGTGCAATTCCCCCCTCCCATTTCCCCACAATAGAAAATGCATAGTAGAATAATAGAAAGTGTGGCAGGCCAAAGATCCAAAAGAAAATATGGCTGCAGGCCTGGCACTGAAAAAAGTGACTTAGGACCATTTTTCACACTTACAACCATTGCAGCATCCCCATGGTCACGTGATCAAAATTCAAGCACTTGGCAACTGACTCTCATTTATGACGGTTGCAGTGTGCAAGGGTCATGTGATCGCCTTTTGCAGCCTTCTGACAAGCAAAGTGAATGGGGAAACCACGTTTATTTAACAACGGTATTACTAACTTCACAACTGCCGTGATACCCTTAACAACTGTGGCAGGAAAGGTCGTAAAATGGGGCAAAATGCACTTAACAAATGTCTTCCGTGGCAAAAGAAACTTTGGGCTCAATTGTGGTCGTAAGTCAAGGATTACCTGTATAGTATCTCTGACAGATTACTACCCAGCCTTAGTTTCAAAATATAGAGCAGAGAAGAATTCACCATTTCATGTGGCAGCTTGTTCCCCTGGCTAACAATTCACACAGCCTGGAACCTGCTTCCTTCTAGTTTAACCTATTGGTTCTTGTTCTGCCCTTTGCTACGAAGACAGGATGTCCACTCGCTCTTCTGTATGACAGCCTTGCAGATATTCATCCAGCGGTGGTCTTTAAAATTTTTAACAAGGGGTTCTCTGTCCGTTTGCTGGGTGGGTGTGGCCTGGTTAGCTTTCTGCACCCCGGCAGGGGGGCGGAGTTTTTGCCCTCCCCAGGGTTCCAGGGGCTTTCCTCGAGCCTCTGAGAGGGCAAAAATGGCCTCCACAGCCCCGAACTTCTGGTAGGCCCATTTTCCACCTTCCCAGAGCTTCCGCATGTGCCCTGCGCTTACCTACATCCAAAACAGGCCATGTGGGGACTCCTGGGAGGGGAGGGGCAGGGTGGGCGGGGCCAGCCAGGAGTGGGATTTGGGGGGTGTTCTCCGAACTGCACAGAATCTTAGCTAGAGGTTCTGTGAACTCCCAGCACCCACCCACTTTATCATATCTCTTCTGCAGGTGAAACATACAGATTCTTCGTACTTCCTCAGAATCCGTTTCCATATTCTTCGTTATTTTAAGTCATCTTCTTCTGAACTTGCTCCAATTTATCAGAGTCCTTTCGAAACTCGGGGGCCTAGAACAAGACATAGTACCCCAAACGGGCTGTGCCTTTGCCTCTTGAGCTGAACCCTGTATTCAGAGTAAGGACATTGCCCAATACAGGTAGTCCTCGACCTATAACCGAAAGGGAGCCTGCTCATTATGGATGAATGCAGTGACAGTTGTTAAGCTTGTTGTCTCGTTTAACAACTCCCACCTGCTTTCCCTTATGCAGCCATTAAATTAACTGTGCATCATTAAATGGAGTGAGATGCCTCAGGAGTGGCAGAGAGGCAGTTTTTGTGGGGAGTGCTAACTGACTGATTGTAAACCAAGGACTATCAACTGTAGTATTTATCTTTCTAGCTTCCTCACTGCTTTGGGGAACAAGGACATCTTAGTACTCTTGCTGGGTTTTCCTGGGAAATTATTATTTTTTAAATCCTTCACATTACTATTGGTGTTTATGTTATGGCTGACAAGGGCACTCAAATCATTTTCCATGGATTATTACTGCCAAGGAGGTCTCCTTTATTCTGTACCTGTGCTTTATATTCTTCTAACCCAAATGCAAAATTATACATTCCTCCAGAGAACCGAATTGCTTGAAGACTTTGCTCAGTCTGGATATCAAGATGACAGCTGTCAAGACGAGTAGCTTTCTCGGTCCTCCTTTCCCCCCCCCCCTGCCCCCATTATTAAACGAAAGTGTGAAATGGCCTTAAAAGCACTCTTGTGTCGGAAACGGCATTTCACAACTGAACACCACAAAAAAACACATTGGTTTGTTTACGTTCATAGACGTTGCGTCTGTTGGTTATTTTAAGTATGAATTGTATTTGCATAATGCGCTGCCTAGGTCCTGGAATTTGCATAATAAAAGGACATTCAAAATCTCTTAAGTCCCAACATGCTGTCATCTGCTCTTTCTGTTTATATTTTTCCACAAACCAACAAACAGAAGACCAAAAAACAACAACAACCCCATAATCATGAGTGAATCTGATCTTATCCAGATCTGCCATCCAAAAATATAGTTCAGTATGTAACAGGCAGGACAGTTGCAAATAAGGAATTGAGGTCCATAATGAATCTTTTTCCTCTCTCAGAAGATAAAAAATATTTTCAGCTCCCTGGCTAACATTTGGATCCAGAATTGGATCCAAGACTGATCAGTGATTCAGGAAAATGCCAACCATCTTGAGGCCCATCAATTTTCCTGCCCAAACTAGGCGAGATTGTCTCAGAGGTGTGTAGTGCTGCAAGCACCCCTAATGAGGATTTTGATGTATTCGTGTGAGCTTTTGGAATATCTTGTTATATGGAAATGATTTGTCCTTGTAACAAATGTTAGTTGAAAAATACACCTCCCAAAATGTCATTTGCACTAGCTTTATTCACGATACTGAAATATTGATCATGCTAAGAACCAGCTAATCGTATCCTGCCCCATACATCCCTTTGGCCGATTCGCTCACACAGAGAGGGACTCCTCCGGGTGCCGTCCACTAGGCTGTGCCAGCGGGCGACACCCAGGGGAAGGGCCTTCTCTGTGATGGGCCCGACCCTCTGGAATGACCTTCCCCCTGACATTAGAACGACTACGGACCTCCGCTCCTTCTGCCGGAAACTCAAAACCCACCTGTTTCACCTAGCCGGCCTGGCCTAATTCCAGCTTTCCCACCTCAGTTTGTATTTTTAAATTTTATGATTTGGTTTTAAGATTTAAGTTTTTAATTTTTATAAATTTGTACAGGGGATATTTAATTCAATTTTAGTTATGTAGATTTCGAGTGTATGGTTTTTAAATTTGTACCTGTGCACCGCCCCGAGTCCCTTCGAGGAGAGGGGGCGGTCTAGAAGTTTAATAAATTAAATTAATGAAGATATGTATACTCCATATATGCTCCATATATGGAACATGTCATTGATTAATTCATATTACGAGAGCTGAACAATATACATCCTAAGCACTCTGATGTTCTTCTTCACTTCGCCCCTCTAAAACTAATCTTAGCACTTTCATTTTATACTTACTCAGTCATTTCTGAGAATAGGACATGGATACATGCAAATAAAAGTACTTTTCCCCTAACTTTCTTTTTCTTTTTTCCCTTCCCTGGCTCAGCACAGTGAGCTGCATCCAAAGAAACACTAACATGCTGGATTTATTGCAGAAGATAGCATGGAAAAAGGCAGGCAGACTGGGGTGGCTAAATCCAGTGCCATGATATACTGAGCCAAGTGTGAGAGGTATAAATACTTTGCCATTGACACCAGCGCTCTCTTTAAAAAAAGGAAGACAAATACTTTCAACACTCTTGTCTCGGGCCGGCTTGCTGAAGGCGCCCTCATAAAAACTTAAGATAAACAGTTTATCAAGAGATGAATGTTCCATTGCAGTTTTGAAGACAAAGCTCTCCGCCTTTCGGGGGGGGGGGAAAGGGGGGGGAGGGGGAGAAACCTCACCAAAACTGGATCCTGATTAGCATGAACCTAAAAGACATAGCAGCAATTGCTACAAGAATGCCTACAGCCACCAAACAGAGAAATTTAAAAATGCTGTCCCGCTTTCTCTCGTGTAGGCAAGCAAACAGCTATACAACAGGGGTGAAATCCACTTACCTTTGCTACCGGTTCGGTAGCAGGGTGAGCTCGCTTTGCTCGCACGTGCCACTTCCACACATGCGCAGGTCCTTCCGCGCATGCACAGAGCGTCAAAAAAGGACGTCCAGGTGGGTGGGCGGAGTCTGCTACCAAGCGCGCCTGCAAAGGTAGGCGAACAGCGAGGGGAGGGGGAACCCGCTGTGCCACGCAATTTAGATTAGCTAGAAAGCAGGAAATCCCGTGTCACAGCTGATCGTCGGAAAAACCATTTCATCTGAACCGGTAGCATTTCACCCCTGCTATACATACAGAAGTCAACTCCATGTGTGGCTGAGTGAGTCTGTGTGAGTGTTAGTATGTGTGTGTGTGAGAGAGAGAGAGGGAGGGAGAGGGAGAAGGAGAGAGAGCTTTTATTGCACACCACTTTGAGATGTTTTAAATGGCAAAAAATATACATGTCAAATAAAGTCTCCTATTATTCCATGTTACCTCAGTCAGCACCTAATCCCTAGAAAAGATGCCAGGATTTAGGCTGTCTCTTTTTCTTTATTGTTTTCATAGAAGAAGGTCTAACAAATGTTCAGCAAAGGGAAAGCCTTGGCTGATCTTCTGTGCTTGGGGTGGCGGCAGGGAGAGTTTTCCAGTGCTGTCTCCACTTTAGCTCATAAAGAAGCGAATGGCCTTCATTTATTTATAAGGGGGAAAGTGAAGTGGACGCTTCTGCCTCACCAACATAGGGAACATAGATTTGCATATAATTTGCATGTGGGGGGGGGCTTTCCCCCTCCCCCTCCTGCACTGCAAGGTTTATGGACCGTGGTCACATTTTACTATGCCTTTGTCGAAATCCAGCATTTGCTTCCAGCTTTCGGCAAAAGTGCATCCATAGCAAATGATCGCTTCGCTTAATGACCGCTGCAAGAAAAGTTTGTAAAATTAGGTCAGATGAGTGACCTAATTTACAACCATCACGAGTTATGACCAGAGGTGGCATTCGGCCAGTTCTGACTGGTTCTGGTGAACAGGTAGCGGAAATTTTGAGCAGTTCGGAGAACTGCCAAATACCACCTCTGGCTGGCCCCGCCCCCATCAATTTGTAGCCTCTTGAGTCCCAGCTGAACGGAGTCCCAGCTGATCAGCTGGGTCTTCTTCTGTTGCCCTGCACAGGAGAATGGAGGTGGAAAGCAGGTTAGTGGGGTGGGGAGCAGAGGCGGTATTCTGCCGCTTCGTATCGGATTGGGCGAACCAGTAGTAGTGGTGGCACGAGGCTCCGCCCACCCACCCTAAGGTCATCACGGGCCTTCTCTGAATCGGTAGCGAAGATAAGAGAATGTCATGCCTGGTGGGGAGGGAATGCTGATTTTGCAGTATTCTTCCCCTGCCACGCCCACCAGGGCACGCCCACGAAGACACACCACACCTACAGAACCAGTAGTAAATAATTTTGAATCCCACCACTGGTTATGCTGGTGATGGGCAGGCTCCATTACAATTGTAACTCGAGGCCTGTTTTTCACTTCAGCGGAAGTGGCTTCTGTGTGCATTTGGAAATCATTTTGAATTAGTGAAGTGGGGGTGATCCTGCCGTCCACCAGCTGGAAGTGTGATGTCATAGTAATATTTTCTAATGGTTCTGATGTCTCTAAAGGGCCTTTTCTTTAATCTTAATCACACCTTTGCAAAGATCTGCACAGGCTGTCCTTTGGGGCTGTGCAGTTTAAGTAAGGCACGTCTACTTGACTCATTATATGTCCTTACGTGAGAGTGTGTGCTCATCTCTGTTTCTTAGCCGAGGGAGCCAGTGTTGCCCAAACACACTTCCTTGGTCATGTGGCCAGCATGACTATACACCAAGGGGCACGGAATGCTGTTACCTTCCCACCAAACTGGTACCTGTTTATCTACTTACACTTGCATGATTTCAAAATGGTAAGTGGGCAGGAACTGGGGCAGGAATGGGAGAGAAACGAGCCTAATGCTAGGAAAGATTGAGGGCAAAAGAAGAAGGGGACGACAGAGAATGAAGTGGTTGGATGGAGTCACTGAAGCAGCAGGTGTGAGCTTAAATGGACTCCGGGGGATGGTAGAGGACAGGAAGGCCTGGAGGAATGTTGTCTGTGGGATCATGATGGGTCGGACATGACTTCACAACTAACAACAACAACAAAGCATTTCATGTGGAGACTTGTTTTCGAAATGAAACTTATTTATAGGTCATTTATCACAGCTCCTTTAAGTTTCCTGCCCAACTCCTCCTCCCGTTTGTGCCAAGGATGCTTGGCCTTGGAGTGGCACCCAGGAGCCACATTCTAAAAAGTGGTGGGTGGAATCAGAACAATAACTAAACGCGATCTCATTTATCTCATTTTGATTTACATTTAACCTTAATGAAAGGTAAATATAGTTAAGATGACTGCTGTCTGATCACAGACTTAATATATTTTCCCCCTTCTGTCGCATGAACATTTATAATTTGGTTCCTGGAGGCTACACCCCACGATTTTACACATTCTACTGTCTGCATTCCAAGTTCTACCTCATTCTGTAAAACAATCCTATAACTGGGAGAGCTGATACTCCCCATTGCTTACTCACCCAATTGTACAATGACCTCTCTTCTGACATCTAGAAATTAGGACTTCCTACTTGAAAGCAAACATCTTTTCCACAGAGCAGGCGTCTACTTATTGCATCTCAACACTGTATAGACTTCTGTCCAAGGATGCTCCTTTTGCTGCGGTTTTTAAATTACAATGAAAGGATGTTGATGTTCAGTGTTCATGTAGGGTCATGCTTAACTCTTGATCCCTTGCCGGCCATAACTCTACTGGCCAGATTATATATCTGAAAGCAAGCCAACCAACGGCCCTCCTCCATTTTGTGTGATATGCACAAAAGCATCTATGCTAGGACTGATTTTCCCAAGAGAACTGGCTGAAGAAATGTGTTCAGATAGTAGCTGAGAGCGACAGATACTATCAGACATTGATACTCCCATCAAATGGTAAGGGCTGGTACATTTTTATCTACATGTCACCTCCCTCTCAGACTTCTGAGCGTAGATCATAAGCCTGAGGACTGTGTAATTTCAGACTTCAAGTAGCAAAGACTTCAAGCATTTTTTGAGGCATATCTATGACATCTCACCATGCATATAGTAGTGCCTCCCCAATTGTATCACCCTACCCCTTTAGATCTGGCAGAGCAGACACCTGTGGACACCATCCTGCCAGGGACTTACATTTGGTAGGCCCTACAGAGTGGGCCTTCCCTGCCAGAGTGCTCACTTTAGGCAACATTCTCTCCACATACCCCAAAATCAGGTTAGTTCCATCCCTCTTAATGTTCTGGAAGTCCTTCAAGGCCTGGTTATGTCCCCAGGCTTTGGGATCTAGAGATGTGTTTCAATGGCTCCCCTAATGTGGATGTATTCTCTCTCAGGTTAGGATTTACATATTCTTGGTTTTAATTAACTTTTTTTTAATCTCTACATGTGTGTCTGTATCATACCCCCCTCGGTTGCTTCTCTTGAAATGGGCAGCTATATAAATTTGATAAACAAGCAAACATACTCCATTCCATTCCAGGGGTGGGCTGCTGGGGGTTTGTAGGGGTTTGGGAGAACCTCTAGCTAAGATTCTGTGCACTTTGGAGAACCCCCAAATCCCACTCCTGGCTGGCCCCGCCCAATCCTGCCCCTCCAAGGAGTCCCCACATGGCCCGTTTTGGATGCAAGTGAGTGCAGGGCGCGCATAGAAGCTCAGGAAGGGCAAAAAACGGGCCTACCGGAAGTTCGGGAAGGCCAGAAACAGGCAGTTTCCAGCCTCCAGAGCCTCAGGAGGCCGTTTTTATCCTCCCGGAGGCTCGAGGAAAGCCTCCGGAGCACAGGGAGAGCAAAAAATGCCTCCTGCCATGGTGCAGGAGGGCGGCTAGGCCACGCCCATATGGCCATGCCCATCCAGCAACTGGGCAGAGAACCTCTTGCTAAAAATTTTGAAGCCCACTCCTGCTACATTCCCAAGACTGAATGTGATTTTCACACACAGGGTCGCTGTTGGGTGTGAGGCAAGCAAACTTCTTTCAACATTTGATAGGGTGAGGGTGTGCAGTAGACAGGGGTGGGTTGCTGTTGGCATTGTTGGTGATTTGGTGCGCATGCACTTTTGTGCGCGCACGCTCATTTCGCGTGCACTTGCTTCACACGCCAGATACAGTTGCTCATAAATAGGTCTGTGCATATGCAGAACATTAAAAAATAGGGGGGGGAACATGCTGCGCTGATCAGGGAACTGGTTCGGAGGCGTGGCAGGCCTGGGTCGCTGCCGGTTCCAGCGACCCAGGCCTGCAAATAACTACTGGTTCGGCCAAACCGGCCCGAACCGGTAGGAACCCACCTCTGGCAGGAGGAAATGAGCTGAGACAAATGGGAATCCGGGAGGAAGCAACTTTGAATACTGCCAGGTTTGGGAAGGGAGCATAAACCATTGCCATGGCTCAAGAGAGGTTGCTTCTGCTGGAATGCAAAATGCAGAAAGAAACACAATTGCCTTGGCCAACACAGTGAATTAATGTGATGGATGCAGCTATCTGTGGCCCAATGAACTGGGGACACTTGTCTACTGCTTCATTTTTCCATAGCAACAAACCTGTTTAATATCATTTCAATGATTTGTTAAGAAACCAATCATAGGCATATCAAAATGTGGAAAAGCATCAGGCAATTGTAAGATCAACCCTAAAAATATCAGCAGTCACATTAAAAGAGGCTTATCGGTAGCCACGCTCACAAAAAGGTAGGTGAAAGTTGCTAAATAATCTGTGTTAGAGGATCTAGAGTATATATACACAATGAGACACATTTGACTGTTTACTTGTGAGCCCTTGGAGTAAGTGAATGTTTGCTAGACCAAGGTAAATGGTGCATGAGGCCACACTGTAGCTCTGTTTTATTGATTCTGCAGCATAAACACTCATAAAAATGATGTTTCTTTAGTAAACAAGGCAAGATGATGGGGATGTTAAGGTTATTCTTTTCATTTGGAATGAGGCATTTGTAAAATATTTCCTGGCCTTTCATTTTGTCAATGGGACCTAAACATTTTGGGCCCTGGATAATCTGCTTAAAATATCACTCAATACTCTCATCAAAATCCTCAAAGTTCAACCTTCAGAGTCAATATTGACCTTTTGAGATCTTCCACTAATCTTTAAACACTTGGGTTGTCCTTTTTATATCCTCTTCGTAACTTGACCTTTCTGTGCTACAGCATCTTCGTCAGAATAGAAGAGTTCACCAACTCTCTTCAACGGCATAATTAAATAATAAGGATCCAATTAGTAGTAGTGAATTATATTGTGTTTTCTTAATCAGCACCAAAGGTGCTCATGGCCTGCGTTTCTAAGCACTCCTGATCCGCATGCCCTCCCTTCCTTTTTCCAGGCAGCTATTTTAGAAGCAAAAAATAATAAATACATATAAATTTGATATATAGTTTGGCCTTGAGCTCTAACTTTTTAACAGCTGAGCCGCTACTTTGACTGTTATGTATTTTAGAAGCCAACTCAGTCTGAAGAAAACTCCTATTAATTACCCTATCTCCGTGATGGCAAACCTATGGCACGCATGCCGCACATGGCACATGGAGCAGTATTTGCCGGCATAGCAGCCCTCGGCAGCTCTCAGTTCTGGCATGCATGTGTGCACCAGCCAGCTGATTTCCGGCCTTCCAGAGGGCCGAGGGAGGTCGTTTTTGCCCTCCCCGGGCTTCAGGAAAGCCTCTGGAGCCTAAAGAAGGCGAAAAACAGGTCCAACATCCCAAACAGAAGTTTGGGAATGAACTTCCGGTTGGTCCGAAAGCTGGGGAGGGCAAAAATCTGCCCCCTGCACATGGGCGTCGCTCACACATGCGCAGTTGCTAACGCCTGCACAGGTGGGGGTTGGTCACACATGCGCAGTTGGGGAGGTCGCTCACGCATGAGCAGGTTGGAAGCCTCTGGTGTAGATGACTGGAACTTGTGATGTAACAGAGGCTTCACATTTTCACCTGGAACACCTTAGTTTTAGACTAGAACCTCTGGCAAGTCAAGCCAAAATCACACGTCTGTCAATCCCTTCCCGTCATCCTTTGCTGAAGTTGGCAGGGAGCTAACCTGCCCCAATCTTTGCTATTCCCTTTGCTATCTCACGTCACACACTGAAGTGGGCTCCGCACTGCTGGGTGCCTATAGCACACCTCTTCCAGAGTAAATGGCATGGCTGGTTTGGGAGCCACTTTGTCAGGATCGTCTCCAATTGGCACACTGATTTTCTTGCAATTCTTTCAGCCAGTTCGGACTGGTTTGAACCGGTAACTCCAACGATCAGCTGAGGGAGAACCGGTTCAGTCTGACCATCCCGTTGGCCCGCCTACCTTTTACTTACCTCCATCCTCTCAGCTGATTAGTGCGGCAGAACGGTAATCCCCAAGAGGTAACATGGAAGGTAAGTTATGGTAAAACTGCACCAATGGCGGATTCCGGATCCCGTTGCAACTGGTACAGTGCAACGGGGCCCGGGGTCCACCACATGAACGCGCGCAGCACGCCCACACAGCATGCGCATGCATACTTACCACTTGTGATACTCCGTGATGCCTCTGCAACGCTCCAGCTGCTCAGTGGAGCATTGCACAGGTGCCATAATCTCCGTGCGTGGAAGCCCCGAAGAGCTCAAATACTGGTAAGGAACGCAGGCGGGCAGGTGGGCCCTCTGGAGCACCGTACCAGAACATTATCTGGTGCTCCCGGCAGGCACCGCTGCACCCGTACTGAAGTGTACCGGTCGTAACCCACCACTGAACTGCACACATGCATGCAGCAAACACGCAATCCCCGAACAGGTTGTTAAGCTGGCAGGATCCCACCACTGTCAGACATTCTATTCAACGACACCTACCGTCAGGTAGACAGCACTCCAACTGAAGCAATGGAGTGTGAAGACAGACACTGATGCAATGGGAAAAGCATGCAGCACATCTCTCCCTGGCCCCTGTGTATGGGTCAATGCATCTGGAGGTAAGGTTGGTTGTGTGTGGAGCTCCATATCTGTGGCTATGCAATAACTGGACTCTCCGCCTACTCACCTAATGAGTCCTTTCAGATCAGTTGAGAAATGAAAATGCCCTGAAGGACGCATATTGGGTCCTCCCAACTCTTGTGCATGGTGCTGCTGAAGAACATGGCATCTACCATGAGTTCCCTCCGCTTGCTATGTGTATGTAGGCTGGCTAACCGCTTGCTCAGACTGAAGAAGCTACTTTGGCTAAGTAGCAAAACGTTTCAGGCGAACAAGAAAAGGAATCCAGTTGCCATAACTCAACTTCCAGAAAAGACCATATTTTTCAGACTATAAGACCCACTGGTGTATAAGACGCATCAACATTTTGAAGAGGTAAGTAAGAAAAAAGGTTTTTGCCCTCCCTGGCCTCCAGGAGCACTCTGCAGGATTCAGCAGGGCTGGGGGGAGGCAAAAAAACCTGTTTTTGCGAAAAACTATCGGGTTTTTTGCAAAAATGGGATGAGGCACGAGGCTTTGGGAGGCCAGTGTATAAAACCCACCAACATTTCCACGATCTTTCAGGGGGGGGGGGGAAGGTGCATCTTATACTCCGAAAAATATGGTAGATGGCTGAGAACCCTTATTGACACAGTAATTAGAAAGTTTGTGTAAACTGGCTTAAGCAGAGCCCTAGTGTAGCATTTGATAATTAGGGGGTCCTGACATAAGAGGTTGGTATACAGACCAAGAGCTTGGTATGATTGTTTTGCTGTGTGTTCAACGCACAGCAAGATAATTGCTCATCCAAAATATCATTTTTTTAAAAGTGGGGGGGGGAGACTAACACTAGTTTGATCTGGCAAAACAAGAATGAGCAGCAGGCACAGTGTTCAGGTACTGGAGAGAAGGAGACAATTTTCCTAACCTTTTTCTAAATGTGCTTTAAACTCTTGGCATTTGAAATATTATTGGTAGTAAGCCACCCTACTAGCAAGAAGAAAGATAATAACGGGGTCTGGCCCAAACTGTCTTTCAATCTGAGAAAGTGGGGAATTTAATTAAATACGTTTTAGCAGAAAATAACCATTTTTCGTATCTGTCTCCAGAGTGTTATAACAACATCAGATGTTATAATCCCATTTTATCCTACTCACAGGTAATTACCCTGAAGGAAAATGATCTGCTCCAACATCCTCCATCCGCTTTGTAGCTGGATTTGAACTTGAACTTACCCTCTAAAATCAACAGTATATTTTAGATCAACCTTCCACAACTTTGGCAGCCGTCAAATAGTAAGCAGACCACAAATCCCAGAATTCTGAGTAATGGCCACATTGGTATGGAATGCGGATAGTTTACATTCATACATCCAGCGGGCATCCGAATTGGGAAAGATTGCTTCCCATGCATTTATTGATAGGTTTACTTGATGCTATTGCGTGCACAATTATGGGTGATGAGATTCGTATTCTGAAGAAAATCAAATTTTAAATTCCTTTTCGTGGCATACCGGGAAGGAAAGTCCTGGCAGGCCTGGAGGGAAAAAGAGTACGATATATTATTCTTTCGCTTATGTGGATTTAGATTCAGTTACAGAGGTATATGGCATGAAAATCAAAAAGTTGATTCAAAGGCCTTGCAGAAAAGTTTGATTTTTGGAGTAGGGATTCTGAAAGAATCAGGAATCAAGATGTTTTTACAGTCATTCCAAACCATAGGAAGTCAGGTAGCAAATGCTGGTGGCTACCTGATGTTGAGTGAGAACTCTCCCAGTGAGAACTGGACATGGAACCACTGATGGGTTCAAAATTGGGAAAGGAGTCCGGCAAGGCTGTATACTGTTGCCCTCCTATTTAACTTATATGCAGAGCACATCATGAGAAAGAGGGGGCTAGATGAATCAAAAATTGGAATTAAGATTGCCGGGAGAAATATCAACAACCTCAGATATGCAGATGATACCACTCTAATGGCAGAAAGTGAAGAGGAACTAAAGAGCCTCTTGATGTGGGTGAAGGAGAGTGCAAAAGTTGGCTTGAAACTCAACATTAAGAAAGCTAAGATCATGCCATCTGGCCCTCTCAATTCCTGGCAAATAGATGGGGAAGAAATGGAGGTAGTGACAGATTTTATTCTCCTGGGCTCCAAGATCACCGCAAAAAAGGCGCTTGCTCCTGGGGAGGAAAGCTATGGCAAATCTAGACAGCATACTAAAAAGCAGAGACATCACCCTACTAACAAAAATGCATATAGTCAAAGTTATGGTTTTCCCAGTTGCAATGCATGGCTGTGAAAGTTGGACCATAAGAAAGGCTGAGCACCAAAGAATTGATGCCTTTGAACTGTGGTGCTGGAGAAGACTCCTGCGAGTCCCTTGGACTGCAAGGCGATCAAACCAGTCAGTCCTAGAGGAGATCAACCCTGACTGCTCTTTAGAAGGCCAGATCCTGAAGATGAAACTCCAATACTTTGGCCACCGAATGGAGAAGAGGAAGGACTCACTGGAGAAGGACCTAATGCTGGGAACGATTGAGGGGGAGACAGAGAATGAGGTGGTTGGATGGAGTCACTGAAGCAGTCGGTGTGAGCTTAAATGGACTCTGGGGGATGGTAGAGGACAGGAAGGCCTGGAGGAATGTTGTCCATGGGGTCACGATGGGTTGGACATGACTTCACAACTAACAGCAACACCCGATGTTATTTTATGATGCACAATGACCTCTTGTGCATCAGTTGCAACCATTTCTGGAAGTAAGGGCTTTGCTCACAAGTCAAATGCATTTCACACTGCATGGAGCTGACCACAAGGACAATTTAGAAGCTGGTTTAACATGCGTTGGCCCTGATATTTATGGCATACGGAGAGTCACTCATGCAACACCTTTATACAAGCATTGCACTTGTTGCCATTTCACTCTGGCCCAGGTGCAATTTCATACTTAAATGCCTAGCTGGTACAAGGACTGGATCTCTCTCCAATTGCTTTCTCTGAGTTAAACCTGCCACCCTCTGAGATCAGAGATAGTACTGAGGTGTCCACCACAGAGGAAATGCCATCTGTAGAGAACCCAGAGCTGAAGGACTCAAGTAGGACATTTCCCTTTGAAAAAACCTACCCCTGAGTATTCGGATCACCCCATCCCGATTGTGCTTCCAAACAGTTCTGAAAACATGACTGTTCAGGACAGCATTTGTAAACAGCAGGTGACAGCATCTAGCTGGCCTTGTAAAACAGCGGTGTCCAAACTTGGGAACTTTAAGACTTGTGGACTTCAACTCCAAGAATTCCCCAGCTGGCTGGGGAATTCTGGGAGTTGAAGTCCACAAGTCTTAAAGTTCCCAAGTTTGGACACCCCTGTTGTAAAGTTACACAGGTTCAGGCCTAGTTAGTGCAGAAATCCCAGTCAATCCAAAAAAATCTACAGCAAGGAAGTATGCAATAGCACACCCTTTACAGGAAAACTGCATGATGTTATGTGAAGTTCACACAAGATTCAACATTCATTCATTCATTCACTCGCTTGCAGGATTTGTATGGCTGTCCATTTAAAAACAACTCTATGCAGTCCCAATGTGGCACAAAAGCAAATGATTTCACTATACCTTGATTGTTAAATCAAGCTTAGTTTTAAATGGTACGTTAGAACCTTAAATAGATGGAATTGGACAATCTCGACGCTCTAAGAGACACTACCTTGCCACAACACCTAGGCAACAATGTTGTCTTTGGTTTGCAACTCTCATTTACTTTTTTTCCCGCGAGGAAACAGCAGAGAGGGATGCGAGCTCAAACGGCCGCCAGCAGAGGGCGCACTACCCTCCTTCTCCGTCCCCGTCCCCCGTCCCCTCCGCCCCTTGACTTAGCATTAGCCAGCAATTTCACGCTTGGCGAAAGGCGGCGTTTGCAGAGCCCTTCTTGAGCTAGAAGCCAACTAGAATTACATCACGGGCTCAAGCGTGGAGCCGCGCAAATAAATGCAGCGGCAGCCAGGTACCAGGGCAATCCTAGGGGGGGCAAAGGCACGAGGTGAGCGACTTTGAGCGGCCAAAGTGAAAAAGGGGGCGTGAGCGGCTCAGAAAGAAGCCAGTCCCGGACGATGCACACGGAGCCTTGCAAGGTTGCACAGGCTGCTGTCCGCTGGAGCCGACCCGGCGGGGTATAAAAGCCGGCTGTGAGGCCGCCTTCTAATTCATAATCCAGCCGCAGCTAGGAGCGGGTGCCCGATGGAGCAGTGGCCAAGCCGCCTCGGATAGCTCTCCTCCGCTACGGGGAAGCAACTGAAGAAGCTCCCGCAAAAGAGCATCACTTCCCAGCCGCGCTTGGAGCTCGCCACGGAAAAAGTGGCTTCCTTCCCACCTTACTCCCTTCGGCTTGGGGTGGCTGGAGCGACCGATTTTGCCTCCGGGACTTCGGGGACTAGCAGATCGCCTTTGCCTTTCTTTCCCCCAACCTCCCACCCCCACCCCCGCGAGTTTCCTCTTTTAAAGGAGCAGGGCCTGAAAAGATCGAGTCGGTGGTTTCCATAGCGATGGGACCGAAAGTGCAGGAAATTTAAAGGCGCTGGATCCTCGCGCAGCAGACTAGCTGGTGCCAACGTGCGTGGCGGCGGCGGCGGCTCTCGCGAACTGCAAAAAAGACGGGAGCCGAATGGAAGTTTGCAGAGGACTCTCCTGAGCGGACACGACCCGAAATCCGGAGGCAGAAACAATTGCAGGGGGCACCCCGGGCTTCTGATTTTCTGCACGGGGCTGTCGCCCTTCAGGAGCACTACTACTTACTTCTAAACGGTCCTGGGGTTTTGTGTGTGTGTGTGCTGTTGCTGCTGTTGCCTACTCCATCCCGAGGAAAGGCGTTTGGGCAAGGAGGCTGCAGCCGCGGAAGGCAAGCGGCGGGGGAAGACCCTCCTTGCTTGGATACCCTCCTCACCTTCCCTTCTCCGGCCGATGCCTCTGCTCAGGCCCGCTTCTGGGTGAACCCTGTCCCCTTTCCTTTTCCCCTCCGTCCATCCATCCATCCATCCCTCTCTCCGAGCATGGATCACCTTCAGTGGCTGGTGAGGCTTTACGCGTTGGCGGTCCTCCTAGGTTTCCGACTGGAGCAGGGCGCTTGCCAGCACTATCTCCACATCCGACCGGCCCCCAGCGACAACTTGCCCCTGGTGGATCTAATCGAGCACCCGGACCCTGTCTTCGACCCCAAGGAGAAGGACCTGAACGACACGCTGTTGAGGACCCTGCTGGGCAGCCACTTCGACCCCAGCTTCATGGCCGTCTCCTTGGCCGAGGACCGCCTGGGCGGGGACGACCTGGCCCAGCTGGACCTGCTGCTGCGACAGAGACCCTCCGGAGCCATGCCCGGCGAGATCAAAGGCCTGGAGTTTCACGACGGTGGGGGTCTCCAGGCTAGCAAGAAGCACCGGCTGAGCAAGAAGCTCCGTCGGAAGCTGCAGCTCTGGCTGTGGTCGCACACCTTCTGCCCGGTCCTCTACGCCTGGAACGACCTCGGCAGCCGCTTCTGGCCTCGCTACGTGAAGGTGGGGAGCTGTTTCAGCAAGCGCTCCTGCTCCGTCCCGGAAGGCATGCTTTGCAAGCCGGCCAAATCCGCGCATCTGACCATTTTGCGGTGGAGGTGCCAGCGCCGCGGGGGGCAGCGTTGCACGTGGATCCCCATCCAGTACCCGATCATTTCCGAGTGCAAATGCTCCTGCTAAGGCGGGGCGGGCGGGGGGTGAGAGTATCGCGCGTGTGTGCCCTCCGCTCCGGTCACCGCCAACGTCCCCGTAGAAAAGAAGCAAGCCAAGTATAACACCGCGCCTCTTGTTCTCACCGAACCGTGCCGGCCGCGAAGCGTGGGGTTTGGTCGGCTTCAAGACGCTACGAAGTGCAAAAAAAAAAAAAAAGAGGAAATGGACGTTGTTGGCCTCCCCCAGTTGAACCGTTTGCACCGCTCCGGGTTGCGCGCAAGACAGGAGACTTTTTGTTGTTTTTGTGTTAAAAGACGGGCGCGCATCACGAAAGACCCGGGAGAGCGAGAGCGTTCTTGGGCGCACCGGACCCCCCTGCCCTGCAAGAGTCAGACCACCCAAACGCCTCCCGGAAGCAGGTCAGTGTTATACCGCGGACTCTTCTCGCCTGCTGTCCTTTTCAGAATGTCGATTCGCTCGGATCGTCGCAAATTGGAAGTTTTCTCCACCCACCTCCCCGTCTTTAATTTATATTCCAGGGAAAACAAAAAGCGTTTGGAGGATTTAAAAAGAGACGCTTCTCAAAACCTTTGGGGTGGTTATTATTATTATTTTTGGCAAAGACTTAAAAAAAAAAAAACAGAGGACTTTTAACATAAAACTTTTTTTTAAATTATAAATGGAAATATTTTCCATTCTTTAGGGAACAAAGTTTTCGGGCGATTTGCGTTGTGATTTTTTTTTTACGGACTTCCGAAGATGACGACTAAACGCTATTGATGACTTTAAAAGGTTTTTAAGACACGTTGTTACTGTTGTGTACATAGCGGGCTTGGTGGTGTTGTTGTTTTTTTCCCTTGGAACGTCTTTCGTCTTCTGTACGTGGAAGAGAGTTGCCTATTTATTCTTTATATTCATTCCCTTGTAGTCGAAAAGTTCAGCTCAAAATTAAAACCAACCACTAAAAGATCAAACCCTCCTTGGAATCTGTGGGGCGCGATTGGGGAGAGAGGAAGGGGGGGGCGCTGGCCGGAGCCGCGGAGGCGGCGTGCGGGGGTTATCGGGACGGCTCGTGTGGGGAAGGCACCCCCTTTTTTTCCTCAGCAGATCCACCTTCCTTGGAAGGAAATCCCGCCGGGTTGGATCGGCGCGGCTCGCCCCCCCTCCCCCTCAGCCAACCCACTCGGGAGCGGGAGAAGAACTCTGGAAAGCGCGCTGGTTTGCTTGTTTGCTCGCTTCTCCGCCGCCCCGCATTTGGCCGTCGCCCCCAGGGGAAGGCTCGGGCAGACGCCTTCGGAGAGACGGCGGCGGGAGGCGGGCCCCAGGCGGGGAGGAGGGGAGGGCGGGTGGTTGCCGCTTTGACATCTCATTTACCAGAAGCCACGTGTCTCTGACACCTACCCTCCCGGCGGCGCGTTCTTTGGCGCTCGCTGCAGACAGTCGCCTATCCCGGGCACGGCCGAGCCAGCGCCCCTCTCCGCCTATCCGCCCCCTTTTCTCTTAACCCTTCGCCTTCGGGAAGGGGAGCGATCGGCCGGCGTGAAATCGTAGCGCGCCGCCTTACCTACTTTTGCCTTGCTTTCTCCTCTCTTACACAAACTCCCCCCCCCCGCCGCCATTTTTTGGTGAGGCGAGTAAAGACAACCCTTGTTTTCTCCCACCCACCTCTCTCTCCCAGCAATGCAAACGGGCTGTGGACCGCAGCATGCCAAATGATTTGAGAGTAGCCTACTTCAGCCTAACTGGGTTACCCTGCTTGCCTCAGCAGTTCTAACTTTTGCCCTACTCGGAAAACGTTGGAAAATGTTAGCAGGTTTGGCTTTGGGTTGGTGAAGGAGGGGAGAAGCACCTGTTTTCAGGGCACCTTCCACTAGACTAGGGCCAGGAAAGCAAGGGAAGCTCTGAGCAACTTTCCCCATCAACCAAGGATGAACTGAGTCAGCACACTCGGTTTTCTGAGGGAGAGGGAGCTTTCTGCAAGCAAACTTTCCTCCCTCACAAAGGTGCTTTTTCAGGAGGACTTTCTTGCCTTTTCTTTGAAGACCTTTCGCTTCTCATCCAAGAAGCTTCTTCAGCTCTGACAGGATAGTGGGGGTTGGAATCCTGTCAGAGCTGAAGAAGCTTCTTGGATGAGAAGCAAAAGGTCTTCAAAAGGAAGTCCAGTTGCCTCCTGAAAAAAGCATCTTTGGGGCAACCATGTGACTTAGAATCTCCATAGACTTTCCTCCCTCACCTTTAGTGATCGCAGAGCCTGGTGCTGCTGGTACTTCTTTTCCAAACCAAAATAACGGGCACCTAACGGTGTGAATGCTCCAGGTGACATCACGCAGGATGCTTAAGAAAGCTGCTTTTACAGATTTCACCAATTGCTGTGGCACCTACCCCTGAGGTGCATAGGTTTGGTCTAGTACAGAAGTTGCTTCTGTTTTAGAATTGCTTCTGAAACAGATGTGGGGCAGTTAGAAATCCAGATGTTTACATGAATGTCCAGCACACGGATGTCCAACCTTTTGGTTTCCTGGGCTTGCAGTAACTGAAGAAGAATTGTCTCGGGCCACATATAAAAATATAGCTAATGTATATAAAACACAATGTTAAAAGTTTACGATACACTGCGGTCGCATTACTGGCTGCCGGGGACTGCATGCAGCCCATGGGCCATGGGTTGGATCAGGCATGGTATTCACTTTCCCTACTGGTTCACAAATGTGAGCGTGCATGCACTTCACTCACACGCGCCCCGTCCGAGCATGCGTAATTTGTTCCTATAGATGCTTTGCTTATGAAACAGCTCTGTTTTTCCTTCCTTCATCTTCAGTACTCAACCACCTACAGCAGTGACACTCAACCTTGGCAACTTTAAGATGGGTAAACCTCTGTTCTCAGAATTCCCCTGGCAGGATGCTGCGTGGGGAATTCTGGGAGTTGAAGTCCACCCTTTTAAAAGCGACCCAAGTTGAGAAACGCTGATCTACAATATTCGTTTCCACAGTTAAGAGATTGTGATCTATCTAGATCGCTTTTCTTTCGACAAAATGGTATGGGGCATCTCTCCTGCACCCTTTCTTATTAAGTATTGGCTCCAAGGAGGAAGAAAAATCCAGTTCCATGTTAAGGTGATTCCTTTGTGGGACATTTAAACACATTTTGGGGAGTTTTCCAAAATTGCCCACTCTTTGGTGATGCATATTTACTTCTTTCCCCAAGTCAGGGGTGAAATCCACTTACCTTTTCTACTGAAAATCCTGCTTTCTAGCTAATATAAATCACGTGGCACAGCTGATAGTCAGAAAAACCAGTTCAGCCGAACCAGTAGCATTTTTTTTCTACCGCTTCAGGCAAACAACTGGCATCTTTGCTAACAGTTCAGGTGAACCGGTCCGAACCGGTAGCATGTCACCCCTGCCCCATGTCAAGTTGCCCCTAGTCAAGGGAATGATTCCCAACAGCAGCAGCAGCAGCAACTCAGGAATCCTTAGCACACTGATTAAAAGCCCTCCAAGAACTTACTCTGAAGTAAAAGAAGTAAAAATGGCCCTGTGGATCAGCTTAAAATACTGTAATATTTAGGATCACCTGAGCCACACAGGGTGATCTTAGGTAAAATTTGTCTCCTCAGAACTCAAACATTAACATCAAAGCAACATGCTTTAATGAGACAACTTCCTGTAACCGATTAACCTAAGTGGATGACTACAAAGCCTCGTGCTTCTAATTCATCAAAACACATCAACAGTTTGCTTCCTTAGAACAAGTTGTCTGAAAGCCACGCCCCCAAACAGGCCTTCCAATCCTGAGCCTGCCAATTCCAGATGTGCAGCTGGGCGCTGATGATGTTGAATGGTGAGTGGCTGGAGGATAAAGGGGAAGTTTGGTCCTACGTTTAAACATTCTCTGTCTCTTTTCTTTACACACATACACACCCATGGTACAACTTTGAGTCACTGACTGGTTTATTTTAATTATAGACTCTTGAACTCCTAAAGGGAAGTTGGAGAGCAGAAATGATTTTTTTTTAAAAAAAAATCAACCCACTTCTCAATCTCTTCCAGATCCAATAATTGGAGCTCCCATTGATGAGTGGTTTAAACATTTAAGAAAGGACTGCATATTTTAACAAAAAGTGTGTTCACAGAATACATCTGACAAGTCAAAGACCTAATTGTGACAAGCATCCTAAGCTTCATTTGTTTTTAATTATTTTGTGGAGGAGCTGGGATGACTTTTGTGTTAGGTTAACGCATTTCATTTGTTTGTGATCCACCGTGTTGTATGAAGTCAGATACTGGGCTAATTCAGTAGCTAGTTTGAGTGTGTGTGTGTGGTAAGGACACAGCCTATGTTTTCAAAAGGAGGAACAGCTGATGTCTGAATTCAACAGTAACTTCTCCGTTGTTGTCTAAGCAAGATGACAAAATGTGCTTCTGTCTCTATTGGACTTCACTGTGGGATATAGATGAAAATATGAGGCCTACAATGCAAGGATAGGCAAGTTGTTATTCTGCGCACATATACACACACCCCATTATGTTTTCTAATGTATTTCCCGTAATTCCTGATCTCAAGTTATACTTACTAGGCAGGAAAGGACAAATAATTTGGGCAAAGTTGTATTGTGGGCTATATTCTCTTCAGTTGTTCAGCATGCACACTTGGACCTTTCCAAGCTTCTAATTTCTCTGAAAGCTAAACTTCTGAATTTTTCTTCTAAATAGACATCAGGATGATTAAGCTATAATTGGTTGCTTTTAGATTGTAGAGTATCTCAACTATGAGTTTGGCAACACACTGTTGCTTCTTTATCCCTCTTGTGTATCTTACCTGATATTGACATAATATACCCCGTTTCCCTGAAAATAAGATCTCCCCAGATAATAAGCCCAGTCAGGCTTTTGAGTGCATGCACTAAAATAAGCCGTCCCCTGAAAATAAGCCCTCCCCAAAAATACTGAAACACAGCAGCAGCCATGAGGTGGCCACGTTCGCCACCTCCTGCACCTCAAAAATAATAAGACCTCCCTGAAAATAAAGCCAAGTGCTTATTTCAGAGGTCAAAAGAAAATAAGACTGTCTTATTTTCGGGAAAACATAATACTAAACACACATATTCATTAAAAACAATCTGCAAATCAGTATTACAATAATCAGTGACTAGGACTTTGGCACAGCAGAAGAATTCTATGCTATTTACTGTATAAATACCCACAAATCACAACATATCTCACACACACAGTCTTGCTGATGTACACAATCTAATATACTCTATTTTGTGATCATCAAGGTTTTGGAATAAAATCAGAAAAAGTGGCACCTTTAAAAAAGTGACCTTGTATTTTGGAGAATTGCTACAGATAGAGACCAAATTGGTGTGCGAGCATTTTTCTGTATAAAACAAACTTTAAAAGAGTTTGTGAAACTCTATTGCTAATAGCATTAAGCATAGGCTCCCCTCCTGGAGTCCAAGCCTCGTCCTTTTAAATTTTCTGATGTTGAGGCATCCTTTCTCTGCTTTCCTTTCCCTTTTTTTATTGCACTTTTCCTTCCAAAAGGGGGGGAAGAGGAGGGGAGGGGGTCTACGTACCTTGACTGTTGTGGGTATTCATTAACTTCATGAACAGGAACAAGGGGCACTATTACTCATATAAAGCACCCTGCCCCCAAGACTATCTAAAGGTTCATTGTAAAAGGATTAACAGTTAAAGACCTTCATCTTATGATTCTTTCATTTAATCTGAGTGGCGCCTGAAAGACATGCTGGATGGATGATCATGTTCAGAATATTTTTTCATGTCAGATATCTCAGGATTTCAGACAGGGGTAAAGGGGTGTGATTTGCATCTTAGAAAACATTTAGGGGGTGAGGTGGGGGTGTAATCATTGATTGTTCAAGAAGGAAAGAGAAAGATCCATATAAGAGAAAAGGCACAGAGTGGAAATAAATACAAGTTCTAATCAAAATATTCTCCCCCTCCCCCCCCAAAAAAAAGTCTGCAAGCTCTACTTGTCCAAAAACTAGTAACTTCACTTTAAATATTTTGGTCTTCGGGGAACTGTCTGATGTGTGTTATCAAAACATCCATCTTTGTCCAGTGTTGCTTTGTAAAATAATAAAAGGATGTGTGAAGACTGAAGGAGACAAAGCAAAAGGCATGAAAGAAACAACTACATATTAAATTATTTAGTCTTCCTCCATAAATGTGCTAGACCACATCTCCCAGCAGACTCTGCAAACTTAACTAATACTTTGGCTATTTGCCAAAGATCCAGAAAGACTTACATTGGGAAAGATGTAGGTTTGGAGAAGGTGGGTGCCTGTGTTTTGGGGAGAATCATGCTCCAAGACCCATCATTGAGGCCTGTTTTCCTCCCCATAGAATTCTTGTGGCTGCAAGTTTAAGGGAACCAATATAAAAAGCTGAGATTTTACCTGTGAAATAGTATATTGTTCTTTCAAGCATATCCATAGTATGCAATGGTAATGCTGCACTAGATTTTCTAGGCAAAGAAGGCGGGGAACAAACTCCTGAGGCTGTTGCAGATGTTATTTTCTACACAAAATAAAATGGAAAGAAAAAAAATACATAAAAACAGTACACATAGTTCATATGGCTGGACCCTTTTATGGAATATGTAATTGGAAATCATCATAAAGTGCATCAGATTGCTCAAGAGTTCTAACAATTGCAAATAGGACATGGAAAAACAAACATATTATTTGGTTTGACCCACAGGATGTGTCTCATGTTGTTATGTCTTATTTACATATTTCTTTTGACCAATATCTTTTAAATAAATTTTACAAGTGGGGATGAGTTCTCAGATACTCATCTCTCTTTCCGTGACCTTGAATGGCTTGAATAAGATGCTTTTGCACCGCCACTCTGTGCAAATTTGTGGTATGTCATCCACCAGCTTGCTTTTTTGCAGGCAAGCCTACATAGCATCAGCAACAACAACAGCAATAAAGCTACATCCTTCCCAACCAGCATTCAGCAATATGCATTTGCAGGAGGGTAGAGGGTGTGGAGAAATATATTTATATTCATGGCTCATCGATGAATATGCTATGCAAAGGGCTGGCAGAAAAGAGTTGTGAGCCATTGAAATTTCCCTTCAGGCATAGAATTACTTCAGATGAACAACAAATGTCTTTTGATGGTTCAGCATCTTTGGGTGCCAAGGTGTTCACTTAGAACATGCAGGAAGTGAGCAAGCATAATTCTCACCCAAGCTGGTCTACAAAATTTGGAAGATAGCGAGAGCTGAAGTAATACATTGCCATTTTTTTTCCTGCAAGAACAGGGTAGAGTTGCTATTCTGTTTTTGATGTCTTCTTCCCTTCTCACTTTAGACTTTCACAGAGTGAAGCAGAAAGTGACTTAACCCCTGGTCTGCTTCTCCTATGGGAATAGGGGAAATATCAAAGCAATGATGTTCTTCCTGTTGGACCAACGTGAAGAACTCGTGAGCCTTAGTCATGCCTCATCAAGTTCAATGCATTGTATGTGACTAGCTATCACTTCTGAGTTGCAGCCGAAGGGTGGTCAGTTCACACCCATTGGGGCAAAGGGTTCTATGATTTACTTGTGGAATCCATTGAAGTGGGTATTAGATCTCAACAGCTACACTGGTAGACTAAATGAAAAGCTCTCTGCAGACCCATTGAAAGGCAATTTAAAAAAATTATCATGTTTATTCAACTCATTAGCCCTATCCCATAAGTCCTGAGAAAGTAAGATTTTTTTCAAAATTTTGCTTGATTCATTTGCTTGATTAGAAACTGGCAATTATTAGAAGCATTTCTTTTTAAATAAAAAGAATAAGCTGAGCCCTCAGCTTGGATATTTTTTTCAAAGAAACAGCACCCTCAGTTCCTAAACACCCCCAGGTGGAAATTTGGCATCCAAATGGCATTCTTGGTTGATTCTAAAGGCTGGGAAGGAAAATAAGTGATACTGTAGTCCCATGATGGCGAACCTATGGCACATATGCCACAGGTGGCAAGCGGAGCCCCCTCTGCAGGCACACGAGCCATCGTTCAGTTCAGCTCCACCGCTCATGTGCATGCGCCTCCTGCCGGCCAGCTGATTTTCAGGTCTCTGCCGCACATGCAGGAGACACACAGAGATGTGAGTCGTCCCCCCCGCAGCCCGTTTTTGCTCCCAGGAGACTGTAGGGAGGCCTATTAGGCCCAAAACGGGGCACGGTGGGGTGTGACATGCATGCATGAGGGAGCACAGGGAGATCGCGTGCACATGGTCGGGGGGAGCATGGGGGGGTGTCAAGCACACATTGCATTATGGGTGCAGGCACATGTGCTGTCACCCGCATAGGTGCACGCTTTCGGCACGTGACGACAAAGTTAGCCATCCCTGCTGTAGTCTGTAATGCATGTGGACTAGGACAATCTGTTTAGAGCTTGAATTGTGTTGGGAAACTACTGCAAAATCTGCTTCAGTGCTGCCCTGCCATAGGAAGAAAGCGGCCGTATTTTTAAGAGTTTCGTTTAAAAAGGAGGCATTTCAGTTCAAACTTTTGGCACAATTTTTTTTCTACCTAAAGTTGAGATCGCTACCATGACCTCATCCTGAATCTGTAAATCCAGCACTTGTCAAGGAAGCCAAGCCAAAGTCGCATTGGCAGGGCAGAGCAATGGCCTCCCGCTAGGCTTTGCTGGGCTAGAAATAGATGCAAAACATCAGGCCCAGGTGTACTCCCAAGTTTTCCCACCACCACTTCCAAGCCCAGCAATGTCCAGTGGGAAGTAGCAACTTGCAGAGACTCCAGGATCAGATTAGCTTCACTCCTGCTTTCAAAATTAAGTTGGAGGGCAAGCCTTTCATCACATACTTTCCCCCTACCAGTCAGGCAAGGGAAAGGAGGAAAGGAAATTTCACCCTTTGCTTTCCTGAATAGGAAAGCAAAGGGTGAAATTAGAACTTTGCTGTATCCCTGCCCCTCCCCCCTTTGAACTGAACAGGATCACCAGCCCCCTTATTAGGATGTAACACCCAACACGGCAAAGGGGTGGGAGGAAAACTTGTCTCCTAAAACAGGATTCCCGCTATAAGTTGCTGTTCACCATCATTATGTCAATAGAACAGTAATGAGGGCAGACTTTTGATTGATCCAATAATGAATCGTCTTGCTGATGGTGGAAGATGCTATAAGTCACTAGAAGGGTTCCCACCAATTTCAGTTTGACATACCAGGAGAACAGTGGTGGGATTCAAAATTTTTACTACTGGTTCTGTGGGCGTGGCTTGGTGTGGGCGTGGCAGAGGAAGGATACTGCAAAATTTCCATTCCCTCCTGATTAGCTGGGACTCGGGAGGCAGAGAATAGATGGGGGCGGGGCCAGTCAGAGGTGGTATTTGCCGGTTCGCCAAACTACTCAAAATTTCTGCTACCGGTTCTCCAGAACTGGTCAGAACCTGCTGGATACCAGCTCTGCAGGAGAAGCGGTTGGAGCAACTGAAGAGTTACCCAGTAACTATACTTGCGGGTTTTTTGAAGAGATGTACACATTCCATAACAATAAAATGGTTTTGAAATGGAAGGAATTTCAAAAACAGTTTGGAGATCTGATATAGCTAATCCACAACTTATAATCAATTGAAGTTACAATGGCACCGAAAAAAACCCTGACTTCTGATTGTTTTTCGCAGTTATGACCATTGCAGTAACCCTGTGGTCATGTAATCAAAATTCAGACACTTGGTAACTGGCTGATATTTATTGATGGTTGCCGTCTCCTGGGGGCATGTGATTGCCTTTTGCGACTTTCGCAAAGTTGATCTGGAGAAGCCAGATTCATTTAACAACCGTGTTACTAACTTAACAACTGCAGTGATTCACTAAGCAGCTGTGGCAAGAAAGGTCATAAAACGGGTCAAAACTCACTTAACAATTGTTTCACTTAGCAATGAATTTTGGGCTCAATTGTGGTCTTAAGCCAAAGACTACCTGTAGTCACAGTTAAAGCGAAGAGATTATATAGTGCGCACCAAACTTTTGAATTTATTTGATGTTGTCCTTTGAGCCCAAACTTAAGCTGTGCTTCATTATGCACAGGGGGACTATTATCTGTTGAAATAGGATTGGAGTAGAAATCAATGGCTGGAAAGTTTACCTCAGACTGATGAGTCTCTTCGAAGTTACAATTTAGGGATGTCCTGGCTCACTTTATTTAATGAAATAAACTCAGACCTAATGGTAGTTTATTGAGAGGTCCATGAAGACTGTGGCAAGTCACTTCTGTATCATGGCCGAGAAAGTTGCATGGTTGTATTCAGAGGTGGTTATTCAGCAGGTTCTGACCAGTTCTGTAGAACCGGTAGCAGAAATTTTGAGTAGTTCGGAGAACCGGTAAATACCACCTCTGACTGGCCCCACCCCCATCTATTCTCTGCCTCCCGAGCCTCAGCTGATCGGGAGGAAATGGGGATTTTGCAGTATCCTTCCCCTGCCATGCCCACCAAGCCACGCCCACAGAACCGATAGTAAAAAAAATTGAATCCCACCACTGGTTGCCTTCATGTACTGATCAGAAGCTGAATCTCATTTCAGAGCATCTTCATTTAAAGATTAACAAGGTTCTACCCCACTTAGTTTTTCAAAATAAGCCAGAGACTAAAAGCAGTAGAATTTGAAAGGCCTATGTTTTCTAAATGTTTGACAGGAGGAACTAGCATCCACACTGACATTGGGGCCTGCCATTCTGACAAGGCTGCTCTCCAACAAGCTGTGGCTGAAATGGAGTGGGGGGGGAGGGGGAGGGAAAGGCTCCCACATGGTGAGGACAGTAAACTGGAAGTTATAGTTTACTATCTCCCGGGCCTTGCTCAGGGACCCTGCACCTACTATTTGGATGAACTGTGATTCTAAATTAAACAGCTCTAGGGTTTTACTTGAGGGATGTGGTGGCTCAGTGGCTAAGATGCTGAGCTTGTCGATCAGAAAGGTTGTTAGTTCGGCGGTTCAAATCCCTAGCGCTGCGTAACGGAGTGAGCTCCAGTTACTTGTCCCAACTTCTGCCAACCTACTAGTTCAAAAGCATGTAAAAATGCAAGTAGAAAAATAGGAGCCACCTTTGGTGGGAAGGTAACAGCCTTTGGCATTTAGTCATGCCAGCCACATGACCACGGAGACGTCTTCAGACAGCGCTAGCTCTTCAGCTTTGAAACGGAGATGAGCACTGCCGTCTAGAGTTGGGAACGGCTAGCACATATGTGTGAGGGGAACCTTTACCTTTTAGAGTTTTACTAAAATGGGGCAAAAGATAACCTGGGCACCAAAGGCAGGGGTACAAATGACATCTGATTAAATCACTTGATATAATTAGTCTTAGCAGATAACGAAGGCTGTCCCCTTACGATCTAGCATGCATTTGACTTTCTTGTCTTTTGAGCAAGTGTCCATTGAACTGAACTCCAGTAGAACTGAGGTTTTGTTTCCTTCATGATCATTAACCTCACCTCCATCTGCCCACACAGGTATTTAAGGAGGAGGAGGAGAATTGTTGATGGAACTTGGTTCAAATCCTGAATCCTACTGTCACTGAAAGAAAAAAGAAAACGTATTTTGCCCAGAATTGACCTTGATAATAAGTAGACGTATTCCTGTGCAGTCTCTTGGCTGAGGCTTTGCTCTTCAGGAGCTAGAATCCATATGCTAGATAATGGCAGAGACAGCGCTAGGAGGGCGAACAGAATTATGTCTTAGGCCTACACACACTTGCCACAGCTACCTCCTACTTTAATAAAGCACCTGTGTGTGTCAAAAACCGATTTCCCTGAACTCTTACACTAGCAGGAAGGTGTTGAGCTTTACTCCGCTTGCTTACTCCCACTCTCCGGTGTAGGCACACACAGCAGTGAGGAAGATAAAACAGGAACTCATTACAACTTCAAATCCACCATGCCGTTAAGTCCAAATAAGAAGAGATTGAGGGGGGTGGAGGAAAGGAGGTGGCCCAGGACTACTAGTTTCCAAAGGATAATATAAAGAGCTTTTCACCTCTAGGCTGCTGGCTCCACTCCAGCAGAGGCAGTTAAGAGAAAGCGACCAACATCTCATGCCTGCTCACTGGGCTGGACAAAGTGAGTTGTAAGCCTCAGTATGAGTCCAACTAGACAAGGATCTGCATCACAAAGGCAACGCATTAATCAACATGCTTGTTGTCAGCTTCAGAAGAACAGCCAGAGATAAAAGGGGGGGCACAGGGAAAAGAATGATCTCGCCACCCTTTCAGGGACCCCTGGCGGACAAGTCAATGCCCACGTGGAAACCGGGCAGCAGGACGGGAAGCCAGGAGGCGCCAGGTCTCAAGAGGCTGAAGTGCCCCAGCTGTTGAGCCAAGTGTGTTTCTTCCTTTGTGCCAGCCCTTGGCAATTGTCAGGAAACGAGCCAAAGACTTTATTTTAAGTCAGAGCTGCTGGTAACTGGTATTATCTTCTTTTCGGCCACTTCATTTATGCATCAGTTCAGCCCAGCCAAAAAGAATCCCAGACGGTGCTGTTGTAAACTTGGTGGAAGTTTATATGCCTCCCATCCTTTTAATTGGTGTTTTAGCATTGTAAAATGCTGTCATATTCTTTCTACGCTGTGGCGATTATGCCCATAGAATGACAGAGAAGGAATTTCAACAGTGGGCAAGGAAATCCCAAAATCTTCATTTTGAGATAACTGCAGGGATAATGTATAATACTTACATAACGATCTGGGCATAGCTAAAGCACCTTGCCTTATGGCACAGCACCAAGAGTAATACTTGCTTCGGAGCCCAGTTTGGAGATTTGGAAATCTGAAGCTTCAAACCAGTTAAAATCGGAAGAGCACATTGCAACACATCTGCATTTTTTGACAAAATAGAATGCTACCGGTCCCTGTTGTGGAGCAGGCTGAGAGGATGGTCCCTGCCAAGGATTTAGAACTAACTCCTTTATGTTCAGATGTACTGCGGGGGGGTGGGTATCTGTATTTTCATCATTTGATCGAAAAATTTGAAATCAACCTAGCTGCCTCCTGCATGGGGATGACTCCTGCCAAATTTCAGATAGGTACGCTTAAGTTTCTGTTCAAAGGACTTTAAATTCAGGCTAGGGAATGCTTCTAAGATAAATCTATGAAAGATCTGTTGGTCTGAAAGGACATCATTCTTCCCTGAAACTAGGGCAAGGAATATAGTACAGGTAGTCCTTGAGTGACCTGCCCACTTAACAGTTTTTAGGCCTGCAAAATGTAAGTAGATTAATAGGTACCACTTCAGTAGGAAGGTAACAGTGTTCTATGCGCCTTTGGCATATAGCCAGGCTGGCCACAGGACCATGGAAATTTGGCCAACACTAGCTCCTTCAGCCAAGAAACAGATATGGGTACTGTGCCCTAGAGTCAGACATGATTTGATGGAAAACCTTTACCTTTTAACTCCTTGACATACAACCATTCATTTAGCAATTGTTCAAAGTTACCACGGTATTGAAAAAAGTGACCTATCACTCATCCTTACAACTGCCTCAGCATCCCCATGCTCACATGATCAGAATTCAAGTGTAGAGCAAGCAGCATTTATGGTTGCAGCATCTCGGGGTCATGTGAAACAAAACGAACAAAATATTTAAAAAGTTATGATGTTTATGTAGTTACTTAAACATCTAAATTATATTAAAGTAACCAAAAAATCTTTATAATCCCCAAGGCATGTAATGAGCACCCTTAATGTTTGGAAATCGAAAGTTGAAAAATTTGACATGCCCTAAATTGTGATAGCTATTTGCAACCTATCTAGTTGGCTTTCAGGAAGCATAGTCAAGGGGGGAGGGGGAACCAGATTCACTTAACGTCCATGTGATTCATTTAACAACTGCAATGATTCATATAACAATCAGGGCAAAAAAAGTCATAAATCAGATAAGACTCACTTAACTTCCACCTTGGTTAGCAATGGAGAGTCTGGCCACAATTGTGGTTGTAAGTTGAGGACTAATTGTATCAAAGTATGGGTTAGGGCAGTGGTGGGCAACCTTTTTTTTCAACTGAGCCAAATCTCGCCAAAACCACGATTGAAATTTATTTTGAGAGCCACATTTTTAAAACCGAAAATACATAGGATGGTACACTGTTTTTAGTTTCAATAAACTCTGGCATTTGAAGCACGCAAGTCTTAAAGCTGTCAAGTTACAAGATCCTTGCATCCCTAACCCTTTAGGAAAAAACCCCCAAGGGGTCTTCAAACCTGACAGCTTTAAGACTTGTGGACTTCAACTCCCAGAATTCCTCCTCCAGTCATGTTGGCTCAGAAACTCTGGCATTGAAGCATGCAAGTCTTCAAGCTGTCAAGTTGCAAGACCCTTGCACCCCTAACCCTTTAGAAAAAAACCCCAGGGTCTTCAAACCTGACAGCTTGAAGACTTGTGGACTTCAACTCCCAGAATTCTGAGAATTGAAGTCCACCAGTCTTAAAACAGCCAACTTTGCAGACCTCTGTGTTAGCCCAAAGCCTGGCGCTGGGCGGGCCTTGCTCCCCCATTGGTGGAGCCCCAGGAAGCGAAGAGGGAGAAAAAGAGACGGAGGCCAAGGAGCTTCTCCCCCCCCCCGCAAAAATCTTATCAGGGAGCCGGCGGGCAGTAGCAAATTAGCTGATCACGCTGATTAGCGTGATCGGCTAATTTGCTTCTGCCCGCCCGGCTCCCCGGTTAGATTTTTGCTGGGAGGAGGCGGGGGAGAAGCTCCTTGGCCTCCGTCTCTTTTTCTCCCTCTTCGCTTCCTGGGGCTCCACCAATGGGGGAGCAAGGCCCACCCAGCGCCAGACGGGGGAGAAGCTCCTTAGCCTCCGTTTCTTTTTCTGCCTCCTCGCTTCTCGTCCCCGCCCGACTTCAGGATCCTCCCTAATCATTGTGGGTCGAAAAGAAAAAAGGGAAAGGGGCGCTTGTTTTGAAGTGCCCGAGAGGAGGGAGGGGAGCGGGCGCCCGGCACACAGAAGAGCCACATTAAAGTGTGTAAAGAGCCGCATGTGGCTCGTGAGCCGCGGCTTGCCGACCACTGGGTTAGGGAAGAAGTGGAAACGTGTTGCTGAGGAAGGTTGGGATCAGTCTTGATTCATCCCAAAATCAAGAGGACCAACTTCAAATTGGACAGAGGTCAAAGTCCCACCAAGTTTTAAGAAGAATAGATATTTGTGAACTTAAAGCCAGTGGATATTTGAAGAACATTTCTTGGGTGTAACAGTTTACTCAGGAGCTTACATCTGGAAAGGTACCTTTTTCTCAGAGATTTCCAGGTAACATCTGGAGAATGTATGAACCCAGTAGCTCAAACAAGGCATAGGGGACCAGTTTCCTTTCTAGGGCCTGGCCTTATTATACTCTTCAATTTGCCTTTCCTGCATATATCTGAGTTTGATCCTTGGTCTGAATTTTCTTTGGGAACCTGTCTTGGCCCATTGCTTTTTTACTTTTCTGAATCTTACACCTTATTTGGGAGAATTGTCTACTGACTCTGCTATTATTGATTTCATGTCTCCATGACATGGCTATAGCCCAGCTGTCAGATTTCTCGGGCAGCTGACTCAAATACAAAGTCATCCTTTTCCCCAGGGACAAATCACAGGCTTCTTAATAAGATTTATTGAAGTGGAAAGGTTAGCGCCACAAGAATTTCAATAATGGAATTTAGTTCCTATTTAGAACCAATTTCTCTCTTAAGTTAACAGGATGGAGCCATTCATAATTTACTGCGAATTAGCAAGAAGGAGGGTCTTGAAATAATAATGGGTAAGCCTGCAAGTTACAAAATCATCTCTGGAACCCTTATAGAAACAGGTTGGAGGACAGGAAGTTCATCTTCCTTCCTTCCTACTTTTTTATTGGGTTGACTCTCCAGCAGGTTGGACTGTCTCCCAAAGAATTAAATTGTGTTGCTACAGAGTGGCAAGTTCAAGAGATGAATAAACGTATTTCCTGGATGATGTTGGCCTTCTATTATAAAATCCCCTGTCCAGGAATCTCATAAGGAAAATTAAACAACAAAATTAAGCTAACCAAGGCTTGAATAGCAAAACAAAACCAAAAAACCCAAAACCAATGAATGCCTCATACTTGCTGGACAATGTTACTAACTTTTGGTTAATCGTTGTAACCTGACAATATCTTGTCAGAATAAGTAGAAGGAAACCCTTCTGAGATCCTGAGGTACTAAAAGTTGCTTTCACTGTGTGCTTCATGATGGTGAATTTTGAGTTCGTGGGAAGTGGATTTTCAACTCCCTCCAGCCACAGAGGAGACCAAGAATGTAAGTGCTAAGGCTATGGAGTTGGTAACAAAATGTATAGTATTTAAGAATGGAGAAAGGGCCCAATTTATATCCAGGCTGAGGAATGACAAGGGAAAACTCTTCCTTCCTTCCTTCCTTCCTTCCTTCCTTCCTTCCTTCCTTCCTTCCTTCCTTCCTTCCTTCCTTCCTTCCTTCCTTCTCTTTGATAAAAGACGTAATATTTTTGGAAATACCAAAGCAATAGGAAAAAAATGTCTCCTCCCCAAATTTGAGAAAAATGGAAATAAACATATGCCACATTTATTTATAGCGCTTTTATAAATATAAAGTCACTAGGTACTGACTATAATGTGAATTGTGTATAGTTTGGTTTACACATAAAAGTGTGTTAAATGTATATCTGAATCTACTTGCAATGTTTGCCCAATTGTTGCTGAACTCTAAGGAACATACCATCTCTTCACTTTTGCCTTTTTAGGAAAGATAGGCCAGAAAAAAGATAATGAAAATGGGGGGGGGGGAGTCAACATTGGTGTAAAATAAAAAAATGTTATGAATACTGGAGTTTAGGGAAAAGTATATATCCAAATCAGCTGATTCTACACTTTTCTTTTCTAAATGCTTACTTCTTAGAGCAAGAAAACGTTTCTTTCAAAAGAGAGTCAGTCTGGGTAGAAATAGAGAACCATGATTCCTAGTCCTGCCTTAAGCCAGCTGTCCCAGTTTTTGGGATAGTCCCACTCTTTCAGCCAAACCTTACAAGGCTGTTGTGGGAAAAAATAGAAGCATTAGATCTGTAGGCTGCCTTGAGTTCAACAAAAGATAAAAAGGAGATAAAAATTCAATAAAAAGATGTTAGGAATCTGTTGGATCCTAAGCAGGTAATTCTAATGTTCAACTAGTACTTCCTCTCAAATCACACATTTACACACACATACATATACATACATTTACAATATATAATACACAGACACAGACACACTGTATTTTTCGGAGTATAAGACGCACCTTCTCCTCCCCTAAAAGAGCATGGAAATGTTGGTGCATCTTATACACTGAATACAGCCGTTTTTGGCCTCCTGAAGCCCCGCCCCTGCATTCCAATTTTGTGAAAAACGGGCCACTTTTTAACCAAAACCGGGGGTGTTTTTTCCTTTCCCCATCCCCCAGGAAATCCCCTTCATTTTTGCCTTACCCCAGCTCTGTTGAAGCCTTCAGAGTGCTCCTGGGGCTGGAGAAGGCCAAAAAATTTTTTTCTTACTTACCTCTTCAAAATCTTGGTGCATCTTATACACCGGGGCGTCTTATAGTCCGAAAAATACATTGTATGTATGTGTATTTTTAATCCATTCTGGACTTCTAGAGCTGCCCTTGATACAGAAAACATTTGCCCATTAGCAATTTTATCTCTTTGCCTTAGGACTTCAGAGTGGCCTCAGTCATCACCAGACAGAAAAACATTGTGGAAATTTTTTTTTGTATTTTTTTTTGTATCCCACCATTATTATTTTTACAAATAACTCAAAGCAGCAAACATACCCAACACACCTTCCTTCTCCTATTTTGTCCACAACAGCAACCCTGTGAGGTAGGTTGGGCTGACAGAGCCTGAGGCAAGACTAGAACTCACAGCCTCCTGGTTTTTAGGCCTTTTACCTTTTAGGTACTTTAATCATTAGATCAACCTGGCTCCCCATTTCTTCATTAATGCAGCCTAAGGAACTTGAGATTCTTAAAAGGAAACAAAAATAGGAGTAGGAAAGGGCTTTGAGTCTTAGCTCTGAAAAAGTGACATTTTAATCCCCACCTAATTAACAATCTGAATTAAGGTGCCCTTCTTTTTTTTTTCCTCCTGACTTTGCTGCATTTAAGTAAGGAACGACAGGTGCAATCATGATTTTGTCTAAATGGTACTAGTTGAATTTGGCCGCAAAGGAAGGGGAGAGTAGGAAATCTCAGAGTTTCTTTCATTAACCAAGTACTTGAGATTTTTGAAGTCGAATTGTGGGAGAAAGTCAGGCTGACAGATGCCCCCATTCCTATAAACAGCTTGGGTGTCCCAAGGATGATTGTTTAAAGCTAACCAGGAACAGCTGAGTGTTGGCTGTATATATGTTAAACAATCCCCCCACCCACCCACTCGCTCCTTTGGCCATTAAAAGCGTGGCGTGTGGCACATAAATGAAACACGTTCGGAGCTTATTGAAGCTTTCTTTCAGCAAAGGAAACAATGCGGAGCTGCCTTGTTTAATCCTCCTTCTCTAACAAAGCCAAGACTTTGAGGCAGACTCATTCTTATCAGGCTCTTCCAAGCCGCCCTTGTGCCAAACAAGATGCTGCGGTTCGAGAGAGATTGTTTTTCCTTTCTTATGTGTTGCCAAATGGCAAGAAAAGAATATAAAACCTAATGAAGTGTTGCAAGTTCAGCCCCGTGTTACATGGTCCAAACGATTCCAAATAAAAGCCCCTCTCGTAAGCCCCTAGCAAGCCTAGCCACAACTGCTTTTCCCTGCCTTCCTTTAAGCCAGGATCAAGTACAGGTAGTCCTCGACTTACGACCACAATGGGGCCCAAAATTTCCATTGCGGAGCAAGTTGAGTTTTGTCCCTTGTTTTACAACCTTTCATGAATCGCGGCAGTTATAGGATAGCCTTAATTGCCATTGTGCATCTTCTATACGAGGAAATTGGTTTTAGCCTGACTGGTGCAATCCATGGCAAAAAATACAAACAACATAAATAGTATAAAGGATAAACCCTATGCAAGTAATTAGGAAAAGAAAAAGAAAGAAAAAGAAAAACTAGTCGTACGTTTCCATGTGTGCGTGGAGTGATTGTGGTTGTGTTTAAGAGTGTGACAGCCCAAAGATAGTAACTATTTTTAAACCTAGTTGTTAAGTTAGAAGCATGGTTATAAAGTGACTCTGGCTTTCCCATTGACTTTGCTTATCAGAAGGGCACAAAAGGTGATCACATGACCCTCTGGAACACTGCAACCGTCATAAATACGAGTCAGTTGCCAAGTATCCAAATTTTTGATCAGGCGGCCACAGGGATGCTATAATAATAATAATAATAATAATAATAATAATAATAATAATAATAATAATAATAATAATAATACTTTAATTTATAGACTGCGCCCTTTCCTTGACAGGACTCGGGGCGGTGTACAGTCATATTAAAAACAATGTGGATACAAAGATATAGATATACATAGATAGGCGGAGGAGGTAGGATATACACTGTACAATAATGGATTAAAATTCGAATAAACATTAAAAATTACCCTTAAAAACTACCCCAAAATAAGATGTTTGCCAGGAGGTTGAAATTGGGACTATAAATCAGCTAGGCCAGCTAATTGGAACAGGTGGGTCTTAAGTTTCTGTCGGAAGGAGCGGAGGCTTTAATCGCTGTAAGCTTGAAAAACAGTGATGAGTCACTTTTTTCAGTGCCCTTGTAACTTAGAATGATGACTAAATGAATGGTTCTGAGGCAAGGGCTGCCTGTGCTGTGGGGTTTTCCCAATGTTAAAGATTGCAACTGCCCTGGCCTGCAAAAGGATTCCCTTGCTTCGAGGCTGCCTTCATAGGCATGTTATACAAAGACCTACCAGGAAATGGTGTTCCTAATAAATGACTGGTTTTCTTTGAAACTTGGCTTGAGGCTCATGAATTAATTAGGCCACTTTTTGGAAACCTGACAAATGGACTTTATGAGCAATAGAATTGAACAGCCCTCCTTAATGATTTGTCTCCCCACAATTTGTGTGTTGTTGAACCTCCCACAGGGCAGCAAGGAGGAGTAAATATGATCTGAGAACCTAACAACTCCCATGCTGTGTCACCTCAAAAGCCCTCTTAGTCAAAGGTCCTGTTCTCCCTATAGACCAGGGGTGTCCAAACTTGGGAACTTTAAGACTTGTGGACTTCAACTCCCAGAATTCCCCAGCCAGCCATGCTGGCTGGGGAATTCTGGGAGTTGAAGTCCACAAGTCTTAAAGTTCCCAAGTTTGGACACCCCTGCTATAGACCAACCGTATCTTGGCCGCTTTTGAAGGCACTTGTCCTTTCCCCTTGGAGCTCCACAATAGCTAATACTCGGTGGCTAGCAGTACAGCAATTTGAGCTCCAAGATAGCCCTCCAAGTAGTTACGACCTGCTCTGTTTCACTGGGTTTAAAAAGGGCTTGTATCTATAACCTGATGGGCAAGACTAGACAGGGTTTATAACAGTATATGGGAATAATCTTAGGAGACAGGAGGAGGAGCTGCAGACGAGACAACGGTCATGCAAAAGATATTGCAGTCCATAGAAATAGAGGAGACATAAGCAATGTTTCAAAGGGATATGGTGGCTCAGTAGCTAAGGCGCTGAGCTTGTTGATCAGAAGGTCAGCCAGCAGTTCAGTGGTTCGAATCCCTAGCGCCACATAGCGGAGTGAGCTCCCATTACTTGTCCCAGCTTCTGCCAACCTAGCAGTTTGAAAGCATTTAAAAATGCAAGTAGAAAAATAGGAACCATCTTTGATGGGAAGGTAACAGCGTTCTGTGCGCCTTCAGCATTTAATCAGGCTGGCTACATGAATACGGAGATGTCTTCAGGCTTTGGCTTTGAAACGGAGATGAGTCGGAAATAACTAGCACACATATGCGGGGGGACCTTTACCTTTAAGCAATGTTTCAGAAGGCACCCTGCCTAGTTTTCTGAGGAGTAAAAGCAAAGAAGCAGAGAAATTCCTTCAAACTTGAAAGATCCTGGTCGCGTAACCTTATAATGAAGTGGTAGTTGTTGTGTTTCTTGTGTGGATGATCTCAAAGAGATTACAGGGTCTGACTCATCATTTTGGATCAGTAAAAAATAATGAGCTAACATAATCTAGATAAAATTATTCTATCAGTACAACATGAACACTATTAGATAGTTTGCAGCAGGTAAGTAGCTCCAAAATCCTCAATAGGAAGATGAATTTGTAGGCCGCCATTCAGGAAAAGGCCTGGCCCATTGGAACAACAGTTCTTTAGACCCATGGATATATTCAGAACTATATTCTGCAGAGCTACAGTATGCATAGGAAGAGACGGGAAGTATTCTTGTCACAATGAGACCTTATGTTCCCCTCATTTATAATCAACTAGCTGATAACCCGGCATTGCCCAGGTATTTGTTTATAGGGGGGAAATGTCCAGACCAAATGTAATTTCTAATGTTGGATTTTCCCCCTTACTGGAGGGAGCCCCCTTATGGAGTACTGTGGAGCTGTTATCATGGCAGCTCCACTGCACTACACAGTAGAATCCATTTTACGGCAGTACAGTAGAATCCATTTTAAGACACAACAGGCTGTATCTTAACAGAACACCCCCCCAGGGGGGTTTAGGAGTGTCTTACCCCCACAGTATTTGTTTCCAGAGGGTAAGTCATCTGTGTACCAAGTTTGGTTGAAATTGCTGAAGGCTTTCCAGAGTTATGCTGGAAGATGCACACACACAGCCGTTGATAGATAGATAGATATATACTTTAGTATTATAAGCAACATTCTGACTTAAAATGATAGGTAGGTAGGTAGGTAGGTAGGTAGGTAGGTAGGTAGGTAGGTAGGTAGGTTGGTTTCTGTTTCTGTGCCAGCACTAATGTCTTATTAAGATGTTCACACACAATAACCAGAGGATGCTATCAATGTTAACCATGAGGAAACGTTGGAGATGGAATCGTTCATATGTATATGTGAGTTTGAGTGAGTCTACACACACACACACAGACACAGACACACACATGGACATACTTAAACAGAGCCATTCTTACAAGTTACTCCAAGTTGCTGAATTTAGAAATCAGTGGCTCCATTAATTATCCCAAGTTTTATTTCTCCCCCTTACAAATAAACAAACAAACATGTGTCTGAATTCTGGCACAGAGCAGTAGAACCAATTAGAGATCTATTACACAGTATCAGAAACAAGCTGGCTTTTCTTTAACAAGGTGAACACACTGTGACTCTTGTGATGGACGCAGAATGCAAACATTTCTTGATCGCTGGCGAGTTTCAGTTTGAACCATGAGTGAGTTCTTTCTGAGGGAGAAAGAGAGGCGGTCAACAGTTCTCACCACAGATTCTCGGCTGGAGATAGATAATACAAGCTGTGTATGGTTGGAATGGGAGTACGACAAACAGAGTCTATTCTTTTACACTGAGATCTCTGCTCAGGCCAAGACAGATTGAACGTGACGATAGATGGGGATTAGAAGTTGCAGGATATTATTGCCAGGGAGAGGACTACCTCCACGCAAATAGAAATTTGCGAATTTTCATTATAATTCTATATTTGGAGAACTGAACTGACTGGAAAGAATGTGAGCTTCTAACTAAATCTAAGCAGCAAATATTGCCTTCAATTATCTTTATAACAGTGATTACACTGTGTGTGTGTTAAGCAGTAGACTAAAGCTCCAGAAGAGATATTTGTAGTAGAAAAAAATGATTAAGGTTCCCATTATATAGGATGCCAAATACAAGGCCTCCATAGTGAATGTTGTCCTATTTGGCCCTTCAGTTTAGGAAGAGATGCTAGATTTTTGAGAGCATTCCCCAAACCAAGAAACCCAGATCAAGGTATAAAAAAAAATATATTCTGATGGACCTTTAATGTGCAACTAGACAACCCATGCCTTGTTGCAGAGGTGGGTTGCTCCAGGTTTGGCCCGGATCGGTAGTGGAGGTGGCGGGAGGCTCCGCCCACCTGCCCGAACACTTCTGTGCATGCGCAGAAGTGTCGTACAAGCGCACATGCGAGCACAAGAGAACCGGTAGTGCCAGGATTTGCAACCCACCTCTGCCTATTGGATCCTTATTTCAGATATATTTCCTTACTTATATGAAAAAACAGAAAGACCATAGATGGGCAAAAAGGCAGTGGGAGCTGGAGAACTTCTTGCCAACTTCCCCATTGAGTTTTTTTGTGGAAAGCTGACAGGAAGCATCAGAAATCAATCAATCCTTCCTCCCTCCCTCCCTCTCTTGAATTCCAGCAGGCTTCCCCATTTACTTTCTTATGGGAAACTTGCAGGGACAAAGTCAGTGGGGAAACCAGCAGGTATGTGGCTGCTAATGGGTAGGGAAGAGAATGAGGAGGCTGTGGGGAGGGGGAGATGAGGAAGCTGCTTAGGGTACACAAAAGATAGTACATGGTTTGAGCAGGGTGTGTAAGTGTGTGTCACATGGGTCGATTAGGGCATGCAGGGGGGGAGTAGTGCAGTCAAGAAGGGTGCCTGGGGGTCACGGATATGTATATAAAATCCTGCAGAGGGCAAGTAGGGGGCATGAGGGGGCAGCTCCAGTCAAGAAGAATGCATGGGGTTTGCAGGGCTGTGTTAGAAGTGCCTGACTGGTCATGGACTATTAAATGGATAATGCAATCAGAGAAAATTTATGAAACCTCCAAAAAACTTTAATAGCAAACGGACATTGCTTTTCTTTTCTTTTAATTGTCTTTTATCCAAGTGGGGAACCATCTGTTTAGGGAGAAAGACCCAGAACTGAGCCACAGCTTGCTAAATTTGTAAATGTTCTGTTTCATGCTATATCCCTCAAATTCATTAAGTGTGTTTCTAGGGCAACCATGATTATTATTCATCTCTCTTGATTCACTCCCTCCCATAGCTAAGCGGGGGCTGCTGTAGTGTTTACTCTCACACTGTGCACTCTTTCCAGTTTCTGGTTCCAGTAACAACAGAAATGGTTCCTCCTGATATTAAGGGATGGATTCTGGATATGAGGGTGTTATCTATTTTTGAAAAGTTTTAGGTTCTAAAACTGGGAAGATGAACCAGTATGTTTCTATAGGTTTATTTAACGATAAGCTTAAGGATGAAATTAATTTTATACAGATAACCAAATAGACATTATATAGATTCCCCCCCCTTTTTTATTTTGGCCTTATGTTTATCACCATATCATTCTTTTTCTCCGCCTGTAACCACTACATTTTATGTGTTCAGGTTTAAGTCCACTCTTAATTACCACAACTGGGATTGGGAATTCTGTTCTTAAGTGCCATGGTTGTTAAGTGAGAAATTACGTGTCTGCAGGTTTACACTGAGGTAACATAATCACAATGTAAACCCCATCTTTGCAATTTTACTGCTGGCTTCTCTGTAGTATCTGCTTATCAGGACCCAGCTGTGAAGTGTGCAATTGGCAATTGTGTGACCATCATACACTGTGATATAAACACCCACCAATTGTAGCAAAGTCTACAATTTTTGATCACATGACCACAGGGATGCCGCAATGGTCCTAAATGTGAGAACTGGTGGCAAAATTACTTTTTCAGCATCATCTTAATTTTGAACAGTCACTAAACAGGGCAGCCATTGAGTGATTGCAGGTAGTCCTCAACTTATAACAGTTCATTTAGTGATCAAAGTTACAAAGGCATTGAAAGGCGTGATCGTTTTAAATAGACAAGAATAGTATCCAATTGCACAGGTAGCATATTCCATTTAAAGCAGGGGTGTAAAGCTCAAGGCCCGGGGGCTGATCTAGCCCATGGGGTGCTTAGGCCTGGCCCAGGGACTGCCCTGGAAACAGCAAAAGACCGGCCCACAGTGCCTCTGGCAGCAAAAACAGAGCTAGGGAGTGCCCTCCCGAACTCCGTTTTCACCGGCAGAGGGTTGCAGGAGGCTATCACAGCCATAAACGGAGCTCAGGAGCCCATTTTTGCTGGCAGAGCGCTCAGGCCATCACAGGCGCCCTGACACGAGTGACATCAAGCTGGCCATGCCCCCCCCCTCAAAGTCAAACACAACCCTGATGCAGCCCTCAATGAAATCAAGTTTGATACCTCTGATTTAAAGTCTTTTCAACAACAATGAAAGGTGTGGATTTCAAGAAAGAGAAAAGAAACAACATATATTTTGCAAAAAGTAAAAAAATAAAATAAAACAACCCACAACAGGACCCAGCTGAACTCAAACCTATGACACTTCATGAAAGGAGGATCACAGCAAAAAGTGGACAACTCCCCACAGAGGTACTTTTCTAGATGATTGTCTAGTAAATTCAGTTTTTAGCTCTACACCTGAAGGCTTTGGCAAAACACTTTAGGTTAAGGCTAACAGACCTGGACTGTAAAACTTCCTACAACCTCAAAAGAGTGGACAAATTTCACAAATTTCATTGAACCCATTATGAAATATCTATCATCTGGCATATGAACTTCTTCAGGGTGGGGTGGCGGAATATATTATAAGTTCTTATGTGGCTACCAAATTTTGTGCCCAATTTCTGCTATGACGTTTTGCATGGTTTTGTTTACTGCTTTAGAGCCAGAGTCTCATTTTTATGAATTGTTGTTGTCAGTTGCGAAGTCATGTCCAATCCATCATAACCCCACGGACAATGTTCCTCCTGTCCTCTACTATCCTCTGGAGTCCATTTAAGCTCACGCTTCAGTGACTCCATCCAGCCACCTCATTTCCATTCTCATTTTTGGGAATATTGAAACTATTGAGAATTTGATAGGCTCTGGTTAATAGTTCATGTAAAGGCTGCATTTGTCAGAGAAGCAAGTCTTTTTTCTCAACTGTTGCTTACCAGTATTTTTATAGTCATGTTTCTTTTCCTCATTTTTCACGTTGCTGCTCAATTATAGTTCCCTTATTGCCACTCCATTACAGTGCTGTATCATAAGGTTAATTAATCATTATGGATCTTGACGAGTTTCTATACAGTATATGGAGTAAGTGGAAGATTACCAGAGATGATAGAGCTATATATCTTAATGTTCTGTTCTGTACCTGAATGCTGAGCCCTGCTTTTCTTTCAGTCAGAAGTAGCAAATAGTGCTGAAGATTGAATTATTAGCCAAATGAGATTTTATACATTTAGTACAAGAGGCTATCACTGGACCAAGTGGCAAAATATTCCGCACTGGTCCTATAACCAACTTAGAATAATATGAGTACAGAGTTTGGATTATACTGCATAATGTGTGAACTGTGCATTAGGGGGAAAAGTGAACTGTTTATAGAAACACCAAATATAAAGGTTGGAAGGAATGGTCCAGTCCAATAATGCTGAAATCCTCTAAAGATAGTCATCAACTTACAACCATAATTTATTATACAATACAATACAATACAATGATAGAGTTGGAAGGGACCTTGGAGGTCTTCTAGTCCAACCCCCTGCCTAGGCAGGAAACCCTATAGTACTGTTTCAAACAAATGGCTATCCAACATCTTCTTAAAAACTTCCAGTGTTGGGGCATTCACAAGTTCTGGAGGCAAGCTGTTCCACTGATTAATTGTTCTAACTGTCAGGAAATTTCTCCTCAGTTCTAAGTTGCTTCTCTCCTTGATTAGTTTCCACCCGTTGCTTCTTGTTCTACCCTCCGGTGCCCTGGAGAATAGTGTGACTCCCTCTTCTTTGTGGCAACCCCTGAGATATTGGAACACTGCTATCATGTCTCCCCTAGTCCTTCTTTCTCTTAAGCTAGACATACCCAGTTTCTGCAACCGTTCTTCATATGTTTTAGTCTCCAGTCCCCTAATCATCTTTGTTGCTCTTCTCTGCACTCTTTCTAGAGTCTCCACATCTTTTCTACATCGTGGTGGCCATTATGTTGCTAAGTGAGATATTTGTTAAGTCATTTTTGTGCCCTTTTATGACCCTTTTTGCCATGTTGTTAAGTGAATCACTGTAGTTATTAAATTAGTAACAAGGTTTTTAAGTGAATTGGGCTCTTCCATTGACTTTTCAAAAGGTTGCAAAAGGGGATTGCATCACATTGCAACCGTCATAAATATGAATCAGTTGCCAAGTGCCTGAATTTTGATCACATCACCATAAGGATGCTGCAATGGTCATAAGTGTGAAAAATGGTCATAAGTCACTTTTTTCAGTGCCGTTACTTCGAACGGTCACTAAACAAACTATTGTAAATTGAGAACTACCTCCACTGCAACATCTTGGAGAGAGAGCCACCCAATCTGATTCAACATATCCAGCAAGATAATCAGCCACTTCCTCTATATAGATATACATATACACTTTAGTATTATAATCAACATTCTTAATTAAAATGATAGATAGATAGATGATAGATAGATAGATAGATAGATAGATAGATAGATAGATAGATAGATAGATTGATAGATGATAGATGATAGATAGATAAACATGATAGATAGATAGATAGATAGATAGATAGATAGATAGATAGATAGATAGATGATAGATAGATAGATAGATAGATAGATAGATAGATAGATAGATAGATAGATAGACAGACAGACAGACAGACAGACAGACAGACAGATGTGTGTGTATTTGATTATAATATTAAAATCTAATACAAATTAAAGGGGGGAAAATAGAAAGGAGTTTTAAAACTATAAGGAAAAAGAAGATTAAAAAAGAGAAAATAATATAATAAAGAAAAATGAAATATATATAAAGAAGTGGTTTCCAACTTTCATCCCAATAAGTTTAAACAAATTTAGCAACTCTTCACCCTCACCTTCACCCCATCTCACATCCCCGTAAGGTTATAGACATTTTTTTTTTCTTTTATATCCCATCTCTTATTTATAAACAAATCCATAAACATCATCTTTTCAGTCCTGGGCTCAGGAAACAGTCTATAAAAGGCTTGCCAGAAGTAACATATCTTATTTTAATTTTGATCAAATAAACTTTATATTCATTTTACTTAATCTTTATGCTGTAGGATTTGATTTCTCTGAATTTCTCCTTTATCCCATTTCACAAAGTTCTTCAAGGCTTTAACAGGGTCTCTCTTGTAAATCCAGTAGGAAAAAATATCCAGTTCAGTCTTCTGCTTTGTCATTTGCGTTTCCTTTTAAAATTTTAAAACCTCGATTTCTTTTATAGATCCCATGAAAGATTCTTTTCTAAATCATTCTCTTGGCTTCCAGTTATAAATCCGCTTTTGATGCCATCTCTATCTTGTCAGATAAAATTTGTTCTGACGTTTCCTCAATAACATCTTTTAGACATAGTTTATCCATAGAAGCAGACGGCATTTCTGACATTATTGATATTATGGCTACTATTTTCTGATTCCATTCTATGAAAATCTCTTTCAGAGTTTTTATTGTCATAACCATCTTGGTTATATATCTATATATCTCCTCTATTTAAAATCTTTAGTTCCCTCTAGTGTCCAGTTTGGAAATCATGAAATTATTTATATTGTGTCTAATAAAAACCAAAGCAGGATCTATTTCCCACAAAAAGCTGGTTGTACTTTATAATTAATTCCAAAATCTTGTAAAATTTTCAATATGCCCATTTTATCTGAACTTTTAATCCATCCATAAAATCAAATATATATTTAGAATTTTACTGTTTGTTTCCGAGTCTTTAAATTCTTATAATTCAAATTTTCTTTCATTTAGGATTAAAGATAAGAGTCATCCAGAATTTTCAAACTTGTCCTTCTGAAGTTTCTAATAACTTAGAAGTAGCTAATAAGCATTTTTCTGAAAGTGATTAGGATGTCATGTTTATAATAATGTGCTTTAAAAGTCTCCACCACAGTTGCGAGCAAAGTTACTGGTCCTGTCATCTCCCAGTGCTGAAACTCACAGAAAATTGCTGTAGTCTGGTTGTGAGGAGTAGCTATCCAGAGCAAATATGAACACTCTCCATCCTCTCCTTATCTGGAGACGTTTCAAGGAACTGGTCCATTGATTGGTTCCTTAGCCTTTGCTGTGGTCATCAGCTTCACTTTCATAGTATGTCTTTAGTTTGCGATATCTCTTCCCAAAGGTTTGTGTGCCCTCTTCTAGAATCACCGCTACCCCAGTCTGTCTACTCCATTATGAATAGCTCCTCTGGTTAGGAATTGTTCCCTGATGCCCTACCAAAATCTACTGTTTAGTTCACTTGTGAACTTCAACTCCCCGAATTCCCCAGCCAGCATGTGGAATGGCTGGCTGGGGAATTCCGGGAGTTGAAATCCACAAGTCTTAAAGTGGCCAAGGTTGGAGATCCTTGGATTAGTTTACCTACACCAGTACAAGGAGATGCAGAGGTGGCATTCAGCCAGTTCTCTCCGGTTCAGGTGAACTGGTAGCAGCGGCTGGCGGAGGCTCCACCCACCCAACCCCATGTAATGCACGAGCACTGTGCATGCGCAGACGTTGGTGCGCATGCACAGATGCGGTGCGTGCGAACTCACATTTGCGAACCAGTAGGGAAGGGAAGTGAATCCCACCACTGGTCAGATGTCTACAAAGTCTGATCACCTTAAATGAAAAAAATCTGGAACTGAAAACAATGTCCACCCAACCAACAATGAAATATTTACTAACAAAGAACGCCTATTAAACAAGAGTAGGTATGATAGAAATCCATGAAGATGTTTCTTCCAGAGAGGAAGGCACAGAATTGTAGAACTGACCTCCTACAGCTGTCATTACCATGGAGTCAGTGTGGATTAGGGCCATAGGAATGGTTATTTTGATGGGAGGCCAACACACATTGGTATAGCCTCAAATATGAAGGCTGCCCCAACCTGGGATGGCCTGCAATTAAACTGTGCCTTGAACCCATTCACAAGACTGGGCTTGTTTTCCATTGACTTATTGGAGAAGGAACTTTATGTCATACTGGAAGTCGTTGTTTGCCCTGTGTACTGCATCCCTATGTGCTGAACACAGATATGGCTTGTGATTTTAAGACATAAATAGACCTCAGTGTTCCAAGGTGAGTGTCAAATTAATGCTTTAAAATCCACATTTGGCCATAAATAGCAGAGCAGAGACAGACTGCGGAATCTGGCTTTTTAACACGAAATCCCATAACTCATGCAGAATCCTCAAAAGAATGTCAGCTTTCATTTTTAAAAATAAATCAATCTCTATACCCTTCATGGTTGCAGGGGAAAAATGGAATTAGGAATGAAATAAGGGGCACCGGGTGGGGGGAGGATCTGGTAAAAGTTGAGAAAACAGAAAGAGCCTGGACAAAGGCTTCTTTTCACATGAGATTTGAAGACTGACAAGAGACTCCAGGAGTTGCTTGTCTACAGAGGAAAACTTCTTTTCTGAATGAGTCATACGCATTGTTGGTGTTTAGCTTGAAACAGGAACTGCTGTACTCCTGAAATGTCACTTCTTTCTCCTTGTTTTCTTCTTTATTCGTTACTAAAAAGGATCAAATAATCCCTGGGGGAATGTATAGATTCAGGTAGGCTGCCCACCACTGCTAAGCTTTATTAATGGAGCTCTGATATGCCAATACAAGGAGTCCTCGAATTACAACCGCAATTGAGGCCAACATTGATGTTGCTAAGTGAAACATTTGTTACGTTGGGTTTTGACCCATTTTATGCCTTTTCTTGCCAACATTGTTAAATGGATTGTTGCAGTTGTTAAGTCAGTAACATGGTTGTTAGGGGAATCTGGATTCTCCATTGACTTTGCTTGTCATAAGGTCGCAAAAGCTGATCAATGATCCCGGGTCACAGCAACCGTCATAAATAGGAGTCAGTTGACAAGCATCTGAATTTTGGCTGTGTGACCATGGGGATGCTGCAGCGGTCGTAAGTGTGAAAAACAGTCATGTCACTTTTTTCAATGCCATTGTAACTTTGAACGGTCACTAAATGAACTGTTGTAAATCGGGGACTACCTATACAGCAAGATCATTGGATTTGGTATATTAGCATTCAGCAATCTACATTCATGGCATATACTCATTGTGTGTGTGTGTGTGTGTGTGTGTGTGTGTGTGTATGCATGCGTGTGTGTGTGTGTGTGTGTGTGTGTTTGAATGCGTGCACTTCAGTCAACGTTTTCCTGTTATTGAATTCATTTCACTGAAATAGAGAAATAAATATATTTTCCGAATATGGGGAAGTGCATGATTTAAAGCTAAAGGCCCATCCTTTGCATCAGACTTCCAAGGTTCAAGTTTCAGCATTACCCCTTGAAAAGTATGGGTTTAAATAATCAGAAAGGTCCTTTGCTGGAGATCCATGACTTATTTAAATTCCAGTTATAAATTGTTGTGCCAAATTGACATAATAGCTCCATCTTCTTAGTCAGAAGGGCTGCATCTTGCTCTTTTGAAGAGCAATTCATTCCTTGGGTGCAGATTGTGCTACGGAAGTTTGTGGAGCATCATATATTCTGCCAAGGTGGTCTCTTCCATTTTTTGTAATCTTTACTACAATATTGTCTACTAGCCGATAACCTGGCATTGCCTGGGTATTTCTTTATGGGGGAAAATGTCCAGACCAAACGTAATTTCTAATGTTGGATTTTCCCCCTTACCAGAGGGAGCCCCCTTGTGGAGTACTGTGAAGCCATTACCATGGCAACTCCACTGTGCTGTACAGTAGAAGTCATTTTACGGCAGTACAGTAGAAGGCACAACAGGCTGTATTTTAACAGTACATACACACACAGAGAGACAGTATTTGTTTCCAGAGAGTAAGTCATCTGTGTATTGTTGGTTGAAATTGCTCAAAGCGTTCCAGAGTTATGCTGGAACACACACATGCACACACGCACACAAACACACACACACATATAGATGTGAAGCCATTTTAGACTTCCAGCTAGATTTGCCCTATTCTATTCTTTTTCACAGCTACTTACCTAACATGTATATTTAATTTAATTTTCAGCTGAATGTAGGTAAGAAATCTTAGATTTCTGGGGGGCATCAAAAGGGAGACGAGAAATGTATGCAACCTGTGATTTTCTTTTACACAATTTATAAGAAATGGTGGGTTCCCTCTATGGGCAGCAAAATAGCAATTATTTCACAAGTCTGAAAATTACCTTGATTTTGTGATTTTGTGACTTGTGATTTTGTATCTGGGATCCAGTCTGCTCTCCTCTCCCATTCAATTCAGGGTAAGTTTAGCATTTGTGACACAAATAGCTGTCACCTATTTTCAATGAACAAAACCAAAGATTCACACAGTTGTCTCTCCAGAAGGCAGTGGCAAAGAATCAAGTAAGTTTTGATAAAAGAACATATATTCCTGAAAAATGGAAAAACAAACAAAATTAATGCATTTTATTTATTTGGTATTTATTTATTTGTAGATTAAATGTATTCAAGAGAAAAGTCAATGCAGAACATTTCATAGAAAGAAGGCGATCCTTTCTTGATGTTATTTATTAAATTTGCATGCTGCCATTCTCGTCAAAATGAATTATGTAACAGAAATTAAGGAATAAAATCCATAAATGTGCTTGTTTTGGTTAATACCACCCAACCATTTTGTCATGGTAATAAATCATTCATTAATCATGCCCTAGCTATCTACCAGCGGACAATCCAAGAAGTAACCTGATTTTCAGGTTGATTTCTTTGTTTTACATTTATTGTTTGCATTTTGGATGAATTTCCAACCATTGGTAGATTTTCTAAGAAGTAATGTTGTTGATGGGACTGCCATCCAGATAAATCCAGTATCATTTGTATTACAGATAGTCGACTTACAACAGCTCATTTAGAGAACTGATACAGTTACATGACTTATAGCACTGAAATAAATGGCTTATGATCATTTTTGACACTTATGACTTGCAGCAACCCCATGGTCACGTGTTTTACATTTCAATGCTTGACAACTGACTCACATTTATGATCGTTTCCCGGGATCATGTGATCCCCTTTTGCAACCTTCTGGCAAGCAAAGTCAACAGGGAAGTCAGATTCACTTAACAATCATGTTACTAATTTAATAACTGCAGTGATTTACTTAACAACTGCGGCAAGAAAAGTCATAATATGGGGCAAAACTCACTTAACAAATTTCTCACTTAGAAACAGAAATGTTGGGCTCAAATGTGGTTGTAAATTGTGGACTACCTGTAATTGGTCAGCCCTGGTTCCCTCAACATAACCACAAATGATCAATGTTAGACCCTGGTGTTATCTACTAATTTGGATCCAGATTATTGCTCAGCAGATTGCAGGACAGTTTTCATTTGGTAGAGGCGGTGAAGCTGTATTTTGTTTACTCCAGATTTGTGCTGAGAAAGAAGTTACCTGTAATTTAGAAAACTCTTTGTTAGTGCTATACGTATTTTTAAAGTCCCGTTAAAAATAAATTCCTGGAATCTTGAGTAAATAAACAGTTGGACAGAAGAGTCCTCTATAACTATGAAGTGGCCATAAATGATGGGTGATCTTAAGCTAGTTGGAATGTACAGTTGGCAAAACAGGAATGTCTGGGGAAAAAATTCTCCTTTTCTCTGTATTGCCATGCAGCAAGTCATGCCAAGATTCCTGCCCCCAACAGACCGCCCCGTTACTGTCACCCATTCATTGGGTGGCAAGAGAGCTAATGATAAAGAAGAAGCATATGTAAGTAGTAAACAAAGCAGTGCAAGCAAAAAAAAATGCAGGTAGCCATGAAAAAAAAGCAACCTTAATTTTTGAATGAAAGCTTCAGTTCAGCAGAATGAACTTTTCTTTTGCCATCTCCAGCTAAAGCAATTTTACCTGAGCAGTTTCATTTACTATGAATATTTGATTCCCTTGTCCCATCTTCATTTATTGATCTTCTTTTTTTTAAAAAAAAACTGAAATCCATGTTTGCTTTTTCTAGGGATAGGCAGTCTTCACTCTTGTCGGATCTATTTCAGATGTTTAGTCTTGAAAACCAGCTTCTGTCAATCAGAATACAGACTCAAACAATAAGAGATAAAAGATAAACAAATCTATTCTATATAGAATAGATTATAAAGATGTAATATCATTGGATGATTTCAGGATAATGTACTAAATTGTTATAATACAAATTTACTTCAAATTTAATATGCCTATTGTTGAAAGGATGTAATAATAGCTGGGCTTAATGGATGTTTAATAATTATAACAATTTGTATTCATGTATATTAGATTGATGATACTAATGATGGGAAAAAAACATGGAATTGGAAACTATTAGAGAATGTTATTCCTGACAAACCTTTCTGACAATAGGATCTCAGTTTAGCTAATAGTGTGTGAATATTGACATAATGAAAAGCATAACATTAAACAAAAGAATCATAGCTGCTTATTGCTCATGAAAATTTAGAAGGGCACAATTGAAATACTTACTCTGAAGGTTAGTAATGAAACAGTCAAAAGGGCAGAGATTCCTGTAGAATGAAAACACAACACCCCCCCCCCAATAATTGTTGTTCCTATGTGTCATTATAATAATAATAATAATAATAATATATTTATTTCTTAGCCGCACCCTCTCCCGAAGGACATATATTAAATAATATATGCAATGTGTATCTATTGAGAGATGTTATGTATGGCATATAACAGCAGTTTTCTATTACACAACTTGGTCTTGTGTGTAACTACACCTGGCTTTGGCCTTTAAACCCCTGTGGGGCAGGGGAGCAGATTACCTGGGGGAACTCCTCTTCTTCCCAATTAACATTTACTGTCCTATCAGGTCAAGGAGGAAGGCTATGCTGCAAAGGACCTCCATCTGGCAGGGCCCAGGTGATGTGACTTTTCTGCGGTGACCCCAATGGCTTCTAAAACTCTTTCTGACTCCATTTGGAAGTGAATTAAGAAGAAACAAGGAAGGAGTCAGGAAAGTAAGCAACTTTCCTGACACACAAATCTAAATCCAAATCTTCATGATGTAATGCAATCTTCCATAATTTATCCTAAGAATTATAAGCTCCACACTTAAGAGAACACCAAGAAGACTGACCTACTATAACTGTATTAATCCATTTCTTAAATAAGAAGAAACATAGATTTTATTTATTTATGTATTTATTAATTAACTTTATATAGCTGGCCATTTCCAATAAGGGTGCCACTGGGGCTGTGCAGAACAGTCAGATACAGCAACAGATATGAAAACAGCATATATTAAAAAATAGTATTAAAAGTAAATATTATACAACAAATGTACAAATCCTAAATGAAGGGAGAATAAAATGGCTACCTCAACAATGGAGCCATGTAAACATGTCTCCAGTTCCCTGGGAATCCCAGGCCTGATAACATAATCAGATCTTGAGGTCCTTCTGGAATATCGAAAGGGGTGGAGCTAATCTAATTTTGAGCGGACAAATAAGATAGGTGCCATAACAGAGAAGATACATTTCCTGGGACCCATCAAATCTAGGCCCCTGCTCTTTCTGCAAAATATAATGGGCTGCGGTGGGCTGATGTAATCAGGAAGACGTTGTCTCTCAGATAACCCAGTCCGATCCCATGAAGGGCTTTAAAGGTTAATATCTGTAGATTGAATTGGTCCTAGAAGCAAACTGGCAAGCAATGCCAGTTTGCATTGAGATAATTGTAATATATGCTGTTCTGGGAGCACGTGTAACTGCCTGCACTGCTGCATTCTGTATCAACTAAAACTTCTGGATACTCTTCAAGGGTAACTCCACATCTAGCACATTGCAGTAGTCCAAACTGGCGATGACTAAGCCACCCAGAGTCATTGACTGAGATGGGTGGCTATAGAAATTGAACAAAGAAATAAATAAACGGTGATCCTGGGACTGGCGCAACTGGTACACAAGACAAAGTCGTTACCCTCATAACTACCACCTGCTGATTGAGCAGGAGTTATGATTCTGCGAGGACTCACAGATTGCAACCTCATCCAGCACCGAAGATGACATAGTCCTGCATATATATATCAGCTGATAAGGAGGAGAGCCTGTGGCTTAGTGGCTAAGATATCTGCCTAATATGTATACAGCCCAGGTTCAAATCCCAGTAAGGGTATGTCTAGCTGATGAGAGCTAAATAGCTTGAAATAGATCTATACTAGTCTCCCTTTATTTATTTATCAGTACAAATACAACGCAAAATCTGCCCGGCAACATATATAGGACAAACAAGCAGAAGAATAAATGCACACATCACAGAATACAAGAACGCAGTAAGAAAAAAAAATTATCATCAGCATATTGATGATACTTCATGCCATGGTGACAGATGTGCTCACCCAATGGCCTCATCTAGAGGTTGAAGAGGTGAAGAGAAAGCACCAAACCCCCACCCCATAGTAGGAGCCAAGGGCAGGGAAAAAAACCCCAATCATTGCCAATTGGAATCAACCACAAAAGAATCAAGTGAACCAGCATATGCTGCCCACCCTCAGTCCTCTCAGCCAATCTAGAAGGATACCATAGTCAATGGTGATATAGAATTATTATTTCTGCAATTTGAATGATTGGGTCCAACAGTATGCTGTGCCATATGTCATAAGTATGTAAATATAAATTAAAAGAGAATAAAATTGAAATTGTTCTAAAAATCAGAATCAAACACTCAAAAGAACCTCTATGCAATATCAGAGATTTGTATCAGTGCAATAAGACTTACTTCAGATAAAATAAATATACATGATTGCAAATTAATTGCAAAACACAATCCAATTTTAGTGTTGGAACCGTTAGCTCTTAAGTGTATGAATTCTTACAACACATTTGTAAATTGTAAATACAACACAATTGCAAAACACAATCCAATTTTAGTGTTGGAACCGTTAGCTCTTAAGTGTATGAATTCTCACAATACATTTCAATCGCTCTGTAATGTAAAGGCTTAGTATCATATCAAGTTGTTTTAGGGATCATCTTGACTGACAAAAGCAGCAATTGAAATCCTCCAAAGCGCATATTTGAGTAAACCATAAAAAGCTGAAGTGCTTCTCCTGCAGACACTGCAGAAAGATTCAACTAAAGCTTTTTGCACAGACAACCCTTCTAGACTAATGCCTCATAATTTAAAAAAAAAAGGCGTGGATTTCTGTTACAGTCATTTGAAGTCATAACATCAATGATGTGGCAATGAACATTTTAAAAAGGAGAATCTGAGAATAACAATGAAATTACACAATTCAAATATGCCTTCTCTTGAAATGAATAAAGCATAGGATTACTGAATAAATTGTTTGCACAACACACACAAAGAAGCAGATTTCAATTCATTATTCAGCAGACTAACCCTTTATAATGTGCCTATCATAGAATCATAGGCTGGGGAAGAGGAACTTGTCATTTTCAATTTCTCCATTTTTCTGGTCTTAAATTGACTTCACTCAGTTTTCTCCTCTTTAAAAAATAGCGGTTTTAAAAAAGTCTACAAAAACCCACCTACACCAGTTGTATGTATTTCTCCTAATGTAAACATTTGTGTACATAATTCTGATACCTATAACATGCTTTGTAATGAACATTTCCTAATAATATGCATTTTATTATTTTTTATTATTCATATACTTATTTTTAGGTCTGCCTTCTCCTAATATTTGTACACCTGTACTGTATATTTTTTTAAACTTTACTGGAGACCTGCCAAGTACAAAGTGTCAATTCACATCTTAGTTCAGGGCATTCAGGTTAGATGGATAACCATTCATAAGAAACACTCTCAAGTTGGTTAGATCTCCCCTCAAGCAACACATGACCAAGGGCATTCCTAACACTGGATAAGACCAGATGGCAGCCTTAGGCAGAACATTTAGACTTATCACTAAAGGCATCCAATAATTGTGTAATTAGCAATTATTTCATGAATGGAATAAAATCTTTTTGGAATATTTTGCCTCTCAAGAACCAAAACCCGCTTGTATTTTCAGTGGGGAAAATGACTTGGATTGGTTTTGCAGGAGACAAAGTATAATTCACAATGTGTTGGGACAAAAGCATGTTGCTCTGCTATAAAAAGAAGTTACAAAGTCGTCTGAACTTGTGTAGTGGAGATACAAGTGTATACCAGACAATCAAACTGGTATTATCCAATATATTGTAGATTTAAAAGAAAGTAAGAATCAGTAGGCTGGTAATGGTTGCTTGCTCCACTACATGACCACGGAAGAATTAGAAGTGAGGTTAGGATGGGAGGCAATGAAATAAAAGCAAACTGAAAAAGTGATGTGGTCTTTTAGAGTCCCAAGAATGCATGAGAATAGCAATTGCTTGTTCAATATCTTCTTAGAAACTTAGGACTTTGAAGAAGCAGGATAGGAAGTGTATTGACTCTTTTGGACCTGGAAACTAGATTTTGTTTCCCACAGGAGAAAACATAATTTTCTTTCTTTTTAAGTGGATTGAAAGAAACTCACCTAGCGATTTGTAGGTTTGTAGTTCCAAAGATTTTCCAATCTTAAAGAGGCATTAAAAATAAACCCCAGAGTGATTAAAAAGATGAAGCTGGTCAAACGTTAAATTTATGAAAAGCTGCAATTTTGGCTCAGAGCACAATGGAATACTTCCATCACAAGGGGTTGCAGAAACAATATTTCTGCCATCAGCTCACAAATGTTGTGAAATACTGTACATGAAGGAAATCTCCATATCTCTATTTCAAAGATCATTTAGGCAGTCCAGACCTCTCATCCAGCTTCACTGTCAGCTGTCATGGCTTTGCAAGCCCACAGAGTGGAAAAACATGTAGGTGTTAGCTTGCCTCACCTCACTAAAAGTCTGACCCATTTGAATTCTGGTTTTGGAGAAGACTCCTGAGTATATGATGTGTTAGATCCGTAGTGAGGAGACTGAGGCAGAGGTCAGTTCAACGGATTTATTCAATAACAGGCTAACTGACAACGGACAAAACGCGAGCCGGCTGACAGCTATTTATACTTACAGCTGTCAGCCGGTAGAACCAATAGGGAACCTTGAATTCTCCCGCCGGCTGGAGCGCGCGCCTTGGCCAATCAGAGGGCTTCCTCCGAACGCCCTCTGCTGGCCAGGCTCCTCAGTACTCAACACCCCTTTCCCCCGGATTGCGCATGCGTAATCTTCCAAATATTTTGGTCGTCTGCGCACGCGCTGGGAACGCCTTGGCATAGTTGGTGTGGCGTTCGAAGAGGAAGGAGTGTCGGCTCCGCCCGTGTGACGAGGCCCTGGAGGAGCGGCCGCGACAGGCCCAACCCTAGGAGATGGATGCGTCAGAACAGGTAAGGAACCAAACGCACCGGGGGCAACGTGCGCCGACTCGGAGCTAGAGTTTTCTGTGCTGTTGGGCCGGCAGGCGGCGTTGTTAGGGCCTGGCTGTTTCTGTCCTCTGGTTGCAATTTCGGGAACTTCTGCCGGTCGTCGCCGCAACAGGTCTACATGGCGCCTCCAAGATCTCCCATCGTTGAGGAGGACCCTGTAAGAGCAGGGCCCTGTTACGTCTGAGATCTTTCCAGGCACCCATTTGGGATCCCCCGCATAATTCCGGGCGAAAACTTCCTCCCCCACTAGAAAGGATCTCGGGGAGGTGGAAGGGTGAAAGGGGGGGGAAGAACAGAGGGGATGCAGGCGGTCTAAAGTAGACCTGAGGCGGCGACCCATGAGTAGCTCGGAGGGGGCTTTACCCGTGGAAGCACAAGGGGTGGTGTGTTGGGTGCGGAGATACGTGTGAATGCGGTCCGGCCAGGGTAGTGCAGCCATACGGGCAAAGGCATCTTTTGCAGAACGCACCGCACGTTCCGCCAGGCCATTGCTGGCCGGGTGATATGGCGATATTGGTGCATGGCGGATGCCCAGGGAGGTGAGGAAGGAAAAGAATTCGGAGGAGGCGAATTGGGGCCCGTTATCGGAAACGATAACATCGGGCAGCCCATGGGTTGTAAACAGGGAATTTAGGACGCGGATAGTGGCCGCGGAGGTGGTAGAGGTCATGGGGAATAACTCAACCCATTTTGACCATGCATCTACCACAACTAGGAAAGAATGGCCATCAATGGGACCCATGAAGTCGACGTGCAATCGACTCCATGGGCCTGAAGGTTGTTCCCACTCGCGAGGAGGCGCAGTGGGGGGGGCGGCCTGTACTCGTTGGCAGGCAGAACAACTTTGGACGTAGGAAGTGATGTCCGCATCCATAGACGGCCACCAGACATATCCGCGGCCAAGGGCCTTCATTCGGACAATGCCTGGGTGGCCGTCATGGAGACGAGACAGCACAGAGGCCCGCATGGACGAGGGAATTACGACGCGGGAGCCCCAAAGGAGGCAATCCTGCATCACTGAAAGCTCGCAACGGCGGCGGAAAAACGGCAGGAGGAGGGGGTCAGTAGAGTAGGCTGCCCAGCCACGAGTTACGGCGGCCATAACTCGGATAATGACAGGGTCGGTAGCAGACGCCGCAGCTATGTCCGAGACGGACATGGGCAGGGATAAGTCATCAATTAGTGATACTTGAACAGTAGGAGCCGGGTCAAGAATGGGCAGTGGCAAGGGGCAGCGGCTCAAAGCGTCTGCGTGGGAGATATGGCCGCCAGGGCGATAGGCAAGATTATAGGAATAGGCAGAGAGGAATTCAAGCCACCGTAACATGCGTGGGGATAGGATGGGAGGAGTGGGTCGATCCCCGGCAATGATACCTAGAAGGGGCTTGTGATCTGTAATGAGGGAAAAGTGACGCCCGTATAGGTAGTGGTGGAAGCGCTTTACTCCCGCAACGGCAGCCAGCGCCTCCTTATCAAGCTGGCTGTAATTGCGCTCAGGCCTTGATAAGGTGCGGGAGTAAAACGCTATGGGACGCTCAGAGCCATCAGGGAAGGAATGACTTAGAACAGCGCCCACCCCAAAGGGAGAGGCGTCACAAACCAAAGTTAGTGGAAGGGACTCGTCATACTGGACGAGGACTGGAGGAGTAGTGAGGGATTGCTTGACAGCCGCGAGCGCCTGCGCTTCGCGGCTGCTCCAGCTCCAAGGGACTTTGGTGTCCAGGAGGCGGTGAAGAGGCTCGGCGAGGGAAGCTTTGTGGGGAATGAAAGAAGCATAAAAATTTAGGAGCCCCAAGAAAGCTTGTAGCTCTGCTTTAGACTGAGGTGGGGGGGCAGCTAGGATGGCGTTAAGTTTATGTGGGTCGGGGTGGATGCCCGCGGCATCGATGCGGTAACCTAGGAAGGTTACAGCAGAGACCCCCAGTTGGCATTTTTCGGGCTTTAAGTGGAGGCCCGCAGCGCGGAAGCGCTGTAGAACAGCGCGCAGCGTCTGAACGAGGCTCGCAGTGTCGGGGGCTGCAATCAAGACATCATCGAAGTATGGGGTGACCCCGGGAATGGCATGGAGCAGACGCTCCATTAACCCTTGGAAAATTCCCGGGGCCACGCTGACTCCGAATTGCAGCCTTCGACATTTGAAAGCCCCGCGGTGGGTTACGATGGTTTGCGCAAGCGCGGTGGGCTCGTCAACGGGCAGCTGCTGATACGCCTGCGCGAGATCTAATTTTGCGAAAATGCGCCCGTTGCCTAGTGTGTGCAGAACATGCTGCACCACGGGCACAGGATAGGGATGTGCTTGCAGGGCTTTATTTAAGGTGGATTTAAAGTCCGCGCAGATCCTCACGGATCCGTCGGACTTAAGGGGAACTACGATTGGAGTTTCCCATGGAGAAAAATCCACAGGTTCCAATATGCCTTGGCGGAGAAGCTTATCTAGTTCCGCGTCCACCTTGGCTTTAAGAGATGAACAGCCAAAAAACCAAACTGATCAAACAAATCAACCCAGAGTGCTAAGTTGAAAGACAAATGATCAGGCTCGAATTATCCTGTTTTAGATATATTATGAAAAGACCAAGTTCTCTGGAGAAGGTGCTAATGCTGGAAAAGGTGGAAGAAAAGAGAAGAGGACAACCAGCAGCAATGTGGAAGGACTCAGTTACAGTGGTGATGATTGCACCGTTGGGAGTCCTGAAAGAACAGGTTAGGAACAAATCACAGAGAAAAATCTATTTTTCTCCAGCCTTCCTGTCCTCTACCATCCTTTGGAGTCCATTTAAGCTCACGCCAACTGCTTCGGTGACTCCATCCAACCACCTCATTCTCTGTCGTCCCCTTCTTCTTTTGCCCTCCATCTTTCCTAGCATTAGGCTCTTCTCCAGTGAGTCCTTCCTTCTCAATAGGTGGCCAAAGTATTTGAGTTTCATCTTCAGGATCTGGCCTTCTAAAGAAGAAGAAAGAAGAGCAGTCAGGGTTGATCTCCTCTACAACTGACCAGTTTGATCACCTTGCAGTCCACGGGACTCGCAGGAGTCTTCTCTAGCACCAGAGTTCAAAGGCCTCAAATGGCAAAACAAACATTGCAATTTGTGATCTGGCCAGCTGAGTCAGAAGAAGAAAAGGTGTTCAGCTGCTCAAGGACTGTGACCAAACTGACCAAAGATTTTGACTAAAAACCAAGATCCCAAAACAATTTCTCCCTGGGATACACTACTGCTTGCATGCTCTGTCCTATATCCCTATAAAAGGCAAGAAACTTTTTTCTATTTGCAAAACCTGGGGAGGGGGGGGAACACCTCCAAGAATAAATTTTGCCTATTATAACGAAGCAGAGAATCACTTTCCTGGCTTCTGCCTTGGCTTTATAGTAGAAGAGTAAAATTGATTTTGATTAAGTCAGTATCTGTGTTTTTAAAAATGGCAGTAATCCCACATTGCCAGAATTAAAATACTTTTTCCCCGAAGAAGGAAACTGTTTTAGGGTCTCTGGTGGAGAATAATGGAATCCGACAAAATGAAGTCAAGCCAAGCTCTGGAACTGTGTAATACAATCTAACCTTTTCATGTTTAGACTATAAGCCATTTTCATACTGCATTCTCCTTACTGTTACAGCTTTAGAAACAGCCACAAAGGAGACAGCTGGCATGTTTTGGTTATAAGTACCAATTCCTCGACTATCAGTTTTATAGAAGCATCTATTACTCCAGTTCTTAGCAAATTAAAGGAAGTGTTCCAGTTAGGATTTTTTAAAAAAGCGAAATCCCTACCCTTGGCATTTCATGTTATACTTTTGGGGCACAAAAATAATTGAACACAGGACGAAAAGATTGGGGGAACGCGTCGAAGGAAAAAAAAGTGAACAGTGCTAAAATGATTGAGAAATGCATAACACAAGAAACACAGGAAGTCTAGCTGTGGTCCATGAAAAGATCCATGAACTCCGAGTGAGGTCTGCTAATATTTTCAGGAACTGGAGAGAGGACCATGTGGCTCGCATTTTCAGATATATAGTTCTAAGACCAAGGAAGGCAATATGGTACCCTCTACGTAGATAGCTGCTAGGATTACAAATCTTTCTGGATGGAGTTGATGAGCGTCACAGTCCAAAATATCTGGAGAATACTTGTTTGGGGCAGGATAGGTTTATATCAGTGGTTCCCAACATGGGCCCCACACCCCACAGGGGGGCAATTTGAACCTTGTTTAGACCAAATTAATGGCCTTTTAGGCTTCCTCCGCATGAGTAGAGTTCACTTTTTGAGTAAAGTAAGAATTATATGTGGTGGGTGGGGGGCATCAGGATTTTAGAGATGCTTAGTTAGGGCATGGCCAAAAAAAGGTTGGGAACCACTGGTTTATATAGATTGAAAAGTTCAACTGAAACTAGGCCAATTTTTTACTAGAATAATACGTTCAAAGCCATGACATGCTATATAGTCAAATTACCTAGGTTTCCTGCCTAGGCAGGGGGTTGGACTAGAAGACCTCGGGGGTCACTTCCAACTCTATTATTCTATTCTATTCTACATTAAGTCTTTGTCACAAGGTTGCTTCAATACACAATAGAACACAGAATGCACAACACAATTGTTAAAGGCAGGTGCCATGCAGAGTTTCTAGAAACCCTGAAGGATAAGTGTGCAAACAATGCAGTCAATAAATATAGAAAATACTGTATTTCAAAGTATGGCCAAGTAGAGGGAATTCTGAATTTCCGCTCCTTTCAACATTCAACTTCTGTTTGCTTATGACATTAAACTCATAAAATTACTGAAGGCGAGATGCTCACTTTGATATCCTGAGTCAAATGAGCATGTCTTTTTTTCAACATTATGTTTTCCATACAGCATTATAGTTACTGACGATACTGTCCTATAGAAATTAACACGGGTGGCAATGTTGCTGCTGATAGCAAGTTGCATCACCCAAAGCATTTGGCTGATTTAGCTATGTAGGGCCCCCATTCACCTACTTACAGCTTGGCCTAATTTTTTTGTAAGTGTTAACCTGATATTTTTAGTGCCTGTGATAATGCCACAAAATATGCCTGGTTTTGTATTCATTTTTAGAACAGAAATGTTTATACAAGAGTCTTTGTAGAGATTTAGGGTACAGAGGGACTTACATGTGGCGCCAACCACCCACCTCATGTGCTGTGTTTATAAAAAGCCACTTTAATACACCCCATTGTATAAATTATGTAAAAGAAAAAGAAATGAGAGAATTCTTGGTAACAACCAAGAGGATTTGCAAAAAAAAAAAAAAAGCATTTGCCTGGTAAGAGGGTTAACAAAGTTACATTTCCCCACCATCACATGTTCTTTGTGTATAATCACAACATAACACATTGCAGAGAAAAGATGTGGTGAGGGGATAGTTCATCACAGGATAAACATTTATGGGAGTTGCATCAAGATATTTATTTAACGATTGTTTATCATTTTTGCACTCTTCTTTATAAAATAAACTCAGTGTGTGTCTTGGAGCAAAGTACATAAAATCTATAAAATTTGTCAGCTTCTGTTCTCTATTTGGGGGCTGCTGTACCATTAGTTTTGCCTCGTTTCCCCCCACAAACACACACCTTTTCTTTAATTCATAGCAAAATAGCGTTATCCAGTGTAAAGATATGCTTGGGAAGGAAAACACTTATAGAAAGGGGTAAACATCACCTGGGGGGGGGTGCAGCAGCTAGCCAATTAATGGACAATGGTTTGTGGAGTTGTTAGCCACACTGAACAGGAAACAATGATAAAGACAAAGCCAGCGAAGCGAAAGCTGCTAATTAATATTACAAGAGAACATTTTAAAGCAAAACCTGTGAGCACGTGTTATAAAAGGATACAGAGGCATTGCTGGATAATTTGCACAATTGTAATTGGATCACAGAGGAATGAAAGAGAGGAACTGGACTTCTGCAATGAATTCTGTCTTTAAAGACCACCCAGAAGCTACGATTCCAAATACAGTGACCAGTCGGCCTATTTTGCACTTATTTTGCGTGTAAAAAGTCTGCCTAACATAGAAGCAGAACTGGTATTCAGCCGGTTTGGACCAGTTCACCCGAGCCGGTAGTGGAAATTGCGGGTGGGCCCACCATCCCGCCCATCCACCTAATCAAAATTTTACCATCCTATTTAGGCACGTTTTCAAGCCACGCGCACACGTGCGAGCCCATGCACGATCAAAGCACATACACGAAAGGCTGAGTGCGTTGCGTGGACAGGTATGTGCTCACATTTGCAAACTGGCAGGGGAAGTAAGTGAATACCACCCCTGCATAGAAGATATCAAAGATATCAAAAGTTTGAATCTAAAAATGGCTGGATGGAAGCATCACATGGATGTATGAGAAGTATTATATCTATTAGGTTACAAAGCACCCGAATATGACCAACTAATGTTGAGCCCCAAGCATAAGCCAGAAGTCATAATCATCTGAACAGTTGAAGTGCCATGCACCGGACCTATCAAAGTTACATATTGCAGCAAGATGGACATCTGAAAACCGCAGGGTGGCATAAAACTGTCCAGTGCACCCTTGGTATTTATGTACTGGGAGAGGGTAAGAAGAGAATAGTGTGTATTAAATAGCGGGTTGAATGGAAGACATAGAGGCAGATCTGATGCAATGCTCTTTTATTAGCAACAAGTAGAACCCAGCCCCGAGCCTGTGTGACAGCTCACCTTTTATAGAGAGCTATTGACCGGCTCAGCCAATCAGAATGAACCATTTTTTCCCACCGTGCTGGCGGACCTGAGTGAAGCCTTTATTCACCGCCTTCACTCCTTATTCAGAATACTTAACAGTGTGAATGTCTCTGCGGTTCAAGCTTTGCAGAAGCACAATTTGTTCTTTCAGTGGGTCCCAGGTTGCAAGGGTATCATCCCTCCTATTAAGGAATCTTCCTGTATTGGCCTTCTAGGACAGCTGAGGAGCAAGTATGACATGGTGCCAGACTAAAGGCTCTTCTGGGTTAAGAGACTCTATGTCAGGGGTGTCCAAACTTGGGAACTTTAAGACTTGTGGACTTCAACTCCCAGAATTCCCCAGCCAGAGTTGAAGTCCACAAGTCTTAAAGTTCCCAAGTTTGGACACCCCTGCTCTATGTCATCGGGGGAATGGCAGAATATCTGTTGAGATTCACTGGCAAGAATGTGGGACCCTGGTTATTTCTGAGTGACATTTTAATTAATTCCCTATCTAAGATTACTGTGGAAAACACACCCTCAAGAGTAGTAATAGCAATAGCACTTAGCCTTATATACCACTTCACGGTGCTTTACAGCCCTCTCTAAGCACTTTACAGAGTCAGCATATTGCCCCCCCAACAATCTGAGTCCTCATTTTACTGACCTCGGAAGGATAGAAGGCTGAGTTAACCCTGAGCCTGCTAAACTGCTGGCAGCTGGTAGTCAGCAAAAGTAGCCTGCAGTACTGCATTCTAACCACTGCGCCAGTGGTTAGAATTTTTAGTTTGGTAAAAAAAACACAATGTATTTAAAAATGTGAATTGACGGGTAAGTCCCCAAGTCTGATAAATCTTAAATAAATTAAACAATGCTGAAAACAACAAGAAAATCTTGATCAACAAAACCTATTAGAATCTCATTCTGTGGGGTTCTACCTGAGCCACCAGTAGATTTTTATATTTTTTCTGAATTTTTCTGACAGATGCTTTCAGTAGGGAGATTCCACACCTAATGACAAAAGCTCTGTGTCATGTCAAAAGTCAGGGTGTGTATATAAACTTGTGTGACACATTTGCAACTGAACCACACTGCGATTTGTCATGTTTAAGCATAAAAGGAAAAAAAGAAAAAACAATCCTCTTCCATTATGGTAAGCTTTTTTTTTTTATGTAATATAGTAAAGTATTTGTCATGGGGGACAGGAAAATGGGATTGAGATAAAAGATTTTTTTTTATGTCAATCACTGTCCAGAACTTTGTATCATGACCAACAAGCCTGAACCTCTTATAAACATATCATTTAGATACAGTACAATTTCATGGTTGGAGTGCTCAGAATTCATGTCAACACAATTCTTGAGCAATCCTTTGCATGTGATGCCAGAACAAACAAGTAAACAATTGGCTTAGAAAATAAATACACTAGCTTTCTTCTCTTCCTGAATCAATTGGCCACTTACGTTTTGCCTCCTGCTCCCCAAAAGCAGAAGTAATAGCAACTAAAAGTATGCTAATATTTACATAAACTAATTTATGCACAAAGATGCAAATTTAGAAATGGTGGCGTGGAAAAAAATGGGTTTTGTGCAGGCTGTTTTGTACAGTTTTTCCTGAAGAAAGATACAAATGTAATAATTAAGAATAGAATACCTCAAACCATATAAAATATAGAGATTTTAAGATTTACGCTCTCAATCTGGTCTCTGGGTGCAAATTATGGCTGTGCCACAACAGGCCTCCCATATCTTCTTTGGATTTGGATTAGGTTAGCAAGCAGGAGAATCCTCCTCCAAAACAAACAAATAATAATAATAAAACCTTCGGCCACCCAACATGGGAATTAATTCCTCAGCACCAATAGACGTCTGTCAGTTCTCAGGGGCTGCCACAAAGAAGAGGGAGTCAAGCTATTCTCCAAGGCACCTGAGGGCAGGACAAGAAGCAATGGGTGGAAACTAATCAAGGAGAGAAGCAACTTAGAACTGAGGAGAAATTTCCTGACAGTTAGAACAATTAATCAATGGAACAGCTTGCCTCCAGAAGTTGGGAATGCCCCAACACTGGAAGTTTTAAAGAAGATGTTGGTTAACCAATTGTCTGGAGTGGTGTAGGGTTTCCTGCCTGAGAAGGGGGTTGGACTAGAAGACCTCCAAGGTCCCTTCCAACTCTATTATTCTAAAAGTTTCTCATACAAACTCTTTGGGATGAAATAAGTGGAACTGCAACCATTTCGGAGTAGGGTGGCGGGAGATGAAAATAATTATTTAAATATAGCACTGAGGTGAGGTTGGGAATTCCTTTCTCTCAAGGTACTATTCCCAGAAGCACAATGAGACATCACAGGTTTCACATACAAAATATTGTTCCAAATATTTCCTGAGAATTGTACCTCAACAGGAGACAATAACTTCATAGAGATATACTTGATAGAGATAGCATGGGGAGATGATGTGTATGCTTGTATAATAAAGATACACATTTGTAGAAAGGTACAGAAGAGTTGCTTCAATTTCCAGTTTCCTTCTGAGACCTAGCAAGAACTCTCTTTTTTTCTCCAGATGCCAAGAGAATTAAGGCAGGTGGCCCAGTGTCCAAAATTATGTCAGGGAGTTACAGTGATGGGATACGACTGGCATGCCTCGTAACAGGCGTACCGGTGCCTTCTGGGAGCACCAGGTACCGTTCCGGTACGGTGCTCTGGAGGGCCCACTCGCCCGCCCTCCTTACCTGTATTTGAGCTGATTGGGACTTATATGCATGCGCACGGAACATATGGCACCTGCGCGATGCTCCGCCGAGCAGCTGGAGCATCAGGGAGCCATCGCGGAGTGTCATGGGCATTAAGTACGCATGCGTGCATTGCGCACATGCTGCGTACGTGCATGTGATGGACACCTGGCCCCATTGCACCGTACCGGTTGCAACGGGATCCAGAACCCACCACTGGGGAGTTGCGTATTGTCTTCCATCTATCTCCACCCCCTGGGGCAAGGGTGTCAAACTCGATTTTATTGAGAGCCGCATCAGAGTTGTGTTTGACCTTGGGGGCTGGGATGGGAATGGCCAGCTCGACATCACTCATGTTGGGGGTGCCTGTGATGGCATGAGCATTCGACCAGTGAAAACGGGTTCCCGCGCTCCCTTTTCAGTTGCGACAGCCTCTTACAACCCTCTGCCAGCTACAACGGAGCTCAGGAGGGCTGCATGCAGCCCTTCTGAGTTCCGTTTTCACTGCAGGCAAGTCATTTGCTATTTCCAGGGCAGCCCCACAGGCCAAATCTAAACACCCTGTGGGCCGGATCTGGTCCCCAGGCCATGAGTTTGACACCCCTGCTCTGTGGCACTGCATCCCAAATTTGGCAACTTTAAGAGGTGTAGACTTCAACTCCCAGAATTCCCCAATTAAGCATGCTGGCTGGGGAATTCTGGGACTTGAGGTCTACAACTCTTCTTAAAGTTGCCAAGATTGAGAAACCCTGCTCTGGTGGATGTAACTTTTGCTATTTTGTCCCTTCTTCTTCCATCTCCTCTCCTGCAAGGTTATAAACATCTAGGGAACCACTAGAGTTTTATCTTTCCAATATATGGTAACACTAGTCCCCCAATTCTACTGGAGCAGGACTTTGAGTCAAAAAAAGTACATGCAGGCAGGAGTTTGATTTTGCCGGCCTCCGAGGAGCCTGTGTGATGATGGACCAAATGGAATGGAAAGTGGCAGACAAGGCACAACAAATAGCTCAGTTCTAGGGCAAATGTCCCAGCATTTCTGTTTTTTCTCTCTTGGCAGCACTCAGCGTAAATTGAGAGTTTATTAGCGGAATACCTACTGCTGCCCTGCGTGTGTGTATAGGTGCCTTCAAGTCAGTGTTGACTCCTGGCGACTCATGTCCTGCTAGTAAAAAAGCTAAAAATCCCACAGAGGGTGTGATGGGGAGGGGAGGAGACAAACAGAGAAAGTTTTGTGTGTTGAGGGACAATCTTCTAGGACACAACTAATATTATTCTTTATTGAAGAGGTCTCCTTCTCGTTCTTCATGTTTTCCTTTCTTAGAGACCAACTTCTCATTTTGAATGATTATGTGTCCTCAAGTCATCAACTACTCTTAGGGACCCCATATATAGATTTTTCTCTACGATGTTCTCTCCCTAAATGGTTTTTTGAAAAGATCTTCACTGCTGAGTGAAGACCACTCAGTGACCACTGCTGTAACTGAATCCATCTACCTTGCTGCTGGTCATCTTCTCTTTCCTTCCACCTTTCCCAACATTAGAGCCTTCTCCAGAAGCGTAGTTCTTCACCTGTTTCCAGATTCTTAGGATATTTTAATGTCCATCCTGTGGAGACCCTTGCAAGCCTGGCCTTGCAGCAGATTGTGGTTTAGCTGATAGGATGCTGAAGGAAGCTGGGAAACTCCCTGGAGTATGTTGCTTGAAGAACATAGCTGGAATGGACTGCAAGCTAAAGTTCCCCCTCGCCACCAATTATCATGGCTGGTGGCCATCACAAGGTTGAGAGAGGAGCCCTTCACACCTTGCAGTGGGGCAACCTTGAGGTCAAGTAGAGGTTCCTCAGAGGTCTCTACTGGAAACAACCCTCAGAGGAGGAATAAACCAAACATAATATCTCTGCTGCCTCCTTGCATGCAGCTTCTCCTTCAATCATTATTAAAAAAAGGACTGCTTAAAACAGTTTTGTGATGATTTCAAACATTTGTCAAGGTGTTTGGATAAAGAGCAAGAATCAACGTGCTCTTCAGGTTAACTGCTTTAGTTTGATCAAGTGTGTAATGTGAAAGCCAATGTGGTGTAGTATTTAAGATGTTTAAGGTGAGCCAGATTGCTGCCATGGAAACTTCCTGAATGATTTTGGACTCGCCATTCCCTCTTGGCTCAATCTACCTCATTGGACTGTGGGGCTGAGAAAAGAGGAAGGACTACAATGGATGCTGCTTGATCTTTTGAATGAAAAGCAGGATAGAAGTAAAATAAACAACAATCGTTGTAAATCACCATAAATAAACTCTACATCCCTCATTCATTCCAGTGACTGCAATTTAGGACATTCTTTCAGAATCAAAATGCCATTTTAAAATGTTATGTTCTTTGTTTCAAAGTGGGGACAAATTTCTAGTGAAGGAGCAGACCCACCAGGAGAAGGAAAAAAGAAAAATTTCCTGAAGATGTCAGGAACTGCTGACAATGGACCTTCGGCTCCTCATCCCTGTCCGCCAAAAACTGGACAGCAGGACCATCTGTAGTCCTTGCAATTGTGGAGGTTTAGTCTCTCCCAGAGATCTCCAACAGTGCTAAAAGATTACCTGTTCAGAATTAGCTAGAGGAGGAATTAAAACAGAGGTCCTATGCTGTGCTTAACACTGTACCACATTATCCATCAATGGCCTACTTATTCACCAAAAACCTTCTATAGCTCTTTCTTTCCTTTCCATTTTCTAACACTTACTCAGAAGTAAATCCCATTCAGCAAACGCACCGTCCAAGATTAATCACCTTTTCTTCCAGGTTCTATTTTCCCCCCCTCCCCCGTTTTATCATAACTAAAGGATTCTTGTTGAACAGCCAAATCTTCCTTTAAATAGTTGTTCTTCATTTCCTCCATGCCACTTATTTGAAAGTGGGAGCCACCATTTAAAGTCTCCTCAAAGGGCTGGGAGCGCTTACCTCCAGAGCTTCAGGGGGGGGCCCGAAGGGAAAATGTAAAATGGCAATCTAGAGTCTATTGACATAAAGTCTCGCTTTCTGAGGCCCCCTCTAAGATGGAGTTGAACTTGTATTTGAAATGGATCCTCCTTCCATCTGAGGAATAGGGTCCCAAATTAGCTGAGCCCTTCAGCCACGTAAGTATGGCCATTATTGTTGCTGAGCATCCAGCTTAATTATTCATCTCAGAAATGTTCGCCTGAAGGTGAATGTATGGGAGGTCTTTTGCTGTACAAAGTGGTGTTGTACTCTCAGTATTTAGTCTGCTTCAGGGTAGCTTCCCATGTGAAGGCAGCCAACAGAGGTCTCTTTCAGAGGGTGTTCTCCCTCGGCTTTCTACACAATGCGACCCAATGCTTATTTTTTAGAGTAGTTTCAAACATAACTTGATATGCATGCGCACACACACACATACACACACACACACACACACCAATCACCCAGCAAAGCTCTAAGGGCAGGAGAGGGGAGGGGAGGGTAAGGTTGTGTAAGTCTTTTAAAGCCTGATTTGAAAGATCCATTTACACTTCTTCTCCCTGCCCCCAGATTAAGATTTATGAGTGAATCGGCTGCTCTTGGAAGTGAGTCTTTGATTAAGCAGAGTGGGGTTAGGACTTCGGCAAGTTCCCAGCCAGGAGCCTCAGAAGCAGCATTCTGGCTTTCCTTTCCTTAGCAATTTGCTGATTCACCTCTAGCCTCTCTCCCATCTTTCTTACCTACTTTAAGAACAGGTCAAAAATGCTCTCCTTCCCCAGGTCTCTTTATCCAACTTCTGAAACTACTTTGCATCGGAGGAAAAAGCCACGGGACCAGGAGTATTCTCATCTCATTTATTTTACCAAGAGCTAGAATGCTTTGAATGGGTTCTAATATAGATCCAGCTGATATGCAATCTCAAAAACTACCTTGCTCTCTGTGCTGTTTTAGGCTACAGAATTTGAATGGTCATTAGATGGCACCAAAGAACCTCAGAAAATGTCTAGCTCTTTGCTGCCATCTGGTGGTTGATCTTTTTTAAAAAATTCTTTTGTTGTTTTGGTTTGACAGTTCATAACTACAGTAGTAATTCTGTGTCCCACAAGCTTGGAGAATGAACCTTCACCCTAACTCTGTGTCCAATCAAAAATAAAATTTAAAGTTAAATCTGTTAAATTTAACTACACAGTTCTTCCAATATGCAGGTAGATATATGATCACATCCATTTAAGGAAACCAATGGCTGAGCATCTGCTTTGTGTGCTAATGATTTCAAATCCAACTCCTGGCAATTCTAGATAGGGCTGGTAAATCACTATTACACTGAAAACTCTTATTCATTTTAGTGAGAGTCTAATTTAATGTAAAGAAATTTAAACCAAGATGTATGTCCAAAAGTAAAATAAGACATTAAAATGTTTCTGTACAAACTGCTTTCTGTGAAGTCTTTTCCTTTCTTTCTTTCTTTCCTTCACCAGCAAAACAGTATACTTTGTAAAGAAATATCGAGCAGAGTGCCAAGATACTGTTTTATTTATCTTCACCATAACTAGTGTCAACAGCAATGACATTTTATTTTTATTTCCTAACCTCCACTCAAGCTATTTATTTTTCTTTATGAAGTTTTAAATCAGTGCATCCCAAACCTCAGTAAATTATATACAATTGGGTAAAGGTGGGTGTTTTTTTTTCCTCCTTCAGATAACTGCGCAAACTCATCACAACAGGAACATTTAAATCGACTTATAAATTGCCGCATATACTAAGCAATATTAGGAAATATCCCAAAGTATTCCTTTTAAGACAAAAATCAATGAAATTTTCAATGGTGAGTTGTTCAAATGATTGATACAAAGATCATTCAATGGCATTGTTTTCATAATACAGGTAGTCCTCAACCATAATACAGGTAGTACAACCAGTGGTGGGATTCAAATTTTTTTACTACCGGTTCTGTGGGTATGGTTTTGTGGGCATGGCGTGGCTTTGTGGGTGTGGCAGGGGAAGGCTACTGCAAAATCCCCATTTCCTCCCAATCAGCTGAGACTCGGGAGGGAGAGAATAGATGGGGGCGGGGCCAGTCAGAAGTGGTATTTACCAGTTCTCCAAACTACTCAAAATTTCTGCCACCGGTTTTCCAGAACTGGTCAGAACCTGCTGAATCCCACCTGTGAGTACAACCATTCATTCTACAAGCATTCTACAAGCATTCAAACTTATGGTGGTGCTGAAAGGGATTCCTCAAAATTTGGTGAGCCTTTTTTGATGAGCAATTTGAAGGAAAACATTTGGGAAGAACTGCTTTAAATGGTTAAGGTCATCTCCTCTCATATCAAATAACAGCATTAAGAAGGTATTACTTTGGAACACTGCGGTTTCCTCTCACCCACTTAAGAAGGATTGGTTAACAGAACTGCGAGGCAGGACATTTATGATAGTTTTTAGAATTTTGTGTTTTTTATATATTTTTTAAAAATATATTTATTCATAGCACAAGTAAACACTTCATTTCTAGTAGAACATTCTACTAAGAGATGAGAACATGGTTGATGACTTTTAATTAATTAAACCGGAAAAAAACAGTATTGTTCCATTTGGCCTTTGTTAGCACTTTACTTCAATATTGAAGATTTATTTATTTAGGATTGAATTCATTCGTCTAATGTATGTGCATTCCAACAGCTTGAGGGTTCTGGACAGCTCATAAAGTACAGCTTAAAATGATGAAACGTAAGAATATAATAAAGGATAATGTGAAGTAGTTTAGTGTACTGGCTTAAAAACCAGGAGACTGTGATTTCTAGGCCTGCCAAAGCCACCTGGGTGACTTTGAGCCAGTCACACTCTCTCTCAGCCCAACCCACCACACAAGGTAGTTGTTGGGAAAAGAGGAGGAGGAATGAGTTTTAGGTATGTTCGCCACCTTCAGTTACTTACAAAATAATAAACATGGGATAAAAATCTAATAAATAAATGCAATAAAATAAATAAAAACCCACTAAACATAGAACAGTGATGGCTAACCTTTTTCAGATCACGTGCCAAAAGTGGGGGAAGCGCAGGGGGGTCATGTACAGCGTGGCCACACCCATAATGCAATGTGCGCATGACCCTCCCCCTCCCCCCCCGGTTTTGGCCCATGATGGACCCATTTTTCGCCATTCCCAGGCTCCAGAGGCTTTCTAGGAGCCCGGGGAGGGCAAAAACAGCCTTCCCCCACCAGAGTCCCTCCCGAGGCTTCAGGAGGTTTTCCTGAAGGCTCTGGAGGGCGGAAAACAGCCCTACCAACAAACTGGAAGTCATTTCTAGGTTGCCCGTAGGGTCATTTTTTGCCCTCCAGAGGCTTCAGGGAAGCCGCCTGAAGGCTCCGGCAGCTGAAAAACGGCCCTACGGAAAAACCAGAAGTCACCATTCCCGAAGGCTCCGGAGCACTAAAAATGGCCCAACGCGCAAACCGGAAGTCTGTTCCTGAAATTCTGTTTTGCACATTGGGTGGTTTTTCGCCTTAGGGAAGCCTCCGGAGGGCGAAAAATGGCCAAAAAAGAAGGCTGAAGTCAGCTGGCCAATGCGCGCATGCATGCTGGAGCTGACAGGACAACACGTCGTGTGCCCTAACAAGTGGCTCAGCATGCCACCTGTGGCATGTGTGCCGTAGGTTCGCCATCATGGCCCTAAAGTGTTTGCTGATCTTATCCATTTGTTATCACTTCCTTATATGTGTGTAACAGTGCTTTAATTATTTTAATGGTTTTCACTGCATTACAAAATAGGAAAAGGCATTTGTTGGTGGAAGGATGCTGGAAATATTTTAAGATGCACATAAATATATAACTTAATATTTACCTATTATGGAGGAGCATCATGAAACAGTAATTTTATAAGAAATCAGATTATTTAATGTACTGTATTTCATTTGACTCGATTGTTTTGTTCATATGTCTATAATTACATGCATGCTTTTGCAGAAATGTAAGTTTAAGTGCTAGGCTTTTTCCAAAGGATCTCAGAAAGATATAAATCAAAAATAAGAGGCAGAAGAGTTCATTTTGTTTAAAAAATGCTTTCCTTGGGGAAATGTAGAGTGACCTTCAGTTACAACTGGGCAAGATAAATATTTACTCTCCCTAGCAGTGAACATCTTACTGAAGTGTAAATAGTATTTGGCAATGAATAGTCAATGTTTGGCTAGAAGTCAAGTACCACAAAGGCTAATTCTTTTTGGAAGTTTTTTGTAGACTTTTCAATTTCTTATCTCTATTATAGATATTCTTTTTACAAATGAGGATTAAGGTGATTCAATCCTACACTTTATGATTTAGCCATTTTATTATTTCACTTTTACTTGGTCTAGATATAATAGGATGATTTCCCCCCAACTGGGTATGTAGTAATTTGTATTGATCTGGTCACTTTTTATTACATTTCAAATATATAAACCATATAACCAGGGGTGGGCTGCTGGGGGATCGCATGGGTTTGGGCGATTCTGTAGCTAGGATTCTCCCCCGTTTGGCAAATCCCGAAATGCCACCAATGGCTGGCCATGCCCATCCTGCCCCTCCCACTCTGCCCCTCCCAGGAGTCTCCACGCAGCCCATTCATCATGCCAGGTAAGTTCAGGGCATCCACGGAGGCTCGGGAAAGGGAGAAACAGGCTACCGGAGGTTCCAGAAGTCTGGAAATGGGCCTGTTTCTGGCCTCCGGAGGGCCTCCGGACCCAGGGGAAAGCAGTTTTCTCCCTCCCAGAGGCTCAAGGAAAACCTCTGGGGCTTGGGAAGGGCAAAAGACACACCACTCCCGCCATGGTGCAGGAGGCCAACTGGACCACATCCACAATGGCCACGCCCAGCCAGCAATGGGGCAGCGAACCCATTGCTGCAATTTTTGAAGCCCACCCCTGCATATAACATTCAAGTGGGATTTTGTGTTCAGAGACAGGATACTGATAGGGCAGTGATGGGTTCGGATCCTGTTGCAACCGGTATGGTGCAATGGGGCCAGGCGTCCACCACATGCACAAGCACAGCACACACATGCGTACTTACTGGCCGTGACGCTCTGCTATGCTCCAGCTGCTCGGTGGAGCATTGCGCAGGCGTCATATGCTCCATGCGCGGCAGCCTCAATTGGCTCAAATACAGGTAAGGAGGGTGGGCAGGCGGGTGGGCCCTCCAGAGCACCATACCGGAATGGTACCTGGTGCTCCCAGCAGGCACTGGTACGTCCGTACCGGGGCATACCGGTCGTATCCCACCACTGTGATAGGGTTATCGAACTGTTTTCATATGTTATTTGATCTACTGGTCTGTTAAACTGATTTAGATACCTCCAAACTGGAAAAGTGGGTCTTCAGTGCCTTGCAATTTTCCTATGAGACTTCTCTTACAAACTCTATTCCCTTCCTATATTGCTGCTCTCCAAAATTCAGGGACGTTTCTTCTCTTGTCTCTTTGTATCCTTACAAAGCATTTACCTTCACAGATTTCATTTTTATCTACGTATGAATCTTGTACTATATGGATAAATATCTACAATGTTTATATAAAGTATATAGGAGATTTAGTAGGGTGTAATCTTCTTATATATATAAAAATGGCTGTGTGAGTGTGTTTCCAGCATAACTCTGGAATGCCACGAGCAATTTTAACCAAACTTGGTACACAGATAACTTACTCTATATAAGCAAATACTGTGGGGGTAAGACACCCCTAACACCCCTTGGTGTTGTGGCTTAAAATGGCTTCTACTGTACTGCCATAAAATAGCTTCTACTGTACTGCCATAAAATGGCTTCTACTGTACAGCACAACGGATTTGCCAGGATAACAGCTCCACAGTACTCAACAAGGGGGGTCCCTCTGGTAAGGGGGAAAATCCAACATTAGAAATTACATTTGGTCTGGACATTTCCCCCCTTTAAAGAAAATACCCGGGTTATCAACTAGTAATAGACAAACAAGCCTAGCACTTAAACCTACATTTCCAGCCTTAGTGTATCACTGGCAAGTATTAAATTTTCATTTCGGTTTGTTCTAGAAAGCCTCTTCTGAATAAATTCTGAAGCATTGCAAAATTTTGCAAATTGTTGATTTTATATATGTATCATATACCCAATTACTGACAACTTTTGAGTGACGTAATAGTTAAACATCACAAGAAAAAAAATCATGGTATCATTAAAAGAGTCAATAAAGAGAATGGGGACCCGTCTTCACATGAGGTATGACAAAAGTTGACATCGTCCTAGAGAATGAGAAGGAAATATAAGAAAAAGTATGCGTATTTGGGGCAGTGAAAATTTAAAAGTATGCGGAGATGCTAAGTGAATCTCTGTGGGGTAGACAATGAATAAGAAGGAAGCCACTGAAAAGAATGTGCATCTTTTTGACTAACCACCAAATCTTAACTTGTACAGAGGACTCAAGAAGTGGGTAGCACATATACCAGTAGATGAGCACAAATAATCCTTGGGACTTGCTATAAGGGGCTCTTAAGTTGAAAGTCAATATTTTGAATCTGGACAGGAAAAGCATAAAGAAGAAATAACAGAGTCAGACCTGAAGAATTCTTGGATGAGAAGCTAAACATTTTCAAAGAAAAATAAAGAAAGTCCAGTGTCTTTTGAAAAAGCACCTTTTTCAACTATGGCCTGGATGACTGAGAATCTCCATAAACAAGAGGTATACAAAATCTGCCCAAACTCAACTCTGGGAATCCTCTCAATGTATCTAGTCTGTAGTAATCCAGTTTGCTTTGATGCCTAGTTCAGTATAACATTCAGAAAAAATGAAAGTCCATTTCTCATGGTCTAGTGTAAGAGAAAGACAAACAGCTGTAATGGGGTGAGGGTGACATCCATAGGAAAGCTGGACTTATGAAGAAATAATAAACCATGCCAAGTGTCATGTAAAGCAGTGCCAAGATTTTGGAGGTTGTTTAAAGATCTTGTACAAAAAAAGTACTGGGAATGTGACTGTTCCTTTGGGTCAGCATGTGATTGAATTTGCAGTTTAAATAATCTCTACAAAATCCATGGCAAATGTCAGTCCAATACATTGAGGGGCCTTTATGTAATGGATGGATTGGTTTGTTTGTAAAGAGCAATGGTGCCATTTGCTGTTCTGTAAGATTTACTCCAAGAAAACTATGACCCGCTCTTGGGAAATTTAGATCAGGATGTTCCAAGAGAAAAACAACACACTCTGGGTGACTGGCTTGTAACAATGAGACAAAGCAAGTAATATAACTAAGAATCATAAGTTCTCCTTGGCACTTGATAGCAATAGCAATAGCCCTAAGACTTATATGCCACTTCACAGTGCTTTACAACTCTCTCTAAGCGGTTTTAAAGAGTCAGCATATTCCGCCCCCACCTCCAGTGGTGGGAATCAAAAGTTATTACTACAAGTTCTGTGGGTGTGGCTTGGTGGGTGTGGCAGGGGAAGGTTATTGCAAATCTCCATTTCCTCCCAATCAGCTGGGACTCAGGAGACAGAGAATAGATGGGAGTGGGGCCAGTCAGAGGTGGTATTTACCGGTTCTCCGAACTACTCAAAATTTCTGCTACCAGTTCTCCAGAACCTGTAGTTCTGACCAGAACCTGGTCAGAACCTGTTGAACACCATCTCTGCACACACACCCTAAACAATCTGGGTCCTCATTTTACTAACCTTGGAAGGGTAGAAGGCCGAGTCAACCTTGAGCCGATGAGGATCGAATCCTTGGCAGTCAGCAGAATTACCCTGCAATACTGAATTGTAACCACTGTGCCACCACAGCTCTTGTGGTGATCGATTACGATAGCTTAAGGCTGAAATAGACCCTATTGCTCTATGCTTCTATGAAGGTCTCAAGGACCTATAAAATGAGCTCCTGCAAATCTCAGGTAGCTAAAAAAAACCAAGAACCAAAAATAAGACATACTGTATATTTTGCAAACTGTACATTACAATGTATGTCATTTATCTACCATACATCTTGTGTGTGTATGTTTAGGAGACTTACAAAGACTTCAGTCCTTCCCTAAAGCAGCCAACAGTGGTTTGACCATAAGATTCCCTCTGATCTGAAGGTTGACCTACTAGCCAGTGAATTACTGCTGGATTCCTGGCATGGCTATTATTATGTTACCCCTTTGCAACACAACCATGCTCCACAAAGACATTTTTGAATTGGAGCTTTGAATAGGTCTGGAATCAGAACAGAGCAGGTCCAAACCTTCCCATTTTGTGTTGAATAAACAAAAATCTGACCCAAATTACATTGCATGCTCCTGGTCCATGGTTTGGTTGCATTCAATGTATATCTGTACACATAGGTAAATGTTGTGTGGGGTAAATCAAATGAGGGAGGTTGCACAACTGACATTGACAAGATAATTTGTGAGTAATATGGTTGATTCATTTTAAAGGATTAGACCAAAAAAATTGATGGTTCTTTGTCATCTTCTGCCCATCCACAGCAAAGGTTCTTATTCTCATGTCATTGAACTTCCTGCTTTAGTAATGACATCTACCAGATGCAGAATTTTCTACCATTAAGAATTATTAATATCCATAAAGTGGCATAAGAAGACATACATTGTCTCATGTCAATTAGAGATGTGCATATCTGGACTAGATCTGGTTCAGTGATGAAAGCCTTATGTCTTATTTCTATAAGTATTTAAAATACTGAACTATTATGTCTGTCTATCTATATTTATATATCTAGCTAGCTAGCTATCTCCATCCATCCATCCATCTATCCATCTTCTGCAAGATCTAATGGGATGATCATTTGTAATTGGGGGGGAAATTGCCTGGATAGTACACCTTTATTGAGAAAATGCTGACATTAATTGGATTACCCTAAACCAATGATGATGAACCTATGGCACACGTGCCACAGGTGGCACACGTAGCCATTTGTCAGGGCACGTGAGGCGCTGCCCTGTCAGCTGGCCAGCGCGCATGCACGCGCTGGCCAGCTGAGTTCACCCTTTTTAAAAGCCATTTTTCACCCTCCCCAGGCTCCAGAGTCTTTATAGGAGCCTGGGGAGGGCGAAAAGAGTTTCCCCCCCCCCCCGGAGGCCCTCTGGAGGCTTCATGAGCTTCCCTGAACCCTCCGGAGTGCAAAAAACCAGCCCTACGGGCAAACTGGAAGTTCAGGAACAGACTTCCGGTTTGCTCAGAGGTTCGTTTTGAGCGCTCCCTGAAGCCTTCGAAGCGCTCAAAACGACCCTCCGAGCAAACTGGAAATGACTTCCGGTTTGCTTGGAGATTCGTTTTGACTGCTCCGGAGGCTTCAGAGAAGCATCCCGAAGGTCCCTGAAGCTTCGGAGCGCTTAAAACCACCCTCCAAGCAAACCGGAAGTGACTTCCGCTTTGCTCGGAGGTTCGTTTTGACTGCTCCGGAGGCTTCAGGGAAGCGTCCTGAAGGTCCCTGAAGCCTCCGGAGGACTTTCGGGGGGGCGGGGGAGGCTGTTTTCGCCCTCCCGAGGCTTCTATAAAGCCTCTGGAGCCTGGGAGGGCGAAAAAAGCATACAAAAATGGGGGGTGGCACCTGTAGTGTGCGCATGCGCACTTGGGGGGTCGCACATTGCTTGACCCCCCTGCGCTCCCCCCACTTATGGCACATGAGCCAAAAAGTTCGCTATCGCTGCCCTAAACTTTCCACCCCTTTGCAGACGTCTTAGAAGTGTTTACTACAAAAGATGATTCAGGTTTACATTGGTTCCTGTTTATATACATTAAAATACAGTCTTTAACAGTGCTGTATAACTTTAAGAGGACACTCTAATAGACACACCCCTCCAGATTGGGGGGAATTTTTTCCTATCACCCAATCCTCTTTATTTAAATTGTCGATTTTAGAGATTGCATTTATAATCTGGATTTTCAGGAAATATAGCCAGATCCTCGGTTACTGGCTAAATGAGTCATCTTCTTAAATATTGGGATTGTCTTTAAAAAGAAGTAAGTCGGCTAGACCTTATGATTCTAAGAATATGCGTTTATCTAACGCTGATTTGCTCAGTGAATAAAATGTGCAAAGCAGATAACCGAGCTATTCTTGTTAAATAACATGGCTCGAGATCATGGGTTTTGGAGGCTTGGACAATTTCCTAAGTCAGCTCCAACTCTAGGAAGAGTTAGAGGGTTTTGATCTAGTGTGATAGATTTTGGAGGCTGCACTGGCCCTCACTCTCTTGACTTTTTAGAAAAGCTGCAGAGGCATTTCTTTAAATTATTGATGGTGCACATAGATTTCATCATTGGCTTTAAACTATATTTTTAACTTTTCATATTCTGTTTTTGCTTTACATTTTTGGTTAGCTACCCTGAGTGTTTGCTAGAGCAGGAAAATAGGGTTCCTGCAGTACAAAACCATTTGTTTTGAAAAAAATAAATCCTTAAGTATCTTAGACCAAGCTATATATATTCTTTGCCACCAACTTAGAGAGGCAATCCAGAAATCTTATATCAGTGAATACATTTCATCAGATACAATAAAATTTCATGGCAGACACACAGGGCTTTGGCAAAGACAGAAAGGGTGGGGCAGAGATGCAGCTATTAGAGGCATCAGTAAATACCCAGGAGAATACAGATGTATTGGGATTCATCAATCAGATCTCTTTTTCAAATAAGTAGACAAATGAATATAATGAGTACTGGCTGATCATGTTAGTTTTATTAATTATATTTTAAAATATATTCTTTTTGGTAACAAAAAAAGGGTCCCTGTTGTTTCATGATATTGGCTCTTAATGCACTTTCCATCCATAGTTTGGGGGCAGAATGCTTCACGCCAGCACTACAAAAAGCTTTAAAGCAATTCAGTGACATCTGTTTTCTTTCTCTCACTCTTTCTCAGTGCTCAGCATCCACAGCCAGACTACTGAAAGGGCACTGCTTTTACTGTTCTGATCTCTGTTGTCATAGAAATATCTTTATCCTTCATGATCATGTTTAAGTTTGTCCATTTTCTCTCCCTGGCATTAATCTCTATTTTGCCCAAGAAAATGAATCTACTCCAACTGTGAACTGCTTATTTAACTTATTTACTGTCAACAGTTAAGTCCCCACCATGTTAATTGAAAGTATCTTTGTCTCCTTAATATTCAAAGTTAACCCAGTTTCTTTTCCTCTTTCAATTTTTAATTCTTTCAACCCCAAAAAATGCTGGAAAGAAATAATGTATTTTTCAGAGTATAAGACGCACCAGAGTATAAGATGCACCAAGATTTTGAAGAGGCAAATTTTTAAAAAAGTAGGTAGGTAGGTAGAGGGATAGACAGGGAGAGAAAGAGAGAGATATACAGTAGGTAGGTAGGGAGAGAGAGAGCAGTTAGGTAAGTAGGTAGATAAAGGGAGAGAGAGAGAGATAAATAGAGAGAGATGGAGTGTGTGTAGGTAGGTAGGTAGGTAGGTAGGTAGGTAGGTAGGTAGGTAGGTAGGTGGATAGAGAGAGAGAAATAGAAAGAGATAGATAAGAGAGAAATACAGTAGGTAGGTAGGGAGAGAGAGAGAGAAAGTAAGTAGGTTGGTAAGTAGAGGGATAGAGAGAGAGAAATAGAGAGAGAGAGAAATACAATAGATAAATAGGGGGAGAGAGAGAGTAGGTAGGTAGGTAGGTAGGTAGGTAGGTAGGTAGGTAGGTAGGTAGGTAGGTAGGTAGGTAGGTAGATAGATAAACCCGAAAACCCAAAGCCACTCAGTTTTGCCAGGATTCAGTTGAAGCCTATTGTTCCCCATTCAGATCCTCACAGCCTTGCTTAGTCTCCCTTCACTGAAGTTACCACATCAAGATGGCAGCGCTTTGGAAGGGAGATCATTAGTTAAAAATGTGAAATCAACCATCGTTACATGAAAAACAACAGCTTCTAAGCCACCGGTTCTCAACCTGTGGGTTGCGACTCCTTTTGGGGTCGAACGACCGTTTCACAGGAGTCGCTGAGACCAGCGCAACTCTAAAGTTTAGACTCCATCTCGCGTTCCTTGAAATCCCCACGGATGGGCTCCGGAATGGCCGCACAGAGCATCACTGCGGCTCCACGCTGTAAAAAACATAGGTGCACGCGGACACCCCGTACAATTAGCCTTAGAGACTTCGTAATGGAAGAAAAGTGTTCCTGCGAGGGAGGAAGGGGCTTAGGCCCTGCTCTGGGCTGTAATTGTCCAGGGCGTGCACGCGGCTATGTTTTCCACGCTGCTGCCAGGTACTTTTAACTATATCTAAATCCACAACCAGACTTGTCATCAAGAGCCAAGCTCAGGAGCCCGAATTGGCCCCATTCACACAATGAAAACCTGCTTGCTAAAAGTACCATAAACCATGCAAAGGAAAGGAGCAAAAAAAATGCAATGCAAGATAACATTATAAAAAATGATACAAGTGGAATTATTATTAGAAATAAAATGTAACAGAGAAAATGATATATATGAAAATATAAAGTTGGGTTTCCTGAAAGAAGTTGTTAAAATTAAAAGAATTAGTATCTAGTTAAGCACAGAAATATTTCATATTGCTAAAAGTTATTGATATAACCCAATATTTGAAAAACCTGAGTTTTTTTTTTAATTCAGAGGATATTTTCCTTCACTGTTCATTTCTAGTTTCAATGGTTTTCCCAAATTTGAATCCAGCTTCACATATTAGGGGATTAAATTTGAAGGTTAGTAATTTTGTGGATTAACATTTTTCTTTTCTCTTAAATCAGCCCGATCGTGTAACAGTTGTTACCAGTCAGATTTGTTTAAATTGGGCCAAAATGTATTAATATGGTATTATTACATTTGTATGCCCGCAAATCCTTCCAGATTTCTTGTGGTTTATAGCAATAAAAAATAGACAATTAAAATGGAACTAACTGGACACTACACAGACATTCCCAAAACAATAAGTCAAAGAAGACTTATTCACAAATGTAATGACAATACTCCGGTCTGTTATTCTATCGTTTATTGGTTGAGCGGTGGTGAAAAGGCCTGCTTGAAGATAGTCCCATGAATGGCCAGGTTTTGTAACTTTGAGACAAAATCAGGTAAAAGATATTGCCCAAAGGCCACTGTATCTTTGTAAAAATACCTTTACTTTCTCAGTAAACAAGCATTGGAGGAAAATCAAAGACACATGAGATTAACAGGCCAAGATTCTGATTTCTGTTCGGATAAATTTAAAGCTGGGCTTCAGCCAGTCTGGAACTTGTATAAAGGTCATTGATTTCATTGATTGCCCAGAAATAGATTGCTTTCACTTTGTACTTTTCTTATCAAAGCCCAGTCTGCACATTCTTTGAGCGTTTCAGATATTTAAAAGAAAGCTGTTTTCCATCCATGTACAGATAGGCTCCCATCATAATTCTAATCCCATGGACCTTCCGTTCTTTGTTATGCACATTTGGGCAAGCTGGAATACAGACCAAGTCTCTCTATTCATGAAATTCTGCTGAGAGTAGGAATGGTACCCTAAAGTTTCTTTCATGTTCTATGATTGTTCTATGATAAATTGATCCAGGAATCTATTTTGTTCCAGGATTAGATTGCCCTGCCTATTTCAGAAGTGGACAATAGAGATGTTTGTAAATCTCTGATTCAAAATGTAAATCTATTAAACTTAAAATGGTCAGATGTATCAGTGTAAGCCAGGGGTGTCAAACTGGCGGCCAGTGGGCCAGTTGCCTCACAGGCAGGTCACACCCACCCCAGCACCGCGAAGGGGAGAAAAACTTCATGATGCCACGAGTTTGACACCTGTGGTGTAAGGAGTTGAACAATACTCGAATGAAAGAACTACCATCTCAGACAAATGACCTAACAGTAATCAACAGCCTAATCAAATAACCATCAAGAACACCCCCACCAACACTGACAGGGCAAGCCACTAATATGTAAAAAAAGAGCAAACCCCACTCCTTTCTAGCACTGATGATGATACCCAGTTGAGTAATGAAATGTCTGTAAGAAAACAACAAGCTCAGAGAGTACCAACGACCCAACTGTATCAGAAATTATGCATCATTTCACAGGAGAGGGCTTTTCCTAGCCTTGGAATATCAAACCTGATTTTATATCCTGTCTGTTCAGTTACTCCTCAGATATACCTGCTTGGAGGGGAAACACCCACAAAATCCCAGACGTATAAATTAGACTGCAAAGTTGGAAAATATCCCAGAAAAATGCAGCATGGCAAACCACATCAATGTCATTGTCTAGAAAACTACCTTGCCACATCAAGAGTCAAACTCTTGATTGAAATGAAGAAGTATTTACCTTTCTTATACATACATACATATATACATATACACATACACATACACATACACATAGATGCTATATATATGCTGGTCTTGTTGTATTCGGGTCTTTTCCCATGTAAGATTGAGATTGTCTTGGCACCGTTTCGGCGAGGTTCCACTCGCCATCTTCAGGCTGGTGTTTTCGGCTTCGTGCTTGTGCGAGTAAAGCGTGCCGTCTCTCTATAAATCTTGGTGGGTGGAGTGCTGGCTTTGTTGCTGTAAGTAACAAACTAATAGGAGAATAAATGCACGCATCGCAGAACACAAGAACGCAGTCAGGAAAAAAAGAAAAAACTTCCTCCCTTTTCCAGCACCTTAAAGCAACAGGACATGAAATTGATTTTGAAGGAACCAAATTAATCTCCAAAACTGAACACTTCAACAAGAAAATAATTATGGAAGCCATCGAAATAGAAAAACACCCCCACAACATGAATAAACGTGACGATACCTCCCGCCTACCAGACATCTGGAAACCTGTCCTAATCAACAAACCAGCCCCACCCACCACCCAGGTCATTACAACACAAAAGAACAATGGACACACAGCCAGCACCTCAGCCACACAGGATGATACAAAACAGCCAACCAATCTACAAACATCAACTCCATATACCAATCAGGATGCAACTACACAGCCAATCAACCCACTTACAACAACAAAGCCAGCACTCCACACACACAAACCAAGATTTATAGAGAGACGGCAGCTCTGACCACACTCTGACCATACTCGCACAAGCACGAAGCCAAAAAGCCAAATTATTTTTTTCCTTCTTTCAACAACAAAGTAGATGATCTTGTATTTATAATGCTGTCACTGGCTGCTGCTCGCTACTACTTGCAGCATTTACTAAAACCAATGTACCCTCTCATCCTTTCCTGTGCAAAGTATATGCAAATAAATATACAGTACTGCTTCTTTAAAACAAGATGGTATATATTCAAGACTACCTATTCCTGGGTAGCAAGAAGAATCAGCCATGCTAGCTCAGGAATTCTGGGAATAGAAGTCCACAGGTCTTAAAATTGCCTAGTTTAGAGAGCCCTGCTTTAATTCCTAAAGAGCATTTTGCCCAGGTTCCTGAAAACACTGCATGTTCCTCCTCAGCAGAACTAGAATGATATCTAGCAGATTCTGACACCTTTTTCAGATAAGTAGAAAAGCTGCAGTGGATCTTGGGGCAAGCCACAATAATATCAAAAAGATGTCACGCGTGATGACATGCTCATGGCCTAAAGATGTAATACTGTGTTTCCCCCAAAATAAGACAGGTTCTTATTTTCTTTTGACCCCTGAAATAAGCACTTGGCCTTATTTTTGAGGAGGTCTTATTATTTTTGGGGTGCAGGAGGCTGTGAGTGTGGTCACCTCATGGATGCTGCTGTGTTGCAATATTTTCGGGGGAGGGCTTATTTTAGTGCATGTGCTCAAAAGCCCGATTGGGCTTATTGTCCAGGGAGGTCTTATTTTCAGGAAAACAGGGTAGTGTTATATCTGACGCAAGTGCCTATTTTCAATCATCTACAGGATGATGGCATCACACACATATTGATGTTTCCAACACTTCCACTCAGACTCTTCTGAAAGGCCGTTTCCCCCTCAAAGCAAAGGCTTTTTATTAAGGTGACCAACTTTTTTACAATGAAAAGGAGGACAAAACACATTCTATTGTCCAATTTTATGGCCTTGATTATATATGCATGCAATTATTCAGGTACACCTGTACTTCCTGTAAAGAGAATATGCAGTTTCGGTGTAGAAGTTATGAGCAAAGGATATAAATGCTAGCCAGGTTTGTATGCTGGAAGGATGGGTATTCTTAATCTTTGAAGGCATGCACATATTGTGACAAACTCCTATTTTTTTGGTGTGGCACAACAGTGCCCCCTAATTACTTACTTGACACCATACTAAGAAGCCAAAATAGGCAGAAATTATTATTTTCTTTTGTTTTTCTCAAAATCAACTTGAAACTCTTTTTTCCTTTCCATTATATTGTTATAAATTTCGATAGCACCCCAAGAGGAAACCATACCCATAGCTTAACATTACTTCAGTTTACACCATCTACACTAGCAGCCTTACCATTTTTAAAAATATTTTCACCGTTTTTGTGATCATCTTGTTCTATTTTTTCTTTTGGAATTTCAGCATTTGTGTTCATTTCAATTCTAATCTCTGAGACAGAAATCTCTAACATACTTCTTTCAGCATTCTTTTTAAATCTGTTCTCTTTGTCACAGGTTCCTTGTTTAACCTTCTTCACTCACTTCAAAAACTTTTTTTAAAAAAACCCATTAAAACCAGTCTCCATCTTTTCTGCCTCTTTTATTATTAGCTTTTGGAGTAAATTCTATGAAACTATATTTTTCCTTCTCTACACATTATACTGTATTTTTTTCTTATCATCATTTCCAACATTTATCTTACATAATTTTCCTTTGTAATTCTATAGGTTGTTTTTCATAGAACCTAATATGTATATATTAGTTGGAGTTGGAAGGGACCTTGGAGGCCTTCTAATCAAACCTCCTGCTCAGGCAAGAATATGTAATATTGTATGTATGTATGTATGTATGTATGTATGTATGTATGTATGTATGTATCTGTCTGTCTGTCTGTCTGTCTGTCTATCTATCTATCTATCTATCTATCTATCTATCTATCTATCTATCTATCTATCTATCTGTCTATCATCTATTTATTTATTTATTTATCTATCTATCTATCTATCTATCTCTATCTCTATCTATCTACCTATCTATCTATCTATATCTATGTCTGTCTGTCTACCTATCTCTATCTATCTATCTATCTATCTATCTATCTATCTATCATCTATCTATTTATCTCTATCTCTCTATCTATCTCTATCTCTCTATCTCTCTATCTATCTTTCTATTTCTGTCTATCTATATCTATCTATTTATTTATCATCTATCTATCTACACACACACACGAGAGAGAGAGAGAGAGGCAGAGACAGAGACAGAGAGAGACAGAGAGAGAGACAGAGAGAAACCATTGTCTGTAGCTGTAGAGTGGCTACAGAGAAAACAGGAGATGGACAAATGCCCTGAACAGGAGGTGGCCCTGTAAATAACCTGGCCCTGGACCGGGTAGGGATTTAAATCTGGGTCTGTGGCATGGAGGACTTTATCGGTGATAACCAGCCACCTTATTAAGTTGGTGAACTGAGGAAGGACCCCTGCTACCACATTCTGAGCCAGCTGCATCTTCTGAGTAATCTTGAAGAGAGCCTCATGTCAAGTGCATTCCAATATTCCAACTGGGAACTGACCAACAGATGAAGGACAATGAGTAGAAATACTGTATTGCTGACAGTTTTCTGTAACTCTATGGATCCTTCATCTTAAGCAATCAAACACGGTGTGATTTTTGTTCCATTCCTTTCCCATATGTATAGAAGAATAAACTTATGCTTAAACAGGCCTTTCTCCAAGTAGGTGCTTACCAAACATCCATTGTTCTTATTCATTTAAACTTCAATCTGACTATTTCCCCCTTACGTTCTCCCATTTCTTGTATAGAATCGCAGAAACCTATAGCTTACTCAATTGAGGCTTTCAAATAATGCTTTTCAGTAGACTAGGGTTACCAATCTGAGCTGTACTCATGCGACATGCCGTGGTTAATTTTGGCATATTTTGACCCCTGTGTCACAAGGGATAATATCTCTTAAAAGGAAAAAGAAATAAATAAACAGGAAGCATCATCATCATCATCATCATCATCATCATCATCACCACCCACAAGAGGAACAAAGCCAGGGGCGGACTAATGTCAGCAGGGTCACAAAAACAAGTTTTGGCCCTCTTCTATACGTACTGCCTAGTGACACAACACTCATTTCATCATTCCAATGAAATCAATGAGCTTGGAGGACACCATTGGCCCAAAGGGAGCACACGTACTTCTACATGCGAAGCTTACCTTCTGCCACTGAGAGGGGAGAAGATGCAGACCAGAAGACAGAGTCAATTCCTGGGTTTAGTTGTAGGGGGGAAAAACCCATTTAGGAGGAGTGGGGAGAGAGAGAGAGAGATGTGCTACATTTTAGTTCTTTAAAATTGTTGTTAAAATAGTGAAGTACAAAAGTCTATAATGGAATAGTGACATTAAAAATGGACTATTATAGTATTTACATGTACTAAACGTAAGAAAAAAATAAATTAGAAACAAGAATATATAGGTAGTCTTTGACTTACAACCATTCGTTTAGCAAGCGTTCAATGTTCCAACAGCTCTGAAAAAAAGTGACTTATGACCAATCCTCACTATTAGACCGCTACAGTATCCCCATGGTTATGTGGTCAATATTCGGATGCTTGACAACTGGGATGCATTTACAAAGGTTGCAGCCTCCCGAGGTCATGTGATCACATTTGGGACCTTCCCAGCTGCATTCCAACAAGCAAAGGCAATGGATGAAGCCAGATTCGCTTAGCAACTGTAGGGCTCACTTAATAACTGCAGCAATTCAGTTCACAACCATGGCCCCAAAAAAAAGAAGTTGTAAAATCAGGCACAACTCACTTAACAACCTTCTTGTTTAGCAAAGGAAATTCTGGTCCCAATTGTGGTCATAAGTTGAGGACTACCTATATATATTTGATAAATAACAATATATGGAACTCATCCATCATGGAGCTGGTCTTAAAATCTGGACAGTGTGACTAATACAGCGGTCCCAAACCTTTGCGGCTTGGCAGCTTGGCGGATTGGCGGATTGGTGGGAGGGGGCAAGAGGGCAGCGGGCTAGCACATGCATGTGTGCATACAGCTCGATTTGCGTGAGTGGCAGGCTGGTGCACATGTGCAGGTTGTGTTGCCTGCTCCCCACTCAAGGGAATTGAGTTATGCATGCATGCGTTGGCTTGTTGCTTGTGCAGCCCGGGTCCGAATAGGCCAGAGCTCAGTAGTGAGCCATTGCCCGAAATTGGGGACTCCTCGTCTAATATGTCACCTTCTTATTTTTGGAGCACAAAGATTTTCTTAAAATAGATGTAGCATATCCATTCCTTAAAATCAGAATTATGACTTTCTTTCCAGGTATGTCGAACAGTGGTGAAATGTAATTTTTTTTACTTTCGGTTCTGTGGGCGTGGCTTGGTGGGCAGGGCCGGATTTAGATGAAAAGAGGCCCTAGACTATTCCACTTCTGGGGCCCTTTCACCTCCCATTTTTAAGTTTGTAAATTACATGAGAGATAATAAAATACATCATTACTGTGATATATATCAATATATTAAATGAAACATGTTGTAATTGGTACTAACCTTTATAAAAAATGTGGCACGGATAATAAATAAAAATAAAAGGCCCCTCTTGATCTTGAGGCCCTAGGCTGAAGCCTAGTTAGCCTATAGGAAAATCTGGCCCTGTTGGTGGGCGTGGCAGGGGAAGGATACTGCAAAATCTCCATTCCCACCCCACTCTGGGGCCAGCCAGAAATGGTATTTGCTGGTTCTCCAAACTACTCAAAATTTCCACTACCAGTTCTCCAGAACCTGCCAGAACCTGCTGAATTACACCCCTGATGTCGAATTATCCTCTTTGCAGTACCGCAAGCTTGAGAAAACCAAAGTTCTTGTTAGGACGACAAATTCCATATTTTAGGAATACAATTCAGTTTCACACTGAGCTCTTTAAATAAAATATTTCTTCCAAAATTGTACTAACATGCATGATTTCACCTTGCTATTTTAAAATTCCGGCTGTCCCATTTACACAGTTATATGAATATATAGCATTGCATACTTCTCCAAAGTGAAGAAGCCGTGAGGTTTCACCGCTGGAAAACTGGAAAAATGCATTTATTTTATGCCTTCTCTGAATGAGTCACTCAGCGAGAGCATCTATTGGCCTTCAATTTGTCCAAATCCATTCATTCAATTTCATAGTGGACTCTGCTGACTATCCTTCAACACTGCCTACTGGTTATTGCTTGCCATCTGAGATATATTTATTTAAATTTTGGAACCCGATATTTAAAATACTGTCCAGGTTGTCATAAAGTATTATTTTCATATTTCACTTTACTGCTTTGCTGTAAAAACATAATTTTCTGGACAGCTTTAAAATAATATGTGGGATAATAGGAATGTATAGGAGTAGATAACATTTGAATATATTTTTAAAAGTGGGGTCCCCGTTCATTTTTTAAAAAAAGTACTACTGGAATGAGATGTTTTGGAAGTTCTTTGACAGGGCAACCTACCACACACCCTAGAAATAACCCTCTGGTTTGGCTTACTTGCCCGCATACTAGAGGCTTGTCCCTCCACATGGAGACAGCCTGGAAGTATTTATGTACAGACACAGAAAGGGAGTAACAGTTGCCCAATAGAGGCCGGACAACAAATACCTGCAGATTTTCAAAGGTTGCCAGAGGGTGAAACATTTTGCTGCCTACGGGAATGTACCAGACAACACCGTGTGGGGAAAAAAAGACCCACTGGACTGGAGATTGATTCTTCCTCCATCAGAGACCAAACATCCATCTCTGCTGCAGGTAAGAGCAGAAGATTCGCAATGGGAACACAAAACCACCCCGCAGGTTAGCCATCGTGGGGCACCCCTCTCAGAGGAAGAAAGCACAGAGTAACTTGCACTGGGAACCAAGGAAGGAACTGCGGTCTTAGGAGTGTGACGCTTGCGTTGCTGATCTGCAGTGGAACGAAATATGGAAATGAGGGGCACCCAGTGTGCTCTGGGAGGTTTTAATATTTTGGAAGAAGAGGGGTCCGTTGGGAAATAAAATCAAACAACGAGACGAGCCAATCTGGCAAGGCTCGGGAACCGTGGCAGTTTGCCTGTGGCCGCCTCTTTTGTCAGTTCTGATGAACTGGAGACAAGAATACACCCAAACATGTTGTGGAGGGAGAGTTGTTCATATTTTCTCTCTCTCTCTCTCTCCCCGTCTTTCTGGCGCTTCCAGCCTTGGCTCCCAAACGCATATGCAGCTTTTAAAAAATACTAATATTAATAAAATGTTGCAGAATGAGAGTTTTCACTCAGCTCCCCATGGGCTCCTCTCCGTGGAGTTGTTTGAAAACTTTCTGACAGCTCAGCAGCTTGATGGCATAATTTTCACACCGTCTGAGAGGCAGATGAAGGACAGAAAGAGCCCTGTGCTTTTTCTCGTCTGGCCTTCGGCTTTCTGTACGTCAAGGGCTGGGTGGGAAATTCATTTCCATTGTTTGCTTCAAGAAGACAATGGCTGCACTCAGAGAAAGTGGGGGGGGGGGGGAATCCATGCAGCCACCTATTAAGAAACGGATTCTACTGAGCATTCTCCCGTTTTTGGGGTCTCAAATCCCACAGCAAAAGGAACTTCTGAAGTCTGTGTTTCCCAGTCCAAAATGTTAGCGGTTCTTCTTTTTGGCCCATCAGTCCTCAAAGTCCTCCAGCTCCTTAATCCTTATCTGCATTGTCCCCAAAGTATGCACTCAATTTAAAACTGCCAAAAAGAAACTTTTCTCTGTTTTTGGGGGTACATTTTGTACAGTGGTGGGATTCAATTTTTTTTACTACTGGTTCTGTGGGCGTGGCCTGGTGGGCGTGGCCTGGTGGGCATGGCAGGGGAAGGTTACTGCAAAATCCCCATTTCCTCCTGATCAGCTGGGACTCGGGAGGCAGAGAATAGATGGGGGTGGGGCCAGTCAGAGGTGGTATCTACCGGTTCTCTGAACTACTCAAAATTTCCGCTACCGGTTCCCCAGAACTGGTCAGAACCTGCTGAATACCACCTCTGATTCTGTATAAAGTTATTATAGTTATGGCATAAATAAAGACCACAGATAAAAATACAAATCACAAAAGCAGCACAGTCATCCTCAGCTGACAACTATTTGTTTAGTGACCGTTTGAAGTTACAACTGCGTTGAAAAAGGTGACATGCCTGGTTTTCACACTTACAATCATTGCAACATCCCCATGGTCTCATGTGATCAAAATTTGGATGCTTGGCAACGGTCGTGCATTTATACGGGTTGCATAAAAGATTGTCCTGGGGGTCATGTGATCACCTTCTGCGATTTTCTGACAAGCAGAGTCAATGGGGAAGCCAGATTCACTTAACAATTGCAGTGACTCATTTAACACCTGGGGCAAGAAACATCGTAAAATGGGGGGGAAACTCTCTTAACAACTTTCTTGCTTAGCAACATAAATTTAGGGTTCAATTGTGGTTGTAACTTGAGGACCGGCCTATACCCATGTTGGGGAACCTATGACACATGTGCTATAGGTGGCACGTGGAGCCATATCTGCCGGCATGCAAACCTACCCCTGGCCCGGGGAGGCCGTTTTTCACCCTCCCCAGGCTTCAGGAAAGCCTCCAGAGGCTTGGGAGGGCGAAAAACTTTCAGTTGGCCTGTTGGGACCGTTTTTCGCCCTTCCCAGACTCTGAAGGCTTTCCTGAAGCCTGAGGAGGATGAAAATGGCTGTCCCCGGCCTTCTGGAGGCCCTCCAGAAACCGATAATTTCCAAACTTCTGGTTGGCCCATTGGGCCCGTTTTTTGTCCTCTCCAGGTTCCAGAGGCTTTACTGAAGCCTGGGGAGGGCAAAAATTCCCTCCCTGCAGTGCGGAGGGTTTCGTCCGTGCATGCATGGGAGGTTGTGCATACATGTGCAGGTGGGCAGGGTGCATTGCATTGTGGGTGTAAGGCATGTGAGCGCATGCTATCTCACACGCACAGACAATTTTGGCACGCATTTACAAAAAGGTTCGCCATCACTGACTTATACATTCAAGACTTCTACAACTATAAACCAATATCTGAGAAGCTCAGTACTTCTTGTCAATAATCTCAAAGAGGCACAAAAGCATTTCCATATTAAGCTCATTCTGAATTAGCTTTCTTGCCTTCTGTACTATTGTCACATAGCCAAAATTACACTATTGTGTAACATTACACTATTCAGCGTATTGATGTGTGGAACTTTCCTGAAACCAATGGTCCTGTTTCAGAAATTGGGAGCACAAGGATATTCCCCGAAAATGACTATCACAAAATGACTGTGCATTCACAGAATACCTGTCCAGATCAGGATAGCTAGTAACAATGTACAAATATTTTACATTAAAATTAATTTTATTTCAAAATCAACTGGAATAGAGAGTCTGAAAGGCACCAAATGAGATGCCAATTGGTGTTCATGGGATCCAGACTTAGAAGCTCAGCAATACATCATCCCCAATTAATAGTTATTTATATTATCAGTACTTACCTCAAAGCTCTTTATTATTTCAACTGATGCTCCAAGCATCACTTCATCGTCCTACTCACTCCATGAAACCTGATCAGATAATCTAAGACAATCATCTCAATTTCATTGAGGGCCGCATCAGGATTGTGTTTGACCACGAGGGGCCTGGGTGGGTGTTGCCAAGGTGGGTATGGCCAGCTTGACATCACTCGTGTCAGGGTCGCCTGTGGCCGAGCGGTCTACCAGCCAATATGAGCTCCCAAGCTCCGTTTTCAGCTGGGACGTTTTCCTGCAACCCTCTGCCAGTGAAAATGGAACTTAGGAGGGCTGCATGTGATACTCTTGAGCTCCGTTTTCACTGGCAGAGGCACTGTAGGCCGGTTCTTCACTGTTTCCAGGGCGGCCCCGCAGACCAGATCTAAGCACCTGGATCCAGCCCCTGGGCCTTGAGTTTGACACCCCAGATCTAAGAGATAGGACGTATTAATTTAGAAAAAAAATGCATTGAAACAGAAGCTAATAATGGTACAATTGATGCAAACAGAACTGTAATATTAAAATTCTAATTTTAGGTTTGTAAAGTTAAGGAGTGGGACGCAGTGGTTCAGTGGCTAAGACGCTGAGCTTGTCGAGCAGAAAGGTCGGCAGTTCGGCAGTTCGAATCCCTAGCACCGCATGAGCTCCCATTACTTGTCCCAGCTTCTGCCAACCTAGCAGTTCGAAAGCATGTAAAAATGCAAGTAGAAAAATAGGAACCATCTTTGGTGGGAAGGTAACAGCGTTCTGTGCACCTTTGCCATTTAGTCATGCCGGCCACATGACCACAGAGTCATCTTCAGACAGCGCTGGCTCTTCGGCTTTGAAATGGAGATGAGAACCGCCCCTAGAGTCGGGAACGACTAGCACATATGTGCGAGGGGAACCTTTACCTTTACCTCAAATTTAAGGAAATTTCTTCTCATGATTCATTTAAGTTGACTTGGAATTTAAGAATTGAGTTTTATCCTGTCCAGAAGACACCAATAGGGAAATCTGAATGCTCAAAGGTAAATATTTGAATGGAGAACCTTCACTACCTCCTTCATCAAGAATCCAAAATACCCAAACATAATTCTCTAAAAGATGCAATGAGCATTTTGAACATACATTTTGAGCCTGCTTCCACCACCACCACCCCAATAAACAATCTACTTTTCAAGTTCCTACCCAACTTTTTAATCTTAGTCAAAAATCTGATGCCTGCAGGACTTTGCTATTTGTTGATCTCCAAAGCACAGCTAAGGGATATTCTGAAAGGATGCCATGCCCTCTAGTGGATTTGCATTTTAAAAGTAGGACAAATGTATGGTGCCGGTTTAACTAGTACTGTAATGTGCGAAGCAGTCTCTAGAATTAAGAACTAAACGAAGATTGGATTGAATTGACGTAGTAGCATGCCACCTATTACACCATGTCCTCCATGTATTACACCAAAATACATATATTACATATAATGCACGTATTATACCAGTCACAGAAACAGGGTTAAAAACATAATTATATTTAGATTAAAGAGGCTGAGGGCTGAAATATGGCAGCCTCTTCCAACTTGAGTCATCCAGATGTATTGGATGACATAAATATACAATGCTGAGGCAGGTGCGAACTTCTTTAAACTAAATTTGCTTTCCTATCCCATTCTCGCATTGTAATAGTCTTCGGTGGACCAAAATATGTCCCATGGTCACTGTTTTTTTCCCCTTCTAAAAGCTATTCTTTCACAGCATTGAATTGCTTGCTTGCTTGCTTGCTCGTTCGTTCGTTCGTTCATTCATTCATTCATTCATTCATTCATTCATTCATTCATTCATTCATTCATAGATGGTGTCCATCTTACTATCCAAAGTGACTCTGGATTCCAGTCAGGAATCCAAATTAAAGCAAACCAGAGAGGTCAGTCATCTCGTCTCATGTCTCTGATATTCTCTCAACTGCAAAAACCAAATGCGAAAAATTCTAAGTCGCACTGAAATCAACAATAACATTGAATGTCACACATGAGTACATGAAAATTGGTGGTCGCCAGGAGTCAAAAATAACACGATGGCACATAATCAATCAATTCAGTAATTAGCTACGGGCCATTTGACATCACCATAATTGCAGAAGAGAACGATGAAACCATGAACCAGAGCTTAAATAGCCTGGAAACCTGTAATTTTTGCTTTGCCAAACAAATTGGGCATGTCTTCTTTAGATGGCTTCTATATTTGTAGGGATGCAGGAACAGAAAGATGTGGATCATTTATGCCAGAAGGTACCACACGGTCCACTTCTGAGGCAGTAGACTGCAGACATTTCCTTACCCAATTACAGGTCATCTTTGACTTATGACCACAACTGACCCCAAAATTTCTGTTGCTAAGCGAGGCACTTGTTTAGTATGTTTTGCCCCATTTTGCAACCTTTCTTGCCACAGTTGTTAAGTGAATCGCTGCAGTTATTAACTTAGTAATATCGTTGTTAAGTGACTGACTTCCCCATTGACTTTCCTTGTCAGAAGGTTGCAAAAGGTGATCACATAACCAGCGGCGGGTTTCACATTTTGTTACCACCGGTTCGTGAAGCATGCGTCTGGCCTCCCGCGCATGCGCTTTGCTCGTGTGTGCACCTTCTGCGCATGCACCTGGCCTCAAAATTGTGCCTAAATAGGACGGCATAGAGCCGGGGTGGGTGGGCAGGTAGGCCCACCCAGGATTTCCGCTATGGGATTACGGGTGAACCGGTCCGAACCGTCTGAATACCACCTCTGCACATGTCCCCAGGACACTGTAATCGTCATTCATATGAACCAGTTGCCAGGCATCTGAATTTTGATCACGTGGCCATGAGGATGCTGCAACTATAGTAAGTGCGAAAAATGGTCATAAGTCCCTCTAGTTTTGAACTGACACTAAACAAATGGTTGTAAGTTGAGGACTACCTGTATTCACTTTCTAGCTGAAAAGTTTTTTTAATCTTCCTTGCAAATCCATTGATCAGCTCATGGATAATTTCTCCAATTGGTCAAAAAGGAAACATTGGAGTTAGGTGGCCAATACATTTGAATAAACCATAAATAACAAATACTAATCATCATAGCTCGAAAGCAAAGGATTTAATTTTGAGTCAATTCATCTGTCTTTAGTCTCAGTTGGAAAGATTGGAATGCAAAACAATTAAAGTTACTACTCCTTGTACCTAAGAAGGTAACTGATCAATTTCTCTGCAAACCTGCAGGAGCTTCTTGGCGTGAAAATTCTTACCCTTCTAGGATACTTTCTCCTTCAGCCAGAAAAGTCGAAATAAAAAGATATCAACGTTTGGAAGGCCAAGAAGAGCCAGAAACTGAAAAGGTGAGCTGTGAACAGCTCAGTTTAATTCTCTCTGCCAAAAATGTATTAACTGAATTTCGGGGAGGAACTATTTGTTGATCACAGTTCCACATTTGCAATGAGCAGCTAGTGCTGCATTATTTGAATATTTGTAAGAACTTTTAGTCTCTAAATGCTGTTGTTATTATAATTGTGGTTGTTGCTTTTCACCTTGTGCTTAACCAAAGAAATCACTATCTTCCCAAATCAGTGACTATTTTCATGTATTTTTAGTTTTTAAAACAAACCAGCAAAGAGGGTCCTTATATGCTTAAATCACTCCAAATTATCATGTCTTAAGATAAAAGTAAAGGTTTCCCTGGCACATGTGCTAGTCATTCCCAACTCTAGGGGGCCCACCTCCATTTCAAAGCCGAAGAGCCAACGCTGTCTGAAGATGTCTCCATGGACATGTGGCCGGCATGACTAAACGCCAAAGGCGCAAGGAACACTGTTACTTTCCCACCAAAGGTGGTTCCTATTTTTCTACTTGCATTTTTACATGCTTTCAAACTGCTAGGTTGGCAGAAGCTGGGACAAGTAATGGGAGCTCACTCCATTACGCAGCGCTAGGGATTCGAATCGCCAAAGTGCTGAGCTTTCTGATCAATAAGCTCAGTGTCTTAGCCACTGAGCAACTCCATCCCTTCATCAAGTCTTCTCTGTTTTCAAAACAGCAATGAGGACGTGCCTGAAGATATTTGGGTACTGCTTACAGTAGCTACGCCAGACTCCGATGTCCAGACAATTTCAATGCTTTGAACTTTTTTTCCCCACCCCTGCTAAATGGCACAGACAGTTGTACTGGATTCAGCATTAGATAAGTTGGAGACAATGAGTAACCCCCTCCTTTCTAGCCCCCTCTCACAGCACAAATTTGCAGACATCTGCTAGCTCGAGTACAAATTGATGGTAATAAAGGAGACCAGGCACCCTTGTGATAGGCTGAAGTTAAACATTTGCAAATGACTGAAACTAACTTCCCTTCCACGGGCCTTAATTCAGTGTACGACTGGGCGTCTTTTGTTTTAGACAGCAATGCAGAGGTGCCTTTGCCGTGCTAAAGATTTTAACTATAATTATAATGAAAGATACTCGCCAACACTGTGGCCCCTAATTAGAACAAGTCCCACAGACATATTGTCTCCTTGATTTCCTCTGCTGCCTTTCTCTTGCTTTCTTTCTCTGCCTGGGACACATGGGTCCCATTAAACGCTCGAGTATTTAATGTGGTTCCTGAAATGACTTCGGGAGTTTTCAAAGTCCGTTTAGAAATGCATATATTACTCTGCTTGGAACGCTGCTCTGCCAGTAGAAGTCGCTCTTCTATCCTGGTAAAAAGGCTTTGCATGCACAAACATGGGTACACACACACAGTTGCACTAGGATTGTTTGCTGTTTAATCGATTGAGTAGGTAAGATTATTTTGAACAAGCAGAAATGGTGGTTCGGGTTAAGGGACTGGCACATCTTTTAGATGCTATTTCAACACAAATAATCTAAAATAAGAAGGGATTAAGGATAGAAGAGACGTTTTCTCATATAGGAGGAATATCTTCTAAGATGGAGTTGCTATCATGTATAGGCAGTCCTCGACTTACGACCACAACTGAGCTCAAAATTTAAGTGGCTAAGCAAGACAGTGGTTAAGTGAGTTTTGTTCCATTTTAGGACCTTTCTTGCCAAAGCTGTTACATGAATCAAGGCAGTTATTACCATATTTTTTGGAGTATAAGATGCACCAAAGTATAAGATGCACCAAGATTTTAAAGAAGTAATTTTTTTTAAAAAAATTGCACTCTGCAGACCTCCCAAACCCTCCAAACGCCTCATTTTTTTGTGAAAAACGGAGCATGCAAAACCTTTAGGAGCCTTTAGGAGGCTTGTAGAGTGCTCCTGAGGGCTGGGGTGGGCAAAAACGAGCAATAAAACGGACCATTTTCGCTCGTTTTTGGCCCCCCCCCCCAGGCCTCCCAAACCCTCTGCACATCCATTATGGTGAAGGGGGCGGGGTTTCAGGAGGCAAAGAATGCTGTATTCAGTGTATAAGACGCACCCAGATTTTCATCCTCTTTTGGGGGGGAAAGGTGCGTCTTATACTCCGAAAAATACGGTAAGTTAGTAACATGGTGGTTAAGTGAATCTGGCTGCCCCATTGACTTTGCTTGTCAGAAGGTCATAAAGGGGATAACATGACCTCAGGACGCTGCAACAATCATAGATGTGAGCCAGTTGTCATGCGTCTGAATTTTGATCATGTGACTGTGGGGATGCTGCAATGGTTGTCAGTGTAAAAAACAGTCATAAGTCACCTTTTTCAGTGCTGTTGTAACTTCAAATGGTCACTAAACGGATAGGTATAACTCAAGGACTACCTTTATGCTTGCTTCATTTAAATATGAATTTTTCCCCTTGGTTTTATAGGTTGACAGCACTGTCCAAGGAACCGGAGAGTTTATGTACATTCCCCTTTCTACAGTTGGAGAGGGAAAACCATCCTTGGAAGCAGCTTTCCATGCTTTCTTGTGGCTCTGATCATACAGGTAACAAAGAAGAGGCATTTTGGGGATGTGGTAGAAATAGGTTCAGGAAGGTTTAGGATCCAGGAATAAAAGGGAAAAGCTATGTCACCATTAAATCTGACAGCATTGACTTTTGTGCCAATAGGGAGAAAACTGAAAACAATCTTTGGTGTCCCCTACCGCATCTTTACCACCAAGGAACTGAAGATCCTGGTTAACTACCACAAGCTCTCCTATCCATCTGAATCACAGTCACAGTTGGCATAGACAAGTATTACCACTGGGTCTCAAGTGAGTTACGAATCCTTGCGAGAGGAAAAGTGAGATCTCTGCAGGAGTTATCGCCTAATGATATTCAGAGTCTGACACAAGTACTTCATCCAGTTTAGTTTACCACATTTTCAGAAGGAGTCAGACCTACCAAAACAGGTTCAGAAAACAGAAATGATGATCAGGGAAATGGAAGGAACTCAAAATGTTTAGCCTGAGGCGGCAGCGGGGACAAGTGGGTTCAAAGAGCAGGCATGGTAGCACTCTTCACACACCTAATGGGATGCTACACGGAAGATCAAGACTTGCTCTCCAACATTCCACCATTCGGGCATGAAATATTAAGTTTAAATGAGAGGAAGCCTGATTCCAATTAAGTGTCTGAAAAAGCTTTCTGTAAGTTAGAGGCGGTTCAACTGTAGAGCAATGAACATCTGCAAGAGCTTGCTACTTCCATCAGGCATCAAGGCACTGCAAACTCTACCTGTTTTCTACATTCAACGTCAAGATGCATCTACAAGAATAAAATGCCTTGTGCTATAATACAGCAGTTCTGTTACCGCTGTTCTGTACCCTCATCATCCCCACCATCCTTCCTGCAGATATCACTAAGTGGAACAGAGGAGGGTTGCTTCCGGTTCGAGCCGGATTGGGCGAACCGGTAGCGGTGGCGCGAGAGGCTCCTCCCACCCACATGGGCGCTTCTGCGCATGTGCAGAAGCACATGCGCACAAGAGAAAAACCAGTAGTAAACATAATGGAAATCCACTACTGAAGTGGAGTCCAATTATACAGAAAGATCTTAGACTCCTTTTCATTGGGAGTGTTCCAACCAAGGTCATGGGCCAAGGAGGCTTTAATTTATGTTCCTGCATAGGGAACGAGCCTGTGTTTGCTGGCAGAGGTACTGCGGGACGGTCCTTTACTGTTTCCAGGGTCACTTCGCAGGCAAGAACTAAGCATCCTGCGGGCCAGATCCGGCCCCCAGGCCTTGAGTTTGACACCCCTGCTCTAAATGGTCCTGCCCAGTTCTATAGTCTTACCCTCTCTGTTCTCCTACTGTACCATAAGGGTAGCAAACATCTACTAGCTTTATTGACATTCCTCCTTGGATATTAAACTAGCACTGTGAAAGCTGGCAGGCATCTTCAGGTTCTATTTATAAGCTGGATTGAAATGTTAACTGTAGTTATGTAGGGCATGAAGGTGTGGTTGACTGGGTCAGTTTTCAGGGCCAGGATTTAAAACTGGGTAGAGGTAGACTTTTAAATTCTGGCCCTGAAAACTGACCTAGCTGCTCAGTTTGTCAAGCCTGCAAGTCATCTTTTCTTTTGGACTTTGGGCCTGCCAAACTGAGCAGCTAGGTCACACTTTCTACTATTGGACCATGAGATGGATTTATGGGTGTGGGGCAGAGGTGGGTTCCTACTGGTTCGCACCGGTTCGGTAGAACTGGTTTGTCAAATCTACCGAACCGCTTAGAAGAGGTTCCACCGGTGGGCCCAGAAGTAAGTTTCAGAACGGCTGCCCCAACCCTGTCGCTCGCTCGCTCACCCCTGCCCGTCCGGAAGCCTCTCCATCGCTCGCTCCCCCCACCTGTCTGCACTATCCTAGCACCACCCACTGCTCACTGATAGGCTGGCTCACCAATCGCCCGGCCCGCCTCTAAAAACCCTATCTAAACCCACTTACCTTTTTTCCTGCTTGGCTCTCTATTGCTGCCTGCCGACTCTGAGGAGGTAAGTAAGCTGCAAATAAGCGTGGGGCAGGGGGGCAGCGGCAGGCCATCTGGAGCGGCCAACCGTAGCCCTGCACTATAAGTGAGTCCGGTGAACTTTTGCGGCCTTGCAAGGATCCCGGGCTTGCTTATTGTGCAGGGCTGCATGGCCACCAGAAAGCACGGGCACGGGGGTGGGGACGGCGGCGGGAGCTTACGTGGCGCAGCCAGCGTCTTTGACAAATTCGGGGACCTCACAAGGCCCTTGCAAGGTCCCCGGACTTGCCTAAGATGCCTGGCCGCCAGAAAGCACGGGGGTGGGGATGGCGGTGGGAAGTTACACAGAGTGACCAGCGTCTTTGAAAAGTTCAGGGACTTCGCAAGGCCTTTGCAAGGTCTCCGGATTTGCCTAAGATGCCTGGCCTCCAGAAAGCACAGGTCCGGGGCTGGAGATGGCGGCGGGAGCTTACGCAGCGTGGCCAAAGTCTTTGACAAGTTTGGGGACCTCGCAAGGCCTTTGCATGGTCCCCAGACTTGCCTAAGATGCCTGGCCGCCAGAAAGCATGGGCACAGGGGTGGGGACAGCGGCAGGAGCTTACGCGGCACTACCAGTCTTCTAGGACCTCCTAGTTGCCGGCCGCACCACGTAAACAACCGTCCGTCTCCCCGTGCTCAAAAAAGCAACTCCGGGAAAGTCCTTTGGTGGCGGCAGGCGTCCTAGAACCTGCCTGCTAGCAAAGGACTTAGCCGGGCTTCCTTTTCTATGCACGGGGAGATGGATGGTAGTTTGTAATGAGGTTGTAATGAGGGGTCCTGGGTGCTCTCTGAGCTTGGTGGTTTTCTTGCAGACGTTTCATTACCAAACTAGGTAACATCATGAGTGCTAGAAGGGAGTAGGGTTGGGGGGGGAAGGAGGAAAAAGTTAGAAGGACAAAAAGGAGAAAGAGAAGGAGAAAGAGGAGGTGGAGGATAGTGGGATCCTTGCTGCTTTCTGAGCTTGGGGGTTTTCTTACAGACATTTCATTACCAAACTAGGTAACATCATCAGTGATAGAAAGAGTGGGATATATTGAGAGGAGGAAGAAGGGGGGGGGAACTTAGACAACAGCAGGGTCCTTGGTGTTCCCTGAGCTTGGTGGTTTTCTTGCAGACATTTCATGACCCAGCTAGGTATCTCACACCAATGACAATAAAACACATGCAAGCAAACCATCGAGACCACGGGGCATTTATTTCTTCATTTATTAAATTTATATGCCTCCTGCCTCGTGGTCATCACGAACTCCTCATCAGGACCTTCCACAATGACTGGCCTCAGAATTACATCTCCACAATCTCAAATTTTATTTATTGTATATGGAATATTTTTAATGGTTTTATTTTCATTTATTGTGTATAGAATATTTTAATGGTTTTATTTTCATTTATTATGTATAGAATATTTTTAATAGTTTTATTTTAATTTATTGTGTGTAGAATATCTTTTTTTTAAATTATTTTTAGGGAATTTTATTTATTTATTGTTTATAGAATTTTTATTACAAGAAATGTTATTCCTTTTTGCAAATGTTTTATTTGTGATGCAGTATGTTGCTTTTAAGTGTACAGGTTGGTGCATGGTTTATGTGTCTTAAGGTGGCTGCTTTTCTATGGGCAGGCCAGGTTGGTGCAAGGCAGCTTTGCCAGATTTTGTGTGTTTCTGTGTGATACCTGGTTGTTTAGGTAATTGTGAGGTGGTTGCTGGTTCCGTGAGCTTCCTGGCAGTGTCCTTTATAATTTCCCACAATGCCTTGTTGGTTTTTATTCCAGTGGCTTTGTCTTTCCTGTTCTTAGGGTTATTGTTATTTTGTTATTTTTTGGGTGTTTTCCTGGCACTGTCATAGTTTGTGTGTGTGGGTGTGTAATGTCCCGCAGTTATCTACCCATTAATAATGATCAAGTACTAATAATATTTCCTTATACATTTTAGTGACCTTTCCTTACATAATTGGTGTTTTCTTTCATACTTTTAGATTTCTAATTGCTGTTTCTGTTAGTTAGCAATTGATAAAACAAATCCCATGTGAAAAAGTATTCGAAGCCTTCTTGATTTTAATTGTCAATTTATTCATTCCTGCACATTCTAATATTTATTCATTTTCATATCTTTGTTTTTTCCACTGTTGTGTAAACACAATTCCATCACCTGTTAACATGTGTAAAATTAAATATGTATTGTATTCCCTTTGAAATACAAGTAAGTAGTAAGCTACTTACCTTCTGTAAGTAGCTCTTTTATTTTTTGTGTACTTATTTTAATCTTATTTAAGTAGTAAGTGCACAAAATAATAACTTTCCTTTTTTATATCTTCTTTTTGTAGATCATCCATTGGGGCAAATTCAGTGACATCGTCTTGTCCACTCCTATCCGGTCACATGACTGCCAAGTCACTCCCACTCGGTCACATGGCCGGCAAGCCACTCCCACTTGGTCACATGGCCGGCAAGCCACTCCCACAAAGCAGGCCACACCTACAGAAGAGGTTCCCAAAAAATTTGAAACCCACCACTGGTGTGGGGGCAAGATCTTGAACTTTCAACTGGGTGGGAAAACCGGGAAGCTTTCAGATTCAGGTTTCCCCAGATGTGCCAATGTGGCTCTCTTAATAAATTGGAACTTTGAGGAATCATTTGCCTTGGACTCTGATTTAATTTTGGATGCTATTTGGAACCCTGACACAGTTGCTCAGTGAAGTCTTCCTAGCAACTATACACTGATATATTCCCTTCCCACCCATTAACCCTTAAAACTGGTTTAACATTATGGATTGACATTATTATGGTTGACATTATTATGTAGCGTTACTCTGATAAGTAATTTGGGCTAAAATAGCCCTAGCGGTGGCTCCCTTTTGTTATTATATGTCCCAACAAATGGACAGAGCTTTTGTACCAATCTTCAACAGATGGAGATACCGTCGTCTGGAAATATTTCCAGTAAGGAAAATGGCTGCAAATTTGCAGTCATTCTGAGCACTGAAATCTTTGTTCTTCCACATACTTCAGCCTGCTTTCCATCCTTCCTTTATCTGAAACTTGAGTCACTGCATTAACTTTCAAGAAATCTAAGAACAAAGAAACCTCTTGAAATCGCTTTTTTGCTTCTTTATTGGTTGTTGATCAGGTCATTGCAAAACAACAACTGTTTTTTTTTTGAAGAAGAGACAGCGAAGTCCCCTGCTGATATAATTGAAGAGTTATTTGAGTTCAAAGAATTACTGCACACAAACTAATAAAGGTAGTTCTCGCTTAATGGTATGTCATTTAACGACTGTATGAAGTTACAACTGATATCCCAGAGGTACTTATAACCTGATTTTCAAGTTCCGATGGCCACACACACACACACACACACACACACACCTGGTCATTTGATGCTTGGCAACTAGCTTGCATTTATGGCCATTTGCAGTGTCCTATAACTGCCATTTTTGACACTTTTTGCCAGTTTCCAGCATTTACGTCTGGTTTCCAGCAAAAAAAAAAAAACCCATTGGGGAAAGACTTAATGACTGTAGCGCTCATTTAACAACATTTAGTTTCATGTTCACTTAACAACTGCTGCCAAAACTTTCATAAAATCAATTATGTGGTGATCCACTTAATGATCAGCACAACTTACGACTATAATTTCAGGCTCGATTACAGTCGTAAGTACGTCACCTGTAATAGCAAATATTAAAGGTAAAGATTCCCCTTGCACATATGTACTAGTCGTTCCCAACTCTAGGGGGCGGTGCTCATCTCCGTTTCAAAGCCAAAGAACCAGCGCTGTCCGAAGACATCTCCATGGTCATGTGGCCGGCATGACTAAACGCTGAAGGCCCACGGAACACTGTTTCTTTCCCACCAAAAGTGGTTCCTATTTTTCTACTTGCATTTTCACATGCTTTCAAACTGCTAGGTTGGCAGAAGCTGGGACAAGTAATGGGAGCTCACTCTGTTACGTGGCACAAGGGATTCAAACTACTGAACTGCCAAACTTTCTGATCGACAAGCTCAGCGTCTTAGCCACTGAGCCACTGCGTCCCTTCAGCCAATATTATGTCACTGTAATAGAGGTGAAAATTCTGCCAGACACACTGTAAGAAACATTTCTGTGCCATGTGAAATAAAATCATGCTGCTATCTTATTGGGACAACCAAATAAATACAAGTGGTTCCCAGATGGACTTAGTTGGTCAGGTTGGGTGGTGAATCTTACTGACCCTGTCAAAGTTTGCACAATACTCACCAGGTGGCGCTGTGCAGAATGGCTTGACTGTCTGAACTACTTTAACAAGTCTTGCATGAGCCCCTTAGATGACATTGTCTTATTTTGGGACCATTTTACATGCAGCAACGTGTTGATTTAAGTAATCTCTTGAAACACAATGAAGATTTGATTGTTCAGAAACAAAAATTAGGCTGGACTTCTTCTCTCCTAAGTGGTTCATTAATTTAAAGTGGAACTGTACTTGAATTTCTAGATAAAAATTGCTCCATGCTCTCAATAATGAAATCTTGTTCATCAGGGTCAGGGCCAATCCTGAGTTATAATCCAAATTTTCCAGGTGGAAGGAAGGATCTCAGGATGCAAAGGGCCAGGAAAATCCAAGGCTTTGTCATAAAGGAAGTACAGTTAGTCCTTGATTTACAACATCTTGTTTAATAACCATTCAAAGTTACAACAGCACTGAAAATAAGTGACTTATGACCGTTTTTTACACTTACGACCATTGTGACAACCCCAAGGCTGCGTGATCAAAATTCAGATGCTTGGTATCTGACTCATACTTATGACGGTGGCAGTGTCCTGGGGTCACGTGATCACTTTTTGCGGCCTTCCAACAAGCAAAGTCAATGGGGAACTGAGAATCGCTTTCCAACCCTGATACTAACAATAACTGCAGAGATTCATTTTTACAACTGTGGCAAGAAGGACGTAAAATGGGGCAAAACTCACTTTAAAATGCCTCACTTAACAACACAAATTTTGGGCTCAGTTGTGGTTGTAAGTTGAGGACAAGCTGTATTATATAGTTTCCATGCCAACAACCAGTATGACTACTAGAAGCTGGATGTTCAACACAATTGAAGGAAATTCTGTAACACAACAGTAACTTCTTAACCTTAAGACAACTGCAACTCCCAGTATATTGTACCCCTGGTCATATTGGATGGAGATATGGCAAATGTAATTCAGCAGTGACTGGATGACCATGGATTGCCTATCATAGAAGCATTGAAAACTGTTAGTATGTTTCTACCCTGTTTCCCTGAAAATAAGACCTCCCCAGATATTAAGCCCAATCGGGCTTTAGAGTGCATGCAGTAAAATAAGCTCTCCCCTGAAAATAAGCCCTCCCCAAAAATATTGCAACACAGCAGCAGCCATGAGGTGACCATGCTCACCGCCTTCTGCACCTCACAAATAATCAGACCTCCCCAAAAATAAGGCCGTGCTTATTTTGGGAATCAAAAGAAAATAAGACCCCTGTCTTGTTTTTGGGAAAACATGGTACCTTTATGTATATAAAAGTGAACTTGCTTTCTAAGCTTTTCAAACTACTAGACCTAATACCTTTCCACATTATACAATGGCTGCTCATTCTGAATTTAACAAAATAATTCATTTCTAAACTCTATGCATAAAACAACGAGCTCTGTGATCTTAACAAATTATATATATCAATCTTATATTTGCATAGTTCTCAAATATGTCTTGCTCAAGGAAGGAGATTTCATTTATCCACAAACTTTGGATAAACTTGCTTTTGAGCATTCTTGCCGTTCTACACATACTGATTGTATTTCAAATCTCGTTTTCTTTATCACATGCTTAAAGCGTACGATAGAGCAAAGCAAACATAGAATGAATGACTTCTGAGCAGCCTGTCTCATGCAATGCGGTCTCACAATATATAAGGGTCGTGTTTTTTTTTAAAGATGATGGGTAGCATTCTTTTTCTGACTGCAACTGATGACAGTCTGAATTAATTCCCCTTTCTTCCCAAGAAACACCAGTGGAGCCTGGGAGATTACCAGAGAGTTATCCAAGGTTTTAGAAATTGCTTTGCAGATCAAATGCTCTTCTGGAAGTAGTATAAGCAAGGAGTTTGGATGACAGTGCATGGAGTCTCCAGCATGCTTACATTTAGCTTTGTTGGTTCAACTCACACCATGTGTTGAGGTAGTATTGCACAAACAAGTTTGCCAATTAAGCAAGGTGGCTTCTTACAGTGAGTTTTAGGACTGATTTCTCAGATCTTCTCTATTCAACATAGCTGTCTATCACTTCAAAAAGGACAGACATAATGATCCAGCCCAGTTTCTAAACTGAGTGGTTTTTGGTTTGCTATATATAAACATGTAGGCTGATACTGTATCTACAACATATTACAGGCCCACAGAAATAACCATTTACCTCAACAAAAAACATTATATGGGTCAATAGATAAAAGAGTTCCCTATAGTACATTTGGCAAATAAGAGCTGAAAAAGAGATTGCAAATGATTATCTACCTTTCCATACTTAAAGCCCTCTTCATGGATTACTGCCTTGTCGTGGCGAAGGGGCTTGTGTAGCTCAATGAAGCTATGAGCTATGCCGCGCAGGGCCACCCAAGACGGACAGGTCATAGCAGAGAGCCCTGACCAAACGTGATCCACTGGAGGAGGAAATGGCAACCCACTCCAGTATCTTTGCCAAAAGGCAGAAAGGCCTGGAGGAACATTGTCCATGGGGTCACAATGGGTCGGACACGACTTGGCAACTAACAACATACTCAAAGCAGTCCTTGCAATCTGCAGCATTTAGTAGTAAAAACCAGAGTAGTCTTTACCAGACTTTACCAGTAAATGTGCTCAGCCTTGAGGACTGCAGTGGCATCTCCTCCTTCACTACAGCAGCATCAACAAATCTTCCCAAATCGCATTGTATAAATTCTTTACTTTCTGTTTCTCCATAAACTTGGAATTTAAAATTACTTCGGATGATCTTAAAATATAGTTGCTGAAGAGATCCTTTAGCTCTGTTTCATCAGCAGCAGCCATTTTTGACTCACAAATTAAGATAACAGTACATGCTATTAATAGGTTTCTAGCCACTAGATCCAGGGTATCATTTAATCAATCATCTAAGCAGAACAGTGGTGGGATTCAAAAAAATCTACTACCGGTTCTGTGGGCATGGCTTGGTGGGCATGGCAGGGGAAGGATGCTGCAAAATCCCCATTCCCTCCTGATCAACTGCGACTCGGGAGGCAGAGAGTAGATGTGGGGGGCAGTCAGAGGTGGTCTTTACCGGTTCTTCGAACTACTCAAAATTTTCACTACCGGTTCTCCAGAACTGGTCTGAACCTGCTGAATAACCACCTTTGAAGCAGGGTTAGATCAGATTATTACTTGGAAGGGAAATACCGATAGAATCCCTGAGTTCTGAATAAGATTGGGAAATCAATCAACTATACTTGAAAAAAGCAATGTCAAACCATTCCTGTACTGATGCCTAAAAACTCTTCACGGACACTCTACCTCATCCCAGGAGATGAGTTCAACTTAAACAAGTCTTTACTATAAATGGGTATAATATATATGATACACACTATTTTGATTAGAAAGATATTAAGCACTTCTTCTCATTTAAGCTGATTTGCAAAAGAATGCAAATGTATTTCTCTTTCCTAGCAAAGTTAGTTATTCATGTTGGATATCAAGAATATTCTTGAAGTATCATTCTTTTTCCATCAGGTGGGAAAGCTGGCCCAGTTTTGCACAGCCTTGTTGCAGGTTTTATATGTGTTAGTTACTGGTATCTACTACAGTGGTTTCCACCACGGTTCTCCGTTCCGGCGGGAACAGAGGTTTAATTCTATTGGTCGAAGGGTCTGTCAGCTCCCTATAAAAGGGCTGCTGTCAGATTCAACCTTCGCTGGATTGTTCTTACTTGTTGTGTATTAATAAAGAGCTGTTGTTACCGTTAAGCCTGTGTGTGCCTCTCCATTACCCGATATAACAATATGTATATCTCGATTGCCATGATTACCTATGTCCCATTGTATCTCATCAGATCAAGGACATGGAATAAATCAGGAGCCCAATGGCTTCTGTAAGTTTTAAATTTAAAAAAAAATCTTATAAACTGTTGATATTTAGGCCTGACAGGAAGTCATCTTAGGCACTGGATCTTCAGGCCTGCTGAAGGCCATGCTGTCTGGGACCAAGGGGCAGGGATGAAGTTTAAAATACACCAGTTTGCTTGCTTGCTTATTTATTGAATGATTTATTAACTTTGTATCCTGCTTTAGTCTACAGACTCAGTGTGCTATACAACAGAGTGAAAACACAATACAAAGAAAGAAGAAGAGTATCATACAACCTAGCAGTTTGAAAGCATGTAAAAATGCAAGTAGAAAAAAAAACTTTGGTGGGAAGGTAACAGCGTTCTGCGTGCCTTTGGGGTTGAGTCATGCCAGCCACATGACCACGGAGACGTCTTCGGACAGCACTGGCTCTTCGGTTTTGAAACAGAGATGAGCACCGCCCCTTAGAGTCAGGAACAACTAGCACATATGTGCGAGGGGAACCTTTACCTTTTTATCATACAAGTAATAGAATGCAATAGAAAACCACAGGTGGCCATAAGAAACGTTCATTTCTGACTCAAAGCAGAAATGGAAAAGTTTGGTTTCACAGTCTTATGAAATGCGAGGAGGGAAGAAAGCTCCTCAAAGAGAAGTACGAGGTTTGCCACAGAGAAGCCCTGCTTGCTATCAGGTACTATGTCTGTAAAATACTGAATGGCCAATTTATTTAAAATTGAATGTAGATTTTGCTGCACCTTTTTCCGAGCTCTTAAAAGTCTTTATCGGAAATATTTCAGCCATATAGTAGGGCTGAGTCGTCTGCGAAAGTGAGAGTTAATTGCGCCACAGAGAGAGAAGAAAGGGGGCTTACCATAACACGGTTGGTAGACTCAAACCCACCCACCCCACGCCTGCATCTCTTGGCAACCCCCAAGTTCTGACAAGCCTTCCTAGACTCCTTGGCAGTGGGGCAAACGCTTGGCATGTTTTAGGCTTTGTTATGGTATTTGTGTTATTGCTACAGCGTGTGATTTGCCCAGCAGGGCTGTCTGCATATTTAGCTGTGCCTGTGGCCTTGTGGTTTGCCAGCGTGTGGATTCCCCTCGCCCTGCTCTTCCCCCTCAGGCTTTAAATGGGGGCAATTATGGTCCTTCAGTGTGCAATTTGAGGATCAGGGGCTCCCTTTGCCACAGCGTGCTTAACAGTTAGAGTGCCTTTGCCTTACCTCACAGGAAGGATGAAATTTAGACATGCAGCATGCAGATAACTCCATCGGCAAAGGGCCACACACAGGCTGCAAAGGTACTGCTCAACCACGAAATAAGTTGACTTCTTGGAGAGAAAGGGAAAACCCAGGAACTGAAGAGTTAAAACCAGGAGGGTGGACAGGCAAAAGTCAACAAAAGCATCCTCCTGTCTGATTTAATTAAGAGATAATCCTCTTTCTATTAGCTACGATAATCATGACTCACTGGTGGTTAATGAAGGCAAATGTACACAATGGTGACCTCATGTGAATTGGTCCAAAGTCTCTGGGGTAGAAATGAATGGGATTATTCTAACCTCAACCATCTCTGAGTCTGTTGGTGATGGGATTGTTGAGGGGAGGGAGCGAAAGCCAAAAGGGAAAAAAAAGTATTTTTAAAGCACTGACATGGGAAGGAAATGATCAAACTACGGTTATTAAAATCCATAAATTCACTTTTCAAAAGATCTTATTGACTTAGAATAATACATGCCCAGCTTAATCTAAGGCTGCCATTTAACTGCTTCGTTTTAGTGACATCTTGGTCCACAATAACCAAGTCATTCCTTTTTTTATCAACAGTTCTAATATCACATCCTCCTCTCGGGATAGAACTGTAGCCTCCTCTTTCATCTTCAGTATAGCGCAGAGGTTCACTCTGCAACCTTAAACACTCAAAGAGCCATTTGGACCCGTTTTCCACAGAACAGAAAACACCGGGAGCCAAAAAACCTGGGTGGGTGTGGCCAACTTGACTTCACTCACTCCCAGCCAGTCACATGACACCCCCCCCAGCCATGCCTACCCAGGTTTTGTGGCTCCCCATGTTTTCTGTGGAAATGTGTGTGTGTGTGTGTGTGTGTGTGTGTGTGTGTGTGTGTTTCTCTTTCTTACTTTCTCTCTGTCTCCCTCTCGCTCTCTTTCTCCCTCTCTCTGTCTCTGATATATATATTTATTTATTTATTTATCAGCACAAATACAACACAAACATAGCAAAGGCAACATTAGCAAAGGCCCATGGCTCAGGACCTAGTTACCTGCGGGATCGTATTCTGCCCCATACATCCCTGCGACCAATCCGCTCGCACAGAGAGGGTCTCCTCCAGGTGCCGTCCACCAGGCAGTGCCGAGGGGCGGCGCCTAGGAGTAGAGCCTTCTCTGTGGCGGGCCCAGCCCTGTGGAATGACCTCCCCCCAGATATTAGGAATACCTCTGACCTCCGCTCCTTTCGTGTAAAGCTCAAGACCCACCTATTTCAAGTTGCTGGCCTGGCTCAACTTTGATCCAACTATATCGCTCCTGACGGGTTTTTTATTTGGGGTATTTTAATTGCATTCAATTTATTTAGGGGTTTTAAAACATTGTGTTTTTACTTGTTTTTATCTATCAGTTCACCTCCTCCTTGTATATGTCCTGGTATATGTTTTTGTTATATGTATGTTTGTCTATATATTTATTTCCTATGTTTTGTTGTACGCCGCCCCGAGTCCTTCAGGAGAGGGTGCAGCTAAGAAATAAATTATTATTATTATTATTATTATTATTAAAAATAAAAATATGGTTTTCTGCCTGGATGGTCTTCTGTAATGAGCCGAAATATGAGCTCCCTCCCATATTTGGGCATACCAGGGGTTGTAACACATATACATATACATACATACATACATACATACATACATACATACATACATACATACATCTATATTTCTCTGTCTCTGTGTCTCTCTGTATCTATCTATCTATCTATCTATCTATCTATCTATCTATCTATCTATCTATCTATCTATCTATCTATCTATCTATCTCTATCTCAGACCAGGTCAGGAGTGACTGGAAGGGGAGGGTGAGGAGCAGGGCCAGGCAGTGGTAGGTTCAGCCGACAGGGAGCCACAGCAGAGGGACGAAAGAGCTTCATGCAGCTCCAGAGCCACAGGTTACCAATACCTGGTATAGTGGAAAAAGCCAGAAGTGGGTAGCAGTTCAAAATGGATGTAAGTTTCACCTCCATGCAGTCCCTCCTGATTGAGGAACTCAAGAAAGATCATTGACACCTGCAGCCCAGAAACACGAAGAAGCCGTCTTCTGTAGTTCTAACAGACATCCTTACAAAATGTCAAGACAGGCAAGTCAATGTGACCTCCAAAACTCACTTAACAAATGTCTCACTTAACAACAGAAATTTGGGGCTCCATCTGGGTCGTAAGTCCAGGACTACCTGTATTACCTACTTGCTTTATGTCATTGAATGTCATCTTTTAATATTCTAGAGATGTCAGCAAGAACAAAAACGATGAACTCTCTCAATCATGCAAATTCTCTCAGCTGGGCTTTATTTTGTCTTCTGCCTTCCTCTATTCCCTTCCCCCCATAGGTTCTACAAAGGTGTTTCAGAAAGTCTTTAGTTTTCCAGCTCAAGCCTCATGCATGCATAAAGGCATTGTACGGAGAAAATAAACCTAATCTATCAGTGGTATTCATTTTCCTATTGAATACAGCCCCATAAAACCATCAAAATCACAAGCTAAAGCTTCTAAAGGACCAGAAATTAACTAATACGAACAATGGGAAGCATAAAGAAACTACAACATTAAGACACTTTAAAGTAAATGTTTTCAAAGTCTTCTAAAACTATTGTTAAGTGGATTAACTTTGCCTTCCTAGAAATGGATGTTTACAGTGGCCGTTTATTATTTAAAATGTTATTGTATGTTCCAAAAATACTTTACAGAGTCCTCCTTCCATATATGGCTTCCCATCCTTGAACGTTCATGGCCTATTAGACTGGGCTCTTTCCTGAATTAACTTTTACTGCACTGGCTGTTAAGCTTTAGCTGAATTGCTCATCCAGACATTTCAATTTTTTTAACCGGTTTATTAAAACTAGTTTATTAGACAATCTTTATGTTTTGTAATTAGTAGCTTGTAATTTCCGGAAATAATACACAAAGGAAAACTTTTTTTCCTTTTTAAATGTGTGTAGTATCAAGTGGTAATGTCTAAAACTGGAGTGGCAAGAAAAGCTGTACTCAGATCCGTGAATCAGCATTCAACAGGTGCCTTTCAAAGCTAGGAAGGGAACAGCCAGAAGTCCATTGACTCAGTAGCAGGAGGATATGGCTTATGATATAAATCCTGACATTCAGTTTGAGTTCTGTGTTCTGCAGTAGGCACAGGTATGACTTTTTTCTATGCAACAAGGCAAGTTCTCTAAGCCATGCTGACTCAATGTGACTTCTGCCGATAGCTAACTACTGAGTGTGGGGATTGAAACTCTGGAAAGCTGAGGTTTTTTACAGTGTTTGAAAGCAGGAAAGCAAACTTTCTCAAGATAGAATATCAAGGGTAGGACTTAATAGAATACCTATTGGCCAAGTGTCATCGGACACACAAAGAATTTGTGTCTGGTGCATAAGCTCACAGTGTACACATATAAACAGCAAGTAATAGGTCACAGATCATAAATAATAGTTTTAATAATTAATCATAAGTTACAAACATTGAAAAATCATAAGAAACCAATAGAAGATAGTAGGAAAGATGTGATGATGAGGAAAAATGAGGCAGTGACGTGGGAATTAAGTGTTCAGCAAAGTGATGGCACAGGGGGAAACTATCTGGTTGTTTTGGCATGACATGCTCTATAGCGGTGTCCTGAGGGAGGAGAAGTTGAAATAGATTATGTCCAGGGTCTGTAGAAGGGTTGGATTCAGCCGGTTCGGACTGGTTTGTGCAAACCAGTTTTTGCACAGTTTGGAGAACCAGTAAAACTGACCACTGGATAGCCCCACCCACCCCACCCCACCCTGCCACATATATTATCTTCCCTTTGCAACACAGTCCAGACCATCTAGCTCAGGGGTGTCCATGCTGGCTGGGGAATTCTGGGAGTTGAAGTCCACAAGTCTTAAAAGTTCCCAAGTTTGGACACCCCTGATCTAGCTAATCTCCGTGCCTCGCCTGCTCTGCTCACCAAAGGTAAGCAGGCCGCCTGCTCACCCTTTGCCTTGGGTCAGGGCCCAGGGACACACCATTCCCCGGCTCTGGCCTTGCCCCAGTCGCCACTTGCTCACCACCCGCCTCGACCAGGTCGGGGAATGAGCCATTCCCCAGTTCCAGCCTTCCCCACAGCTGTCACCTGGTCACCACCCACCTCAGCCAGGTCGGGGAATGGTACATTCCACAGCTCAGCCTTGCCCCAGAGCTGCCGCCCACTTATTTGCTCATCTCAGCTGGGTCGGGGAATGTGCCATTCCTGGGCTCCAGGTTTGCCCCGGGCCTCCACCCGCATGCCACTGCCCTCCTCTGGCCTCAAACTACCAGCGGTTCTTACCTAAAGCACAGCAGGCGATGTGACTTAGATTAAAGGGGCGGCTCACATCTGCTAAATTGCACAAGAAATGCTCTCTCTCCCAGCAAGAGCTGCAACAGAGAGAAGCAGCCGCTGCCCTAGAGAGCAGAGATGGAGCGGAGCAGGCCCTGGAAGGCTGCTCGATCAACCCTCGCTGCATGGTGGAAGCCATGCGCATGCGCGCACATTTTTGGTGAACCGGTTATTAAGTGGGTTGAATCCCACCACTGTCTGTAGATAATTTCTAAGAAGTTGAATGGTGATTTATTAAGCACCTAACATAATCTATGCTGATAGAGGAGATGGAATTTGAATTCAGCCCCAAAATCATATTGAAGTCCCCAGTCCTAATCTAGGAAAAAGCCCTCTTTGAAGTAAACTGCAGACTTGTTCCTTTCTAGTCTGCTTGAGAAGAATGACAGTTGCGTCAGTGTTGGGATAGGTTTATTTATTTTGAAAATATATTATTGTATTGAAATCCTCGCTATTTCTGAGAGCTCAGTGTGGGAAGATAGGCCTCTTCTCATTTTATCCCCACACGAACAATCCTATAAAGCAGGTTCAGCTGTGAATAAATTGACAGGCCCGAAATCCTTCAATGATCTCTGTGGTAACACTCTTTTGTATTTAGTTTTGAAACGTTGCTACTGAAATACACGTATCAATTATCGTAAGTGAATAATTGAGTATATATGTGTCTCATTCAGTGAGACACATAATCTTTTGGATTCCCAACCATGAACATCCAAACCAAATTGTGGTTTGCTTGTTCTCGTCTATCTGAGCATTCATTTTTCTTGCTTCACTCATGCTAAGACAGATGTTTTGGTTGATCAGTTTTGCCTGTGCTCACCCATAGGACCTGCTTTCACATCGATCTGTTGTTGTTTTTCCAATATGTGTGTGGAAACAGAAATAATATTTTGTATTTTCAGAGACACTTTATAAGACAGGCATTATTAGAAACATGGAATAACGTCAAGAGGAAAATTTACAGCAAGTTTCTGATTTGACTATCAACATTAGAAGCAGTAGTGCACCCAAATTTTATCAACCAGGGAGAACAGGTCATCTATATAGATATAATAGACAAAGAAGGGAGATTGAGATCGAGGCAAGAGCTAAAAGAGCAAGGGATAGAATTGGAATGGTGATCCTATCTTCAAATCCAATCACGTTACTTGAAAGATATGAAGGAGTGGGGCATTAATAGGGAACTGGTGGCAATAGATGAGATCCTATTGGGGACAAATGATGAATTGATAAAGAAGATTAACAATTTTTTATTGGAATATAAAATGGAAGGAGATAAAGGTAGCATGGGTGATAAACTTTGGCTATAATATACATCTGGAAAAATGGCAAGAACTATGGGTAAGGACTAGGAAAATAACATTGTCAATACCGTATAAAGAAAACCTATATAAAATGTTTTATAGGTGGCATCTCCCACCCACGAGAATAGCCAAAATGTTTAGAAAATTTAGTGCCAAATTGTTGGAAATGTGATTATGAATCAGGCACGTACTACCATATGTGATGGTCATGCCAAAAAACAAACATATATTGGTAGAAAATTCAAAGGTGGCTTATAGAGATAACCGAAGAGGAAATAGAATTCAAACCAGAACTATTTCTTTTGGGAATTATAAACGATAAACATAACAAGGGGGTAATCTACTTATCAATACATATTATTACGGCAGCAAGAATAGTCTTTGCTCGAAACTGGAAAAACAGGGAAATTCCACAAGAAGAGGAAGTAATTAGGAAAATTCTGATTTGTGCTGAAATGGATAAATTGACATGGGAATTGAAGAATAAAGATGAATAAGAAAATTATAAGGTGTGGGATAAATTTTATTGATGGTTGGAACAAAAAAGGAAAGACCCAAAATAAGTAATGACTAAGATTTATAGAATGGAGATTAGAATTATGTATGAAAGTATAACAGTGAAAATGTATAAGATAAAAACAAAGCAACATGGTTGGAAATACAATATTTTTATATTTGTAAATACTGAATAGACCAATTGTAAATAAGTATAGTGGTTATAATGTATAACTTTATATCTTAGTATGTATGGCAAAGACTTTGCCAGGACAGTTACACTGTGTCCAATGTTTTAATTTGTGTTCAATAAAAACTTTATAAAAAAAAATATTTTTGAATATATACACTTGCGAATAGTGAATTTTATTTTCTTGTACACATTTCTAAATTCATTTTAGTCTAAAATATGCACTGTGGTGCAAGGAGGGTTGTTAAGAGAAGTGAGGAATCAAAGATGGCTGTATTCCGATCCATAAATTAGTCTGGAAGAGGCAGGTAAGTTCATATTTAAATTATAAAAGAATAAAACCTTGTAAACTTTCAATCCCCGGTATGCAGAATTATTGTTCTTCTTACCATTTCTTTCCATCCCATTGCACAAGTTGTACACAAAAACACAATACTGTTTTTGACCATCCAAGAGAAAACAGATTATAAACATCGGTGAATCCCAGTGTTATCTATTATGCAATAGCAAAAATTAAAAAGGTACAATTCCATAAATTAAGTTCTCTGTTTTCCTTATTGTCCTATTTTCAATGTCAGCTCTAACAGATGATAACTTCCCCAGATTGAATTATTTTGTGGCACTACTTCATATTCTATTACAGATGCAAACACTAGAAGAGAAAACCACATCAACAACATTGTAGATAAATAAATGAATTGAGAAAAAGAGACATTGGAGCAAAACTTGGAGATGTCTGAGCTATGGTCCTTTTTCTAATTATAGGATAGTAAACTGGGAGACTTTAGATGCCCAGGCGAACTGAATAAATAAATCTCAAAAGAAAAAGATAGTTGTCTGCCAAGAAATTTAATACTGAATGTTGGGAGCACAGCTCTGAAACTGATTTAATTGAAGATATAGCCTTAAGAATATGTAAATAGTCTCTCATTTTCTTGACTAAAAGGAGAAACAGATGCCAGCTCTGGGATCTGAGATTAAATATGAAAAACACTGAGGCCTCTAGAATGTTATTTAAAATGTATATAATGAGATACTTATCTCCTTAAAGAATGGTACATTTTGCCTTTTGTGCACTGTATAAAATATTCCTTGAAGTACCCAACTGGGAGATAAGCTTCTACAAGCTAATTTTATAAAATACTGCTGGGCCAGCTAAATCTACAATATGGACAAAGATGTGGCATATTCTTGAGGAGAGTTGCAGAGAACATGGTAGTATCCATCTCCTATAACAAGACAGAAAGGGTTAAATCTCTCTGGCTGCAGCTCCCTAGAAATTCATCCCCTACCCTGAAGCTACTTTTTGCTTTTTAAGATATGTGCATTAAACACAATGATTTTAAGTCTCAAAGAGATCCTAAGTACCAAAGAGATATATTAAGTGACTGAGGCCACCACATCCACACAGCTGATTTGCTTTGCTCCTCTCCCTTCTTGTGGCTGGAAAGAAATTCTACTGCCCTACTTCTGGCTGCATCACAAACTGTCTCCTCACCATACAACCAAAATTGCTTTTCACTACTTTGCTCTCCTTGCAACTTTGACATGCAATCATCTCATCTCCAGCATGGTGGTTCCTTCAGCTGAAGTTTGTCCCTTGCCCAACATCATCTACAACATGAAAATCTCCAGTTGGTTTGTATCATCTTCTGGTTATTACATGCATTGATTGAACTTTAAATTAAAAGAACATTCACCTATTGACCACTAGATAGCAGCAAAGAGTTAGAGTTTTTGGTATGACCTAGCGGTCATCCAGATTTATGCGGCCATTCACTAAATGATGTTGAAGGGCTAGAATTTGAGAAATAGGTTTAACAACTGCGGGCATTAGAACCTGAACCGAAAACTACTTTGATAATAAAGTAGAATAAAATATGGATTAAAGTATAAGAATGAAGACGTGGCATAAAAGGGACAGTTAGAAGCTTGCTTAAAGGGACAGGGAAATGTCATCAGCCTTCAACCACAACATGTTCCAGCAAATGTCCCTATGTCAAAAGTCCAAAACCACAAGGTTCAATTAAAGTTTGCATAAAGACACATAGTCAGTACCTATGGCCCAAGACAAAAGGAGAAGTAAGACCCCATCTCCTTATAAGGCTTTTTCCTCAAGGTAACCAATAAGAAATGAGTTAAGTGTTTCTGTGTTACGCTGCCTTTGAGAATGTATAAGAACACATGCTTCGATAATGAAGGTTGTTAAGAACTTGTAATGCTAGCCATGGGCTAGCTTTCTGAACCTGGCTGTCAAATAAACTCTTCCTGTATTCTGAGAAGTCTAAGTCTGTCATTTTCTGCAACAATAACATGTGAGAAGTTGGCTTAATAAATTAAAATGCAGTTATTTTGGGGCCTCTTAATTGCCTTCTGCCTAATCAAACTTCCTTATTTAAAATGTCATTGGGTGGGGTGGGGGGTTGTTAAGAAACCCTGCAGATTTATGGTATTGCAGAACTGTATCGTGGAATTACAATTCCAAGATGCTGATGGCCAAAAGTATGCTGCTTAGATGAGAAAAAACTCACACTTAAAAGATGGTATGGTGTAGTACAGCGATGGCGAACCTTTTTTGGCTTGTGTGCCATGAGTGGGGGGAGCGCAGGGGGGTCGTGTGCAGGCGTGCCACACCCATAATGCAATGCGCGGCACACCCCAGTGTGCATGCGCACCCTACAGGCGTGACACCCCCCCCCCATTTATTGCATGCTTTTTTTGCCCTTCCCAGGTTCGAGGCTTTATAAAAGCCTGGGGAGGGCGAAAACAGCCCCCCCCGGAAGCCCTCCAGAGGCTTCAGGGACCTTCAGGATGCTCCCCTGAAGCCTCCGGAGCAGTCAAAACGAACCTCCGAGCAAACCGGAAGTCTGTTTCCGAACTTCCAGTTTGCCCGTAGGGCCGTTTTTTTGCGCTCCGGAGGCTTCAGGGAAGCTCCTGAAGCCTCCGGAGGGCCACTGGGGGCGGGTGGGGGAGGCTCTTTTCGCCCTCCCCAGGCTTCTATAAAGCCTCTGGAGCCTGGGGAGGGTGAAAAATGGCTTTAAAAAAGGGTGAACTCAGCTAGCCAGCGCGCATGTCTCGCGTGCCCTGACAAATGGCTCCGCGTACCACCTGTGGCACACATGCCATAGGTTCGCCATCACTGGTGTAGGAGCTTGACCTTTTTTCAGGACATAGAATCTGCAGTTTAAATCCCAGGTCAAAGCTCTCATGGTACTGTAAAAACTGGCTGCATTCAAGTGAACGTTTTTTTGCCCTTAGTGTTGATGGAATGCCTTAAAGCTTTTGTGGAATCTGAAGGATCCCATAGAACACAGTTTGAAGAACACTTGAACAGAGGTCTGTGGAACAAAATGGCGCTGTTGCTTTGTCTTTGCTAAGTAAGCGGTTTCCCCACAGAACAAGATTTATTTTATTTTTTATTTATTTATTTTATGGTTTCAGGGGGATTTCTACATTTATCCCCCTAGGTCCCCATGAGATAATGTCAGGTCCAAAATAACAATATTAGAAATAAGTACCGATACAAAGTTTAAGGGACGAGGTGGCTCAATGGCTAAGACACTGAGCTTGTCGATCAGAATCAGTTCTGATTCGGTTCAAATCCCTAGTACCACGTAATGGAGTGAGCTCCCGTCACTTGTCCCAGCTTCTGCTAACCTAGCAATTCAAAAGCATTTAAAAATTCAAGTCGAAAAATAGGGACCACCTTTGGTGGGAAGGTAACAGTGTTCCGTGTGCCTTTGCCGTTTAGTCATGCCGGCCACATGACCACGGAGACGTCTTCGGACAGTGCCGGATCTTCAGCTTTGAAACGGAGATGAGCACCGCCCCCTAGAGCTGGAAATGACTAGCACGCATGTGCGGGGGAATCTTTTAACTTTACCTTACAAAGTTTAAAACTCCGAGTTTGTAGGTTTCTCCCTGTTTCCCTGACCTTCTTCTCATATTTTGCAGTTGACGACTCAAGACAAGAACCACTCAAGTTGCTGATCAGTTGGATATACAGAACTTCCTTGCGCATCTTCTTGCTTGCTTGGACAAGTGACTTTCATTATCATGCCACTATGTCAGTAGAGCTAGCTTCATTTGGATTCTAGTGGCTCTTTTCTCTACTCACATGAATACACACAGCCACTAGGGAAAACCAAGGATGATTTATTGCTCTGAATGTGGAAACCAAATCCATTTCTCCCTTCCCTTCCAGACCTCACTACTCTCATTTTTGCTGTGGAAGCAGCCATGGAGAAGGATGGTAAGCCAGGTACTAGGGTATTAGTGTTACTGTGTGTCTTTTGGAAACATTTTTTCATCTGATGGGTTTCTGTTCTGAAATATTCAGCTTTTAACAATCATTATCATTAGCTACTGGGCAGTATTTTTAGTAAAAAGGTAAAATCTGAAAATGCCAATAAAATGTATTAAAATGTTTTCATTTCATTAAATGAACACACTGAAGATTTTGTCTTAGTTCAAATATTCCATATTTCTTTTTCTGTTCAAAATTCTATTTTCTTTTTAAATATGGGGTTTTTTTTTCATGCTGACCTAATGAAATAAAAATAGACATGTTGAGGACACGATTATTTTTCAAGTTCATACTGATTTATTTAAGGCAATTTTAAAGACTTCTAGGACACCAAACTCCAAATATCTTTGAGTGGCCTCACAAAGTTAAAAGGACAACAATTCCATAAAAAGCAATGGACATCCACAAAACACTAACCACTCAGGCAAGCAAAACCATCCTTCTACATTCCCCTCCATTTGTTTCAAGAGGAAAAATAAATGTCAAATTAATATAAAATCTGGGATACTAAATTAAGCTATTTTCAATAGCTTTTTACATTTTAAATATGAACCCCATATTTAAAATAGTGGGATTAAAAACGTACTTAAATAAATAGAATTCTGTTTCAATTCTAGGAGATAGTTATTTTTAAGGGACTTAGGCGATCACATTGTTATGTGAGAGTTCTATTGAAGACAGATATAGGGCAGGGATTACCAACCCCCAGGCCACAGTCTGTTCAGAACTGGGCTGCAGAACCGGGGGGGGTGCATGCGCGCGCACAGCTCCACTTGCCTGCATAGCGGGCAGGTGAGTGGTGGGTTGTAAATATTTTTACTACCAGTTCGGGTGCTCTCCCGCGCATACGCAGAAGCGTCTGGGTGGGTGGGTGGGTGGGGCCTCCCACCTCCTCAGCTGAACCGGGCAGAAGCGGAAGCAACCCACCACTGGGGCAGGTGAATGTGTGCACACAGCTCCATTTGTGCAAGCAGCGAGTGTGGGTGCCCTCTACTTGCACAAAGGAGCTGTACGTGCCTGCTCGGCTGTCGCTCATATAAACCATCCCCGCTCCATCGTCCAGGCAATATGCAAAGCCAGAAAGATTGGAGACTGCTGATATAGAATATATGATGGGATCTGTAAAAGTAGAATGTAATTCCTCATTTCAAGTCTGAAACTCCACAAAATAAGCGTTGTAGCTATACTGTGTCCTTGCCCCCCCCAAAAGAAAACTCCTTATTTTTAGAGCAGCTGGAATAAATGAAGCCATAAGAAGGCCAAGGCGGTAGGTTTCTGTCCATGAAAATAAATAGGGCCACTATCTTTATCAATGAAAAGAAGGACTAGAGATGACATGATAGTTCCAATATCTAAGGGACTACCACAAAGAAGAGTGATCAACCTAACCTCCAAAGCATCTGAAGGCAGGACAGGAAGCAATGGATCTAATCAAGGAGAGATCCTATCTAGAACTAAGGAGACAGAAAGAACAATTAATCAGTGGAACGACTTGCCTCCAGAAGTTGTGGGTACTTCAACACTGGAGGTTTGTAAGAAGGGATTGGACAAACATTTGTCTGAAATGGGTATAGGGTTTCTTGCTTGAGCAGGGAGTTGGACTAGACGACCTCCAATGTCCCTTCCAACTCTGTTATTCTGTTATTTATTTGCCGTCCCTGACCACAGCCACCATTCTGCTGACGAAAATGCCTCTTTGACTGAATTATTAAAGAATGCTGCCCATGAAGGTATTCAGCTATGTAAGCTGTAGCAACAGCAGCCTGTCCTCTGTGCTTGTAATGTTCAAGTAGAAGCTGGGGGGGAATGGGGGGAGAGAGAGACAGAGACAGAGACACACAGAGAGGGAGGAGTCATGAAATGTCATGATGTCAGATTGGCTGGAGCCAAAGGTAGTTTGCTCTAAGACGATGCTGCAACCAGTCCAGCCTTCAAGGAGATTATATTCTCAACTGTTCGAGCTGTTTACACATTCCAAACTGCTCTGACTGCCTCTTTGTGGGAAGTTGTTTACATGAATTTATTTTGGGAAAATTCCATTTAACAGGACCAAGATTTCTTCATAAATCATTGAATCTCACTTGTGTACTGATAAAGAAAGAGAAACAGAAAAAGAGATCTGGGTTCATTATTTGTTCTTTTCAGTCATCTTAGAACGTGTTAAGTATGTATGTAGACAACATGAACAGTTTACAGAGTCAATATAAATATTAGATTGCCTTTAGCAGTTCATAGAGGGGTTGAGAGAAGATAATGGATTTCTACCTCACCTACTAATATCCAACCCATAAAACCAAAATCATATTAACAAAATTAAGTCCCCAGGACTGCAAAGAAATCCATGGGAGCAAAGACATAGTTTAGAATGTTGCCTTTCCGCAGGGGGCTTGTAGGCGGTCTGTTTCCTGATTGGCAGGAACTCTTCTATCTGACAGCTTCCAATTTGATCTCCCAAGCCTTTAGATGCAGCACAAATAGTACAATTGTATAAAGGGCGACACTTACAGGTCAACTTCATACTCATTTGGAGAGGTTAGGAATTACAAAATTAAAAATGAGAAGGCCAAAGTGTCCAAAAGAACTAGTATGCCAAGTAGCTCATAGCTTTCATACATTCAGTTAGAGCCCTCTGAATCAACTGTACAATTTCCAAAACTATGAGTGAGAGTTCACATTATAAGAAATTCCCTAAAAGATGTAGTTACCTTTTAAGTAAAATGATCCCGCAAGTGAGCAGGTAGCAAATTTGAGTTGTCACTTCAGGGGAGAACAAGGCATATACTATTTTGAGAAAAGAATGCTTATTGCAATGAGAAAGAGGGCTTCTAAATTGCTTTACTCTTTTTTATGCTACCGTAGAAAATAATGTAGTAATATTGTAGGACATGCTGTGATAAAGAGAAGAATCAGTAGCTGCGGAAGTGATGCAAATTGATAATATTAGGCTCTGGATCTAACAGTTTTGGAGGATCCTCCTTTATATATCCACTAACCAATAATCAGTAGAAGCCATTTTACCGTATAGAAGAAGCCATTTTAAGGCACAACAGGCTGTATCTTAACAGAACACATACCCCGAGGGGGTTTAGAGGTGTCTTACCCCCACAGTATTTGTTTCCAGAGAGTAAGTCATCTGTGTACAAAGTTTGGTTGAAATTGCTCAAGGCATTCCAGAGTTATGCTGGAACACACACACACACACATACACACACTAGTATAATGTCAATAGTATCATACACAGCTAATATATAAATATCTGTCATGTGTTTATATTTTTATATTGTTATATCGGGAATGCTGTGTTGATCAACATACACGTAATGTTATTTCATTTTTGAACTTAGCAACTTTACATCAAATGCAGAAAAAGAGTATTAACTGTAAGGAGAGAAAAAAAGTACAGGTAGGAGACAAGAGATAAGGGATCTAACAAATTCATGTTGACAATAGCAGCATTCTAGACAGTTGAGAACACAAATCTAATAAATAAATAAATAAATAAATAAAATGTAGCTTTTTATACCTGTCTACCTTGCAAATACCCATTCCTATTGCATGCTATTTACATTTTAGTTTATCCTGATATGAAATAAGTTCAGAATAAACTTATAAAGTGGGCAGAAAATACAAACAAACCCTTTTTGCTTCTTTTGACAAGCATGTATTCTTCGAAACAGGGGCATACTACATGCCATTTTTTCAAACAATATTTGTACATCTTGAAAATGTACTCCATGTTCTTTAGTATTGTTGCTGAGTTACTCAAATCAATCTACCATATTTTTCGGAGTATAAGACACAACTTTTTCCCTCAAAAAAGAGGGTGAAAATCTGGGTGCGTCTCATACATTGAATACAGCATTTTTGGCCTCCCGAAACCCCGCCCCTTTTGCAAAAATGGACGTGCAGGGGCTTTGGGAGTCTTGCAAAGTGCTCCTGGGGGCTGGGGAGGGCAAAAATGAGAAAAAAACAAGCCATTTTAGCTCATTCCCCCTTCCAGCCCCCAGGAGCATTCTACAAGCCTCCCAAAGCCTCTGCGTGCTCTTTTGTTGCAAAAAACAGGGTGTTTTTTGCTCATTTTTGCCTTCCTCTCAGTAGCACTCTACAAGCCTCCCAAAGCCTCTACATGCCCCTCCCCTTTTTTTCAAACATGAGGTGTGCAGAGGGTTTGGGCGGCCTGCAGAGTGCAAAAACGTTTTTTTTTAAATTTACCTCTTCAAAATCACGGTGCGCCTTATACTCTGGCACGTCTTGTAGTCCCAAAAATACAGTACTTACTCTAATTGTCACTATAACTGCCTTGGTCTTTGCTACACTAATTTTCAGACTCAAACTCTCACTGCAATATAGTTAATGGTGATATTACCCAAATTGTGTCCAGGTCCATCCAGACTCTCTCTGTGTGCAGAGAAAAAAAAAGTGGAAGAACATGAAGGTGAATCTGGAATGGAAGACATGTTGTTGGGCATTGTCTGCATCGCCTGTTGTTTAAGGGATGTTCTATATAGGTATGGTTGGATCGATTAAAGTTTGTTGTTTTATCATCTGACTTTAAATCAAGTATGATAATTCATGACGGTTTCCTTAAATGATTATATTTGGTATTAATTCTAGCTGTTTTTTAAGATTACCCAACTATTGTACAGCAGAAAAGGAACCAAAATTTACTTTTACTGTATGATTATTCTGATATACCTTATTCTTAGCTCAAGGTATGTGGCACCTTTAGGCCACATTGACATATACCACCTCCAACGGATACAAAGATTTGACTTTTTACTATGACATAGAAGGAGTTGGAATGCCTAAGTTTTTATGTCCTAGGCTAGTGCCTTAGCATAAAGCCAGCCCTGATTGTATCACACTGTTGGAAGAAATGTCCTTCTGGGTTCAGTTCCAAGTGGGGAAAAGATACTGGAAACATGGAGGCTGCTTGGAATGATGGTTTAATGGTGGACAGGATCACATGGCTTGAGCTCCTGAACAGAAACAGGGGAATCACATGCTTCCAGATGTTGGGTGAAGAAGAAAAGAGCAAGAAGGGCTGGAATTTCCTGGTTTTATGCCTTCTCTGGCCTTTGATCTTGATCTTGTATTCTGATTGGTTGTCAGACTCCCATAGGGCCATGCAGGGGCAACTCTGTAGACTGTGCTTTGAGTCCAAGTTTGGTTGTCTTGCTGGCTGATGTAAATTTCCAGGTGCATTGTGGTGAGTTTCTGTAGAAGGCTAATCCTACCCTTGTTATGTAGAGTTGACTAGCTCAAGCTTTAATGGCTCATTGACAGGGAGGAGAGGGAGAGAGGGCGCAGGGAGCTGCAGGCAGCTACTTTGTCTTTAAAAACATGTTTCTCCCTTTTCACATCCAGGAAAATATAATATTCTGCCTTCTTAATATTATCCAGGTTATTTCAGTTTTCTAGCAGAGGGGTGGGTTTTAACTTCCCACAACACCACATCTCATTCTTTTTATTTATTTTTAATTCGTGCTAGCATACTTTCCTGCCTGCAATCTTGTCTTTAAAATTAGCATAGCAAAGCAGTATTTTGAATAGGTCTGTTTAATCAAATAAGTATAAGTATAATCTTTATTGTCATTGTACTTAAATACTACGAAATTGGTTATAATTGATAATCTAAAACATTTTTTTAAAAAAATAGCATTGTAGCAATTTACTATTGCTACATAACACATCTTAGGTGGCACTAACTCAGTGGTTCTCAACCTGTGGGTCGGGACCCCTTTGGGGGTCGAATGACCCTTTCAAAGGAGTCGCCTAAGACCATCGGAAAACACATATTTTTGATGGTCTTAGGAACCGAGACACCAATTTTATGGTTGGGGGTCACCACAACATGAGGAACTGTATTAAAGGGTCACGGCATTGGGAAGGTTGAGAACCACTGCACTAACTTAATTAATATTTTTACAGAATGTGGAAACTATTACGATAGTAATTACACTAATTAAAACAAATAGGTGACAATATGGTTTCCTTTGTTATACTTTGCATAATCAAGTTAGCAATATGCCACTATTCTTTTAAAAAGAGGGAAAGGTAGCATTAAGCATATCTACACCTGCAGATTTCTGTTCTCTTTTTTCTGTAAAAGGCAGACTCACTTTGTGCTGAGAGGGAAAAAATGGAAGAATGATAGGGAAAATGCAAAATGCTACTGATTGGATCACAGTATGCATGGGTGACCTATATTAATCAAGTTTCAAAAAAGAGACATTTTCTCACTAATGATTTGGATGTCTTTTTGAGTGACCCAGTCATCATTTTGACAGCATGAAGCCTGTCCTTATTAGTGATTTATTATATCCTGATGGTGGGATGTTGCTCTAAGATGCTATAACTTGTGAATATATTTGTTAACGTACGGCATCCCTGGGATCTATAATAATATAACTGAAAATTCACCAGTCTTATCTTTCCAAAGCACATGGATCTCCTCCCATTAGATCTGGGAGCAGGGGTGGGCTTCAAAATTTTTAGCAAGGGATTATGAATTATGCTTGATGACTGTGGAAGAGATGCATGACAGCCTTTTGTAATCAACTGATACACTTTCTACAGTATGTAAAAAAGGAAAATCTTATGTGTGTTGTTTTGAAAATTAAAAAAATATATTAAAAATTTTTTTTAGCAAGGGGTCCTCTGCCCAGTTGCTTGGTGGGCATGGCCATTGTGGGTCAGCCTCCTGCACCATGGCATGGGGGGGGGGGCATTTTTGCCCTCCCTGGGCTCCGGAGGCTTTCTACGCACCCTGCACTTGCCTGCATCCAAAATGAGCTGTGTGGAGACTCCTGGGAGGGGAGGGGCAGGGTGGGCGGGGCCATCCTGGAGTGGGATTTGGGAGTTCTTCAAACAGCATAGAATCTTAACTAGAGGTTCTCCAGAACCCCTGCCCACCCCCAGTAGCCCACCCCCATCTGGGAGACAAGAGTACAAAGGAAGAAAATGCAGAAGAATCTTTCTAATCCCTTTTGCTGGATTTTCAGTACCTCCGTCCCTTGCTGAATCAGGGAACATACTTTAAATTTATATCTCTTGTAGAAGGATTATTTTTAAACCACCATATATTACATTTTGAGCATTCTGCAGTAGTTTTCGAAAACTGAAAGTGGATACAGCAGAAGTCTAAAGATTAAATAAATTTGAGCCATGAGAAAGCAGACTCCAGCAGACAAAAGGTTTAAAGTGTAACCCAAGAAGGCTGGTTTTTCCACATGTGGTGCCATGTAATGAAATTAAGAAATTTTGGCAAAAAGCAGTTAGTATAATTGAGAAAACCACCGCATAGGAATTGACTTTAGATTGAATCACAGTTTTTCTTGGGAATTTAATGTATGCAGCTTGCAATTCCAATTAAGAAATCAGTTGATGAGGTGAAAATTGGGTGGGCTAAAATTGGAAACCTGATTCTCCGATTGCCTCTGCATAACTTGTGCTTACCTGAAAGTACTAATCCGCAGCTATCTGCTTGCCATCCAGATCCTACATGCTGACTGGGAAAGACTGTTCTAAAATAATGCTTAACAAAAAATAAATTCCGTTAAGGATAATCCCTATGAGAATGCTAAAGGTTTCTTTCAATTGATAATTTTAAAATAAAATGCATTTATAAACAAGTGTTAATTTCACAGGTAAAATATGTATTTGTTTGAAAATTAAAAGTATAAACATTTCTAGATTCCCCCCCCCCCACTTTGTATCTTAGATATCCATTTTCTTTTGCATTTGTTTTCGTTTTGCTGATTAGTCTCAAGCAGGTTGAGGAGCAGTTCCTGCTGAGTTCAATGGGAATGTCTTACAAGGTTTTGAGGTTTGCTAATTTACTGTCTAGAACATTTTTGTTAATTAAAGTTTTTTTTTCTTTCATTTTCATAACATATAATCACGTATACTATTACATAACCAACATCATATTGTATTATTAACTGTTTACATCAATTCTTTTACTAACAACTCCCCAAAACCAATTATTGGCTCTTCTGCTCTCCATACACCATATTTATACTTTATCCATCACTTTCTTCTCCCTCTCTCCTTTCCCTCCCTCCCTCCTTTATTCCCTCTCTCATCCTTCCCTTCTCAACTTCCCCTTCCTCTCTTTTTCTCCTCCCTCCCCTTACCACTCCTCATTTTCTCCTCCTCTCCCCCCCCCCTTGCCCTCTCTCCTATCCCTCTCTTCTTCCCTTACCTTTCTCACTACTGTCTAGAACATTGAGGGTGAACCTTGTTGGCTCAATATGTCAAAATTTGGAAAATGCCTAACTTGACTTACTGTTGTGAGCAGAGGAGTGGAGTACTCTTCTCGTGAAATACCTCTGGACTTGTTCAATTGTATTAATATCCGATATACAGTGTGGATTCCAGGCAGATGAGCTGTATTTCGAAAATTGGTCTGGCAAAGGTTTTGTATGCTCTAGTTTGCAGTACAATGTTACCAGAGAAGAAGCTTCGCAAAATTAAGTTAACAACTCTTAATGCCTTTTTGGCAATGCTGTTACAGTGAGCTCTGGGGCTTAGATCCTTTCAATTTTCTTTGAATGAAGATGAAGAAGAGGAGGGCTGTGATTGTTGATAATTATTGCCATCCAGTATTTTGCAAGGGTCCAATCCAGATGACCAGAAGGACAAGAAAAGAATTTATAGTCATAATGTTTAAAATATGATGACAAAAGTTCCTACATTTAAGAAAAAAAATTATGCAACAGTAGAGTGTTCTCTACTTTCTCATCATTCAAACTAACATTTATTTCATAACACTTTCTGCAAAATAATGTTTTAGCATTCCTTCTCTTGATGCATTTCAGCTCACGTCATTGTTAGAATGTAAAAAGGGTGCTGCTATTAATTTTTTTTGGAGGGGGGTTCACATTTCTTTATCAATTTTATGCTTTCCGGGCTTGTTTGCTTGCTTGCAAACATTTCATTAGCCAACTAGATAACATCATCAGTGCTAGCTTTGTTCCCTGTTTATATACACTATCCTACCCTGCCAGTGTAGATGGTTGTGTGGTTACCCCCTTAGTAGTTCCTTGATGAAGGACTGTATAAGAATATTGAAAAATTAGGGACTGAATAACTACAAAAGAAACTGTTTTTTTTTAAAATGCAAAAGAAATGGACAGGACCATTCCAACCTTTTAAGTCAAAATAAGAAACCAGTCAGAATCACAACAGCAATTACTGTGATTAAAAAGTCTAACCACCAATCTGGATGGCTCAGAAGGCTGCTAGTTTGGCAGGAGGAAGAATGAATAGAGAGTAAGCAGAGATACAGATTTAGAAGTAGAGAGGATGATAGTTTTTGCTTCCTAGCATTTTTCCCATAAATGCAGGGCCTGCTTCTGAATTAACTGAATGTTGATCCATTGGTTGCAATAGAAATTGACCAACTAGCTTGTTGCCCAAGCCTGATGCCATTGGCTGAGAGACAGTGACAGGCCCAAAGTCAGCCAAACAGGTTTCATGCTTAAGTAACAACTAGAACTCACACTCTCCTAATTTCTACCTTAGTGCCTTAATTAGCCCAATAGGTTTTGGATCTATGTAGAGGCACAGGATTTGATCTCATGCAAGGATATGAAGGATTCCGGATTTATTCCTCAGATGGCAATGCTTATGATTCAGGGAACAAAGAGTTATTATCTGAGTCCAAGAGATCCTAGTTCTTGCTTCAGTCACCATAAGCTTTATGGCTAGTTTTAAAACTCTGAGATAGGAAGCCTATGAATCATTTGGCTACTCTTATATACAGTATGTGCAAGAATGTGTTCCTATATATCAAGGATGTTCAAACTTGATTTCATTGAGGTCCACATCAAGGTTGTATTTGGCCTCGGGGGAGGGAGCTGGGCGGCATGGCCAGGGTAGGCGTGGCCACCTCAGCATCCGGCTCCAACCCGGGCTCCGTTTTCAGGTGCGATGGCCTCATGCAGTCCTCTGTCTGTGAAAATGGAACTCGGGAGGGGAGGGGGGGGCTCATTCAACCCACCCAAACTCCATTTTTGGCCGCAATGAAACCACAGCAACCCTCCCAAGCTTCGTTTTTGCCGGCAGAGGCACCGTGGACCAGTCCTTTGCTGTTTCCAGGGTGCCCTGCAGGTCAGATCTAAGCGCCCCATGGGTCAGATGCAGCCTGCAGGCCTTGAGTTTGACACCCCTGCTATATATTAAATTACAATGAATTGAATTTGATTTGTGTTAAAATAAATTTGATAATTTGCTTTAAGTACTGTTCTTTTAATTTCGTTTATACATTACAGGGCTGCAGATTGATTGAAGCAACCTATAATCCTGTAGGTAAGTAATTCAATAAGCACATCGATCATTAAAAAAAATGGATAAATCATTATTTCAGAGATTGACAGTGACTCTTCTTCCAAATATTATTCGATTGCTGCTCTCAACAATCCTGCAACTGATTGAGGGGATTTGGAAATCCACAACATATGAAGGATCATACATTCCGCATTTATACATTCAATAAAAGAGGAAATTTATGCTGTCGATATAATGGAATTAAGCTGATCTTTTTCAAAAGAAAGAGTGAATATTTCACCTCCCAAATTGCAAATAGTAGTCTGAGTTTATTGAAGAAGGGTAATGAAAAGTTGCTCTGCTTTACTACTTTGCCCCTAAACCAATTTAAAAAGAAGAGCAGGTGGAAATGAAACTAGTAAATTATTCCATAGAAGCAGTGCAAGCAAAACATATGCTATTTGCTATATTCCAGCGCTCAGCGTTGGATTGGTACTTTAACCAAGTTCCCAAGTAGCATTCTTGGGAGTCCAGGCTCAGATTAAGGTTCCCTTGGTTGATTCCCTATTACTTTTATTTAATTGGGTCTGAGAAGATCATGAAGTGGTAATCTGGGAATTACAATGAGACCTTGTTCTAATCTCTACCCAGCACATTGTAGAAAGGTCCTACTGAAAGCCAAACAGGCAGTTATTTTTCTCCAACCTCATACTCGCTTTTTCCCAATTATTTGTTTTTAAAATTACTGGGTATGTCACCATCTTTCAAGAGTCGGAAGAAACTAGACATTGAATGGGCAGGGTTTTTTTCCCCCTTCTAGCCCTGCCAATGTACCTCTCTGTTGGCCAATGCCATTCTAGCTATTCCAGGTTTTGGTGCCTATAAAGTAGACATCCAACGGAGTTGTGAGGAAACGAGACATATTATTAGGTGGTTTTGTGCTGTGTACAAATGCCTACAGAAGACATTGTACTAATTTTCTCTCTGGGTATAAGGCAGAATTTAACACATATATGGGCTTTAGAAGAAGATGAAATACTGCCCTCTGACAAGGAAAGGCTTTGCTCATCCTAACATAATGTAATGTACTCAGAATTTTTTTTTTACTAGTTTACTTTGGTCTGAAATATGAAACCACACATTTCTGTAGTACTACATGACCGACTGCAACCAAACTATGATGGCCATAGGAGAGAGGTTATTCTAAGATACAACAAAAACATACTGAGTACTATACTTTAAAAACTCATTCTATAGTATAAATAGGGATAAATCCAGGGGTGAAATGCTACTTGTTCAGGCCGATTCGCCCAAACCAATAGTAAAAAATGCTACCGTTCGCCCAAACGGGTAGTAAAAAAAATGCTTAACAAAGTAAAAAAAAAAGTTCCAACAATCAGCTGTGCTGCACAATGGTAGGAACTTTTTTTAAAACTGTAGTAGCAGCTGCCACACCCGAACACTGTTCAGCAATAATTTTAACAAAAGGTTAAAGGGCTCCCAAATACCTTCCAGGATTTCTTAATTTTGTTCCCCATTTATTATTGATGGATTTATAAAATCCTCAATGTAGAAGCCAAGGGTTGTTTGATATTCCAAGATTTCAGTACATAAGCAAAAGCCACAAAATTGTGTGACTGCTTAACTCTTCCACTAATATTTCATTTCTTCTTCCTTGCTCAGGACCAGTGGTGGGTTTCTACCGGATCGCACCGGATCGCGCGATCCGGTTGAAGAATGAACCCGGAAGTAATTTCCGGCCCCGCCCCCTTGGCGGTTTTTTGCATCGGGGCTGACTCCCCGCCGCCACTGCTGTTCCTTGTCTTCTGGCCGCGGCCCCACGCCGTGGAAAACATAGGCGCAATTACAGCCCGGAGCAGGAGCAAAGCCCCTTTCCCAACTGGCCTTTCCTCGCTTGGAGGGCTTTGGAGGGAAGCTTCTGCAGAAGCCCGGCCGAGTGACAACAAGTTCCCGCCGTTACGAAGTCTCGGAGGCTGTAATTTTCTGAGCTGTGCGCGCGCGCCTGTTTTCCACGGCGTGGAGCAGCGGCGAGGCTCTGCGAGGCCGGCAATGACTCAGGATGCCATCCGGGAAGACGAGGAACGCGAGGGGGGACCATTGACGGCCTCCGCAATCATCGCTCGCCTCGCAGAGCCTCGCTGCTGCTCCACGCCGTGGAAAACAGGCGCGCGCGCACAGCTCAGAAAATTACAGCCTCCGAGACTTCGTAACGGCGGGAACTTGTTGTCACTCGGCCGGGCTTATGCAGAAGCTTTCCTCCAAAGCCCTCCAAGCGAGGAAAGGCCAGTTGGAAAAGGGGCTTTGCTCCTGCTCCGGGCTGGAGGCTTCCCTCCGAAGTCTTGGGATGTTCTGAGGAGCCCCCCAAGGAAAAACGCCGCTGCCAGGTAGTTAAAAGTACCTCTCTGATTCTGTCAGACTCTGTCAGTCTCTCTCTGATTCCCTCTCTCACTCCCTCTCTGTTCCTCTCTCTGTCTGTCTGTCTGTCTCACTCACACACACACACACACTGTGGTCACCTTGTTGAGTGTTCCAATCACATTTGAAACACTCAACAACTGGCCTGCATTTATGGTATTTTGCAGCATTCTGCAGTCATAGGACCAAAATATATGGTTAAAAGCATATATTTTGGTCCTATGACTGCAGAATGCTGCAAAATACCATAAATGCAAGCCAGTTGTTGAGTGTTTCAAATGTGATTGGAACACTCAACAAGGTGACCACAGTGTGTGTGTGTGTGAGTGAGACAGACAGACAGACAGACAGAGAGAGGGAGTGAAGGAGGGAATCAGAGAGACTGACAGACACACACACACACACACACAGAGAGGGGGAGGGAGGGAGAGAAAGATAGAGAGACACACACAGAGTGAGTGATTAAGTGAATGAGTGAGAGACAGACACACCCACATACACAGAGTGACAGAGAGAGGAAGGGAGGGGAGAGAGACAGAGGGAGAGACAGAGACAGACACACACACACACACAGAGTGAGTGAGAGACAGACAGACACACACACACAGAGTGACAGAGATGGGGGAAGGAGGAGAGAGAGACAGAGATACAGAGAGAGAGACAGACAGATAGACACCCAGAGAAAATGACAGAGGGAGACAGAGAGGGAGAGAGGGAGAGAGAGACAAAAGAGCCAGAGAGAGAGAGAAAAAGAAAAAGAAAAAAAGAAAGTGGGAGAGAGAGATGAAAGAAAGAAAGAAAAAGAACTTATGACCACAATTGAGCCCAAAATTTTGGTTGCTAAGCAAGAGCATCGTTAAGTGAGTTTCACCACATTTTCCAAGTTAGCCATGCCCACCTGGTCACATGACTGCCAAGCCACTCCCACCAGGTCACATGGCCAGCAAGCCACTCCCACAAAGGAGGCCACACCCACAGAGTAGGTTCCAAAAAAATTTGAAACCCACCACTGCTCAGGACCGTGACATGTGCTCCACATACACAGCCAAAATAATTACAAGTACCTTCAACGTTCACTGTAAATGGAAAATCAAACATTCAGAGAGCGATAACATTCTTCTGTGGCCTAGAAAAGAGGCAATCGTTTTTTTTCTCTATCAAGAGGCGCAACTTTGTTTTTAATCTCCAAGGACCTCAGGATTTGTAATCAGTAACAGGGAAGTCATGGAGGAGAGCAGGACTACAAACATTTGGGTCCATGGTTGTTGTTGTTATTGTTGTTGTTTCTTCTTCTTCTTCCTCATCCATCTTCCAAATGTAAATAATATCAAGCTTTGGGGAAGCTTAACACACTGTTCTGTAACTTCAACAGACACAGAAAGATTGAAAATTTACCACCAAAACTAGGTGGGCATTATTTTTCATTGAAGACCACAAAATGGGAACTGGGGGCTACATGCCTTTCTTTTCGGCCACCTTGTCATACACCTGACTGCATGCTGTAAAACAGAGATACACATTGAACCAAATGACTGTTCTTTCCCTTAGAGAAAAGTGACTATTCTCCATGCATTTTTTTTCACTTCTTGTCATATTAACAATTAAAATGCAACGGCAAGTTTTCAAACCTCTGAGGCGCAAATTCTGAGTGTCTGCTGCCAAATAATTAAAAAGTTATCCTATAAACTGTTTGTCAAAAATTTTGCCCATACTAATTTGTTGAACTCCAGCTGGGAATTGTCAATCAATTGTCCAACAACTTCATTCAACATGGCTTCTGAAGAAGTTTAAGCTACAGTGTAGAATGGGCTGCATATAAGCTATCAAGAAAGTCACTGCTACAATTTGCGGGGGGTGGGGACGACACTTTTGTAGCCTCCACCAGCGTGTTCAATAACTATCGAGGCAGCTGGGTCCAGTAAACTATTTATTAACGTTAAGACAGGTAGAACAGAACAGAGGAACAAACCCCGCCTGACAGCTATTTATATATGAGCTGTCAGATGGGGAACCAATGGGAAGGTTGTATATCTGTCCCGCCAGCCGGCAGGCGCGTCTCAACCAATCAGGGCTCCTCCTGTGTCCTTTGGCAGCCGCCGGTCATATCTCCGAGGACACAACAGGAACCTCTTGATCTCACCTGAGTCTTGTGTCTCTGATCAGGGGATGATCAGAGTAGACGTCTTGTTTTAAAGATATGCCTGCTGCTCTCATAGTCCAATGGAAAAATAGCTAAGCTATAGTAACAGTAGGGGACGCGGTGGCTCAGGGGCTAAGACGCTGAGCTTGTGGATTAGAAAGGTCGGCAGTTCAAATCCCTAGTGCCGCATAACGGAGTGAGCTCCCGTTACTTGTCCCAGCTTTTGCCAACCTAGCCGTTCAAAAGCATGTAAAAAATGCAAGTAGAAAAATAGGAACCATCTTTGGTGGGAAGGTAACTGCGCTCATTTCGCCTTCGGCATTTAGTCATGCTGGCCACATGACCACGGAGATGTCTTCGGATAGCGCTGGCTCTTCAGCTTTGAAACGGAGATGATCACCGCCCCCTAGATTCGGGAACAACTAGCACATATGTGCGAGGGGAACCTTTACCTTATAGTAACAGTAACTACAGCTACAATCTCCAGCACACATTCTTTCAGCTCAGATGCCAGTAGGGAGAAAAGTGGCACATAAATAAAACAAATAAATATATAATTATAGTTTACATTCCTTTCTTGCCTATGTGACTCTCCTTGCTTACCTCTAAAAAAATACAAGCCTGGTTTTTACCAGTGTTAACTCTTTAGTGCTAAGAAAAATACTCATGTTTATTTCAGGCTTCTGTAAAAGCTTTCATGGTCATAGAAATCCTTTCTGATTCTGTGAGAAGTCAGTCTTGTGAAAGAACCTATTCAATCAGTCCCATCATTTTGATTTATACTTCTTTGGCTTGTGCCATAGCTTCACATATCTCGGCCCTTCTCTCTGCAGCCAAAGAAAGTATCCCTTCCAGATGCTCTTCACCAAGTGGGGTGGCCCTGTCCAGAAATGCAACTTATGCTAGCTAATAGTGCTGTTTACCCAGCACTAGGGGTAGTGGCTTTTGAGCCTTTAATAAAATTTCCAAGCATACTAATTAAAAGCTGCAACATCTGGGAATGAGTACGTTGAATAGACATTTGTACTTAACAGGGTGGCTATACTGTACTGTCTTTCCATTAAAATATTCCTATATGAATTGGAGAAGAGCTTCGGGGGGAGAGGATTATCTACCTAGTCCAATCTGGCTTGTAAGTTTTTTCAGGGTGGGACATCTTTTATTTGGTAGGATGTGGCAGGAAGACTCGTAAAAGTACAATGGGACAATGGCACATCCCCACCAAAAATGTTGGCATTGTCAGAAACTCCAGTGCATGGAAAAATAAGCATAAGGTAAAGGTTCCCCTCGCACACATGTGCTAATCGTTCCCGACTCTAGGGGTCTGTGCTCATCTCCATTTCAAAGCCGAAGAGCCAGCACTGTCCGAAGACGTCTCCATGGTCATGTGGCCAGCAGGACTAAATGCCGAAGGCACACAGAACTCTGTTGCCATCCCACAAAGGTGGTTCCTATTTTTCTACTTGCATTTTTACATACTTTCCAGCTGCTAGGTTGGCAGAAGCAGGGAAAAGTAACAGGAGCTTACTCCGTTCCGCGGCACTAGGGATTCGAACCACCGAACTGCCGACCTTTCTGATCGACAAGCTCACTGAGCCACCGCGTAAGATGAGTCAATTTTCTTCACTGCTCAAAAAACTAAGTGGGGAGATGGAAGACTCTCCCCCACCTCGGTAAGACCACACTCTGAATGAAGCCCTATCTTGATCCTGTTCCCCTGCCTTTTGCTATTCTCTGCTTAGGAACCGGACATTGCCTAATTTTGACAACACTGTTAGGATAGCTGTAGCTACTGTAGCCTTACTTCCAACGCTTAGAAAAGAATGTGTTAAGCGCCAGGGAAAATGGAGATACAGGCAGTTCAAATGAGTGTAACGATTTATTGCAAGCTTACGTTCTCTACAAGAATCTGAACTACTAGCTGTCAAGGGAAATGAACAGAAGCTAAGAAAGGAATTCAAGGAGGGCTGGACTTCGATCTCTTGTGTGAGCGCGCAGGGACTCATGGCTAATGACATGTTTGACCCCTCCCTCAGGTTCAGCCTGGTCATCTCCTACAGTAGTATGGTGAACCTTTTTTGGCTCACGTGCCATAAGTGGGGGGAGCGCAGGGGGTTCGTGTGCGGGCGTGCCGCACCCATAATGCAATGCGCGACCTCCCCAGTGTGCATGCGCACACTACAGGTGCAACCCCCCCATTTTTTGCATGCTTTTTTCGCCCTCCCCAGGCTCTAGAGGCTTTATAGGAGCCTGGGGAGGGCAAAAGCAGCTTCCCCCGGGGGCCCCAGAAGCCCTCTGGAGGCTTCAGGGACCTTCAGGACGCTTCCCTGAAGCCTCCGGAGCAGTCAAAATGAACCTCCAAGCAAACCGGAAGTCCGTTCCCGAACTTCTGGTTTGCCTGTAGGGCTGGTTTTTTGCGCTCCGGAGGCTTCAGGGAAGCTCATGAAACCTCCGGAGGGCCTCCGGGGGGGGTGGGGGAGGCTCTTTTCGCCCTCCCCAGGCTCCTATAAAGCCTCTGGAGCCTGGGGAGGGCGAAAAATGGCTTTAAAAAAGAGTGAACTCAGCTGGCCAGCGCACACATGCGCGCTGGCCAACTGACAGGGCAGCGCTTCGAGTGCCCTGACAAATGGCTCCACGTGCCACCTGTGGCACGCTTGCCATAGGTTCGCCATCACTGTCCTACAGGATGTTTCAGATCCATTTAACTGGAAACATGCATAACTGAACCTGATGAATTTTATGTAGCATATGGCTTCTCGCTAATGAATCCAATAGCAATATGTTGTCACTGAATGCTGGCTCAAAAAAACTCAAGCCTGTGTGTCAGAAGTGTACTCAGCTCTCAGCCCCATTTTTGCACAATATTTTCGTCTCTTTAAAACTATTTAACCTGTTTAACTTCTGGGAAGTTTCACAAACTTATTTTCTGAAACCGCACACCCACTCCCAAAAACGAAAAAATGTGCCAACGGTGATATCACCATCTCACTAACCATACTCCTTGCAGTCTCCTGAAGGTAAAATAAATTAATAGATGTTCAACCACTGAAGAAAAAAAATGTAGCCCAACTTCTGAGCCCACAAGTCAGGCTTGACTCCTGGCGACTACGTAGACACTTCTCTGTAATTAATTTGGCAACAATACATAAATAGTTTACCGCTGTCTTCTTCCGGCATGTTTTTTCAACGTCCAGCCATACCCATAATGTTAACCAGATCTGAGCCTTCTTAGCATTTTGGGGGATGGAAGATTCAGCCAAGCTCAGCAGTTCCTGCTGTGATATATGGTAAATGGCTTATATCACTATAGTTAGCCCATCTAACTCACTACTGTATTGTTAGATGGTTTTGCAACTAATAAAGCAGCTTTTCAGAGGAGAATGTAAGCCATTGGATGAAAACCACAGTAGCTTTATTGTCAGTTCTTTACCATAAAACTATACTTTTTTCTGTATATATTTTCTCATGTGTCTTTTTCTCTAGACTAGAGAGAAGGCTTTTACTTCTAGTTCAACCCACACAACCCTTCTGGCCTTCTAAAGTTAGCTTTCAAAACTACCCCTCGCTTTCAGGAGCCACTTTTCTTATTAGGGCCTACCACGTTGACCAGTAATGGTGGCTATTTCTTCATTTATCATTGCTGCATTGGTAGACCTATAGCTGGATGACTGTATACAGGGGTGTCAAACTGGCGGCCTGAGGGCTGGACGCACAGACCACACCTACCTCAGACCACACCTACCCCAGCTCCAAGAAGGCGAAAAACATCACGATACATCACGTGACATCAATGTGACGCGGTGAGTTTGACACCTGTGCTCTAGAACAACAGTCCCCTACCTTTCCAGTTCCATGGACTAGCAGTAGTGGCGGCAGCAGTGAGTGGTGAGCTCATTCTGGTCATTAGAGAACGCAGGAAAGCTTGATGACTTAAAATGAAGATAACTGGTTAAAAAAAAACAGGTTGGTTCTGTTATGTATTGAATGTATATAGTTGTTTTAAGCTCTGCTAAGGGAAACTAACCCTAACTCTTAACTGCAACTGTTTTGGAGGGAAACTTAGAACAATCATATTTGGGCAGGCTTTTTCAAGTATTGTGATTGGTTAAGGCCCTGTTGTCCTAGAGCAGTGGTTCTCAACCTTCCCAGTGCCACAACCTTTTAATACAGTTCCTCATGTTGTGGTGACCCCCAACCATAAAGTTGGTGTCTCGGTTCCTAAGACCATCGAAAATATGTGTTTTCTGATGGTCTTAGGCGACCCCTGTGAAAGGGTCATTCGACCCCCAAAGTGGTCCTGACCCACAGGTTGAGAACCACTGTCCTAGAGTATAAATTACAGAGATTTGCCTGTTGTTCCACAGTTCTAATTTTGAGTCAATAAATTCTGTTGTATGCTCATCTGTTCTTGCCTACTGAAGCTTACTACACAAGAGGTTCCCAATACAAGATTTTATTCAGGGTTTTGGGTGCGGGGAGGCTGCAACTTCACTAGGAAAGGATAGATTCCTTGAAAAAAATATGCTAAACAAGAAAGGAAGGAAAGAACAGCGAAAGGCCATAGATGCCACTGTTATAGATGCTAAATCAGTATGGGCAACAAACAAACCATGCGCTATATTCTCTTAGGCCCCCAAAACACACTTTGCAGACTCCAGAATACCACTTAATACACCACTGAATTTGATTTTTCCTCATTTGTATATGTTTTTGTAAAAAATAAGGGACAAAGCACCCATTTTGCCGCTTAAATCTTTTAACCCTAGTCAAAGTAACTTATTTTTTTTCCAATTGTCCATCAAAAGAAGGCAGTTGCTTATTTTCAAAATGGCACTCAGTAACATTTTATAGGATACACTGACTTATAATTAGATGGTAAATAAATGGTAAAAATATTGGAATTTATTTGCATTTACTATTGATATCTGAAGGTAGAGACAATAAAGGTCTTTGATGGATAGGGCCTGGGAATTGTTGGCTGCATCATAGAACCACATCAGAAGAGATATAGAACATCTGGGATCAACATCACATTTCAGGGATTTTTTTTTCTTGACACTATCCATTTAGCAAAGTGAAAATTAGGCAGGCTTGTTTTCTCCTTGATAAATGGGTTGGAAGTGCTTTTCTGATTAATTTCAAGATTTACAAGAAAGAAAGAGTGGATATAGGGTTCTTTTTTTCTCCCTTGTGTCCCCAGTAAACATCTCCTCCTACTAACAAATCTGTTGGGCACTTACTCTTTCCAAGCAGTTTTATGCAATCAAATATTTTCCCACATTTACAGAGTAACAGTAAACACAATGTCACTTTCTCAACTTGCTCAATTTTTCCCCTTGGTAGCTTCTGTATTAATTCTCTCCCTCATTCTCTGCCAAGATCTTTTTTTTTTTTTTTTTTGCTCAAAACTTGTCCAATTAGTGCTGTCTATCATTCCCCCCCATCTCACAATACTCGGGGCACTCTCTAGTTTCCAGAAACAAATAATCCCATGTGGATAATGGAACAAATAATACGTATTTTCCAAATTTCTTTGGACCTTGACAGTTTTCCACATTGGGTGAAGATGAAAAAAAACTGTATCATGGAGACAGTAGCATGGTGTCCCTGCCTTAATTTTATTTTTCTAATTTCCATTTTCAGATGGAATACAAGCCCTGTAGATGAAGAAAACACATACAGCCCATTTTCTAAGAAAAAAGAGCATCTTCAGGTTTATATTCTAAAATTCACAAAACACCATCATAGTTATAAAAATACATAGTCCTCAACTTATGATAGTGGTGGGTTGCAGGCGGTATGCCCCGGTACAGGCATACCGGTGCCTGCTGGGAGCACTGGGTACCGTTTCGGTACGGTGCTCCGGGGGTCCCACCCACCTGCCCGAGCTCCTTACCTGTATTTGAGCTCTTCGGCGCTTCCGCGCACGCACATGGAGCGTAGGGTGCCTGCGCAACACTCCGCTGAGCAGCTGGAGCATAGCGGAGGCGTCGTGGAGGTAAGGTACGTGCAGGAGGTTCGTGCTGCATGCATGCATGTGGGGGACGCCGGGCCCCATTGCACTGTACCGGTTGCAACGGGATCCGGAACCCACTACTGACTTACGACCACAGTTGATCCCAAAATTTTTGTTGCTAAGTGAAACATTTGTTAAGTGAGTTTTGCCCCATTTCATGACTTTCCTTGCCACAGTTGTAAAGCGAATCACAGCAGGTGCTAAAATAGTAACCTGGTAAGTGAATTTGGCTTTCCCCATTGACTTTGCCTGTCAGAAGGTCGCAAAAGGTGACCCTGGTACACTGCAACCCTCATAAATAGGAACCAGTTGCCAAGCATCTGAATTTTGATCACATGATCACGGGGATGGTGCAATGCTCGCGTGAAAAATGATCATAAATCACTTTTTTTCAGTGTAATTTTGAACAGTCACTAAATAAACGTTTGTAAGTTGAGGACTAAGTGTAGACTTTGGTGCTAGATACAGGTATTTCTTCCCCAGCTTTAGTTAAGCATGTGATTCTTCAGGGGTACCCATTTTTGCCTAAGACAGTTTGTACTTTTTTTTCCCCGACTTTAGGTAAGTGAATGAGATTTAACCCGCCTATCTTGTATTTTTAAAAAGCAACAGATGCTTTTACCCCTGATAAGCGCTTCAGTCCTGAAAGATGCTCATTGGCAAAAGAGGCCGTCTTCTCTTTCTCTCTCTCCTAAAATCAGACTATTTTTAAACCCGCTTCTTTGCCTCCTGTTTGCCCCAGACTAGCAAATATTTGCAGCCACAAGTTTTCACAAATGTAAATTAAAGAGTGGGGAGGGGAAGAGGGAAGCCACCTCTCCCCTCGATGCCAGCCGACTAAAATTAGTTTGGGGTTTACTAGACGCATTGACTTCACGCTGCGAACGCTGAGTTACTTTCTGTGTTAAAAAAATATTATTGTTTACTTAACTGTTCTCAGTGAGAAATGTGCGTCTGTTTCTTTAAACGGCGAACTCGGCAGGCAGACAGAGCGGCTCCGGGGTTGTTTGCACCTCCAGCCGAGGGCGGGAAAGGAGAGCGATGGCAGAGATCTGAAGAGAGCATCCTCTTGTTGAGAAGGGGAGGAGAAACGGCCGGAAAAGAAAAGGGTCAGGTTAGAAAGAATCCAGGGCAAAGACAGCATTGGAGAGCTAGAAAGAAAAGCCCCGTTTTGCTTCTGAAGCGCGGGCTAAGAGCGATTCCAGGTAATACACAGGTAGTCCTGGCTTTACAAGAGGGACAGTTCAAAGGTACAACAGCCCTGGGAAAAAGTGACTTGTGGCCAGTTTTCATGCTTACGGTCATAGAAGCGTTCCCATGGTCATGTGATCGAAATTAAAGACGCCTGGCAATTGACTCGTATTTATGACGGTTGCAGCGTCCCAGGCCTTTGAACTATGATGCTGGAAAAGACTCCTGAGAGTCCCTTGGACTGCAAGGCGATCAAAGTTGTCATTCCTAGAGGAGATCAATCCTGACTGCTCTTTAGGCGGCCAGATCCTGAAGATGAAACTCAAAATACTTTGGCCACCTAATGAGAAGAAAGGTCCCACTGGAGAAGAGCCTAATGCTGGGAACGATTGAGGGCCAAAGAAGAAGGGGACAACAGAGAATGAGGTGGCTGAATGGAGTCACCAAAGCAGCAGGCATGAGCTTAAATGGACTCCAGAGGATGGTAGAGGACAGGAAGGCCTGGACAATATCATCCATGGGGTCGCGATGGGTCGGACACAACTTTGCGACTAATAACAACAAAGTCTGTATTAGGATATTGGTAGAAATGGTTTTGTGCATGTGAGGATTATGAACTCAGTTCTGGGACAGAAATAAAATTCCTAGAACAGAGCATGGGATCAGAGAGGCATCCAGTTCATTAATTGTAGCTGTGCAATCACAGAAGTTATTCAGAAGTAAAAATGCATACAGGTCCAGGCATATGTGTGACCCTGCCTGTTTGTCTTCTGGGTTTCTGCTGCGAATGTGCATGCAACAATCAGCTGTCCTTTGTGTGCGTGGCAGTGCCAAAAACCGTTGTGTGCTGGCCAGCTGATTGTTGCATGTGCATGCGTGCCCGAACCTGGAAGTTCAGCTTTTCCAGAGCGCGGAATGTACGCAGCAATGCACATGGCAATGCCAAAAACCAGTGTGCATGTGCGCCAGCCAGCTAATCATCAGGCGCATATGCGCACTAGAACCCAGAAGTTTGTTTTTTCCGGAGCTCGGCCACGACAAGCGCACAAATACTTATGCAACCTTTTTGGCACTCACTGTTATAGGGTATTGCACATCAAAACAACTAGATAGAATTTTTTTTCCCCTGGTGCCATCCATCTGCTAAACAATTGATTCCCACAACACTGTTTTAGGATATCAAACTATGTAGTAGGGCTGTATAGGTAGTCCTTGACTTACAACAGTTCATTTGACTGTTCAAAGTTACAATGGCACTGAAAAAAGTGACTTATGACCATTTTTAACACTTGTGACCATTGCACCATCCACGTGGTCACATGATTTACATTTGGATGCTTGAAAATTGATTCACGTTTATGACGGTTGCAGTGTCCTTGGGTCATGTCATCCCCCTTTTGCGACCTTCTGACAAGCAAAGTCAATGGGGAAACCAGATTCATTTAACAACCATGTTATTAATTCAATAACTGCAATGATTTACTTAACAATTGTGGCAAGAAAAGTTGTAAAATGAGGCAAAATTAACTTATCAAATTTCTCACAGCAACCTAATTTTGGGCTCCATTGTGGTCATAGGTTGAGGACTACCTGTATTACTATTATCCTTCTCATCTTTCCTATTACCTATTCCTTTAGCATCTTATGACTTTGTTGTTTGTATCTTATGATTTATGTTGATTGCTTTTATTTCGTATATTATGACTTACCTTGTGTGTGTCCCATCACACTTGGCCAATGAAGAATTCTATTATGGTCTATTATTATAGAAGTCTCTTTTTTCCCCCTTCAGATTGGGCTTAATTTTTGCCAGGCACAATTAGCACACCTTGGAGACATCCAGGAGGACTCGTTAGGCTGGGTTAACCTCCACGCCCTCTTAAGAGTTTGTATATTTTGACAAGTTTTCATTTATGTGGTACTTTTCATTCGGGGAAGGTTGTCCAGTCGTAATTATAGCTGTCATAACAACCCGTCCATTATAAATAGTGTTATTCCATTTCTATAATTTTGTATTCAACCCAAAGAGCTGCTAGTAAATGTCTGTGGAAAATTAACTTCTGGAGAAGAAATATGTATGTTTCCCGTATACAGATTATTATAAACTCGCGCAGACGCTCGGTGTATCTGTCTTCTGTACCCGACTGCAGACATTATATCTATGAAAGACTAATGGAGAAAAGAGCAATATTTGGTCTAGGACTCAAAACACATTCTTACATTTAGACTTTGGCTGATTTTTCTCTTTTAATATACTGAATTTATACTTACTTTTTTTTTTTTTTTGCATACTTCTCTTTAAAAAAAATAACTTGTTGTGAGAAGGGTCCGCAAAGTTTGAAAGTTACCTGGCTTGTCTGGATTTCTGCTTCAGTGTAATTTTATTTTATTTATATTTATGTATATCTTGCTTTTATTACTATTAGAAATAACTCAAGGTGACGAACGTACCTAATATTCCTCCTTCCTCCTATTTTCTCCACAACAACAACCACCACACAAAGTGGGTTGGGCTGAAAGAGAGAAAGAGAGACTGGCCCGAAATCTAGTTACAGGCTTCATTCCCAGGATGCTTGCTATTTGTTGCTGATTATAACTTGGTTTCACATATAATGTACCTCAATCGTAATGCAAATTGTTTGGATTTATTATAGTGGAACACTATAATACACTGGAACTTCACAACAGCTGGTATTTAATTGTTAATAGTATTGCTTCTAATACAGGTAGTCCTCAACTTACAACAGTTCATTTAGTGACCGTTCAAAGTTACAGTGGTGCTGAAAAAAGGGACTTATGACCGTTTTTCATACTTACAACATTCCACATCCCTTTAGTCACAAGATCAAAATTCAGATGCTTATCAACTAGTTCATATTTTGACCACTGCTCACGGGTGAGATGCTACCCGTTCGGATCAGTTTGCCCGAACCGGTAGTAAAAATGCTACTGGTTTGCCTGAACCAGTAGTAAAAAAAATTAAACCGGTTCAGGCAAACCAGTTTTTCTGACGATCAGCTGTGATGCACGATTTATATTAATCTAAATATGGCCACCCTCAGCCCTTCTTTGCTTGGCTCAACAGTTAACGCTTGCTGTGTCAGCAAAGAATTGAAAGTACCAGGTAAACTAATAGAGAAGCCCACAATACAGATTGGAAAGACCAAGAGAAGCTAACTGAAATCAAGGCGATTGTTTTCTTTTTGAAACATACATTTCTGGGTGCTTCTGTGGTCTCACAGCTTTTATTTCTGGGATTGTATAAATGTAGAGTGCGTCGTAACATTTGCAATTTCTCTTCGTAGCTAAAGCTTTCATCATGAAGAAACTTGCATTTTCTCAAATTTTGTGAATGATAATTCAGCTATCTTTACATAAATAGTGAATAGGTAATTAATCAGGAATATTTTATGCTGTTTTATGCATGCATATAGGTATGCATGAGATAAATAATATAATAAAATGTCAGAGTTTCTGTCAATTGCAGAGTGGCAAGAGCAGAGAGAAGAGAGAAATATTGTTGTCATTTTCCCCCTGCCCAACGTACAAATCAACAGGAAGGAATTAAACTGCACCAACTCCAGATTTGACATATCAGTAAGTGGGGGAGAAAGCAGTAACATACCTAGTGGTTAGAGCATTTGCTAAAGCTTTTCCATTTTTTTTTTGTAACATTGATGCTTCTTTCTTATTGCTGATTCTGTTAAATGTACTTTTACTGCATTTAGCTATTGTAGGTTTTAGTAAAGTTGCTTTTGCCAGCTTCAAGATCCTTTCCCTGCTTGTATTTAACAGAAAAACAAACAAGCACAGGTACTTTTTTTTCTGCTGTGTCCCCCATGATGTTTCCTTCATCACACCTTCAGCCCATTCACGAGACAGCCTTCAATCCTCCTATCTGACAAGGTCTTCTCTCCTCAAACTAATGGCAACTAGGAGCAGTCTTAAGAGGTGCCAAATTTGATATGTTTTTCTACCCATCCTGTTGGCAACTCAGTCAGGTGACCCACAGGGGACAGAATCAGCCCATCACTTACTGATCACTAGTAGCCATGCACAGTCTGCAAACTCTTTTTCACTGCTATTCTTTTTCCTTCTGCCCCAACTGCAGAAAGAGTTGCGGTGTTAACCTGGTTTTGAAAGAGCCATAAGAGAAATGAGAGATTGTAAATATGTCAAAACGTTTAACCTCCACCTGCTTGCTTAACAGATGTTCATCAGGCTTTCAAAGGCACCTGGTTCTAAAACAGCTACACTCCCAAGCAAGAAAGCATGATTCTTTTAACATAAAAAATAAAAACAGGTGAGCAAGCAGAAGAGCTGAAAAACAGACTTATCTTCTCCTCTTTTGTCCGGGTCAGCATCCTCTTGTGCAGGGTCAGACCACCTGTTCAAACTTCCCCCAAACAGAAAAGAGATAACCACAATAACAGAAAAAGAAAGGAAGAGAGGAAAGGAGAGGGAAAGAAGAAATAAGAAAGGAAAGGAAGTCTGGAAGGGAAAGAGAAGGCAAGAGGTTGGGAGGGGGAAGGGGAGTAGGGGAGAGGTAAGTGAAGAAGGAAAGGGAAAGGAGAGGAGGAAGGAAGGAAGTAGAGAAGGGAGGAAAGGAGAAAAGAAAGGGAAAGTAGGGTGATGATAATACAAAATAGGTGTATGGGATGGTAAGCAAAGCAACCCCGAATGTATATTTTAACTTTTTGTATGGAAAAATAAATGTGTAAAAGCGATACATATAAATAAGAATAATTATGTGTATGTATACTGTAATTGTATGTAAGAGACTAGAAAATTAAAAAACTTTTTTTTCAAAAAAACAACAACATAAAAACAGGTGAGCAAGCAGAAGAGCTGGAAAACAGACTTACCTTCTCCTCTTTTGCCAGGGTTAGCCCACCTGTTCAAACTTCCCCAAAACGATACCTTTGCCCCGTCCTTGCATCAGCGTTGGGATGCGAAGATGATTTTTCCACTAGCTGGTAACCTTCTAAAAAAGGTTGAGCAACACACCTAGAGAGTTGAATGCTTTCATTTGCTTAACCTATCTGGCACATCTAAAAGAAAGACATCACTATTCCACAGTGAGCCAAAACATAGGCAATAGATGCTGCATGGGGATTGGCAAAAGGGACAGCAAATGTTATGCTGGTACAGTTTTTGTTGACTCATATTAATTGGCAGTGGGAAAAGGCCCCTTGTAAAAAAAATTGCAGTTAAAAAAAAGTGCATGCATGTGTTGGTCTGAATCTCAAGCCAACTGGTAGGCTCTGAGACTTCACAAAATTAGGGATGTGCAACATTTTATATCTTGCAGCAGGAAATACGTTGTAGAGGGGATGTCATACTGTCACTGCCTTCTTAAAGAAGTTGCATTTGTGGGGTCATACAGTAGTCAAGCATTCCCAGAAAAATTTGCTTATGTAAATTTCCACCTTGTTCAAGACTGATGCTTTTGCTTTTATTTTTATTTTTGGTTCTACCATTTAAAGAGATGCTGCATTTATGACTTATTTTCTTTAAACCCCGTTATGTTTTCAAATAAAAGTTGACTAATTCTGCCTTTAGAAGTATTTGCTCCAGTGCTGGGATTCCAGATTTTTTACTACCGGTTCTGGGGGCAAACTTGGTGGGCGTGGTAGGGGAAGGCTACTGTAAAATCTCCATTCCCTCCCCACTCCAGGGGAAGGATACTGCAAAATCCCCATTCCCTCCAGATCAGCTGGCACTCGGGAGACAGAGAATAGATGGGGGCGGGGCCAGTCAGAGGTGGTATTTACCGGTTCTCTGAACTACTCAAAATTTCTGCTACCGGTTTTCCAGAACTGGTCACAACCTGCTGAATAACCACCTCTGATTTGCTCCATATTTAATCCCAGTGCTACAGAGGCAGGATGCTTCTCTCCCCCACCCTCTTTAGCAGGGCAGACTGTATCTTGTTACAAAATCTGGGGTAGCAACAACACCAGAAAATAATATGGGAGATGTGTGTATGCTACATTTTAAAGTAGACTTGATTGCAGTGTGAAGGAGCAATACATAAAATCATCAGCGTTCATGTGAAATCCCCCCTAAACATGGACTAAATTAGGGATGGATAAATCAAAACTCAGTGGCACGTGCATCTCAGAATTAGCTTTTGTACTTTTAGGGACTCTGTGAGCCAAGTTGGTGACGCTTTGAGACAAACACAGGGGGGGGGGGAGTCATTTAAGTGTATCTTTCATTTACTTGTCTAGGAAAGTGGAGTCACTATTAAGAGAAGCTTGGGGTAAAAAGCATTAATGTCCTTCTGTTGGGAAGCTATATAATGATTCCTTGTGTTCATAACCTTGAATTAGGCTTCTGACTTCAAGCTGCAAATCCTAATTTAGTGGAAAGCAGTTGTCATCTTCCTGTGCACACCGAGGAGCCAAAGAAGCATTTGATTGACCATGAACTTGAAACAAAATCTTTGGACAAAATATGATTATTTTTTTTGTTTGAACTGGTTGGGTTGATTTGAATCATGTGTGTTTAATTTCCTGTTTGTTAAAATGTTATATATGTGGTTTTAAAATTCAAATCCTGCAAATTATATTTCAGTCTAACTCCATAGGACCCACGTTAGGCATCAGTTACTTAAATCCTGAAATAGTTTTAGGATTAACAAAACAAAGCAAAGCAAACCTTTGGAACGCCATTCCCCCAAAAAGCCCTTTTAAAACGTCTTCTTTTCTGAGGAGTGAAGAGAATGGAGAGATGGCTGATAATGCAAAGTTCAGCAGAAGTAATGGAAGAAATTAAGACTTTTACAGATGGACCTATCTTAAGCTAACATTGGTAAGGATTCTCAATATGCCTGCAAGCAATATATGCTGGGGCTGTGCACTTCTGTGTTCTCTTATCTAGCAAACCAATTTGAAAAATTGGACTGACAAATCGAACATCTGAACGTACTCTGTTCCAGTATAGTAGTTAATCTGAACATGGTCATTTCAATTTCTAAGCTAGCTCAATCACCATGGTAATGCCAGCAGAATACAACCATGTTTTAAAACAGAGAAAAAAATCAGTAATAACAAAACTGAATCAGCTTCAAGAAGCTTGGTTGTGGAAATTGTAACGACAAACACAAATATATCTATGTTTACTGTATGTGCGAATATATATATATATTGAATTTTTTGCTGATAAATAAACGAAGGGAGACTAGTACAGATCTATTTCAAGTTATTTAGCTCTCATCAGCTAGCCATACCCTTACTGGGATTTGAATTTGGGCTATATTACATGTTAGGCAGTTATAATAACCTCTAAGCCACAAGCTCTCCTCCCTTATCAGGTGAGCCAGGGGAATGATTAGATGTTTTGTCAAGGCACCTGGCATGCCCCAAATATGGGAGGGAGTATACTAGTCTCCCTTCATTTATTTATCAGCAAAAAATTCAATACAAAATGGTTTCGGCCTGGAAGGCACCTAGGGTGGAGCTGAAAGGCAAAAGGGAAGCAGTATGCTCCCTGGAGATTTTTAGTAGTTGCCAAATGATATCTCTCTTTTTTTATTCAAAATCTAAAATATATTAATACCTAGAAGAGTACAATGAAGTTAAATGTCTGTGAATGGCAGATTTCCTCATACAGGTTTCACTAAGAAGATAGGGCCAGAAATTTCATTCAAGTTTCTCCAAATGAAACCATTCCTTTTTTATTGCATATACAGTATTCAGGCATTTATTTGTATTTCCTCGAAATGCAGAAATTAGATCTGTGAAGGTTCTTACAGACCAATTCCTATTATTAGCCTTTATCCATGACCAAAAGAAGGCAGAGTTAACCCCGTCTGCCTGAGTACAGAGAAAGAAGAGTAATAAATTCTCATTTGCATATTACTGAAAATAATTCAGATATAAAGATGCCCTGTAATTAGCATTTTGAATTGTTTAATTCACATTCTCAGAATAAATATAAATAATAGCCAAGAGGATAGTTTAATCCTTTTGTTGTTCAAAATCTGACCGCTTTGTGTATGAACAATGAAAAACATTCTAAAGTTTCCTCACCATTCTCAACTACTCTTTGTCCCTAAACCACATGTCCTTATTTAACCTTAAATACTTGTCTCCGAGTTTCCAGGAATGTGTTTCTTTGTCAAACATTTGGAAATGTATCTTTTTTCCTTTTAAAGTCAAGAAAGTTTCATATTTAGAAGAGTGAGAGACCAGCACATCCGAACCTCAGTAAGCTCCTTTGATCGGTTGTGACACTGAATGAATGGTAAATACATCCTCAGACACGAAGTAAATATCCAATGGTATGTAACTCAGGTAGAAAGGAGTAAATTTTACACATGTTGGCCACAGACGCCTTGTCATTTCCCAGTAAATTAAAGGGTCTTCCCTTAGACTTGTAAACTTAAATTTATCATGCTACTATTCTACCATAATTAATAGTAATACTCACGTCCTGTATTAATACTGTGTTTGTTGCCTATAGGACAAGAATGGTTTCATGACAGATACACACGTCTAGAAGAAGTGGGAAAAAGATGGAAGGCAGGGCTTTTTGTATTCTGTGTCAAACTTTCGACAATTATTAGATTTCTGTGTTCGCTTTCAGTCCTGGCCAAAAATTACAACTTCTCATGAGTTCTTGTTTCTTGGTTGAAAAGCCTGTCTCTTACTCTGGCGTCACTTCAATAATTATGCCACCTAGTCGGCTTCCTGCACCATGGGGGGGAGGCGTTTTTTTTCCTCCCCATGCTCCAGAGGCTTTCTTCGAGCCTCCGGGAAAGCGAAAATGGCCTCCCCGGGCTCCGGAGGCCCTCTTCCAGGCCCGTTTCCAGCCTTCCCGAACTTCCGGTACACCCATTTTTCGCTCTCCCCGAGCTTCTGTGTGCATCCTGCACTTACCTGCATCTGAAATGGGCTGCGTGGGGACTCCGGGGAGGGAAGGGGTGGGTGGGGCCAGCCAGGAGTGGGATTTGTGGTTCTCTGAACTGCACAGAATCTTAGCTAGAGGGTCTCCCGAAATCCTCCGAACCCCCAGCAGCCCACCCCTGCTATTCCCATTTGGTGTTGTTGACATTTGCCTTGGACTATATTTATGAATGTATTAATAGTCACAAGAAATAGATTCTGGGTAATTAAGAATGGTAGAGCAAAGAATGCTTGGGCAAAGTGCTCCACCCGTTTTTAAAGCCCTGCCCTAATGAGGCACGTCAGGGTAGAAATAGGGAGGAAAGAAGATTTCTCCCATTGCTTGCATTAGGAGATGGAAGCCTTTAGTATATTCCCGGTTCATAATGAGCGTTTCTGTCATTCTCCATCCAACGTAAGTGGACGCTGGCCAGAGGAAAGCAGGAAAGACCTCTAAGAGAGCAACTGTACACAGATCCATTCATAAATACATCCTATTGCATTCATTGCATCCAAGTAAATCCATATGGTGAGGATGAGCAAACATTTGATAGCCAGAGATGGCTCTTGGCACTTTTCATAACCTAAGAGCCAGAGTGGGTAGAGCCCTCATGCAAAATTGATGGGACCAGATCACATGCCTGGGCACAGTAAGAATTTTGTGTATCTTCTGATTTCTTATTTTAAAACCTGGAAGTTGTTGTATTAAGACAATAAGCCCACACCTGAGTTTTGTGTGTTTCTGGACTGATCCATATATTAACGACTGCACAAAGACACCCTATCCTTGTGATGCAGCCTTCATAGCTACAGTGGCGCAATGGTCAGAATGCAGTATTGCAGGCTAACTCTGCCCACTGCCAGGAGTTTGATTCGACTTGGCTCAAGGTTGACTCAGCCCTCCCTTCCTTCCGAGGTGGGTAAAATGAGGACCTAGATTGTTAGAGGCAATAGGCTGACTTTGTAAAGTGGTCAGAGAGTGCTGTAAAGCATCATGAAGAGGTATATAAGTTTAAATGCTATTGCTGTCGCTATTTATCTCACCCTGAGCCCTCTTCAGAGGGAGCCATACATTTTTCCATAAGTGTTTAAGTGTTAATGTTTTCCATCTTCATAAATATACAAACTAGGATGTCTTATTCACAATCTTGGGATAGATGCAGTTTGACTGGTATCTGCTGAGAATCTATTGGACTGTTAGGCTGCTGTGCCATCCCTCTTTCCTCTGGTCACTATTTTTCATGGCTTGGGCCATTAGAGGGAAGACACCTGTTTCCCTCAGAGACATGTCCTTGCATAATGCCTGACCTGCTGTTCATATATTCTGTGACCTCTTTATCTGCCTTAGTATATGGGATTTCTAGATGAATACTGCATTTCCCCGAAAATAACTCAGGGTCTTATTTTCTTTTGACCCCCCTCCCCCCCAAAAATAAGTGCTTGGCCTTATTTTGGGGGAGGTCTTATTATTTTTGAGGTGCTGGAGGCGGCGAGCGTGATCACCTCATGGCTCCTGCTGTGTTGCGCTGCGGCAGCGAGATGCAAGGCACGTCACTGGGCCTGCCACTCTTTTTGCAGTGACCATTAGCATGATAGAAGGGGTGCGGTGGCTAGGGTTGCAGGAGTGGCCATTAATACAATAATACAATACAATGGTAGAGTTGGAAGGGACCTTGGAGGTCTTCTAGTCCAACCCCCTGCCTAGGCAGGAAACCCTACACCATTTCAGACAAATGGCTATCCAACTTCTTTTTAAAGACTTCCAGTGTTGGGGCATTCACAACTTCTGGAAGCAAGCTGTTCCACTGTTTAATTGTTCTAACTGTCAGGAAATTTCTCTTCAGTTCTAAGTTGCTTCTCTCCTTGATCAGTTTCCACCCATTGCTTCTTGTTCTACCCTCAGGTGCCTTGGAGAATAGTTTGACTCCCTCTTCTTTGTGGCAACCCCTGAGATATTGGAACACTGCTGTCAAGTTTCCCCTAGTCCTTCTTTCTATTAAACTAGACATACTCAGTTCCTGCAACCGTCCTTCATATGTTTTAGTCTCCAGTCCCCTAATCATCTATGTTGCTCTTCTCTGCACTCCTTCTAGAGTCTCCACATCTTTTTTACATCGTGGTGACCAGAACTGACTGCAGTATTCCAAGTGTGGCCTTACCAAGGCATTATAAAGTGGTATTAACACTTCCCGTGATCTTGATTCTATCCCTCTGTTTATGCAGCCTAGAACTGTGTTGGTTTTTTTGGCAGCTGCTGCACACTGCTGGCTCATATTTAAATGGTTGTCCACTAGGACTCCAAGATCCCTTTCACAGTTACTACTACTGAGCATGGTATCATCTATACTGTACCTGTGCATTCTGTTTTTGTTTCCTAAATGTAGAACCTTAGGTAAGGGCATGTGGGGCATGTTCCCCCCTCCCTTTCCCCCCCTCCGGCCTCACCTCCTCACCTCGTGTTGTTTGCATGGGAAACAACCAGAGGAAATGGACCGGCTGCGCATGCGTTTAAATATTTTCAGAGAGGGCTTATTTTCGGGGAGGGCTTATTTTAGTGCACGCACTCAAAAGCTCAATTGGGCTTATTATCGGGGGAGGTCTTATTTTTGGGAAAACAGGATACTGAATAGATTATTAAACATGTTCCGCGGTAGAGCTGTCTGTTTAAAAAAAAAACCTAGGGCTGTTATTTGATTTATACAAAGAAAGAGATGCTATTCCTTGTTCTGTCCCAATTGCATGCATTAGGGATTTTTGCTGTTTCTGCCAACAAAGAGCTTTGATGGCTGAGCTTTTTACTGGGGCTTCTTATTACTTTTGGATGACGGAAATGCCATTTTGCACACACTGTAGGATACTTTGACAGTTATCAACTGTGGCCACTCAGTCAGCACTGCTATTTCCTTTCCTTGCAGTACTTAGGAATTTGAGATATTTGGAAGCAAAGTTAAAATTGAGCAGGAGTTCTAACTAGTTTCCCCATCTAGTCAAAGTGAGTGAGAGAAGGGTAAAACTGTTTACTACTTTTCTGGCAAACCTTTATTATTTTTATGTCGCTGGGGCTTCCAGACTGGTGCTCAGAAATAGCCAGATTTACAGGGTATAGAGTTAGCTTCACACTGGCATCCTCTCAGATGGACTGAGTGAAAGTGACTAAAATCTCTATTCCAGGCAGTTAAGCACACTCACTCAAGCCTGCTACACCACATCTTAAAGGGGAGTCACTGGTGGTGTGTTTTCCATACCAACAGGTAACATTGGGCTAGGGTTAGGGTTATGGTTAGGGTTATGGTTAGGAAAGGAAAGGAAAATTGGAATCTTTCAGCTGTTGCCATTAAATTCTCCCAAAGCAGCTTGTTCTGATAGGATCACTCAAAAGAGGCATTACTGGAATACGATAAGCTTGGTCATCAGGGCAGCACGAATTGTGCCAGCATTTTTTTTTCTTTTTGCCAGCTCAAAGATGAGAGGAATGCACCATAATATGGACAGGAAGAAGAGTCCTCTGACTTGAAAATAGGAAGAAATGACATGGATTATATTTAGCAATCCTAGCTGAGGGATTTCCAAAGGCTGCCAAGGAAAGGTTCAAGAATTGCCACTCCTAGTAAATAAAATTGCATTCTAAATTTACAAACACTCTTGCTTCAGTTTGTTTTTATTTATTTTTATTTTATTTATTGGATTTCAAGGCCGCCTGACTCCAAAAAGACCTGAGTGGCTTTCAATATTTAAAAGAATATATAGTTTAAAAAGGAACATGATTGCCTGGGCAAAAACCACATAAATAACATCCAGGAAAAAAAATCACCAGGGGCACCACAAGCATCCTAACCCCAGGCCTGGGAACAGCGCCAAGTCTTAAGAGGCTCCCAAAACATTTGAAGTTGTGTTAACTAATTTCCACATGAGTGTTATGCAAATTTCTGTTATAGCTGTAGACTATTACTATTTATGAATTGTTCATTTTTGTTCGCTATATACTGTATATGATTTGGATATATTGTTCATTATATGCAGCATATATAATTTTTATTGAGGAAAAAAATGACAGGTAACCTGCAAAATTTAAGGCTTTTAATTTCTGACTCGGACATTACAGCATGAAGGAGATGAAATCAGCATCATCATTCCTGCTTAATTGATTCTATATGCTTTTAATCCAAGAGTTACATTTGGTAAAAGATTAAGAATCCCGAGTCAGATGAACCGGCCTGAATTATTGTAGGTATGGGTAAAACTGTTTTGTAGTAGTGCTGTTCATACATGATGAATTGCCTCCAGAAAGTATAGCTGGGCAGAAATAAATCCTGTGGCATTTACATTGGGGGGGGGGGGTTGTCTATTTTTATCTACTATTTATGTGTTACTGCTAATTGAGATCATTCAGAGTTTTAAAATGACACACCGATGGAATGCACCTCTTCTTTGTTTTTAATTAGAACAAAGCAAGGCAATAAAAAAAACTTCTTTAGAAGTAGAGGAGCAATAAATTGAAGCTTCATTCAGAGAAGAGATGGGTGTTGTTGTTAGTGAGTGAGTGAGTGGAATCAGTAGTTTCCTTGAGCTCTGGTTTCTTTAAGCTTCTCTGTTTTAATCTTGTAAATGGCTTAGGGTCATTGTGTGGGGTACGCAGCTTACATAAATTATATAAATCAATTAGCCGATAACCCGGCATTGCCCGGGTATTTATTTATAGGGGGGAAATGTCCAGACCAAACTTAATTTCTAATGTTGGATTTTCCCTCTTACCAGAGGGAGCCCCTTTGTGGAGTACTGTGAAGCCGTTACCATGGCAACTGCACTGCGCTGTACAGTAGAAGCCAGTATGGCAGTACGGCACAGCAGGTTGTATCTTAACACCCCCAAAGGGTGTTAGGGGTGTCTTACCCCTACAGTATTTTTCTCCAGAGAATAAGTCATCTGTGTACCAAGTTTGGTTGAAATTGCTCAAGGCGTTCCAGAGTCATGCTAGAACACACACACACACACACACACACACACACACACACACACACAATAAATGAATGAATAAAGATTGTGAATGGGTTAGCTGCTTAACCGAGTGATATTTTTTCCAAGTTTTTTATTTTTATTGTTTACAAAAACATCAAATCAATGTGTCAACAGTGCAACACTTGAGTGTCATACATTATAATACAAACAAAGCTGAGCAAGTTCATCCCAATCCTTACATTCCATCTACTTATGTATTAAATAAACACTTGCATTCCGTTATAATCCATTATTTTGAGTATCCTTGGTATTTATAGAGGACCCTGGAGATGACCTGGGAGAAAACAGCCAAAAGCTGCTAGAGAAACAGCAGTTAAAGAAGAAGCATGCATTAAGCCAAGAGAAAATACAGACAGATTTGCATAATCCAGTTACTGCAGCAGCCTGGTCCATCCATCCATCCACCCACCCACCCACCAAGAGCAAGGCAGCCCAGAGCACCTGAGGGCAGGACAAGAAGCAATGGATGGAAACTAATCAAGGACAGATTCAACTTAGAACTAAGGAGGAATTTTCTGAAAGAGAGAATTGTAACCCATCTCATTAAAGAAAGTATAGTTCTAGTCTTCCTGTGAAGTTAGTTTCCTGATTTGATCTACCTCATAGGGCTGACATCACTTAATTATCTAAGGGGGGGGGGGGTTAAATTAACAATAAAAAAGTTAAAAACAATTAAACAAAATTACAAACTCTAAAAACACAATGAATGTGTGAGTATAAAAGAACATCTATTTATTAAAATGATAACTTTCTTCAAATTTATCACCATTGCTCTGTTTTCAAACCAATTTAAGACTATAAAAATCACATTACTTAGTCTTGCTGCTGCTTCGATGCAAAATTAATTTAAGGCTGAGGATATTAGTTTTAAACATAAATGAGTAAGGTTTGAAGCTAGAATCAGGACCAAACATTATATAATTGTACATATAACATATTTTGGACTTTTTAAACCTACAGAATTAAAAGACAATTGTATTCAGGACAGTCCAGTTTAGCATTATTCAACCAGCTTTTTCCTCTCCAGTTAGAAATATTGTACAGGTGGGAATACTGGCTGGGATTTCTAGGAATTATGGACCTAACCAATCTAGAGGACAGCAAGTTGGAGAATAACTTTACTTCTGTGAGGAAAATGATACATTGCTTCGATTATCAAGAACAGATACTGTATATGGGAGATGAAGAAAGAGCAGTATACTGACAACACAGATAGTTACTGATGTAATGGAAAAGAGTTGTATGTTTAAAATATGGCTTTGAAACAATTTGATTCTGGCTTGTTTAAGTGAACAAGTTTAAACAAACTATCTCTCTCTTGAGTTCAGATACCATAAACAGTTGTGGTTAGTTTAAAAACAATATTAGCTGAGGTTTCCGGTGCACTGAAGAAGAGAAAGACAGAGATATCTGAACCAAACTTCCACAGCTGTGTGCTTCCATTGATATTTAATTAAAATGCATTTGAAGTGTTAAAATTATGGAAATCCTAAACCAGGGGTCTCCAACCCCTGGGCCGCGGCCCATTACTGGGTCATGGCGTATTCACAAGCGGGCTGCACAAATAGTAGGCCGGTGCGCATGCACACACAGCCCAACTTGCAGTCAAGCTGCATGTGCATGCCGGCCTGCCAGTTGTGTGGCCCGGTTCCCCTTGGCGGCCTGGTCTCCCCCCTCCACAAGGCGGGCCGCCAAGCCGTAAAGGTTGAAGATGACTGACCTAAACAAGTGCTGAAATAGAAGAATGCTCCTGTGTAGACCTGCAGGCTAGCAAAAAAGTTGAAATAAAACAGGACAGAATGATAAAGGTTATCTGAAAAACAAGAACTACCAGGGCCTGAAGTGGTCTGTATCCATTACTCAAGCCATCACTTTGTGTGATAAATAGCTAAATATGAAAATAAAGCAACATGTTTATGTTAGACATTCTAAAGATTTGGATGCCAGGGCTGTCATCCAAGAAACACAAGCAAATATCTAGAAGTAATTTTATACAGAGCAAGAGCTTATATTTTCCTGTGCTACTTAGACCCTGCTAACCAAAATTTATTTTTGATATATACTCTGGATGGTACTACAGAATAAAATTACAAGGGAAGGTGAAAACTGAAAACAGCTCAATGGTATATATAATATCTTAGGATCACTTAGATAAGATATTTGGGTATTATTAAACAAGGTTAAGTTGCTCTTCCATCACCAAAAACATTAAAATGCATAAACAATATTTTCCATAAGTAAAAGTCTATATTTATGATTTATTGACATTTGACGGTTGGCTTAGTTACTTTGCATGCAGGAACAGTGACATCTAGTGGAAAGCTGTTAGAAGAATTTTATTCAAATATTGGTTTATAAACATGCTAGAGTGAACAAAAATGTTTGACTTTTCTGTGGCTTATCTCTTGCACGTGTCACACTTTCTCTATTAAGATTAGCATGAATGGGTCTATGTTTTCATTTGTTCCCGAGTGACTGGACTGGCCAGTCCAAATTAGTAATAGTATATTGTAACACTCTGAAGGCAAAAAGGGAGCTTCAGGATATGTAGTGGTACAGAGGAAGTCTCTGTTGGCAACCCATAAACTAAAGGAACCTTTTTTGAGTCTTATACAGCAGCTAAATAGGGACACATCTAGAGCCATCCTGGATTGCATTAAAATGATGATACGTTCATGACATCTTGACACCATCTCCATCCTTCATATTTACATCCTGCATCTGAGGCAAGTTAGGGGTTTTGCATCAGAGGTGGTATTCAGTTGGTTTGGACCAGTTCGCCCGAACCAGTAGTGGAGATTGCGCCCCAGCTCTATGCCGTCCTATTTAGGCACATTCTCAAGCCACGTGCATGCGCGCAAGCCGCGTATGCGATCAAAGCGCATGCGCAGAAGGCGGAACGCATGTGTGGACGGGGTGCATGCGAGGGAATGTGTGCGCACGCTCACATTTGTGAACCAATAGGGAAAGTCAGTGAATACCACCCCCGTTTTGCATCATTATGTCTCCCGAAAATAAGATATAGCAATCACCAGCCATATTTGAGAACCCGTTGCAGCCGTGCAAATTTTTTAAAAAATACAACTGCAATTAAGACAAACAGGTATTACCAAATTAAAGAAAGTACAGTTGAACTGAGAGAAAAATCCAATCGCAGAAACATGAACCAAAATGCTTCTTGCAGGCTTTTTAGATTATAGTACATTTTTCCTACTCTGCCCATTACAAAAATGGAATGCAGTACACTGTTTCCTGCATCTTATTTACTCAATGGGCAGCTTTTCTTTGCAAGCTGTCCATGGGAGGTAAGTTCAGACTTAGGGTGAGAGCTGCTATACGTTTGGTCCATGACTGAGAGAGAGGAGTGTACAAGAAAAAGAATAGGAGAGTATAAAGGCAAAAAAGGTGTTCTAGAGAGAGATTGGCCATCTCCATCCAATTTTGGATCTTCAATTCTATGCATCATGTAATAGCCTTTAACAGACATTACAGATGTTTCTATATGTTGAGGTAGAAGGGAATCAATTCTAAACATCCAGCAAAGACATCATACACATAGTACAGTGACAGTGAACTCATTATGTCAAAAATTTGAAAAATACCTAATTTGTCTTCTTACCATATGAGCAAGTTACCCTAAGATGTCCTCTTAAGGCAATCTATTTAATTCTTTTGAAGATTTTTTTGATTCATAAACATTTTGAATACAGTGTATTGTCAGGGTATGTCATTTACAAAAGAAAAACAAAGAGAACAAGATGAAATATTAGCATATACTGGTAACAATAGTAATAATATAACATAATAGTTTTAGCTCAATTTCTCTTCATATTAGCTTATTAATAATTCTGTTAATTATATTAGCATACTTATAATTATAAACCATCTTTATATTTAATTCATACATAGCAATAATCTTTCTTCATCTAATTTCTACTTCTTATCTCTAGCCACTCATAAAATCTATTCCATGTCAAGTAATATTCTGTGTCTTCGGTGTCTTATTTTTAAAGTCAATCTATCCATCTCTACATAGTCTAATATTTTCCAAATTACATCCTCATCTGATGGACTGTTCTCATTTTTCCAATATTGTGCAAATGCAATCCTTGCTGCTGTTAGTACATGCAAAACTAAATATATAGTCCCTTTATCATAGCCCTCCAGCATTATACCCAACAAAAATATTTCTGGTTTCAGATCTATATTTTGCTTAATCGTCTTTTGAAATTCTATAATAAAAATTAATTTCCTTTTTTTTAGATTACAAAAATAATTATTTTTATGTACCTTCCTCTTGTTGTTGTTGTTGTTGTTGTTGTTGTTGCTGCTGCTGCTGCTGCTACAGTGGTAAATAACATGGAAGATTAGCCTCTGTTTGGGAAGGAGGTTGCTTATATGCTGAATTTTACCTTTTTGTAATGTCTAAGCAGAACTTCTCTCTTTTCTTTTCTTTCCTTCCTGGCCTTGTTCCTTTCACCCCAATTACTTTTGTTTGGCCCTTTCTTTCTTTTTTAATCCTTCAGCACAGCCTTCCCCATCTCCATCATGTGGCTGTTTTGATTGCAAAGCGTTTTAAAATTGCAGAGAAAATACTCCCAAAGATTAGTGCTGTGCAGTCATTATTTCATTTTACCAAAAGGAAAGGAAAGCTGATTCAGAAAATTACAGACCAGTGAGTCTACTAAGTGCAACAAGTAAGCTTTATGCCCAGCATCTTCATTTGAAATGAATTAAATGAAGATGTTGTAGATGTGGAGCAGCAAGCAGCTTTGGAGGATTTCAGGCGTTAATGCTGCAGTTTGATAAAATAAATGCCACTAAGTGAATAGTGGCTTTGAAACCACATCAATAGATTCTCTCCAGAATAATCATCTCCAGAAAACTATAATAAAGGTAATAGATATTTAATTCTACATATTTTAACAGCAGCTAGGATTGTATACGCACAATACTGAAAAAATGAAGAAATCTCTACTGATGACAATATAATCCAAAAAAATACTGAAATGCACAGAAATGGATAGGTTAGCCCTAAAAATCAAAGGAAAAGAAGACTTGGAATATTTTATGATATGGTGTTTTTTTTTAAATGGCTAGTTGATAGATGCAGAGGTTAGATGAGTGGATTTATGTGAAAATATGGACTACATGGGAAAGAAAAACTGATTAGTAAATACTTTGATGGTTATATAATTGATGTCAATATGGAAGATTGCGTACTTTTTAATAACAATCAATATTATCTAATATATGTTTGTATGTGAATATGATTATAATGATTATGATGGTGTTTACATTTTAACACTTTGGATACCTAGAAAGCACATTGTTCTATATAGAAATGGAATTTGCGATACAAAAACAATAAAAATATTAAATAAAAAAAGAATAATCATCTTCAACTTAGTCATTTACAGTGGTGCTTGAAACTTTCTGAACCCTTTTGAAATTTTTGCATAAATATGATTTAAAACATGATCTGTTCGCCACATTGGCCCTAAAATAAAAGAACCCAATTAAGCAAATGAGTCAAAAACTCTATCAGAGGTGTACTCATTGCTTTTGTAATCTGATCTATCCACCTTGCCACTAGCTATCCTCTTCTTCTTCCTTCAACTTTTCAAAATATGACCATCAGAGTCTGGTAATTAGTGTTTCAAATTGGAATTTTGATTTGATATGTTCTGTTCAATGGCTCCCTTAAAAGTGTTTTCCAGCACCAAAATGGAAATCCATCAGTACTCTTTCTGTCCTGCTACTTGAAAGCCCAGCTAATGTCACAACCATTACCTGGACAGTTATAATCTTTGTTGTATAGAATTATCATGGCATTCAAACATCCTTTCTCTCATGGAAACCCTACCAGATGTTAGACTGCAGCATATTTCTTGACTGCTCAATTTTTGTAGCCTTCAAAAAAGTTTTGAAGAGCTTATTTTTCCACAGGGCATTCATTACTGATCATTACAAGCTTGCCGTATTGTAGTTGGGAATGAATGGTTCTGTTTTAATTTATTCTGTTGCTTCCATTGCAAACCACTTTGGGTCTTAGAAAGCAGGAAATGTTCATATAAATAAGTTTCAGGACTATGTTTTTTTACATTGAACTGCTATAGTTTAATCACAAATTATTCTCTTCTAATACACAGTATACACATCAATGATGCCTTCTTTCTTTTTTTAGTTTGAATTTAGAATTTGACATAATAATTACATAATGTAAAAACATTACGTAGGAAATACAGAGGAGGGAAAACACAGCATAGTAATCTACTATATGAAGTTGTTGTGTTTTATAGAGAAAGCCAAGATGTTGCAGTGGTTTAAGATAGCAAGCTAGAAACTAAGAGATTATGAGTTCTGGTCCAACCTTGGGCACAAAGCCAGCTGAAAGTCCTTGGGCTGAATGTCCTGTCTCAATCCTGGGAAACAGGCAAGAGCTGCAAATGTTGCCAAGAAAACTGCAAGGACATGTCCAGACACTCAACAGGAGTCAAACTTGACTCCAACAACCACAACAGTTTTATAGATAATCCAGCAATATCCTTAATCATATTAATGCATGAATATAATCTCTATGGTTTCTCTATTATATGAAGTAAATCAGGGGATTACATTGTGTCAGCACTATGAACAGTTCTGACAAAGTAAGGATTTCTTTATCTTGATATAAAAATTCTGGGGAACCTTTCTCAGATAACAATTTAAATTTATTCACAGATGTGATAGAAATGAAAGAAAACTTGGAATGGAATTCCTTTGAGTACAGTATTCAGAGTATGATAATTGTGATAAAGATAAATTTAACTCCAAGGTTGAATTACATTTTGAGAGGTCTTCCTAGTTCTATTTCATTTCATTACTTTAATTTATAGGAAATTGAACACATTTCCTTGATAAGAACATAGGAAGACTTTCACTGTGCATATTAAAATCACCTCTTGGGAAAAGGTGAAATTAATGTTCCACACTTTCAGATTTATCTATGGTCTGTCAGTCTAGCTGAAAATAAGGAACTGTATAGTTTAGCTCAGTGGTGGGATTCAATTTTTTTTACTACCAGTTCTGTGGGTGTGGCTTGGTGGGCATGGCAGGGGAAGGATGCTGTAAAATCTCCATTCCCTCCCCACTCCAGGGGAAGGATACTGTAAAATAATGATTTTCAGATAGAGCTCAAAGAGAAGCTAAACCAGAGGTGGTTATTCAGCAGGTTCTGACCAGTTCTGGAAAACCGGTAGTGGAAATTTTGAGTAGTTCGGAGAACCGGTAAATACCACCTCTGATTGGCCCCGCCCCCCGTCTATTCTCTGCCTCCTGAGCCCCAGCTAATCAGGAGAGAATGGGGATTTTGCAGTAACCTTCCTCTGGAGTGGGGAGGGAATGGAGATTTTATCCCATGTTGAGGTTATATTTATCAATACATTTTACTGTTAAATGGGTTGTCAGAATTCAGCACATGTATATTGAAAGACAGAAAATAATAACCTTTTATTTTGACATGTTTCAAGTGGAAATTATATTATGTGAGGTTAGAATATTTGCCCACCAAAATAGTGTTTGTTTATGCTAATTAACTGTGGCTTTATGGATTTGCCAGCAAATTACCTTACCATTAATATCTATCGCTTTAAGTTGTGTTATCAGGGACTGGAACTTCACTCTGCCTGCAAAATCAGTGTTCTACCACTGTATTGTGATCCTTTGTCCATTTGTTTAAAATGGATGGGTGGGGGACACCTGGCCAAGTAGCATTTCTGATGAATCAAAGAAAAGGGATAGTTTTATTTTTTCACCACAAACCTGCTGCAAATCAAGATTCTTTCTCCCCTTGTTTACTGGAGTGCTAGCCTCATTTGGCAGATTCACACATTGTATTAAGCCTAGGGCTGCCTGTGTGTATGAGTTGCAAAAATCCAGATGATCACAAGATGTCAGCAAAGAGAAAGAAATTAAGTTGTCAAATTTGTTGCAGCTCCGATTTGGTAGCCATAGGTAAGACCCAATGTGATTTTGTTGTTTTGAGCAGAGTGTTAATATGTAAAGCAGATACTATAACTTATGGAACAAACTATACTTTAAAAAGTCTTGGACAATTCCAGACTTAAATTGTTAAAGGAAGAAAAAATGCTAAGAATCGTTCTGAAATTATTTAATGAAATTATTTTTACATTAATGCATTATCACCAGAAGTGGTATTCAGCAGGTTCTGACCAGTTTTGGAAAACCAGTAGGAGAAATTTTGAGTAGTTCAGAGAACCGGTAAGTACCAGCTCTGACTGGGCCCGTCCCCCTCTATTCTCTGCCTCCTGAGTCCCAGCTGATTGGGAGGGAATGGGGATTCTGCAGTAACCTTCCCCTGGAGTGGGGAGGGAATGGAGATTTTACAGTATCCTTCCCCTGCCACGCCCACCAAGTCACGCCCACAGAACCGGTAGCAAAAAAAATTGAATCCCACCACTGTTCATCAAGTAAAATTATAATCAACATTTGTTATCTAATTCGATGAGCAAAACAAGACAGCCAAAGCAAGGTTTGTCCTAAGCATATGTGAGGTGAAGCAATGAACATAAAGCTAATAATAAACAATTGTACAATAGTGGCGAATATCTGTCACTCGGGTGTAGGATGAGGGTGAATGTTGGTTCTCTGAGCTTGTGGGTTGGTTTCCAAATGTTTCGCTACCAGGCTAGGTAACATGTTCAGCAGAGTTTAGGCCAAACTCTGCTGAACATGTTACCTAGCCTGGTAACAAAATGTTCAGAAACCAACCCACAAGCTAAGAGAACGAAACTTCACCCTCAATAAACAGTTGTATTATATTAGAAATTACATAAATAATTTTGTATACTATTATCTTCCAAAGCACCTTTCTTATTTGCCTCTGTGTTTTTTTTTTAATAAACAAAGTTTTATTATACAAATTTTGGCAGTTGCAAAGTGTGGTAGGCGCCTCCTCCCTCCAAACTCATAGTATACATCTGAGTAAAAGTCATTAATACATAGTCATATATAGTCAGCATATTAATTCTGTTGGTACTTTCAATCAATTTAATACATAGTAGTATATAATCCACATATTAATTCCATTGGTACTTTCGATCAGTTTATGTCAAAAAGATTTTCTTATTCATTTTTGTGATCTGAGCTTTCTTGGTATTGCCACATCTCCCCCCGCCGTCAGAGCTCCGGCCCCTCCCGTGTCCTGCGTATCTGTTGTAGGATCTTCTGTTTTTTCTAGGTGTGTTTTGTTTTTTTCCATAAAGGCCTGTGCCTCTATGGGTGTGTTGATTCTAATTCTTGTCTCCTCCCAGAATATTAACATACCTTCAGGCATCAACCATCTGAACCACACCCCCTTCTGGTATAATTTATTCGCTAATTGCGAATATTTTTTTCTTTTTCCCCTCACTTTCTTGGGGATCTGCTTCAGAATGGTTATCTCCCTATCATGGTATGTCAGGGCTTGCCCCCTTTGTGCACCCAGAATTTCGTCTCTTGTGCTTTTTCTGAGGAATTTAATATGTACCTCCCTGGGTACATTGTGTGTTCTAGCATAGGCTGAGTTCACTCTATAAACCAGATCTATCTCCCATTCCATCTGTTGTTTTTCTTTATGGATATATTCGGCCAATATATTTATCATGATGTCCCTTATGTTTTCATCATCTGCTTCCATCACGTTTTGAAATCTAAGATAAAAGGACATTCTCTCAAATTCTGTTTTCATTTGTTGGGTATCAAGTTCTTTGTTTCCCTTCTGCACTGCTTCCACCCCCTCCCTCATCTCAGCCGCCCCACCCTCCAAAAGGTCCAGTCTCTGTGAGTTCTTATAAATTTGGGCTTGATTCTCTTTAATTTCTTCTTTCATTTCCTTTAATTGTTTCTTAATTTCCTCTTGTCCCTGTAAAAGTTGTTGAAGCATTTGTTGCAAATCCATCTCTGTACTTTTAGGTTGCATCAGGTCTGTTATCTTTGATTGTGTAGCAGGGCTGGAAGTTGCTGATGTTGAGGCAGAGGTGGCAAAGCCAGGCTTTCCAGGAGGTGGTCTTTTAGGAGACATTGTTTATAGAATAAAGAGTTCAGTCAGTGTAGAGAATGGACAGTCAGAGCGGCAGAGCAGCCAGAAGAGTCCAGGAGGCAGAAGGTCCAGGCAGAAGAGAATTTCTCTAATCACCCTGGCAGTAGAGCAAAGTTTTTCACTCCAGGGAGTTCAAAGAGTAGCAATCCACAAGAGATTTATCTGAGTAGCACGGAGACAAAGACCGGAAGCCTGAATTTTTAAAGGTGGAGTCAGGTTTCACAGTTCATGAAGACAACGGAAGTGTGCCATCTTGCCCTGCCAGCTTCGGGTTTAGAGGCATAACAAAGTTTTCAAAGTTCCCAAAGTTTTCAGATCATCAGTATATTATGGGGTTAAATTCAAAGAAAGTCACTTTAAGCAGGGGTGTGGCATCATTGGTTGGCTCTCCCCCCTCCTCCTTCCCCTGGGGCTGAGAGCAGAATTGTTCCAAGCCGCCTGTCCAGGGGGGGGGGAAATCCCCCTCCCTCCAGCCGCGCCTCCCAAGTTAGCCGAAAGAAAAAGTTTTAAACTGCTGAGAAGTTCTTCAATTCAATAAAGGGATTGGAGGGGGGTATACGCCTCACCGCACCGCCACTGCTTCCTTCTGCTTTTTCATTCTCCGCACAGCATTCAGCGAAGACGCCCACGCGTCCTCCGATCTGCTCCCCGGTGCTTTGGGCGAAGCGGGGGACCTCCTGCCGGCCGCCGCCGATCCAGGGATCCCCTACGATGCCGCCCCTCCGGCAGGACGCCTCTGCGGGGCGTCCTGTGCCCCCCAAGGAGTGGGGAAGCCCACCGAGGAGCCGGAGCAAGCAAACACTTGCTCGTCGCTGGTGGCCGCCGGAACCGGAAGTCCCTTATTTGCCTCTGTGTTGTCTTCCCTGAAAACATTCCAATTTCTTTTCTTTCTTTTCCGTACATTACAATTTAACAGCAAGTGCAATTTTATTCCCCAATTATTCTTATAAACCAATACACATAGTTGGAACAATGCTATCCTGTGTTCTTTCAGAAATTCAATCAAAGGAAGGAGGAGAGAAGGTTTAACTTTCCTAGGCTATGGCTCAGTGGTAGCAATCTAGGCTTTCAAACTAGAGAATTCTGGGATTCAGGAGAATTTGATGGGGTTCCATGAGGGACTAAAGACAATAACAAAACAAAAAAAGCAACATCATTTGAATGCTACCAATTTTTGTATCATTATAGCTTTGCTTATTCAGGGCTTCTAGAAATTTTAAACTTTTATTATTATTATGGTTCGTTGCGCAGTCAGCTAGATGTTCAGACTGGATTTGGCATTTTTGTCTACCTATCAGGTCTTTTCCAAGGACTTGGAATAGGCAGAGCTGAATACAATACAATAATACAATAGCAGAGTTGGAAGGGACCTTGGAGGTCTTCTAGTCCAAACCCCTGCCTAGGCAGGAAACCCTATACCGTTTCAGACAAATGGCTATCCAACATCTTCTTAAAGACTTCCAGTGTTGGGGCATTCCCAACTTCTGGAGGCAAGCGGTTCCACTGATTAATTGTTCTAACTGTCAGGAAATTTCTCCTCAGTTCTAAGTTGCTTCTCTCCTTGATTAGTTTCCACCCATTGCTTCTTGTTCTTGAATGTTTGATGGTGTTACAGATATCGTAGGATGTAATTTGTTCCAAGGAAAGCTGTCTTTTGCAGCTGACTGATGGTGAATTTGTCAATGCTGATGGTGTTCAAATGATGGTCCAAATGTTTTGGGATTGCATCCAAGGTGACTACTGGTACTACCTTTGCTTGCTTTTGCCACAGTCATTCTATTTCTAGTTGTAGGTCTTTGTATTTTGTTTCTTCTCCAATTCTTTCTCTTCTGCTGTCTCCATGTACTACCACATCCACTATCCAGACTTTTTTTGTCTTTCTTATAGACAATTGTTAAGTCTGGGATGTTATTTAGCAGGAGCCGGTCTGTTTGAATTCTAAAGTCCCAGACCAATTTAGCTTCTTCATTTTCTATGGCACTTTCTTTATTTTCTGGTCCCAACAGTTCTTGCTTGCAGGCAAATGATATTTCTTGCAGATCTTCCAATGCACCTTTGTTCCCACTTTGTTGCTGTTGTTGTTGCTGTTGTTGTTGTTACTACTATTATTTTCCATATCCTGAAAATGTTTGAAAATCCCTAATCTGGGTTACAATGGCAGACAATGGTCCATTGAGAAATGTAGAGATTGCCCCTAAGCAGTATAGGGTATTTTCAGTACTGGATCTATTGAAATAAATTGTGTTAATTAGTCACAACACATGCAAATACATGTGCAAAAAGTTCAGCAATTATATGCTGTTATTGATCAAATGTCTCCTGTATAGTGCTAAGTGAGGCAATGAATGTGTCCTGGCCCATCTAAATATAGATTGACCACTGTTCCTGCTCTAGGGATAATTTCTGAAAAGATGTACACGGAATTGTTGACTTTTATTTTTTTAACCTTATTCTGATTGAAGAAATAATTGTTCAATAAAAAATGTTGAACGTTTAATAGGTATTAGTACTAGGGACAGCTAGATGAGAATTGCGATATCGTACATGCATGAGACTAGAAAAAATATTTGTGCAGTCTCTGAATTCTATGTTTCTATCTTACAGAGCACCCTTCTGATTATAGTTGTAGAAGCTGAAGCTCACTTTTCCACTCTTTGACGTTAGGAATATGAGAAAGTGCTAAAATGTCTGACTTGCTATTTGTATCATTTCACCATGATTCAAAATATTAAATGTGGCCTTAGATGCTCCACCTAAAGTTTCTGCCACTGAATTATGGCAATTCTTTAATAATATCAAATATACTTGGTGGTGATAAATCAAGTGAGACTATAGTCATACAGTCTTAACAAAAAATCAACTATTTTCAATTTTTTCATGTAGGTTTATTTTGGCAGGATAAGTGTGTGTATAGTATATGTCTATGTGTGTGTATGTACACACACACACACACACACACACATACAAATTGTTCCATACACAAAGTATTCTTTCATTACAGCATTCACTCAGGAGGCATGAATGAAATCTGAGATCTTTTTAATAATAAACTAGAGCTTGCTTATACATTGGAGAAGTTAAAGAAAATAAAACAGAACTCACAAACCACTTAGCTAAATGAGGACAGCATAGCAGCACTGACAACCTGTGATAAGCTTACTGTCTGTTAAATCAGATTCGTTCTACCATCCCAAGCTGAAAGCCAGAGATCCTTCATAGATCTCCCAAAGGGCCAAGAGGAAAGGCAGGGCAGTGTTCCACTGTTGTGCTCTTCCAATGCCACACCACAAGCAAAGAACAGAGGAGATGACAGGTAAGGCCACAGACACTTTATCTCCTGCATAAAAATATGGCTGCCTTCTGATTTTTAATTGGGTAATCAACACACAGAATGTTCAACTCAATTATCTTTAATTACGGTCCAAGATCAGTAGGAGGACAGCCAGCTGTCCAACAAGCCAAGTGTGATCCAAAAATATAACAACACTGTAACAGTTGTAATATACGGTGTACTGAGGGGGGGGTGGCTGGGCAATCTTTTCATTACACTTTGGGAATGGGGTTCCATATAGAATTTGCACCTTAGAAACACATGTCCTAAGGTTTCAGATCAGGGATGGGTTGCTGCCGGTTTTACTACCGGTTCGCAACACCCGCGCAACGTGCGCTACGCACGCATGCGCTGTTCAATGTAAATTGTTTTATGTGCATGTGCAGAACAATTTACCATGAACTGCACACGCGCAGTCACTAAAACCCAAAGTGGCGGCAGCCCAGTGGCAGAGAGGGAACAGGTTCTGGGGCGCGGCAGGCCTGGGTCGCTGCCTCTTCTGCGACTCAGGCCTGAATTCCCCTACCAGTTCGGCCAAACCAGGAGCAACCCACCTCTGTTTCAGATCCACCAGAGACAGAAAAGTGCATATAGTCCTCAACTTACAACAGCTTGTTTAATGACCGTTCAAAGTTACAAGAGACCTGAAAAAAGTGATTTATAACCATTTTTCACACTTATGACCACTGCACACCCCATGGTCTTGGGATCAAAATTCAGACACTTGGCAACTGACTCATATTTATGACAGTTGCAGTGTCCCAGAGTCATCTTTTGTGACCTTTTGACAAGCAAAGTCAATGGAGAGAAGCCAGATTCACTTAACTGTGTTACTAACTAAACACGTGCAGTGATTCACTAAACAAGTGTGGCAAGAAAGGTCGTCAAATGGGGCAAAACTCAACAACTGTCTCGATTAGGAACAGAAATTTCGGGATCAATTGTGGTTGTAAGTTGAGGATTGTCTGTATAGCCTAAACACTACAGGGATTTCTTTATTCCTGCAACCATAATTGCAGAAAGGAGGGCATTAGAATACAGTCTGGAAAAAGCCTATTGATGATAGAAGAATAAGATCTTGAAGTACAAGGTTAAAGGTTAAAACAAGATTATGTTACTTCTGGAAATCCTTTACGGATGTTCTTGCTGACAAGGACTGAAAAGTTGATATATTATGGATTTATCTATAGATATGGGATAATTGTTAGCTTAGAGAGAGTGAGGAGTCACTAAATTTGTTTATATTAGTGAGGAAAGATGGAAGTCGCTTCTTTATATACTTTTTTCTTTTTTATTATATGTTTTCTATTCTTCTTTTCTTGCTCATCTAACTTCTAACGCATTTCTATTCTCTTTTGTTTGAGTTTAGTTTGTGTTAGATTTTACTCTAAAAATTCTCTATGTAAAAAGAGTCCAAGTCAGTTCTGGTTACTAGATGCATTTCATACATCTTACTGATAACTAATGGGCCTATAATTAATAGGCTCATCCTTATTTTATAAAAGAATAAAAATCCTTCCACCATATATTGATAAAAGATAAAATTATAGGTACAGGGAAACTTGGACTGGCATCTGTGAAGAGAGATTTGATTTAAATAAATCAGGGGTACTTTGGCCCAGTCTCAGTACCTTACTTGTGGTTAAACATATCTGCCTGGTGGTTATTGCTGCAAATAATCAATTGCTACAGGTAGTGAAATAAGTAAGTACCTGAATTATAGTTATATATCAGAAGAGAGAAGGATTCCTATAATTGACTGCTTCAATAAGTTGGTACCAGGAGGTTAGAAAGGCAATACATTTCCTCATTTTCAGCTTTTTTCAATATTTATTTCCAATTCTATAAGATTTTGAAAGGATTTATAACTTATAACTCATGAGATCAGTGTCCTCTCTTAGCAGCTATACAATTAGAATCACAGCAAGATTTAGGAAAATATTTATGAATAGTCCTATTGTTTCTATAGATACTACTATTATAGATTGTAATGTAACTATGTGAGCTGTGTAGATCTCCTAAGTTTGGTTAGGGACATAGTGAGGTTGAAAGCAACATTGAAGAAATTTACTGAAATGAATGCCAACTGGAAAATTAAACAAAATGACTATATAACTAGGGTGACCTCCAATTAACTCTGGATTGACCAACTTCCTCAGCTGGAACATATTGTGGTCTAACAGATTTATAACAAGCAAAATTAAGGTTGTTGCAGAAAAGAAGGGGTAAAAAATCCTTTTTTGTTCTAGCAAAGATATATGCTGGGAGGTATTAGGAACCAGATTATTTGATATGAAAACGTAATCAATATTGGAAAGTCTTTGCAGAGATTGGAAGGTAAAGGGGCTGGGAACATCCTTTTCAAAATACTCCATTTAAAATAATTTAATCCAATGTATTAGCCATTCCTGCAAAATTACTCATGGGATCCCTGGATTTACAAGAGATTTATTTTTTTAAAAACCCTTGTAATCTGAGTAAATCTTCAAGATCAAGAGAGAAACTATTGAACTGAGCATGAAGTGAATTATCATCTTAGCATTAAAGTCTCTGACCAAAATCAAATATGTGAAAGAAAAGTAGCCATGTGGCGTTCAACATACTGGACTAAGTCATGCCTTAACTCTTCAAATTGTGCTCTCCATCTTGCAGAAGATAAATAGAAGTTGACAATAACTAGACTAAAGCAACTAAAAATAAGTCTAATGTGCCTAACGGCCAAAATCTAATTTGCCTGTAATGGCAAAATTGTCACCTGCATCAGGAGGTTAAGGCTTTAAAAAAAAGCACATGATAGTAATTTTCCCATGCCAGCAAATAAACATCAGGATAGTCAAGACAGACCTGTAGCTGGCTAAATAGCTATGAGTTGCAAGAAAAGAGATGTTTTTGAGTTGCATTGTCTCAGAATGCCAAGTCTCAATGTTGCTTTTTTTTCCTTAAAAGGTTTTTATATTCCATCTTTGCTTGTAGTAACATTTGACTAGAAGTAGATGATGGTTTCCTTTTATGATCAGCCTGCCTAAGCATAGTACACAAAATTGTCTGCTACAACGTCTTTCCTGTCAACGACTTCTTCAGCTTCAACCACAATAATAACACAGGCAAACAATTGATACAAACTCAAGGTTTGCCGCTTCAAACTCGATTGCAGAAAAAAACGACTTTAGCAACAGAAGGCTCTACCCGACTTTTTTGTTACAGCCACAAACCCTCACAAGCTTCAATCTCAAACTGCCTACTGTGGACTTTACCCCATTCTTAAGAGGTCCATAAAGGGGGCATGCATAGGTGCACCAGTGTGCCTACCATCCCTGTCTTACTGTCCCCATTTATCTGTGCCTTAGCTAAGCTGAGCTCAATACAATCAGAATCAAAACACTTGTCAAATGGAGGATAGTCTTGTACAGACATATTTGCACTAACCAAAAAGAATTGAAGATTGTGGATGAAGCTGTTAATATGTTCTAAAAACTTCAGCCTCTCCTTAAACAACTGTGGCACTTTGCACAATGGCTTCCTTTAATGCGTAGAATTATGCCGTTATGACATCAAGGATTTCCATAGAGTGTTTAGAATTGCGATGTGTTCACAAGGGAGGATCAATTTAGCAATCAGTCTTCACAGATTAAAAAGATCCAACACCAGTTTTTTTTTTCTTATTTTAACCCATCATCACTTTAGTTGTTGTTTCATGCTAGCTTTTTAAATTCCTGGTCAGAAAGTCATCTAAAGATGCTATACATCTAAGCATGAAAATGAGCAAAGGTAAAATTGGCTTGAAGATTAAATGTTACACAGAAAATCTAATGGAGCCATTTACTTATTACAGGAACCTAAAGCACCATGAAAAATGAAGCGTGATTGGAAGATTAGCCATTTTGAAACAAGTTTATCCATTTTATTGGTCAGATACACTATTAGATAAGCAGTCATTTTAAAAAGTAGAACATTCATAAATAAGAGAGGTTTGTTCCCATGTGACATTTCAAATTAACTTTTGCAAATGTAGCCTGGCATAAATCTTTGAGTCAGACAAGGTGACTTTCTATTTAAAAGGGAAGTGTCTGCTATTGAAAATAATAGTCCTGTGTTGAATTCTCTTTTGTTCTATCCCAATTACTCCAAATTATCCTATACACTAAAGGTAGTACACTGCACTTCGGTGCAATGAGAACAGGAAAGTCTTCGTAAAGCTCTTACACAAGAGGATGTGTGTCTTTTTACAACTTCAATCATTGTCACTTATGATCATAAACATATGTTGTATCATTTTGTTGTTGTAGAGGTTTGTTAAATCATTTTACAAAGGCGCTTGCTATTATCAGAGATATTGTTAATGGCTTAGATCCAAAGAACTACTGATGGAAAAGATACTGGTGTATTTAGCACTAATTGCTTCTATTTCTGGCTATCCTTAAGGAAAAGGTAAAAAAAAGTAACAGAGGCAAGAATAAAATGAAGGGTGAATATAATACCTTTTCTGACAAGAAGCCTTATCACATATTAATAGAATGAAGTATGTGGCTTCATTCATAGGCTTTATCTATGGCACTTCCTTAAAAACAAAAAGCACCAAACCCCATTGTCTCTGCTTCTCCTATGAACATCTTATGGCTATACTCCTTCATAGGGTGGATTAAAGTGAAGGACAACATTATCACTTCTTCCAAATGAGTGTAGAATACCCACTGGTGTGACTGGCTACATACAGCAGATTAAATAACATGTCAGTATCATCTAAGCCATTGGATGGCACTCACTCCCTTTTCACTGGTTGGCCTGCACCATACTCAGTAATACACCCATGACCCATTTTTTTTTAAAGGAAATTCTTAGTGTACCCAAGGCAGCGTTTCATCCACAATCCTGTGCCCTCAAGTCTAGAAGGAGGCAAAACTTTTTTTAAAAAAATAGTCCTGGGTGAATCTCCACTTTAAGAGTTTGATTTGCCCTAAGAGGATTATTGAAAACCAATGGTAAGAAATGTGATTGGAAGGCAACAGAAACAGAAAACAGTGGCCTCCAGCAAAGGTAATAAATAATTAATAATATAAATAAATAAATAATATAAACAAAAATATAAATAAATATAAATAAATAATATAAAATAAATAAATAAATAAATAATATAAAATAAATAAATAAATAATATAAAATAAATAAATAATATAAAATAAATAAATAAATAAATAATATAAAATAAATAAATAATATAAAATAAATAAATAATATAAAATAAATAAATAAATAAATAATATAAAATAAATAAATAATATAAACATAAATAAATATTAATAAATAAATAGATAAAAATAAATAGATAAAAATAAATAAATTATAAAAATAAATATATAATAAAAACAAATAAAAATAAAATAAATAAGCCATGAAACTCAAAGGGTGTCTCACTCAGTTAGCCTCCACAGCTTATTTCCGAGCAAGCAAGCACAAGAAAGCGATGTTTCCCTCCCCATCATTGTTCTTCCCAATCTTGTAAATTCCCCTCCCCAGCATCTTGCATCCATTCTAGCGCTTTTGGTGAGTGGCTGACTCGTCTCCTAGCAACCCACATCAGCACCCTCCCTTCCGATCCTCCTCCCTCCTCTCCGGTTGAGTGACCTCTGGCTCCCGCCTCTTCCGTTTCCGCCGCCGTCGCCCACTTCTATGCCGGCTGAGTGCTATTGTTTCTCTGCGGGCACCAGGTAGGGGAGGTGCCGGGGGAGGGACGGGACGTCTCGGACGGGGGCCGAGGGATGGAAAGAGGCTGTGCCGGGAGCAGTTCCTTAGAACAGCCTTCCCCGCTCTTTTTATAAGATGGACTACAACTTCCATCACCTTCGGCAGTCGATGGGATCCTCTTGGCTCTGCCTTCCAGGGCAGGCAGGGTTCAGAAAACAATCCATCCTGCGTCCAGCTGGGCAATTGCCTCCCAGTGTGTTGCTGACGACACTTGTTATAAAGGAGAATTTTGAAATTCCGATTGGTTGAAGTAACCTGCTTTCCTAGACACTTTGTGTGGTTCTGGGCTGCAGGTGCTAGCAGCTAAACGTAGAGATGGGAGGAGGAGAAACTCTGGTCGAATAAATGAAAGGGACAGTCGTTTTAAAAGAACTTCTCTTCATTTTCCTCTGTTTCAGATGACTTGCTCTGGAGCTGCTGCAACTGACTGACTTGGGGATGCACAGACTGACATTGGAAATGAGAGGGGAATCAAGCTCTGTTTCATCCCGGTTGTGAGTATGCTATGCGTGTGTGTATAATGGAATTGCTGAATGGGTCCTCCTTCACAAATAATTGGTCTTTGATAGTCAGGAATAAGAAATATGCTAGCTTTGTGTTGAACAAAGAAGGAAAGAAACAAGATAGCATTGTTAGAAGCAAGGAGGAAAATGTAGGTTGTTGTTGTTTTTTAATTGAGATGGTTGCAGTTTGAGTTGGGGATTGGCCTAGTATTTTGTTTACTTAATAAACTGGGAAAGACATTGGTTATAGCCGGTAAGTGAGTACTGTTGTCACTGTGAAGAATAAATTGACATTGTCAAAGGAGTAAATTATTAGTCTAAAGAGGCTATCAATTCTTCTTTTGATAAAGGATTCATTTGATTTAAGGAAAAACTATTTCTTGATATACAGTGATAGGATAATTAAGATAATTGAAATGAACACACTTGGTAATTTTTATACTGGGCCAATTAATAAGGTAATAACAGTAAAGACTATTTTAGGCCTGCAAGTTAGTGTTATCTTACATGATTGAATTAATTATCTAGAGTGACAGTAAATCAATAGAAGATGGGAGAGGCTGAAAGCAGATCTAAATCATCTTCAGGATTCCTTCCAGAATGGAGTTTGGCCTTCTGGACTCTGTGTTCAGTGATGGTACCAGTGATGTTCACCTTGTGGTGCAGTTTTCGGCGATCTCGGAGGCAAGGACTTCTGCAGGTTGTCTTGCTTAAAAGCAAGCATGATTGGCAAGATATAGACTTCTTTAGCCAGCCTACCTATTGCTGTGTCTGCACTCAACATATTCTCCAGGGAGCTTTCTGCAACTGCTGTGGGCTGTGTGTTGATGAAGAATGCCTGAAGAAAGCTGATGGCCATTTCCTATGCAAGGAAATTGTGCCAAGAAACCAAGATGGGAGACCGGCTTCTATGGTGCACCATTGGATCCGAGGCAATGTTCCACTGTGTAGCTACTGTGTGGTGTGCAAACTACAATGTGGTACTCAACCTAAGCTCTGTGATTACAGGTAATGCTGCAGATTTAAATATCTGAGCAGTGGTAGAGGAAATAACACAGCGATGTCACTTCCTTATTTATCCTCTTTAAATTTCTGGGACTTGTTCATTACATTGTGTTTTATGCAAGCCACCCATTATAGTTTGTTTAAATTGTCGCTTTTTAATTATAGATGGCACATTTTTAATTGGGGAGATTTTTGCATATTCTTTTCATAGAATTGAATTATGAATGATTCTCGGCTTGCAATTCCCTGGGGCTCATGAATAGGACAGGGTTTTGCTAAAGCTACCTCTGATGGTGCTCGGGGTTTAACAAAGTTTTCACTGGAAACAAGCTTTGGGAGATAAGTGCAATGCAGTTCTACTTTGCAAAAATCCTGGTATAAAAAGAGCCACAAGAGGTTGAGTCGCATATCCTTAATATTTCCTGAAGACACTCCTGAGAACTAAAGCCATTTAGTTTTCTAAATAGTATCTCAAGTCTTGTTGGGTAGAAATTTCCCTTTGTTTTTTTTTTAAGAACCATATTTTGTAGATATTCACATTTGAAAAACAAATGAAAAGAATGTAGTAGGTTAAATACAATCAATAAGAAACTTTTTGCATTTCAAGAAAGGAAAAAATAAACCTGTTTGTTCTCTGAATATATTAATCTTAATTTAGCATGTGACTACCACTTTATTTGTAGTCGCTGGAATGTTTTTCACAAGCATCTGCTTTGTACACATCTTCACTCACTAATCGTTTTAGACTATTACTCAGCCTTCCTCAACTTGGGGCCCTTTACCTGTATTGCAACTGCATTTTGCTTTATTTATAAAACCTGTGTGGTATTTCATTAAGAACCAGTGCCAGAGTTAACAGACGTCATCAATGTTTGCTGGGAATTTTGGATGTTGTAGCCACAATCACAATATCCCTGAAGATAGGTTGATAGTGGGCTTCTGCAACTCTTCTTCACTTGAAAGGACCAGAGAATATAATTGTTGATGTCTGTACTGTGTCTTTTTCTTTCTTGGTATAATTGAGGACTATTTTTCCACAGTGTGACAATGAAGCTTTTAAAAACCTAAAATTACATACAATGCCATAATGCAATATGAAAGGTATTCTTTTTCAATAGCATATCAGTTCTTCTATCTGTGAATATATAGCAGAACTGCTCTGTATTTTAATAAATCTATTTGAACTATCCCTTACTAATTCATTTGTTATTTTTGTGCAGAATTTGAGTGTCTATTCTGTCGGCTGTTGAAAACTATCTTCTGCCAATTCTTAATTTAAGACCTTTTGCCTTCATTTGATGTTTGATCATCCTGTATTACTCTATTTTAAAAGACAAAAATACATCTGTTATTTTTTCAGAATCAAACAGATGTGATTTAGCTCGTTGTTCAACCCTGCAGGGAGAAAGTATTTTTATTAGAATATTGCCAGAAACATTGTTCAGTGACATTCAAAATAACATATATGAACAATTATAAATGTTATTTTCTCTTTCAATGACTAACTGGCTCATTTTTGGATTATCAAAATAAACTAAGCCTCCAACTGATCCATGTTTACTTGATAGAACATATATTGTCCATTTGTTGCTTGGAGGGTATTGAGCCTGCTTTTGGGAATTATTTCTCTTGGACTTTTATTCCTTTTTTTTTTTCTAAATTGGGTCTGAAGTGATAATACCAACCCACCATTTTTGTTTTGTTTTAAGCCAAGCTTCCTTTTATTAAAAACGACCTACCTGACTATTGATAAGTTAATTTATGCTTTGTCAGAACAAGATGTTATCGAAGTCCTTTCTTTTCGTTCCTTTTCTGCTCTGTGGTATTAATGCTTGGGTTTGGCTGTACTAAACTCAGAGAGTATTCCACTTGGTTACATCGAATGATATATCTAAACATCCCTTTTATTGATTCAATTATCTTTCCTACTCGCCTAAATATTTTCACAAAACTACCTTTGCCACTCACAGAAGAACACTGAAACAATGTTGGCAATCATGCAAAGTTGCTGGAAAAGTGAGGGTCGATGTAGGAGAGACTTATTTTCAGCAACATCCATGTGAAACTAATAAGGAAAGAGTAGCGTTGATGTGCTTTAATTCAGTGGCTGAGTCATTGCACCATTTTTTGTTTAAGCCCCTCAAAAATGATGTTTCCCTAATTGCCCGGTAATAATAGATGATAATGGAACCCGTCTTTCTTTGTTCTGATTGTTGTTCTGACTGTTCTACTTTCAGGTGTATTTGGTGCCAGCAAACTGTACATGATGATTGCATGCAGAGTTCTTTGAAGAATGGGAAGTGTGAATTGGGAGAGTTTCGCAACCTCATTATCCCCCCAATTTATTTGCTCAAAGTCTGTCAGATGCGTAAAAGTAAACACATGAATGACTACAAGGTAAGTGCTACGGTGTTTGTTCTCAAGACCCAGCTGGTGAGGCCTTGCATGCTGTGACCTGTGTCAGACCAAAATGAAGAGGAAAAATAGAACACATGTATTGGATTAATTCTGTAGTTCACTGAGAAAAATCATAAAAGAGGAGAAAATGAAAGGAAGAACTTGTTGCATCAGTACAATGTATAACTTCCATAAAGGGCTTGTTAGCAACTTGGTATGAAATAGCTTCTCCAGAAAAGTTCACAAAGCATTATCTTTATGTTAATGACAGCTGCTTTTATTATCCATACTTTAGTTTATGTTTCATAGACTGGGTTGCTCTGTTGAAAATCTATATCTTAATTGTGCTTTTTAATGTTACATTTGAAGATTTGAGTTAATATATAATTTATGTAGTTATAGAACAGGACCCTTGCACTTCTTAATAGTTGGTTAATGGTGTACGAAGATATTCCTATGATAAAGGTTTTGGCAGCTACTGTAGTGCCCCTGATAAAAGATAATAAAACGCGTGTTAGTAGATTATAACTTTACTCAGCTGCTCCTGGAATGACTGGGAAGTAAAAATTCATCCTATAGTAAGATCAAAGAATAAAATAAATGTTACCACTTGTTAATTGGCAAAAATGATAGAGGTTGATTTTACTATGGCTCTATCAAAGAAAGTCCAGCTTTTAAGGCACCCATTTGGGTGTTCTAGATTATATTTCAATCTCTGTGCAAATGACATATAAATTAGCATATTTTTCAGAGTATAAAACGCACCTTTTTCCCTCAAAAAAGAGGGTGAAAATCTGGGTGCATCTTATACACTGAATACAGCATTTTTGGCCCCACTCCCTTTGCAAAAATGGCTGTGCATAGCCTTTAGGAGGCTTCCAGTGCTCCTGGGGACAGGGGAGGGCTCTCCCCCCCCCCAGCTCCAAGGAGCACCCTATAGGCCGCCTAAAGGCTATGCATGCCCCCCCTTTTTTTTGACAAAAAATGGGCCCATTTTTGAGAAAAACAGGCCGTTTTTGGGATGTCTGCAGAGTGCAAAAACTTTTTTTTTTAATTTGCATCTTTAAAATCTTGGCGCGTCTTATACTCCGAAAAATACGGTAGCTTGCTTATCCAGGTCAGTTTTGCAATCTAAATATAGGCTCTAACATCTACTGTGGATATTAACTTTTCTGTACCTGTATATTAAGCACTACCAGGACAAATAGAAAGGATTTATTATATGTTTGAGTTCTAACAGGCTGTAGGTTATGTTGACTATTTCAAAATGGCAATCATATAAAAATCAGAATAAATCATATATGTGAATCATGGTTTAGTCTTACATTAAAGAGGAAAATTGGTGTTTCCTACAAATTATAAAGCAATTTATTTTTCTCTTAAGTAATTTGCAAGAGTACATTTTCTCTTTTCCAATTTTAAGAGTTAATTTTTCAACAACATGAGGAAAAAAATAAGAGCGTGATGTTGTTTTGTGACTATACAGATCTAAATAGCTTGCTTCTGCCTTTTCCCCCCCCCAGCTATCTGAGTCTTATGGGAAAAATTGGACCCCAGTAATAATTCTGGTCAATACTCGGAGTGGAAACAATATGGGGGAAACACTGATAGGACAATTCAAGATATTATTAAATCCAATTCAGGTAATTGTATTGATACAATGAAACTAAAGATGATCTAGATTTGTTCCTTAAGTGAGAAATCAAACATAACTTAAGACATCCTTAAGGTTTGTTTTTGTTTTTTAAATAGGGTAAAAAAAAACTTTAAAACTCACTTAAGGAATTATTACCACTGTGGTCAAGATGGATTCAATTGAAGAAACATGCATAACATTGCAGTATAGAAATGAGCAGGATACTGTTTGGCGGGGTTTCTCAAGACACTGAGAATGAATTCCACAGATACTCTGTTTCCCTGAAAATAAGCCCTCCCTGGATAATAAGCCCATTGAGCGCAGGCACTAAAATAAGCCCTCCCCGAAAATATTGCAACACAGCAGCAGCCATGAGGTGACCACGCTCGCTGCCTCCTGCACCTCAAAAATAGTAAGACCTCCCTGAAAATAAGGCCAAGCGCTTATTTCGGAGGGTCAAAAGAAAATAACACCCTGTCTTATTTTGGGGGAAGCACGGTATATAAATCTTCTAAATCAGTGTTTCTCAACCTTGGCCACTTTAAGTCCTGTCGACCAACTCCCAGAATCCCCCAGCCACAGGACTTAAAGTCGCCAAGGTTGAGAAACACTGTTCTAAATAAATAAATATAGTGACCATATCATTTTACATCTGCCGTACAATATGCCATATCATTTGAAAAATGCTTTCCCAATTGTTTTGGAGACTACATTGTGACCAGCCCTGTTGCTCACAAAATTTAACAAATAGCACAAGGTGGCAAATCTTTTCCTTACTAAAGGATTTGTATAGCACTTTCTTTCCATAGTCACCACTTGGATAATGTGCCATTCAGGGGTAGATTCTAGCTGGTGTTACTGCCGGTTCGCATATGTCTGTGCTGGATGCGCACTCTGTGCGCATGGAATTTTTTCTGCACATGTGCAGAACTCAAAAACAAGAGACAGTGGCGACTGGGGAACCAGTTTGGAGGTGTGTCCAGCCTGGGTCGTTGCTGGTTCTGCACCTCTGGTGCCATTGGTGGTGAAACTTTAATGAATGCTGCAGAATAATTAGAGTGCACTTGCAGTACATTCTGTGGTAATGTAGAAGGACCCTTACTCCTTAACTTTTTATTTTTTAATTACAGCTTTTGCCTCTATAGCTTTTTTCTTGAACACTTTCTTTAATATTTAAAAAAAGAAAAGAACAACAAGTGTGCTTTCCTTGTCCCTTCCATGCTTTGTTATACATTTCAAGCCTTTGCTAAAATCTTCAACTTACCATTGGAAATATTTTGAATTTTCTTCCTCCGTTAATTATCTGAACTCAACATGCTGTTCCTTCAGGTTGCACAGGACTGGAAAACATGCTTAAATGATTCCAGGTACTCAAAGTTACCTCTGCGGTGAATAAATTCCAATAATCCATAGAGCAAAAATAATATTCCTCTGTCGCTTTTAAGGTCATAGTTCATGGCTTAGATGAATAGGCCTCATTTAACCTAATGGACTATCTTGTCCCCAGAGGTGAGTCTGACCCCCAGTCTTGCCTTCTGCCAAGTGTTGTGGGGATCAGAGAGAGGCACTGGGGTGGTTGGTGGCTTGATATCCCACCCTCCACTTTTTAATTTCTCTCTTAACCCTGTTCTTATTTTGTTCTTCCTTCTTTTTAATTCTGTTTTTTAGTACAGTATGTCCCTTTTATATGGTTTTATGGCTTGCGGCAGAATTACTTGGTAGTGAAATGAGCACTGTCTAAATTGGTTAGGTTAGGTTAGATTAGATGATTAGAATGACCAGAACCTATATTTGTAGGCATTTATTTAATCTGAAAAAAATGCTTTCCACAGTGTCATATAACTAAATATATATTTTAAATGTGTTTTTAGGTATTTGACCTAACCAAAACAACTCCAGCAAAAGCACTCCAGCTTTGTACCTGGCTACCTAGCAATTCTGCCAGAGTCCTCATTTGTGGTGGAGATGGCACGGTGGGTTGGGTCCTGGATGCAATTGATGGCATGAAATTAAAGGTATGGTGTTTCAGAATACCTTGGCAACCCCTTTTCTTCTTTGTTATTCACAGATTTGCTTCTTTGCCAGTTCGTTGCATCTCTTCCAGTAAAATATTGTCAGAATAATGCAGCAATATAATAGCTTTACCATAAAAATCTATTTCCCCACCCATGACTGAAATGTGTGTTTTGAAGCATGCTTTTTCTACAATATGTTCTGTCCTCTTTCCTGTGTCAGACAAATTTTTAAAATTTGCTCTTTATAGTATGCTAATTTCCTGAAAATTAAAATGGAGTGTAAAGGTAAAGGTTTCCCTGTCCAGTCAACTCCGACTCTTGGGCGCAGTGCTCATCATCATTTCTTGGCTGAAGGAGCGAATGTCTGAAGACATTTTCCATGGTCATGTGTCCAGCATGAGTATACGACTATACTAAAGTCGTATAGTATAGTCCAGCATGACTATACCATACGATTATATCCATCGAACACTGTTATGTTCCCACCAAAGTGGTACCTATTAATCTACTCACATTTGCAAGCTTTTGAACTGCTAGATGGGCAGGAACAGGAGCTCACCCTATTGTGTGGCGCTCAGGTCTTGAATCCAGGCTTTCCAGCTGACAAGTTCAGTGTCTTTAACTGCTGACTCATCACACCCTCAGAATGGAGACTACAACATGGATTCCCTGCCCCACACCCCACCCACCCCAAGTGGTATGTTCAGCCATGAAAATCCTTGTCCCTAAATCAAATATTAATGCAAAAAGGCTGCTTCTAAGAGCTGATTTGTTCTAATGGTTAAGATGCTGGCCTAAACATCGGGAAACGGTGAATTCTAGCCCTGCCTTAGGCTCAAAAGCTAGCTGGGTGACTTTGGGCCTGTCACTCTTTTTCAGCCCAGCCTGAGGCTGTTGTGGGAAACATAGGAGGAGAAAGTAGTATCAGGTATGTTCGCCACCTTGAGTTACTTACAAAGTATAAAAGTGGGATAAAAGTGAAATGTATGTATGTATATATTTCAGTTCCTTCTTAGGCTGAAGCCTCAAGAGGCTTTGCAAATATTATCAGGTATATAGTTTTTCAGCCCAGACGCGCTGTTAAGGAAAAATCCTTGAAGCAGAATTGCAATTAGTGGCAATTCAAGCGCTCTCTGAAATTTCAAGGATCAAAGAGGTCAGGCAGCCAGGCATATAAAATCTCAACTTTTAACCCTGAATTAATGCTTCTATACCACAGGGACAAGAAAGGTATGTCCCTCGGGTTGCGATTTTACCCCTGGGCACAGGTAATGACCTATCAAATACCCTCGGCTGGGGCGCTGGCTATGCCGGGGAAGTTCCAGTGGAGCAGATTCTACACAACATAATGGATGCAGATGAAATCCGGTTGGACAGGTGAGTGCTTCAAAGCAAAACCTCTCTCAAATTCCAGCTCCTGCCTTCCAAAATAGAATCCCCCCTTGAATTGGATCGGGAACCCAATCTCTTGAAGTTTACCAAGGGCTTTCATGTGGGTCTTTAGGAAGCTGGAAGAACTTTCTCATTAAATACAGGTTTACATTATGGTTGCACTGGCATTGGAACATTTCTTGTATTCATTATTCTACTTCTAATATTGTTTTAAGCCATATATAATATCATGTTTGTATGTATGTATGTGTATGTATGTATGCATGTATATAAGCACAAAATCCCCTTGGTGGATTTTTTTTTAAATCAGGCAGGGCATTTTTGGATTCTGCCAATTGAGGGTAAGGCAGCTTGGTCTGTGACCTATCAAAGCTTTCCATTTCCCGCATAATGTTTCCTCCAAGTCTGTGTTTATTATATTCACCTGACAGTCAAGGTGGAATTATTTTCAAGGATCTCTGAGACAAAAAGCAACATTATGCTAGCTAATCCATTCTTAATGAACAAAAGTTAAGGGATAGTATTGTACATAGGTAGGCGGTGTGTGGCACCTAGATTATTAAGATGCCCGTGGTCATCTCCATTCACAGCTGCTGGTCTTTCTGCCCCACCTGATTTTAATTAATATTTTAGGTTCTACATTTAAATGCATTGAAAGCCAGCATCCTGTAAAACCACGCAACAATCTTCAGCACCGTCTTTGCTTACAAGAATTCCTCTGGGCTTCAGATAGGTATTTTAAAAACTAAAAATATAGAAAAGCACCCACATCTCCATAAAAAGTCAATGCTATTCTAAGAATTGGTGCAAGTCTTGAGAAGCTAGAAAAGTAGCAAGGAACAATCTTTGCAGTTTGCCTTCAGGTGAAAGGAGTTATATGGCAAGATGTGCCCACCAAGATAAACATTTTGTGAATAGATCAGCCCATTCAAGTGGCATCTTTAAGGGCCTGCCACTCCCAGGTAAATCACAAAATGAACCCAGGAAGTCCTAAAAATGTATTGAAAAAATTGTTCAGCAATTTTTCATTTCCCCTAAAAAACATTGCGACTTATTCAGAGTGCCATTCTTATCTCTTCGTTTTCTGCTTGTTTTGCCATGTAAGATGCCAACCTCTGCGTTCTTTCTTAGGTGGAAGGTTCAGGTAATAAACAAAGGATACTACAACTTAAGAAAATTGAAGGTAAGGCTTGGAAATGTTTTTGCACAGTGATTAAAATGTTATAGCCTAAGAACCTGATCCTCTCTGGGTAGGTGGGTAACTTCTAGTGATCTGCTTGGACCTGCTAGATTCTGGGATCCTTGGATCCGGAAAGATTCTTAAGCAAGCATGCTTGTTCAGGAGAACTGGGTAAAATTTAGAGCAATCCTAGTGTGAAGATTTGTAAGATTCTGCCAGCTCATAGGGAAAAAAACTACATTAACCTTTTTTTCCTCTGAAGGCTTGTAATTGACAGTTTGGGAATGGGAAATATCCATGTCCGTCTGAACTTGTGACATTTCAGGAGAAGAGAAGAATGTTGCTAGTGCAGAGATTCCCCCCCCCCCATAGTTTTTCAGAGGGGGTGTAATTCTCAACCATCCTACTCTCTGCTAGAGAATAGTTCTAAAATTTGGTCTAGTCTTCCTGTTGTTCCTTAGCGGCAGAGACATCAGAATTTTTTCCCTTTAATGTTGGTGAGGCGCAGCAGTGCTGAGCAGGAGGCAGAACAGAATGTTCAGCTCCACACACATTCTTCAAAAACAACATTGCCTGACCCGACTGGACTTCCTTCTTCAGCTTCAGGGCATTACTTAAGCCCCAGGTCTTTTTTTTTTAAAAAAAAAAAAGCAAATAGTGTTCCTTGATGTGTGTGTTTTGCAAAACCGACTCTTACAATTTTTTTGAAAATTTATTCTTTTCCAGCTTTGCATTGATTGATGGTTGGTGTTCTCTCTCCCTCCCTCCCTCTCCCTCTTCCTCTCCTCCTCTTTGCAGGTATTCACAATGAATAACTATTTTTCGGTAGGTCCAGATGCCCTCATGGCTTTGAACTTTCATGAGCACCGTGAGAAGACTCCGTCTCTTTTTACTAGCAGGATTATTAACAAGGTGAGTTGAGTGAGCTCCGAATTCCAATATAGGTAGTCTTCAACTTTTACAATCACAATTGAGCTCAAAATTTATGTTGCTAAGCGAGACAGTGGTTTCGTGATTATGCCCTTTCTTGCCACAGCTGTTATGTGAATCACTGCAGTTTTTAAGCTAGTAAACACGGTTGTTAAATGAATCTGGCTTCTCCATTAACTTTGCTTGTCAGAAGATTGCAAATCACATGTCCCCGAGACACTGCAACCATCATAAATATGAGCCAAGTGTCCAGATTTTGATCACGTGATTGCGGGGATGCTGCAACAGTCATAACTCTGAAAAAGTCATACATCACTTTTCAGTGCCATTGTAATATTGAATGGTCACTTAATGAATCCTTGTAATTCAAGGATTACCTGAATTTACCTCTCCTTCTTCCAACTAAATCAGCTAAATACACATAGTAAAACTGTACCCATTGTACATTGTACTGTACCCTACAGTATTTAGAGGAAGTAACTACCGTATTTTTGGGAGTATAAGACGCACCAAGATTTTGAAGAAGCAAATTTAAAAAAAAGGTTTTGCACTCTGCAGACCTCCCAAAAACGGCTCATTTTTCATGAAAACGGGCCCTTTTTTGTCAAAAAAGAGCATGCATAGCCTTTAGGAGGCTTTATGGAGTGCTTCTGGAGGCTATGGAGGGCAAAAACGAGCGAAAAATGGCCCGTTTTTCACTCATTTTTGCCCTCCCCAACACCCAGGAGCACTCTGCAAGCCTTCTAAAGGCTATGCACAGCTATTTTTGCAAAGGGGGCAGAGTTTCAGGAGGCAAAAAAATGCTGTATTCAGTGTATAAGACACAGATTTTCACCCTCTTTTTTGAGGGAAAAAGGTGTGTCTTATACTCCGAAAAATACAGTAGCTGAAAGTTAGCAGTAATCATCTAGTCTTAGTTCAGTATTGATTGTTACACTAAAATATTGTACTTTCTGAAGAATATATCTTATCCAATCTTCTTGTAGATACGCATAAGCATACTTTATTTTCTTTGATGGGATTCTGTGGTTTTCATGACTGTCTAATTTAGGACATTCTTAGTTTATCTCAGTCTGACAGGAGCATAGCACAGGTATTCCTTGCACATTATGGTTGCAAAGCATGATGATTATTAAGTGAGGACTACCTGTATGTTGTTATCAATGTAATTTGACTCATCAGAAGATAAAGAGTTCACAAATTCTACCATGAAGGAAATCTTCAAGGGGTAGTATAAAGCTTATATATGATAACTGGAATGTGGATGCTCCCAAATTAGGAAATTGCAGAAAATGTTTTTTTCTTCTTCTCCAGAATCACTAGTGGTGCTATGCATTGTTTCAGGTGGCCGGGGATTTGGGTGGGAGTGGAGTGAAAAATATAACCAAGTAGCTTGTAGAAAGAAAGAGGATTTTTTTCCCTTTGCATTAGAATTTTAAAAATCTGTTCATGGTAGTTAGCTCATTCAAAATATTCCTATGCAATAATTCTGTGTACTTCAAAAGCATTTGGAAACTAGTTGTGTTCTGTAACGGGGGGGGGGGGGGGGAGCCATCTGTCTAGTCTTCTCCTCCTTTGAAATCCCGCCTCTGTTTGTCTTGTAGGCTGTGTATTTTTTTTATGGAACCAAAGATTGCTTAGTTCAGGAATGTAAGGATCTAAACAAAAAGATTGAGGTAAGATAATCATGTTTCCTCTCTTCCCTAGAAATTTAATTTACATGAGAAATAGCTTGTCATTTATAAACAGGTGGAATCAGAAATGGCATCCATTAAATCAAGAATGTACAGTACATGGAAAGGCTTTAGTGGCATTCTGAGCAGATGGGCATCAATAAATACGTTTAGTAGCTTTTTAAATAAGGATTCTTTTTTGGTCCTAGACAGCAATCACTGGATGCTCACTTGTGTTTATTTTTGCTTTTGTAACCATATACATGAAACTTCCCCGGATCAATTCATTTTAAATCACATGGGAGAGTCAATCCTTTATATGAAATCAGAATGTGATTGGTTTGTTTCTGGCTTAGCATGAGGTATGAATGGGGCCAATAAATAAATTGATCTTCCATAACAGACTAGACCACATGGAGTTTCTTGGTGTGTTTTGTGCTCCATTCAAGGCCCTGACCAATTCAAAGACTTTACAATGCAAGAGCAGTGTTTGAAAAAACAAGGGAAAGCAAAATAACAACTGACCAAATAAGCTAGGATTATTTTGCTTGTTTGCAAAATTGGTAGTGGTTTGATGGGAACACGTTTCCCAAATCATATTTATCTCTGGCTTAGCATCATGGATGAGCCCAGAGGCGATACAAACTGATTGCTCGCCTTCCTTTATGTTCCCTTCTGATTTGCCCCCAGATAGCTAACCTTTTGAATTCATTCTCGCAGGTGTAACTTACTAACACCCTGTTGTATATCTTTAAAGGTAGAGTTGGATGGAGAGAAAATCGACTTGCCCAGTTTGGAGGGGATCATAGTGCTAAATATTGCCTACTGGGGAGGTGGCTGTCGACTATGGGAAGGAATGGGGGATGAACTTTATCCTCCAGCAAGGTAGGTTAGTAATAAGTTGCATATAAATTATATACAGTTGGGAAGGTTCAGAGACTCTTGTATCCAGGGGTGATTCATCCAGGCAGGATCATCTGATAGTTGTATAACTCGGTATTTTTAAAAAGATACTTCATACTTCCTTATTTTAGCTTGCCTTAGCAGCCTTTTTCCTTGTTGTTTAAGAATGAAAAAAATCCCCCAAATGGCACAGATCTTCAAAAAGGAATAACAGGCTGTGGCTAAAGAGAGCCTCTCTTGGTTTAATAAAGATAATAACAAATGTTTAAGAAACGAAAGGCAGAACTTACTGTCCATTTGAAAAATAAATTCCAAAACGGCGGCTTCCTCAACAATCAATTGATTGCAGCCCTGCCCCCCCCCCCCCCGCAGCTGTCGGCACACGGGCAGCTTCAAAGCACAGCTCCTGAAGCTACTTGCTATATGGAGGATCGTGTGGGATGATTCTAGGACTTTCCCTAACCCAGGACAGTCATATAAACGAAAGGAATGCCCCTTCCTTCTATTGGTAAGTTGGGCATGTCATTTACCGTATTTTTCAGAGGATAATATGCACCAAAGTATAATGCGCACCAAGATTTTGAAGAGGTAATTTTTTAAAAAAATGTTTTTGCCTTCTGCAGACCTCCCAAACCCTCTGCATGCCTCATTTTTTGTGAAAAACGGGGCATGCAGAGAGTTTGAGAGGCCTGCAAAGTGTTCCTGGGGGCTGGGGGGGTGCAAAAACGAGCAGAAAACGCCCCTTTTTTCATGAAAACAGGGCCCCTTTTTGCCAAAAACAGGGCATGCATAGCCTTTAGGAGGTGTGTAGAGTGCTCCTGGGGGTGGGGTGGAGGGTAACAAGTAAAAATCAGCCATTTGCCGCTTGTTTTTGTCCTCCCCAGCCCCCAGGAGCACTTTCTAGGCCTCCCAAACCCTCTGCACATCCATTTTTGTGAAGGGAGCGGGGTTTTGGGAGGCAAAAAGTGCCTTATTCAGTGTATAAAATGCACCCAGATTTTCTGTCTCTTTTTTGGGAGGAAAAGGTGCATCTTACACTCTGAAAAATACGGTAGTTGGCCATCATAAAAATGAATCACTTAAAAAGACTCACTGGAGAAGAGCCTAATGCTGGGAAAGATTGAGGGCAAAAGAAGAAAGGGACGACAGAGAATGAGGGGGCTGGATGGAATCACTGAAGCAGTAGGTGTGAGCTTCAATGGACTCCGGGAGGATGGTAGAGGACAGAAAGGCCTGGAGGAACATTGTCCATGGGGTCACCATGGGTCGGACACAACTTCACAACTAACAACAAAAAGGAATAATTTGTTCCAATAGAAGAGATAGCACTGATGACGTTACCTGATTTGGTAATGAAAAATCTATAAAAAAACAAAAAACCAAGCCTTGAGGGTCCCAAGGATCCCACAGAATAATTTGTTCCAACCCCAATTCTTGGCTTGGTGTTCACACTTCCTCATTCTTGCCAGGTAACAACGTCTAGATCAGGAGTGTCAAACTCACATCGTCACGATGGCATCACGTGACGAATTGTGACTTTTTCCCCCTTGGCTAAACGGGGGCTGTGCGTGGCCAGCGCATGACACATCCAGCCCGCAGGCCGCGAGTTTGACAGCCCTGATCTAGATCATCACCTCAGTTTTCTACCTCCTTTCCTTCTGACATTCAAACACTCTTCTTCAAGTAGAGGCTTGAGAAGTTGGATTGGGAAGCGAAATTTAGGCTGTACCTACCTACCTCAGCACACCTTCTCCGTCTGGGGACGGGTGGGAGTTGCTATTTACTATTGGCAGGGCTGTGGTACACATAATCAGGCAACCTCGTTGACAATTGGGTCCAGGATGTCTTTACTGATCCTAAGCTTTCCTTGTCCTACTCCAGGAATGATGATGGACTGCTGGAAGTTGTTGGAGTCAATGGCTCATTTCACTGTGCACAAATTCAAGTGAAGCTTGCAAATCCTGTCCGGCTGGGACAGGCCCATACAGTAAGGGTAGGTTGCATATCTCTGTGGCTGTTTTCCATACTCTGGATTGAATCTTTTATTTGGAGCTCAAGAATGAAACAGAAAATGTGTTGGGGAAAGGCAGGGCTTCTTTCTCTTGTTTCTTGTTCAGGGCATACTGTTGTCTCATTCAGCTCTATCCTCTTTAAAATCTCCTATTTATTTCTCTCTCCAGAAGAGTTTAGAAATTGTTCCACTTTTTTCAATAAGCTCTCATGAGTTTTCTAGCTTTCATTTTCATGCCAAAGAGGAAGCAATCTGCAGACTAGATTTTTGCTTTTGGAAAGCCTCTCCTGCCACCTTGCTATCTTTCTCTTTGTTGGTTACAAAGGAAAGTGACTTGGGGCCAGTCTCTCTCTCTCTCTCTCTCCCTCCCTCCCTCCCTCCCTCCCTCCCTCTCTCTCTCTCTCTCTCTCTCTCTCCCCCTCCCTCCCTCCCTCCCTCTCTCTCTCTCTCTCTCTCTCTCTCCCTCTTCTTCCCTCCCTCTCACCCTCCCTCTCCCTCCCTCCCCACCTCCACCTCACCTCACCTCATAGGGCTGTTGTGGGAAAAATAGGGGAAGGAAGGAAGGAGTATTAAGTCTGTTCACTGCCTTAAGTTATTTAAAAAGTAATAAAGGCATAACATTCTAATAATAAATACAAAAGAGATGCAAACCTGAAGAAACCATGGGAAAGGAATTTGTTCATATAGTTTGGTTACTCCCCTGAATAGAGGAACATTAATAGGGGAGAATTAATTACATTGTTTAGGGCATTCTAAATATATTTAGTATAGAGCTGTGATGGCGCAGTGGCTAGCATGCATATTGTAGGCTGACTGCCGATTGCCAGCATTTCAGCAGTTCAAATCTCACCAACTCAAGGTTGACTCCATACTTCCAAGGTTGGTAAAATGAAAACCCAGATTGTTGGAGGCAATACGCTGACTCTTAAACCACTCAGAGAGGACTGTAAAGCACTGCGAAGCGGTATCTAAATCTTAAGTGCTATTGTTAATTAGCATTCTGTGTGAAAACAGTTTCCTGGACTGACTTAGTTCTCCCATTCAACTTCTCTTTTGTTTTTCCATTTCAGTTGATCTTGAAGAGCTCAAAGATGCCAATGCAGGTGGATGGGGAACCTTGGGCACAAGGCCCTTGCACCATCACTATTACTCACAAGACCCACGCACTGATGCTCTATCACTCGGGTGAACAGACAGACGACGAAGTGTCCAGTGTGTCTGAACAGGAGCCGACAAAAGATCAAACTGATGAAGACACATAGATCTTGATCCAGGCTTGGCCTGCTAACTAGTAAATGGTAGTTCAGCATGGCTTCTGCTGAAAAAAAAAAAAAAACCTTGCACTACAATCGTGGCTCTCACAGAGGCTGTGCCATCTCTGCTTTTACGAACAGCACAGGAATAATAAAAAAAAAAGCTAGACTTTTGAGGTGCATCCCAAAATCTGAGCCAAGTTCAGCATTCCAGCTTTGATAGAGATACATCTATATATATATAGCATCAAGAAGAAAAACATAGCAGGGTGGAGGCACCTTTCGTGGTAACCGTTTACCGATGCTCTTTTTAGTAGACCTTGAAAAAGTGTGTATAGTCCTGCGTAATAGTAATCGTTACCAGCTTTGTAATTTGAGGCTTGAAGGCAGTTCTTCCACTAACTGCACAAAGCCATTTATGATGGGGTGGGGTGGGGTGGGGTGTTTCAGATGCTATCCTCGTGCAGACATAGCACTGCCTGATCAGGAATATTATATGGAGTCAGCTGTTCCTTTTTTCTCCTTTCCTCGCCTCTGTTGGTAACGCATTCCATTTTTCCTTCCAGACCCTAATACGGGACGGTGCCGGGACCATTATTTTTTGCTCTCTTTTTGAAAATGGAAGGGTGAAAAATGGGGGAAAGTTGTATGGGGGGGAAAAAAATCTTCATAAATGTTGCAGAGCGCTCCTGTGGGCAAAAACAATGTCTGCATTAGGTTCACAGTCAGCTCCGAGTTCGGTGTTGCTGAATAAGTAGTATTATTGGTGGCCAACCTGCTGCAGACCACGCCGGTTGATATTCTTATCTTTTTTGCAATCCTAAATAGAGCGAGGGCTAGATTTGTATGCTGCCTATCCAGTCAATATTGGTAACGCAGTTGGAGTTCTCATCGGAAAATGTTGTTTGTTTGGAATATTAATTTTTTAGGTTGTGTTTTTTTTATGATGTGCTTTGTTTCTAATGTCTGTTACACTGGTTTACGTACAGAAAGGACAGTTCTAATTAGGACTCCTCAGTTAACTGTTACAACTTTGGGAATTGCTTTTAGATTCATTTGATAGGAAACGCAGGTCGCCGCTAGAATGCAAAATGTAAGGAAGTTACACTGTTTTCCCGAAAATAAGACTACCCTGGATAATAAGGCCAATCGGGCTTTTGAGCGCCTGCGCTAAAATAAACCCTCCCCCGAAAATAAGCCCTCCCCAAAACTATTGCAACACAGCAGCAGCCATGAGGTGACCACACTCGCTTTCCTGCACTTCAAAAATAATAAGATCTCCCCGAAAATAAGGCCAAGTGCTTATTTTGGGGGGTCAAAAGAAAATAAGACCCTGTCTTATTTTCGGGAAAACATGGTAGCCAACACCTTACGGGATCTTATACGAATTTAGATAAGAACAAAGATACGCTGAGATTTCAGCATTGTTCTTTTAGAACTTTCAGATGTATGAGAATAGGTGATTTTTGTGGTATTCCAGCTATTTGTATTATTGTGTTTTTAATATTTTGGCACTTTCCACTGGGGTGAGGGGGGGAAACTTGGCGGCTCCCGATAACCTCAAAAAATGCCACCTTTTTGACAGCCTGGCTATTTGAATGAGAATAGGGAGAGCATTTTTATTAATTTCCCCCTCAATCCTCCAGTATAGTAACCGCATTATTCCAGGGGGTCCCCCAACATTCTGGAGTTGCTTGTCAAGGGCTTAATAGGAGTGGGGGAGTTAGAAGAATCTGTTAATGGAATGTACTTGCTCAAAGGAATACTGGATGTAAATAGGTATAAGGTGAGCATGCTTAAATGCTTAAATACACAACTGCTATTGCTTTACTGTAGGCGCAATCTATCAGGAATTGTCTATGCCTAGATAGTACAAAAATAACATCTGCACAGGGCTAAATTTCTGTTGATAAGACACAGTCCTAGTAAATTGTGCCATTGATCCAAACACTGGTTTTCTTGTCCTTTTAGGGAATTTTGTGTGTGTCTCTCTCTTGAAAGGCCTCTTTTAAAGCTTGTTAGCCACTTGAGTAATATAAATCCATGTTTTGAAACTATGATGTAGCTTAAATTAAGATTGATTCACTTATTTGATGGTAGGGAAGTATTTAAATGTTTTGATAAGTCAGGCACGGTTAAATACGTTCTGTGAGATACCAATGCATGAACTGGTATGTTGAATATGAGGGTCTTGGTTACTTGTAGCTGAGTGAACGCAAGGGACGAGCATCTGTTAGAGGCAGCAAGAGTATATGTGTGTTGAACAGTTTTATTAATTACTGCAATTTTATTTTTTTCAGTCTTCTTGCTACTTAATGGTTATCATAGTATTTATCATAGTATTATTGTTACTTTAATAGTTTACATGGATAAGTACGTACATTATTCATAGGATATTGGGTCCCTGATTATCTTCTGTTTGTACAAGATTTATTTATTCAATTTAGATACCCCCTCCGTCTCACCCAAAGCGCAGCAACAGATATATAAAAGTCCATATTGAAAACACATCTCCAACACAAGATAATAGTAAAATACAAACAGTTTATGTAAGCAGTGCCACTAGATGAAATACTCTCCAGTACTTGAGAGCATTGCTGGTCAGATCAGCTAGTCTGCATTTTTCTTCTACTGGTTGTAGAGAATGCTCTGTCCTCTGTGACATCCTCGCTGGGGGAAGACTAAAAATACCCTTGTTCCTTCTCATGCTTTATCAGAAGCTGTTATAAAATTCTTGCCATTAATCAGAATAATCAGAAAAGACATACACTTAAGTCCTCAAGTTACAACTCGTCACTTGAGGACAGTTCAGAGTTATTAAGCAAAATTACATACTACTCATCCTTGAAGTTAATACTTCCACACCGTCCCTGCAGTCCCATGATGGCATTTCAGGCAGGGAGTTGGCGACTCGTTTGCACTTACGACGGGTTGCTAAGTGTCCTGAAATCGTGATTGTCAGCTGGGGCGATGCAGTGGTTAGAATGCAGTACTGCGGGCTACTTCTGCTGACTGCCGGCTGCCTGCAATTTGGCAGTTGGAATCTCACCAGGCTCAAGGTTGACTCAGCCTTCCATCCTTCCAAGGTGGGTAAAATGAGGACCCAGATTGTTGGGGGCAATAGGCTGACTCTGTAAACCGGTTGTAAAAGCACTGTAAAGCGGTATATAAGTCTAAATGCTATTGCTATTTGCAATCTTCTCTTCCCGGTTTCCCCAGAAACCTAGTGCAGAAGTCACCAGGCCTCTGTCACCTGCAAAAGGGATCCCCCTCCTCTCCTGGAGGTGGAGGGGACATCCTGCATGGGGCTGGAGAAACAAAGACCTTCGAGATTTTTCTCCAGCCTAGCATCAGTGTCTCCCTCTCTCTCTCTCTCTCTCTCTCTCTCTCACACACACACACACCCATGCAGTAGGGAACGCCAACACTGGAGTGGAGAAAAGAAGCTTGCATTCTGAATATCCGATCCTCTTTTTAACCTTTCTACCTACTTCAGAAATGTCGGGTTTGTAGCTTTCCAACAGAAAAACCAAAAAACACAATGTTTCCGTAAACACTTCAGTAAAAAAGGCTCTTTCCGACCTTTCTCTTGCCTTTAGAAGCATCACAACAGCTGGTGGGTTTTTCCCCCCTCACAATTGTTCTAAATGCTAGCAGAGACTCTCTTCACCACTCAGAAACATGTTATTAGCTTCCTGTTTCTCTATTTTTTCCAGCCTTTCTATTATTCAGAAAAAAATCACATTTGCCTGTTTCCCCCAAAATAAGACCTCCCCATATAATAGGCCCCATTGGGCTTTTGAGCGCATGCGCTAAAATAAGCCCTCCCTGAAAATATTGCAACACAGCAGCAGCCATGAGGTGACCACGCTCGCTGCCTCCTGCACCTCAAAAATAATAAGCCCTCCCTGAAAATAAGGCCAAGCGCTTATTTCGGAGGGACAAAAGAAAATAAGACCCAGTCTTATTTTCAGGGAAACACGGTACCTTCCTAACCAGAAAGCTAGCAAATGCAGTGTATCTGAAGAGTAGAGAGGCTAACACGGAGGGGAGGAAAGCAATCTTGCTGCGGGAGAGGAAAAACGCTCAGATCTTTGGGGACCCCAGGAAGTCTGAAGTGGGCCAGGGAAATGAAGCTCAGATTTTTGGAATATGACTGGCAAAATGACAGGCAACAGTTTTGATCCATCCACTTAATGACCCATGCCGTCACTTAGCCACTGCACTTGGAGGACTGGGATTGTGGCCATTGAGCAAGCCTGGGCATCTCGCTTAATGACTGCAATGACTTAACGGCCAGAATTCTCAGCCCAATAGAGGTTGTAAGTCAAGGACGACTACTGTATATGAAAAAAATATAGGCATATGCACTTTATCAGCAGTAGACCAAGAAAGAAACTTTGAAGCATATAGCTAGCTTTTGAATATGATGCCAGACACAAAGATCTAACCATTAGATGCATTTTCTTTATCTGAATTGTTATATTGTTTTGTAAACCTATTTATTAACTTCCATATTTTGATCTTGAATGTCCTGTCGTTTATATGGATTTGAAAATAAGTTGACAGAACTCTGAAAGAGATTTGTTGAATGACTTGTTGTTCTGTTGCTGTTGCTGTTACCTAGAGTATTCTTACATAACTGTAAGAAGCATCTTGTGTCCATAGCAGACATAATCAATTCCATGTAGTTATCAAGTAACGGACCAAATACAAATGAATTCTATATAAGCAAATTGTACCACTTTGGCTGACGTTTTTCAGTGAAGAAAGGCTGGTCAGTATGTCATTTAGAATCTGTCGTTTGAGGTGGGCTTTTAAAAATCTATCAATTGATTAGAGTTTACTGATGCTCTCTTGAATACAAAATCATTGAGATATTTTTTTGTTTGAAACATAACAGACACTGAGTACATACGACATTTGCTGGTTCCTTAAATGTGCACTAGAACTTATGTCCCACAAAGTCAAAGTGACTTTTGATCCAGAAAGGACCACAACATTGCAAATGGGTGCACAGGTTGTGCACTGTTGATTGTGCTGGGAGTCTCAAAGACTGACGACAGGCAGTTGTTCATCTCTGGTGGAATAGAAAGGGGCTGTGATACACATTCTTCAAGCATCTGGATAGCATGGTAGAAGCAACTTATTTTTTCTCGAGCTTATAAGGCGTTGGATGACGGCATAATTCATTCTGTGTATGGATTTGTTGCTCCGCCGTTGGGTGGTGCTCTTGGACTATAAATGGAATATCATTTATGGAGAAACCATTGCTGGGCATATTCTTGCAGAAGGTCGGCACATTGATGCAGACTAAGCTTGCCAGACTGAAGGTCATGGACAATCCAGGATCAAGGTGTCAGTTTCCATTTTCAATTCTTGAAGATGTTGCACAAGAAAGTCTAATAAGGTGGATCTCCATGAAACTAGGGTCAGAGACAGGAACAGGAACTGAGCCTGCTGAAGGTAGTGGATGGTTTGAAGATGAAGGTGGTGGTAGTGGTGGTGGAATACCTGAGGATGGAGGGGTCCGTGATGGAGGAGCCCATTTGATGAATTGGAAATGCTGCTTCAGGCCTCTGACAAGTGACCAGGAACACAGGGAGCCAGTAGAGGGAAAAGCTCCTTCATGAGCATTTCCAAAGACGGTCAGCGTGGCATCCTAGGGCCTCGTCATCTTCAAGGGACCAAGGCAGGCACTTAAGATGGCAGGGGCAGCTACCGGTTTGACGTTGAGTTCTACAGGATGTCAGTGGAACTTGTGCTTACTGTGATTCCGCTGCAGTGGAAACTACCACCTACAGCAGGGGTGTCAAACTCGATTTCATTGTGTTTTTTTATTTTTTAAGGAAGCTCTTATCAGGAAGTGTTGGGTTTTTTTGAAAAGTTTTTTATTCTCTTACATACAATTATAGGTATACATTCACATAGTTCTTCTTTACTTTTGTCATTCTTGTACATTCGTTATTCCATTTAAAAGGTTATAATCTACCATTTGGGTTGCTTTATTTACCATCCCATCTGCCTGTTTTAACACCACCTTATTTTCCCTTTCTTTTCTCCCTCTCTCCCTTCTCTACTTTCTTCCTTACTCCTCTCCTTCCCCTTCCTTCTTCCTTTACCTCTCCCCTATTCCTACTCTTCCTTTTCCCCTTCCTACCATCTCTCCTTCTCTTTCTCTCCCTTCCACCCTCCTCTCCTTGCCTCTTTCTTCCTTCCCTCAGGAAGTGCTTCTTCTCTGCAATTACTGCATCTGTCTCAGGTTTCGTTGTGGAAATCTTGGTTGAAGCTTTGAGTTTCTGAGAACATCTTTTTTAACCTGATGTTGTTGAATGTAAATCTGTATAGCTGCAGTGCATTCTTAAGAATCTGAGGTGTGTGACTGGTCTGCATGTTTAGTTTGCATTGTTTAAAAAAAATACTAATAGAGAATATGGACAATCAACCCCCAAAAGTATAGATGGAAGTGACCGTAGCATGTAAGGAATGCCTACCCCTTGAGTGCTTCAAAGCTTCTATTTTCTATGTGGATTAATTGGCATATAAGATACACTTAGAGATGCACAGTCTCTGCCATTCTCACTACCTGTCTTTGTGTCGAAGAGTTGCAGTTGTGTGTCCCATTAGTATTGTGTTGCTTTGCTGGGGCTATCTAAGGTAGGACGTTGGAATTACCTGGCATTCTCTAAGGAGGCATTGCACGTTCTTGAGCGCTCAGCCATTGCGCTGAAGCAAAAGGAAGGATAGCCATATTGCATGCGCAGTAAGCGAATATTTTCATCGGCTGTGGGTGACTTACCTTATTGAACTGCACCCGAAGCTGTATGGCAAGTGAGGGGAAGCTACTCGTCCCCCAGAAGAGGCTGAAGTACAGTGCCTTGCAGCCCAGCCAGCAGAGCTCAGTGGCAACTGGTGGTGAACAGTAGCTAAAAAGCCATCCAGGTTTCCTTTCTTAGTCTATGATTGACTTATACTTTGCTGATGTACAGGAGTTATCTTCCCTTGAGTATTCCAGTGGAAACGCAGAATATAAATCAGATCAAGAAATAAAAGCAAGGAAATGAAATACGTAGAGAGAACATAAAGCCATATTCCCAGGGGCTCCTTCCAGTTTCATTTCCTTCTGTAAGTCCATCCATCTATGATGGAACTTCTAATATTTTGACAATTAAATAGCTTATTGTCCCTATTTTGCATGAGACATTATTAGAGATCTCTAATAATGGCTTATTTTAGGAGTGTTTTTTTAAGACTTACACACTTGCTGCTATAGACGTAGGGCTTTTTGTTAAATAATGACTGTGTTAAATTGGTATAGAACTATTTTTGATGTCAACTTTGATGTAGATAACCACCTCTGGTCATATACCTGAATTTCACAGTGGTGATTTATTTATTTTTTTAAATTTTGAGCTGCCATCATTGTGAAATTGGGGGACAGTTTCTAATGAAGGGACCAAGTGACCTACAGTAGTGGCCAAAATTATGGAAACCTTTTTGGAAAAGTATTTTTGAGGTTTGATGGCTAATAACACTACTTTATTATTTTTTTTGGAGTAGTACCATAAAATTATATATCAATGGAAAGATAATTAATCAAGAATGTAATGCAACAAGGTTTGTTCAATTATCTGTACTCTCTGAAAAGTTATAGCCAAATAACCAGAAAAAAGAAGCATAACTTGCTTAGGTTGATATCAGGTAGCTTTCCTTCCTCTGATTGTAGCCAATGAGCATCAGTGTTTAGAGAGCCAATCAGGTGTCATCTTGTTTTGGCAATGAGCCAATCAGATATCAGTAGGATTCAGTTGCTGATGTCATATATTGAAGCTGAGAGGAGGACATTTGGGAGTGTGTTATGTGATTGCTATCAAGTACGTTTGGGTTTTTTTGTGTGTGTGTGTTCTTTCATTTAGCGAGCTTGTAAAACATAATAAAATTAAAGTAATAGTGCAAAGAGTTGACCGGTTACCCAGAAAGCGATGTAAAATGGTGGTATTAAGTGAACAAGGCTACAGTGATAAAGAAATTAGAGGAAAAAATGGTGGAAACTTAACCAAAGGTGGCATTTCTTAAGTTTTTGAAGAGGTATAAGGAGACTCAGTCACTACAAAACCACACTGGTAAAGGCAGGAAAAGGTACACAATAGCGAGTGATGATAGAAGAATTAAGAAACTGTGCCTAAGTGACAGAAGAAAACCATCCGGGTGTATACAAGATGAAATGGTGCAATGCAATGTGAAGTTGAGTGCAAGACTCCAGGAATTTGGCCTAAAATCTAGAATTCCATGAAAAAAGCCACTTTTATCTCTCAAATCCTTCATAAAAGTTACTGCATTACATTCTTGATTAAATTATCCTTCCATTGATATATAATTTTATGATACTACTCCCCAAAACATGTGGTGTTATTGCCATCAAACCTCAAAAATACTGTACTTTCCCCAAAGGGTTTCCTCAATTTTGGCCACTACTGTACATAACTCCACCATTTATAAGTGTCCTGAATACCTCACTTTGGTATAGCCTAGGGATCCTTTGGTTTCTAGTTTACATAACTTTCCTTTAGTGGAAATCTTTTTTCTATCAGGGTTAATGTCTTCGGACTGCAATCATCGGCTTTATTAATTTTGTATTTGTATTTAAAATGAAAGAAACCGAAAGCCATTCCAGAATCCTGTTAAGCCATTTGAAAATATTCTCGCACATCTTTCCCTCCAGGTGTCTCCATGTGGGGATTTAGCACGTGCGAGAAAAATTGTGTTTGATCATTCAATGGATAAGCAAACTGGGGTCGTGAGCTTTCACCCCCAGCTGCTCTTTGGTGGTATTATATAACATTTATTCTGTAGGTGAAGTTGACTTGAATGTTTGATTTTCCCCAATGGATTTACTGTTCAAGTACATTTTTTTCTTCTCTGATATTGAGAAAACGGCTTTGTTAACGTTTGCTCTAACTTCATATGTTTGACTACTGACACAAGAACTGCTTTTAAGAAAACCCGTCAGAAGATCTGAGAGTACTTGCACACACCCTTGACTCTCAATGTTGTCGTGTCAGGGAAACTTTTACATTTTTTTTCCAAATAATTTTATATTATAAGGGCCAAGGTGGCGCAGTGGTTAGAGTGCAGTACTGCAGGCTACTTCAGCTGAGTGCTAGCTGCAGTTTGGCAGATCGAATCTCACCAGGCTCAAGGTTGACTCAGCCTTCCATCCTTCCGAGGTGGGTAAAATGAGGACCCCGATTGTTGGGGGCAATATGCTGACTCTGTAAACCGCTTAGAGAGAGCTGTAAAAGCACTATGAAGCGGTATATAAGTCTAAGTGCTATTGCTATATTGCTTTTCAGTATTAAAAGCAGCCGCTTCTAAAGAAGCTAACAATGTTGTTGTTTTTTTAATTTACAAATAAGCTACGATAAGGAATACCTTTAGGATAGTTTTCCCAGCTATTTGTATTTATCTGCCCTGGTTCTGGAATATACAGTATGTTTGGCAGCTGCAGAAGTGAAGAAACGAAACTTCAATCTAGAGAGAATTACTTTGTGGCATAGATTCCATTGCAAACAAGACTACATTTTGCTCTTGTCATTATATGGCATTCCTCTCCCCCCCACCCCTTATTTTCTTTCCATCATGGAAAAGTGAAAACATGGTAGCACTTATTTTAGAGATGTGTCTTCAAGAACATCTGCTTCATACTTTCTAAGCACTGTTTTTAAGAAATACTATTTTCATACCTTCTACGAATGTTCCCATTTGTTCCCCTATGTTTGTCAATAAATCATGTATTTCTCTATGTAAATTTAAACTGAAGAAAATCTGTGTGTGTTTCTGAAGCCATGTTCTACTCTTTCCTGTGCCATCTTGAATGCCTATTTCCATGAGCTATAATAAAGTAACTTTGGCACCTATTTTTTGTGTCCCTTTATTTTTAGTTAACATGCCAGTGACTGACACAACATTTCCCTAGTCAGCCTGTAGCAATGTTGTTCAGACTGGGATTGATGGAATTCTGGTACAATGCAGCTAGGGGGCATCAGGCTGAAAAAGGCTGATTCATTGAGTAAACATTTAAAATGATGAAAGACAAACAGAAGCACACAATATTTTCAATGGAGCAATAGAGAGAATTATTTTAAAAAGAGAATTCTTTGAAACCAGGCTGATACATCCAGTTCTTCATATTTAAAAAGAGAAATACAAAAATATTCCAGGGAAGGGAATATATACAAGAATATTCAATGAGAGGAAAGGAAAGGGAAAAGATAGGGCAAACTAGAAAGACATTTCAAATTATTTAATATCTTATGCTTTTTAAATATAGGCAGGCTGTATATTCAATCATAGGGTTTAGTGGCTAAGACGCTGAGCTTGTTGATCAGAAGGTTGGCAGTTTAGTGTTCGAATCCCTAGCGCCGCGTAACAGTGTGAGCTCCCGTTACTTGTCCCTGCTTCTGCTAACCTAGCAATTCAAAAGCATGTAAAAATGCAAGTAGAAAAATAGGGACCACCTTTGGTGGGAAGGTAACAGTGTTCCGTGCGCCTTCGACATTTAGTCATGCCAGGCACATAACCACGGAGATGTCTTCAGACAGCACTGGCTCTTCAGCTTTGAAACATAGATGAGCACCATCCCCTAGATTCGGGAACGACTAGCACATATGTGCGAGGGGAACCTTTACCTTATATTCAATCATGAGTCATTGACCACTTAGTTCCTAGGCATGCTTACTGAGAATTAACTGCCTGGATTTAATGGTGCGTTTTCCTAAGATTTGCACATGGGCTTGGAATATGTTGAACTTTTGAAATTTCTTCCAACAGAAGGAAAGGAAAGAAATAAAGGTTTTCCAATACTCCTTGCCAACTTGCCACAAAGAAACACAATGGAGAAGCTGGAAGGAATTCTGAAATCTCTCCTGCTCCCGTGGTTTATTTACCTGCCTGTAGTCCTTCTGTTTTTCAGGTTTAAATAAATACATATTTCTGAAATGATGATCCAGCATGGCACAGGTTGGTTGGTATATGTGAAACCTCAACTGAAGATGGCTTAGACTTGCCCTTTAGGAAATGGAGGGATGGTTAGGCAGGCCTTCTCTGTTGTAACCCCCAACTTTGGACTATATGTCTTTCTCATCTTGCATCTTGCAAGGCAATTGCATGTCTTCAATTGTCGATGGGCTATAAATCTGCTCTCTTTCAAAAGGAGTTCAGGCATTTACTCTTTGATGTTGTACAGGCCTGATTTTTGAAAAATACCCTCAAGGCCTGATCTCCATGGCCACCTCCTGCATCAGAGTCAAAGGACAAAGGGAGTTGTCGATTAAGCTGGAGGTAAAGAAGGCCAGAGATCAAGTGCCTCCATACTTTCAGATGGCAACAGATGGGCTAGTTCCAGCATCATAGTATCAGCTTCCTCCTAAAATCCTTCCTGTTTCCCTGGCTTTGAACAAAAGAGTGGCTGGAAGATTTCAGTTCCAAACATTATGTTAATAATCAGAAGGTTAGAAGACTAATTCTGCATGTAGCTTTTCCTTGCACAAGGCTGGGCCAGATACATTCAGACTATGCTTGGCTTATAGAAGTGTCAGAAATATCTTCACCAAAAAACCAATAAAACTTTGTTTTTTTTAAAAAAAAGTGTCAGAAATATCTCATCCCAACTGTGGAGATCATTAAGCTGCCAGAATTAGCACAAGATCTTGTGAGAGTTTGTCCCCTTTTTGGCCAGCAACTGCAGAATTATTTTCAGCAACTACATTTAATTTACAGTTTGCTATCATAGAGAAATATACAATTTCGATCCTTTTGCACTGGGCATTGCATTGTGTTTGGCTGTACAGAAGAGCAGTATTATTTCTTGTCCATCCTTATGAGCCGTGGTGGTGCAGTGGTTAGAATGCAGTTGTTGTTGTTAGTTGCAATTTCATACCCGACCCATCGCAACCCCATGGACAATGTTCCTCCAGGCCTTCCTGCCCTCTACCATCCTCCAGAGTCCATTTAAGCTCACGCCTGCTGCTTCAGTGACTCCATCCACCATCTCATTCTCTGTCGTCCCCTTCTTCTTTTGCCCTCATTGTTCCCAGCATTAGGCTCTTCAGTTATTCCTTCTCATTAGGTGGCCAAAGTATTTGAGTTTCATCTTCAGGATCTGGCCTTCTAAAGAGCAGTCAGGGTTGATCTCTTCTAGGACTGACCGGTTTGATCGCCTTGCAATCCAAGGGACTCGCAGGGGTCTTCTCCAGCACCATAGTTCAAAGGCCTCAATTCTTTGGCACTCAGCCTTCCTTATGGTTCAACTTTCACAGCCATACATTGCAACTGGGAAAACCAATTTGGAAAACTAGGATGCAGTATTGCAGGCTAATTCTGCTGATTGCTAACTGCCAGCAGTTTGGCAATTCAAATCTCACTAGCCTCAAGGTTGACTCAGCCTTCCATCTTTCCGAGGTCGGTAAAATGAGGAACCATACTGTTGGGGACAATATGCTGACACTAAACCACTTAGAGAGGAGCTGTGAAGTGGAATATAAATCTAAGTGCTATTGCTATTGCTTTGTAGATGGCATATGTAAACAGTTTCATCTAGATGCAGTTAATCAAAGGAAAGCATTAAAACCACATTAAAGCAACATTACTGTTATAATATCAAATTAATAAAAGTTTGAGGTCAATCACTACATGCAAAAACATTTAACATTTGGCTTGCAGTTGCACTTTGCATCCGATCAACTATGATATTTGAGAAGCTGTAGGAGGCCTTGCCTTGAAGAACAGCATTTTTTTTTTCAGCCAGTATGAACCGAAACCAAAGAAGTTTAAAACCCAGTGGAGAACATTTTCACTCAAAGGGAATTTCGTGTAGCCTGGATCTAGTTCCTACTTTTACACCTGAGCTCATGGCCGCATATTATTATGTGTAAGCAATACGTTCCCCTCAAAACAAAAACAAAATCAAATATTGAGATATTGAAAGGAAGTTTTATCCCTGCCAAAAGGATCAGCTGCTTTGGAAGGCATTGCTCACATAAGGCTGGTAAATGTTCAGACTTGAGAAAACAAAATTTGCAGCCATCTGCCAAGTATTGAGTTTACATGTACAGGCATCTTCCAGGAATTGGTATATTTGTACTGTCGTTCAAGGCAATTCTTGTTTCTCTATATGCTTCCTGCATCTGTTATAAAAGAAGTTAAAACATCTGCTCCCACATAACCCCATGAGGATTTCTGCACTGACCCTTTTGTTTTATTTTGCACTACATTTGCTCTTCATTCTTAGACTAAAACCATATGGGGGTTTTGCTGTAAAGTTTATTTTCAGATCCTCAAGAAACATTCCTATAACATTTCAGCTCAGAAGTTTTAGAAAACAATTTTCTGCTGGAAATAAAAGGTGCAGGAGCTCAAAAGCACTCAGTAGCATTTTTTCCTTGTAGCTTTGCTCAACACCCCAAATCACAACCTGAGAACTTGTGACTTGCCATTATTTCAGAATAAAATTCCAAGAAAAGTCATGTAATGTCCAAGATTTTCCCCCTCACATTGCTGGCTATAAGGTATGTTTATTTTCCTTTATTTTCTAGTTTGTTTTTAATTTTAATTACCTCAGACAAATTATTTAACTACTTCAGTCAACCTGTTTAGTAACAGAATCTTGCAAGTGGATATGTTTTTCCGTTTGCCCACTTTATCTTCATGTGAACTAGGGAGGAAATTGTCTGAGATATTTTCTTATCTTCTTGGCCTGGGCTCAAGCTTCTTTTATCTGACCATTGCCTTGGTAGCAACTCTTCCTCCTGTCCTTTGAGGCCATTCCCTATTCCCTCTACAAGGTTATAGCCATATGTGGCCATTGAATTACAAATACATCTAGAAACATTGTCTGATGTTCCAAGTCTGTCGTGAAGATCACAAAAGTAATAACAGGAAACACTTCACTTCTTAACGGAGCAAATAACAATGGCTCTGCTGAAGGAATGTTTTGATATCAAGTTGCAAAAACTATATATATATATATATATATATATATATATATATATATATATATATATATATATATATATATATATATATATATATATATATATATATATATATATATATATATCTTGTATTTGTACTGATAAATAAATAAAGGGAGACTAGTATAGATCTATTTCGAGCTAATTAGCTCTCATCAGCTAGCCATACTCTTACTGGGATTTGAACCTAAGGGTATGGCTAGCTGATGAGAGCTAATTAGCTCGAAATATATCTATACTAGTCTCCCTTTATTTATTTATCAGTACAAATACAACATAAATATAAAAAGGCAACATTAAAAATAAAAATATGGTTTTCTGCCTGCATGGTCTTCTGTGATGAGCCGAAGGACAGAAAGAGGGAGTAGTGACCTTCCTCCCATATTTAGGCATACCAGGGGTTGTAACACAAGTGCCTATAAAAGAAGCCTTGACAGCCATCCAGAAAAAACACAACCCCCCTAAACACATCCTGGACCTGACCAACCACTGCCTAACCAACACATACTTCATCCATAATGGACAAAGATACAAACAGATAGAATGGGATCACCCCTCTCACCTGTCATTGCAAACTTATACATGGAACATTTTGAAACCAATGCCTTAGACAAATCTGAACACAAACCCAAACTCTGGCTTAGATATGTTGATGACACTTTCGTGATTTGGCCACACGGAAAAGAAAAACTGGACAAAAACTGGACAACTTCCTCACACATCTCAACAACCTACACCCCAAAATACAATTCACCATGGAAATAGAAGCAAACAACCAACTTCCCTTTCTGGATGTCCTAATCTACAAAAAACCTAATGGCTCCCTAGGACACACCATCTACCAGAAAAAAACACACACCAACCGCTACCAACCGCTACTTAAATGCACAATCCCATCACCACCCTGCACAGATCAACTCTGTAGCCAAGACCCTCATCTCCAGAACCAAACGCCTAGCCGACAAAGACCACCTGAAAACTGAATTACACAAACTCACAAATGTATTAGTCTCCAATGGATTCCAAAGAAAAACAATCACCAACCTAATCCAAAAGGAGACTCCCCCAAAAAACCAAGACACAGAACAGGACAATGGCATCGCCCTCCTCCCTTACATCAAAGGCACCACAGATAAAATCAGCAAAATTCTCCACAAGCACAATATCAGGACAGCCTTCACCACTGACCAAAAAATAGCCAACATCTTAAGAAACCCCAAAGACAAAATCCAGCTAGAAAACCAAGGAGTCTACAAAATACCATGCAAAATCTGCCCAGCAATATACATAGGACAAACAAACAGGAGGATAAATGCACGCATCACACAACACAAGAACGCAGTAAGAAAAAAAGAAAAAAACTTCCCTTTTCCAGCAGCTTAAAGCTACAGGACATGAAATCAACTTTGAAGGAGCCAGGTTAATCTCCAAAACAGAACACCTCCACAAGAGAATAATCATGGAAGCCATCGAAATAGAGAAACACCCCCACAACATGAACAAATGTGATGATACCTCCCGCCTACCAAACATCTGGAAACCAGCCCTAGCCAACAAACGAACACCACCCACCACCCAAGCCGTTACAATACAAAACAACAATGCACACACAGCCTGCACCAATCAGCAACAATCTACCAATCATGATACAACCACACAACCAATCATTCCACTTACTGAAACAAAGCCAGCACCCCATCCCCTCCCACCAAGACTTACAGAAAGACGGCAGCTCCGATCACATTTTAAGCCCACGCTTGAAGATGGCAGGTGAGATCCTGCCGAAACGTTGCAAAGACAATCTCAACCTTACACGGGAAAAGACCCGAATACAACAAAACCAGCATATATATATATATATATATATATATATATATATATATATATATATGTGTGTGTGTGTGTGTGTGTGTGTGTGTGTGTGTGTGTGTGTGTGTGTGTGTGTGTGTGTGTGTGTGTGTGTGTGTGTGTGTGTGTGTGTGTGTGTGTGTCTTTTTGTGTCTTTTGGCTGAATCTGCTATTTGGTTCTTTATTTTTTGTTCTCTGTTTAACGATGTTTTGTTGTTGTTTCTTTCCTTAGTCATTGTATTTTATTTTGTTGATTATGTTGTGAGCTGCCCAGGGTGGTTCTGGAGTTAAGCAGTGCTAAAACTGAATAGATTAATTAAATCTGGCTAGAACAAATGTCACAGAGCCATCATTAGGGAAATCCCGTTGTAATTTAGTTTTGTCTATTTGTATGCCATCATTATGATAATATGGAGCTTCTCATGCTTACCGACATTTGCAGCAGTGATAAATACTGAAGTTTAAGTAGCTAACAACCTTGCTGACACTTACTTTCTTGCTGACTGATGTTTCAGTAAGATAAATGCTTTGCGTGTAAAAATTGTTCTAATATTCCAAAGTGAACTTCTTGAGCAAAGTAATATTGATCACATGCCCCATTCGCATGGATTCCTAGAGCAGAGCAGAACAGAACAAAAAAGCACTATCACTTCTTATGACACCCAAAAAGTAGAATAATTTGGAATTCTAGCAGAGAGGCAATTAGGAGTCTGTTGGCTCAATGAAGACTAAGAAATGTCTTTGCGTAACCTTTTTTAAAAATAAAATTTATTTTTAGGTATTCAATTTATATTAACTTTTGGAGCTCAAAATCCAAAGGGATGCCATATTTTGGGCTTTTAGACATACACTATAACTAGTACTCCATCTATTGAACAACTCTGCATAGTACTTGCTGAACTATATACCTCTAAAACTGGGAACTGAGCCAGTTCAGGATATCATAAAGTTATGATTTTTTTTGTAAGGCATTGCTGGTAGGGAGGGAGAAGAGCCAGGGAGAAACATATTAATCAGAGCAGAATGAAGAAATAAAAGAGAAAAAAACATGAGACAGATGTACTCTTACATAAATGTTTAAAAGTGGGTTGCCTTTTTAAGTGCTCAAAGAGGAAAAGTGGCTTATAAATGAAATAAAGACTTTGGGGGGGGGGGTTAAAGATTGGTGGATTAGTGGCAGAGCCCAGGCTTTGCCTGTAATTTTTCACATTTACCCATAACTGTCTCCCCACCCTATTTTTCAAGAAACAGGAACAAAAATCTGCTTTACACTCAGAAAAGATTTGTCGATCAAAGCAATATTCTAACTTGCTTTCTTACACTTTCCTGAATGCAACAGATTCGGATGGCCAGTACCCTGGCATTTCTCTGCTAAAGTTGCTTGATCATTTCCTTTCTTCTCTTACTTTCTTGCAGAGGTCATCGTGTTTTTGGCTGGGAACTGAAATGACGGGAAATTTAACAGCTACAATTGCTGATAGTGGGAAGCATGTGATTTATGATGAGGAATCAATGTTTGCTCCAAGAAGTGAAAATATCTGTATATTAGAGCTTGCTTCTGTTCCTTTTATTACATGCAATTAAGAATGGAAATATGTAGTGGAAATATAGTGGGAAAAGATCCTGAGGCCCCAGAAAGCATGCAGAGAAGAGCAACAAGATAATAAGGGATCTAGACGCTAAATCATACGAGGACTGGTTGAGGGAACTAGGTGTGTCTAGCCTAGCAAAGAAAAGGGTTAGGAGTGATCTGATAACAGTCTTCCAATACCTGGGCTGCCAAAGAGAAGAGGAGGTCTATTCTCCATAGTAACAAATTGTAGGACAAGAAGCAGTGGTGTGATACAACTGGTACACCCCAGCATGGGTGTTCCGGTGCCTGCTGGGAGCACCAGATACCATTCCGGTATGGTGCTCCGGAGGGCCTACCTGCCCGCCTTATCTGTATTTGAGCCGATCAGGGCTTTCGTGCATACACACGGAGTGTATGGCGCCTGTGCAATGCTCCGCCGAGGAGCTGGAGCGTCATGGGCGGTAAGTACACATGTGCGTGCTGCATGCATGCACGTGGTAGACACCGGGCCCCGTTGCAGCGTACTGGTTGCAATGGGATCCGGAACCCACCACTGACAAGAAGCAATGAGTGGAAGCTTGGCAGAGGGAGATCCAACCTGGAAATAAAGAGAAAGTTTCTGCAGTGACAACAGTTAGTTTGCCAGGGTTCCAAGTAACACCCCCAACGAAAGAAGACTCTGAGGTTAGAAGTTCCTCAAAGTTCCACTTTATTAGAGATGTCATATTGGCACATCTGGGAGAATCTGAATCTGAAAGCTTCCAGGTTTTCCCCACCCAAAAGAAAGTTATGGTTGCTCCATCCCTGTAGATTTTAAAGAGGAAATTAAACTCTATGCACGATTGTTTCCTTTCCATGTTCATGTTTCTTGCCTTTAATTTATTTGGCTTACTGCTTCTTTTCTGTTCCCAGGATAACATCCCAAAAGGAAATAATTTGATGTATCTGTACACATGCATTTATTTATTGTAAAGTATTTTTATTAGAGAGTTTTCTTTCTTTTATATCACAGTTTCAGCTTTGCAACAACGATATACTGGTTATATCCAGTTTTTTACATTATACATACTATTATGTCTCCTAGTATATAGTTTCATGTTTGTAACTATTATTTCCGTATTTCTAACATAAATATCTATAATTATCAATCTAGATATTTTATTTTACATTTTTATAACATCTTACCATAATATTATTTACAATAAACATTCTTCTATCATTACACTTGTACTTATTTTTAATTTCTAATTCGTTAATCGTCTTTCGTTGTTAATTTCCTAATCTTTGCATCTATCTAACCAATTATTCCATGCATCCCAAATTAAGTAGTATTCTGTTTCTCCTTTGTCTTTAATTTCCATTGTCAACCTATCCACCTCAGTGTAGTGTAATATTTTATTACCATTTCCTCTGTGGGTATATTTCCATTTTTCCAATTTTGAGCATATACAATTCTAGCTGGTGTTATTACATGTAGCATTAAGTACTGAATTTTTTTAGTATATTTCCCTGTTAACATATGTATCTATGTATTTAACTGTATCTTAGAGCATTTCAACTTTATTTATATTATATATTTATTCCATGCAGCTCTTTTTAGATAAGGGAACAGAAGTTGACAAATACCTGCAGCAACTTCATAATGACAATACACTTTTTTCTATTTATGCAGGTAGCAGAAATGTCACATCACCTTCTTCATAAAAATATGATAATCTTGTAAACAATGGTATAAAACAAGCTGATGTCCTACAGTACTATAGATCAATATGGTTTAAAATTTTCATCACCCTATAGAAACAAGTAGAAGGGTTTCACGTTAGTAGATATAGTTCATACCTTTTTTTAATGAAAATTATCAGTACTTTTGATCAGTGACATCATCAAAGTAAACAAACCCACGTGCTGATTACGTCACCAGATCATGCCCCTAAGCGGAAGTGACGTGCACAGCCCCCACCCTCCGGATGTGGCGTGCATAGCCCTCCTCCCCTGCTGGGATGTGTATAATTGACCCCCCGTGGTACAGGGTTCACAAAGGTCATAGCCCTAGCCGGATATTTGTATATTGGCCTAAGCCCATCATGATGAGTAGCCCTAACAGATAAGGCGTTGTGCAATATCCTAGCCCTATTTTTTCAGATAAGACGTGTTGAAACTTACCCCATCAGGAAAGATGGCAAGATTCTGTGTACATGATTAGTTTAACCCTAGATTAATTCTATGGACATTCAAGGGGGAGGGTGGGTTGTGAAATAAAAAATGTTTTTTATTTGTAATCATTCTCCTAAGGGCTGCATTTAAACCCACACTTTTTCCCTAGAAGGTATTTATTTCTAGGCAATGTTGGTTTTAATTTTTGTGGAGACAGGGGTCTGCATTTAACCCACCTTTATTTTTCTAAAAGGTATTTATTTCTAGGTGGATTTAAAAACATTTCCTTGAAGCCTGGGGGGGGGGGGGGAAACACAGCCCTTTTAAAACCCTGCAGCTGGTTTTTACCTTTGTAAAATCTAAAAGACACATATTTTGCCAATTGCACACTCAAATACTCATGTAACCATTTTGAAGCCCACCTACAGGAAAAGACAAGGAATATTAACAGGAATTAAAATGTTCACAAGAGGAAACTCACCAGGTTGCATGCAGGGGATAAGTCTTGTTCAGGCATGCCTGGGAAATGCCCTGGCATGTCACACCCACCCGCCAACCTGACCCCCTGTGATTCTGGGCATGCGCAAGAGACATGTGTGGGACATGTCTGGGCATGCCTTACCCACCCACCCACCCACCCAGCCCACTCCCCTGTGATTCTGGGCATGCGCAAGAGCCATGCAGGGACATGCCTGGGCATGTCATACCTCCCATGATTCCAGGCATGCGCAAGGCTCACTTGTCATTACAAGGGCTGGGTAGTTTGCCTTAATTTCAGCAGTCTCTTGAAGATGGCAACCTCAGATTCCAAAGATGTTTTTAAAACAGCAGCAAAAGCCAGCATCACATGCTCTGACACAAGACCCCAACCGCCAGAATGCAGCAAACCCTGTTGCAAAGGTTATGATAAAGAAAATTTTTTATTCAGACCTGTTTTGCACGGCTGCAGCATGGAGTGTTGTAATTTTAACGATGATGTCCAGAGTACTTACCGGACAGTATGTGAAACAGCGAATGATGCTTCACTATCTTCCAGCAATGGTAAGTAAATATGTTTTTTTGTTTTGTTTTTGTTTTTTATGATATTGTAAATGACACTGGAGTGGATAACTCACTAACAAGAGGTGATTTATATTTTGCAGACTCCAAAATAATAACTCCTAGACAACAAACTCTTCAAGACACCCCGATTTTATATTCCAGTGGTAATTACCGCGACCATAAAGCTTCTGCAGATTTTTATGATCTAGACTATAACTGGGATTCTGAGCTATCCCAGAGACCACCCTATCTACCCAGTGAGCTAAAGAGCTGCAATTTGTGTAAAGACTGGTTTGCTTGCAGATGCGGACATGATTTGTGGAATACAGACACAACGAATTGTAAAATAGCGTGTTATGCACCTCTATATTCTGCTTCTGATAGTAGTGATGAGGGCTATTTTTCTGATGGAGGGGGCATGACCCTTTGAACTCTGTATAACCAATAAAAGTTTGTGTTAATGTCAACGCATGATCCATTTGTCAGTGTTCTTTCAATATAATGATGCATGAAAAAGTTCTAAGCCATATTTATTATACTCCAGGATATGTAGGGAGTTATGGAGGAGTAAATACCCTTTTTCAGGAAGCTAGAAAACATGATAAAAACCTGACCATGAAGCAAGTCAAGACATGGCTGTCAGGGCAAGATGCTCATACGCTTCATAAGCCTGCAAGAATTAACTTTCCTAGAAATAAAACAGTAGTGTCTGGCTTAGATCATCAATGGCAGGCCGACCTCATAGATGTCTCCAAAATTTCTAAAGAGAACCAGGGAAAAAAATACATCTTAGCAGTTATCGATGTGTTATCTAAATATGCCTGGGCCTCCCCTTTATCTGATAAATCAGGGAGGGAAGTTACATCCGCCTTCCAGAATATCTTTGAAACAGGACGTGCACCCCGAAAAATACAGACAGATGCTGGTAAAGAGTTCTTGAATACGCCACTGAAGAAACTTTTAACACGTTATGGCATTCATCATTTTGTCACCCGTAGTGAAACTAAAGCAGCAGTTATAGAGAGGTTTAATAGAACCCTAAAAAACAAACTCTGGAGATATTTCACAGCTAGGAATACCCATCGGTACGTGGACATTTTGGCAGACACTCTTCAGGGGTACAATAGCACTTACCATCGTAGCATTGGGACTGCTCCTAAAGCCGTAAATTTGTCTAACGAAAGGGATGTGTGGCTGAGACTTTATGGGGTAAGTTTAAAAAGTAAAAGAAAGGAAAAGTGTCTTAAGGTGGGGGATCATGTCAGGGTATCTAGACTGAAGGGGAAGTTTGAAAAGGGCTATCAGCAAACCTATACGGATGAGATATTCATCGTCAAAGAACTGGGGACAAGGGGGGAAAGAGTGGTGTATAGATTAAATGATTACACAGGTGACCCTGTAGATGGAGCTTTTTACTTTGAGGAGCTCCAAAAGGTTCCTGCTGACCATCAGCGTATATACAGAATAGAGAAAATTATCCAAAAAAGAGGGCGGGGGAGACGCAGAGAGTTTCTAGTCAAATGGAATGGCTGGCCAGAGAAGTTCAACAGTTGGGTTAAGGCTACTGAAGTACAACATCTTTGAAATGTCAGATTTTTACATCACCCTCCCCAGCAATGCATCAGCAGAAATTTTCCCCCAAAACAAAAATTCTAATTTTACTATTCAATTAGCGAGATCGTTGGATCTTCCAGGGTCATGGGAAGTAGGTCTAGCAGAGATACAGTATCCGCATAGTTGGCACACATTAACTTCTCCTGGATATTTTGAAATTGCTAACGAAAGAAAGAAATGGCATTTTTCTTTGAGAAGCGGGTACTATAATAGCATCCGACAACTGTTAGAAAATATGAACAAGCTTATATCAAATGCCAAGGATGGACCTAAGACAACCCTACATTATGATTCAGTGGGTCGAAAAATTAATCTTAAAGGAGATGAACCGCATACCATTCTAGTTAGCGGAGAACTTGGACATCTGTTAGGTATGTTCCCAGGATTCAGCACCTTATATGTTTACACAGACATTGTAGAGCTCCAGATAGTAGGTGACTTCTATGTGCCGTTACTACGCTGTGTGCCTGTGCGGGGGCAAGACAATGATTTCATAACTGTGACCTATGACCGTCCACATTATGTGCCAGTCAGCAAACATCACATTGATACAGTTACTATAGAAATCAAAACCGACCAGGACAAAAACGTGCATTTTTATCACGGGAAGGTGATTGTCAAGCTTCATTTTAGGCCTCGGAAAAGTGAAGGATGGTTGTAAACAAGGAGCACGGGAGACCTCAAGACTACGTAGCTTACTACAGGGCACAAGCTGGGGGAGGCCTTCCAGGCTTCCGAGGAGCCCCCATTATGTACGGGACCGGTTTAGGAGGGTTGTTCCGTGGACTTTTTCGAAAAGCAATGCCTTTTTTGAGGCGGGGATTAGAAATCATAAAGCCGCATGTGAAATCTGCTGCCAAAAACATCGCTAGAGATGTTGCGGGCCATCTTGTATCCCGTGTTGTTGAGAACGGGCAGGATGGATCAGGGCTGGTCATAGCCAGGAAGAATTACGCATTGGGCCCGCCTATTCCGTTTAAAAAGAGAAGACTTGTGAAAAAGCCCCGTCATACCAAGAGGAAACGTGCACAGAAGAGGAAACCCTGTGACAAGGAAGACATATTCTAATACATTATGGCATTTATTCATTCTGCTTCAGAGGAATGTGTTAAATCTGAACTGGATCTTTTTCAACTGGCGCCTACACAGACCAGTATTGAAAACAGTACCTATATCGAGATCCCTCCTTTATCAGCGCTAACGCCCAACGCCCCCCTGGAATTTTTCATCACAGGGCATGGTGAGCATTACACTGATTTAAACAACACCCTACTGTATGTGAGTTGCAAGATTGTAAAAGCTGACGGGTCGGATATTGATGATGGGGCAAGGGTGGCCCTGGCCAACTACCCCATAGCATCGCTGTTTAACCAGCTGGATGTTACATTGGGAGATCGGCTCATTACACAGAGCCATCATTGCTATTCGTATAGGGCCATAATTGAACTGATTCTCAACTTTGGTGGTGATGCGTTGGGCACCCAATTTACTTCTGGGGGTTTTTACAAAGATGATTCGGACCTCATGGAGAGTACTCTACTGACCAGTGACGTGCAGTCAGGTGAGGCAAGTGAGGCACAGCCTCACCACTCTCATCATGAAAAAAAAAGTAAAAGGAAAAAGCTGAGCTACTTGCTGCCTCACCGTGGATGACTCTGCTTAACCTCACTGGTGCTCTCCCTCCCCAAGTGTAGTGACTTCCTCCCCAGGCCCCCATTCATTTCTCTCTCACACACACACAGCTGGATAAAACTATATAAAAATCTAGCCCAGCTTCACTGATTACAAGTTTGAAAAGGCAACGTGGCTCCACCTGCAATCAAACTACACTTGGGGAGGAAGAGCACAAGTGAGCACTGAGGAGACCACAGGAGGAGGCAGGAAGCCAGGCAAAGAGCCATGCTGTAGTGCACACACTTCCCCCCAGCCTCTTTCTTTTGGAAGGCTCGGCTCGGCTCCCCTCCGGCTTCTCTGCCTCTCCTCTCACCCCAGCCTGCCAGCAGGAGGTGGTGGGTGGGCTTTATTGTGTTCCAGGCATTTCCCACCCAGACAGCAGGCTGCATTTGCAATGGTGGAGGCGTTTGGGAAAGGCAGCAGGGGAATGGGGGGGGGGATGGCAGAGGAGCTGCTTTCAAGCCACTGGAAAAGATATCCAATCCAACTTTTGTGTGTGGGGGGGGTTTGTTTGAGAGTGAGTGAGTGAGAGAGGGAAGGGGTAGGAGAGATAGTCCAATCCAACTTCTGTGTGTGTGTGTGTGTGTGTGTTTGTGTGTGTGTGTGTGTTTGAGAGAGGGGGAGGAAGGGAGAGAGGGAGGAAGAAGGGGAAGGAGAAGAAAAAGAAAAAGAAAGAAGGAGCAAAGGAGAAAAACAAATGCTGTCGCTTTAAATTGGAACTGAGCATGCCTGGCTGTGGAATTCTGGGAGTTGAAGTCCACAAGTCTAAAAATATTTGAAACCCAGCACTGTGTCAGTGCCTCACCAGTCATAAACCTCACCGCACGTCACTGCTACTGACAGCGGCTGGGAACTCTGGTTTCAAAGCGAGAGCCAGACACACGGCCGGTAGTCGTAAATGGGACCTGCTTGGGCCTCTGCATAGTGATCTGTTTTTTCAAGACAGACTGCTAATTAATGGCGTAGATGTGAAAGTCAAACTCACAAGAAGCAGAAATGAATTTTGTGTGATGAAGGATGGCAATGAGAATTACAAAGTGCAACTCCTGGCTGCTTCTCTCTTTGTAAAACGTGTAAAAGTAGCCCCGGGAGTGCGTCTTGGCCATGCAGAAGCTTTGCTCACCTCCAATGCCAAATACCCCATTGATCGAGTGGGGCTGAAGGTTTACAGCATTCCCGCAGGTAGTCTTGTGTGTAATCAGGAAAATCTATTTCTGGGCCAACTACCTAAACAATTAGTGATTGGGTTTGTGGACAATGCAGCTTTTAGTGGGGATTATGAAAGAAATCCATTCAATTTTCAACACTGCAATGTCAGTTTTTGCGCCCTGCATTGTGATGGCGAACAGATCCCCGCAAAGCCTCTTCAGCCCAATTATGAGCATGGTCTTTTTGTGAGAGAGTACATGCAGATGGTTCAAGCAACAGGCAAAGGCATGAAAGACAGACCGATGTTAATCAGCCGGGAAGAGTTTAACCGAGGGTATACTTTGTATTGTTTTGACCTGAGTCCTGATCAGGGATGCTCTGAGCACTATTCATTGATCAGGAACGGTAACTTCAGAGCCGAAATTAGATTTGCACAGCCCCTCCCCAACACCGTTAACATGATACTCTATGCAATCTTTGAAAATCTTATTGAAATAAGTCACACAAGGAATGTACTTTTTGATTATATGTGAGTATGGATACACAGCAGCTCCTCCACTTGTTCTCTGGAAATACTACCTTTCTAGGGGTCTACCCTTGTGACCTGTTACCCCAGAGACAAATCTCCAAAAGACCTTTTGGATTAATCGTAAACACCCATCCTCACACATTTCCTGGCGAACACTGGCTGGCCCTCTACTTCCCATCTCCCGGATATGGTGAATTTTTTGATTCTTATGGAAGACCTCCGGATAGCCATGACTTTCCTGGCTCCATAGTGATGTTTTTAGAGCAGCAAGCTGAGAAGTACACATTTCACCAACGGCAATTGCAACACCCCAGTGCTGTGACCTGCGGACAACACTGTGCGTTTTTTCTACTGAACCGTATTAAAGGAGTGACCTATGAAAATATTTTAAAGATGTACTCCAATGCTGATATTAAAAATGATCAAATGGTAAAGCTGTTTGTAAAAACTATAAAGGTTGGGAGGGGGCTTGGAATCTGTAACCGTCACCAGTGCATGCAGGCATGCATGCCTTACTGTAAAATAAAGAAAAAGACTTAAACGTTTTTACGTGTATCAGTGTTTTTATTCATTTTAAAAATTGAGCCAGTCACCAAACCTGAGCTGACTTCTAGGTTTTATTGTCCAAGGGCTAGTGGGGGTGCCTGTAAACATAGGCTTCTGAGCCCCAAAAGGTGCTGTCATAACAGAGTCGGGGCTAGCAGCAGTTTCATCCTTAACAACCAGAGTATCTTTCAACTTTTCTATTTGCTCTTTAACAGCAGTAGACCCCAACACAGAAGTTGGAACATTCACCTCTGCCATAGCATTCATAAAATCATCCCATCCTTTAGGTTTCCGCTTCTCAGTAGGGGCTCGGCGTTGCGAGGCGCCTTTCACCAAGTCTAAAATATTAGTACCGGGAACAGGTACACCTTTGTATAAAAAGGTACCGCGATCATCCCAGGTTGAGACGTCCTGGTGTTGCTTCATTTTGTTCAGCAAAAGTTCTGCATTTTTCCTATAACGAGCGCTCACACCGCTTAGGATATCATCCATAGCTGTGCCCTGTGGAGTTGGATGTGGCGGCTGTTCTGGTAATGTTGGAAGTGGCTGAGGGTGTCCCGGTGGATAAATGAGATTCAGTTTGTCCTTTTCAGACTCATTTTGCCTGGTCAGTCTTAGATACCTCTGCAGTACAGAATTGTAGAGCTTAATCTTGTCATCATCACTCAAATCAGGCCTCTGAAGGATGTTGCGCATCTCATCATCCAACCGGTTAGTGGCTGTAGTCCCCATAGTAGGCGTCCTGCCCTGTAGCTGCTCCATCTGATGACGCGACACCAGATACATTTTCTCGGCATGGTCCATGGTTTAGCCTGCTAACAGGCTAGTCAACAGAGGAATAGCCGCCCCTAGTAAGGGCCCTATAAAACCACCCGACTGAAGTATGATCTGCTTCTTCTTTTTGAGTGAAACCTTTCTATCACTCAACTTTTTAATGACACCCTTCTTACTCTTTAGAGACCGGAATTGTGAAGGTTTCAGAGGAAGATTTCCTTTTAGGGTATTCAGTGCTATTTCTGCTATTGACCCCACCAGGTCATTATTAGCATTGCATAAGATGGCTTTTCTCTGTCTTGGTCCGGCCTTTACTAAGATTTTTAAAAGCCCCCAATTTCTACGTAACCTCTCTGACATCTTAAATGAACTAGCACTAAGGTAACCGAGCTACAACTTTTTACTCTTCTTTTTCATTGTGTAAACTGTAGGCCAATCAGGGGGGAAGAGACCTGTTCTTAGCCTATAGGATTCTGGAGTGGTGGCTGACAAATCTACTAATAGGTAGCCATGTGGTTTGTGAGTGGCATCTTGGAATACTTCTAAAAAATACTTTGTGTTAGTGGGGTACATCTGCCTGGCCAGTGTGACAATTTGCATCTGATCACGGGGGCTTTTGAATAATACCAAATATTTGGAATTCAGAGCTTTTGTCCTCATTTTCTTACCTTGAAAAAACAGGTTTTGTAGTATGAGAATAATGCTAAGGTTTCTGTGATGAACGTACTGTGTAAAAGCCTTCTCTATTTGGTCACTGTCACCGGCAGATGCCATGAGATCATCTATCACAGCTAGAGTTATTTGATTTGTCGGAAACAAGACATCATCTTCAAAAGAAGACGGTAGACCTTCCATAAACTTAATATAAGGGAATTTATTAAGCAGATCTTTGTACAGAGGTTGCCAACAGCTATAAAACTATACAATATTTTGAGGACTTTGAGACAATACCGCATCGCCATGTTCTAACATTTGTTTGATAAAAAAAGATTTGCCAGAATTGGACGGTCCACTTATAATACAGGAAAAAGGGTGTACAAATTGTGCAATGTTTTCCATAATCCTTAATAGCCGTAAGGCAGTGTACAGTAATCCTCACTCTTTAATAACCTTTTATTATACACTACTTTTAGAGTTTTTCGGAGGACCCTTGTTTCTAGGGTCCACTGTTTCTTAATCCTGACAATCCCCAACTGTTCTACCCTGATCTCTTTTTTTCTCTCTGCATCAGACAGACAATAATCGTCTACCAAATCTTTCAAACTGTCAAAGTTAACTTTACTGCTATTACCACAATTTAGTGTGATTCCCTTCACCTTTACCACCGCTTCACCGTTGGACAAAGCATAAGCATACGTTTTGGGGCCGGCCGCAACAAACTCTGTTATCGTAGTGTTTGGTGGAATTTCGCTTGTCAGTTGTCCTAAATAATCACCCAAAGGGGGTGTCCACGCCCCCTCTCTACTTACAAAGATGACTGAATCGGTGTCATGGTACAGACACCTATCACCCAGCCCCTCCAGTAGTCTGTATAATTCCAGCCGTGCATAGGCAGTCGTAAAGCTGGCAATGAATACATTAGTGCATGAGGATTTGGTGGGGTGGTTCTTGGCTGTTTTCCACATCACGACGGCTGTCTCTGTATCCACAAACTCACATGAGGAAACATCATAATAGGGTACAAAAAGATATTTGAATAATTCCTCAGGGTTTGTCACCACTGATGTGGTCAGGTGGTTGGTGCTCTGGCCAAACTTGCCCCACAGCGAATTTAAAAAGAGTTTGGCAATCTGTCTTTTAGCAGGATTTACTTCAATGTGGTCACGTCATAAACGGACACCTTCCATCTTTTCGTAATCCTGAATATATTGCTCTTTATCCTGATCTGTTTTGCACCATTCAGGGTAACCACTGGCCTCCTGTTTCTGTCTAAGATGCATGTTCATATATCCTGAAAATAGCTCATTTGAAGTTCTTTCAAAATGCCAGACCTCATAAATTTCAACAATTCTGTAACCTTTTTCTAAGGCTACATTCAATTCAACAGTACACCGTGTCCCCGTCAGAGCTCTTTCCTCATCACTGTGTTTACAGGGGGAGGTTTGCAGCTTTTCTGTGCAGGTTGCGCACAAACTAAACATTAATTTGCCCCCTGATTTGTGAGGTAGGACTGGGAAATAGAGATTCCTTGGCGGGTACACTTTGACTTTGACTAGCCCAAAATATTGTTTTATGTCCCCAAAGTTTTGATAGATGATTTGAGGGTGCCCAACTGGATACTCCTTGGTCTTATTCACAAAAGGGTACAAACTGGTGAAATCGTAGTATAAGATTTGTTCACCAGGTTTTGGTTTGTAGTACAGACATGTAGCATTTGTTCTACCACCAAAAAAAGCATCTCGAGGATTCAAAGGAGTTGGAAGCTTATTCTCGACTAGAAACTGCTTCAAAGAGGTGTCATCCTCCACCATGGCCCGCCATTCATGTTCCCAGATGCAGCGCACAGCATAACCCTGTGCCCTGAGGTACTCTTCTTTAATCCTAGTACGGCTGTGCAGGCTGCCATATGTTGAATCAAGTAATTTGTTGAAGTCTTTTTCAGAGTAGCAGACAGGGCACCCATGAAAAAAACAGCCATGAAATTCAAAAGCCGTGGGGGTTCCATTTATGATAGCAAAACCATCCAAAAAATATTTGCCCACTTTCTTTTCACCGCCCTTCAGAGCATGTTGAATATTGAGCTTCTCAGTGTGTTCTATATGCAACAACCATTGAATCGCTGGAGCTGAATACCTTTTCTGTGTATTGTGATAATTGTCCAAAGGATCTAAAGCAATGGTATTGCTTTTCAAATACATGAAACGGTACTGAGCCATGCAGACAGATGCCAATGTGATATATTGGAAGGGGTCAATGCATTGAATCTCCTCAACAATATCCCCCCCAACCCCACAGTGGTACTCACGCTCAGTCATTTTCATCACTTGATCCCTAAATCGAATGCAGGCCTCTCTTAATATATCTACATCCTGTCTGCAATAGTAAGCCAGAGCCTTCTTTAGTTTAAACACAGTACCTCTATTAGCAGTGTGCCATTTCAGGAATTCTTCTCTCTCCCCGGGCATCATGGTTTCTGGGCTGTAATACTTGGTTTCAGGGAGTGGTCCCACGTAGTCTTGATTGGCCATTGTATTGAACAAGTGGGGGAAATATTCTTTGCAGCCTTGAAACCCCATAGCTTTTGGTAATTTGGATAATTTAAGTGGTAGAAATGACAGGCTATCGATAAACCCAATCTTATAATCTGGAAGGGTAATACACAGAAGTTTTCCCCCCTGACTTATAAGTTGAACCCTAACCTTTTCACGGATCAGCTGCCTCAGTATTAGGTACCCATCATAACCTTTGGAGTTGTGTGCGATAAAAGTACATCCTTTAAACTTATGATTTATAAATTTCTTTACAAACTGTTCTAGGCATCTAATACCATAACAACCCCACCTCACAACATCTTTATCATCCTCATCCTTCAACATATCCCTGGCGCATGTATAATTAGGTATATGTGTGCCTGTTTCTTGGCAGCATTCAAAGTCATAAATGATGTATCTTTCGCCAATTAATGGTCGGTCCAACGATTTTAGAAAGCATAAATGACCTTCCAAGCTTTCAACCTTCTCAGAGCACTGCCCACACTTGACTTCCTTGCACTTTTTGTGGGGGGTAAAGACATAAACCCCACACGTTTCACAATATTCCTTATTCTTACAGTCTACTTTTCCCTCCTTAGCGAGTTGTGTGTGCCTTTCAACACATTCCTTAGACCGACAATGCACTTTGCACCTACAGCAGCACATCTTCTCCACCTCAATCTGCTGACATTCTTGCTTTAGGCAAGCTCTGCAAATATATTGACAGCCATGACTAAATTTGTGGTGGTAGGGCGTGTGGCAGAATTTACAGAAATAGCGTTCACCCAGAAAGCCCTTGATATTTTTTATACCATAGTAATGCTTGTTGTGTAATAATATAAATACTATTTTTTCTTGCTGTGGGCAACCTGTGACAAAAAACCGCCACCCATCCTGCATATAAAACAAGATCTTTATAGTGACCTGTAAATGTTTTTCAAAGATGTGTATCTGGGAAAAGTCAATCCTGTTTTCTGTGGAAATACCCAGTCTGCTGTGAAGTTCCCTGGCCCTGGTAATAATTTCTTGATTTCTAACATCAGCACCTATCAGACAGAGCAAACAGCTAGCAAAACAAAGAAATTCGCCTTCCACATTGAAATCTACTAGGTGCTGTCTTTTTTTCTCCAGTACTCTGGTGAGTAGCAAAGTGTTTAACTTCCTAAGCCCTCCTCCCTCCTTGTTCTTCACGATGGTAACAACTAATTGCAAATTACCCCCCCACAATATCTCCGCCTTACTTTGAAGCAGATTTTCAACACTGGTCAGAAAATCATCAGCATTTAAATCATTCACACACCTCCTAAGAGAAAAGAGAGGATGGTTTAAACCCTCTGCATCCAACCGGAGTTGAACAAAATCATTTGGGCCTATGTTCATAGCTACATTATTCAAAAGAATCTGTAACACATTATGAATAGCCTCTATAGCAACTACAAAGGACCGGATTTGGTCAAGATTAACAAATCTGTATCGCTGATAGTATTCCACAGCTCTGAAATTTCGGATAGGATTTTCCCATGCCTGCACCATATCCAGATAAACATTGTTCATATTCTGAGAGTTTGCAGTGCTAGAGGATTGTAGCTGAGGCATAGAATGGCATGTATCTTCTTCTGGTTGAGAGACAATCATCGAATCATAACTAACACTGTCTGCTGGGGATGCAGGAAGTCCGGTGCCATGCATTTTTGCTTTTTTGCAGGACGGCTCTGGTTAAACAAACAAGCAAACAAACAAAAAGTTATTGCCAACATAATAAAGTAATGCCAACGCACACACACACACACATACCTTTAGTTTCTAAAAATAATACTAATAGAGTTGTAGCTGGGTAAAATGATAGATATTATACCTCCTAACATCATTCGTGTTGTGTGGCTTGTGGAAGGCTGAGGGGTCATGTTATGTGGGGACCCCTGGGGTTCTGCAGGAATTGTGAGATCCACGAATGGCTGATCGTCCTCCCATTCTGGAGGAAAAGAAAACACCCCCAATAGTCAGAATTGTTGCAGTATGTTTATAAGAATCTAAATATATGAAAGTATGAAAGATAATACCTTCATATGCCTTCAAACATTCTGAGTCTGTCAATTCATTCTAGTGAAAAACAAACAAACAGTCAAACAAACAAGCAAGAAAGCAAGAATGTTATAAACACATTTTACATCTAAGAGGGGTCAGTGTTTCAAAAAAATAGCCATAAAACTACTTACAATTGTAGCTCCCATCAAACATTCTGAATCTGTCAATTCATTCTAGTGAAAGAAAATATTCAAACAAACAAACAAGCAAGCAGGCAGACAAGAACTCTATAAAAACCACTTTGCATCTAAGTGTTTCAAAATTAGGCATAAAATTACTTACAATAGTAGCTTCCATTCTGAATAGGGGTCTTCTTAGCAGCTCAAATTGATCCAGAGGTATGGTTATGCCTGAAACCAGTAAACATGACTAGACAAGTATTGGTCCTACTTTTATACACCCTGGTGACGTCACAAATTAATCACATCAGAAAAGGGGAGTTCTTCACACCTTTTGCAAAACTGTCCCCCCTGTCTATCCGGAAGATGCAGTTGAATAGAAGATAATGTTGCAAATTAATCCCGTCAGAGTTGGTGAGTTCTTCAGACTTTTTGCAAACACTGACCAGCCCTCCCCTGCCCCAACCAGCATAGGAAATCCCGAATGAATAACATCACATGAGCTTTCATTAAACTGTATCTCTGTGTTTAACATCTGACAAGATTAAACAGTAGGGTCAGAAAAAGAAAAAAACGTAATGCACCTTTCATGTGTTTTGTAAAGCACATTTTATAATAAATTTCATAGCTTTAACAGTTTCTTGTAATTAATTTCTGTTACATTCTGGCATATGATCCTCTTCAGAGCCAATGGCAATTCAGCTTCAATCTTTGACATTAATGACAGCGGGTTATGACTCTTCTCGATACACTGTATGAATGTCTTGAGATCACCAAGTGTATCCCGGGTGAAATATAATTTATTCACTTTGTCAGTAATACTGATGATGATCCAGAGAACATGCGGCATAGAAAGCCGAATACATAATTTGTTAATAAGTTCGGTTTCACTGTTTCCATCTACAACATCTTCTGATTTTAAACATCCCATTAAACAATGATGTATTATTTTAATAACACATGCTTTCAGAACTTGTGGCATGCTGACATTTTGAGGCTCCACTGTTTCTAAAACAGGAAATAAGATAGAATTAGATTGGGATGTTTCAACTAAGCAAAATAGTGTTTTCTTAATTTTTATATTGCCTTACCATTTGATATTTTGCAGAACCTGCAATAACAAGGCTTTATAAGTTCATTCTCTTCAATGAATCCAGGTCTTTTTCTTATTCTACGCCCACGCTTCGGAGGTTTGGGGGTCAAATTTATATCAAACAAATCTCCATCTGAGGTTGCCATCTTCAAGAGACTGCTGAAATTAAGGCAAACTACCTTGTAGTTTGTAGCCCTTGTAATGACAAGTGAGCCTTGCGCATGCCTGGAATCATGGGAGGTATGACATGGCCAGGCATGTCCCTGCATGGCTCTTGCGCATGCCCAGAATCACAGGGGAGTGGGCTGGGTGGGTGGGTGGGTGGGTGGGTAAGGCATGCCCGGACATGTCCCACACGTCTCTTGCGCATGCCCAGAATCACAGGGGGTCAGGTTGGCGGGTGGGTGTGACATGCCAGGGCATTTTCCCAGGCATGCCTGAACAAGACTTATCCCCTGCATGCAACCTGGTGAGTTTCCTCTTGTGAACATTTTAATTCCTGTTAATATTCCTTGTCTTTTCCTGTAGGTGGGCTTCAAAACGGTTACATGAGTATTTGAGTGTGCAATTGGCAAAATATGTGACTTTATATTTTACAAAGGTAAAAACCAGCTGCAGGGTTTAAAAGGGCTGTGTTTCCCCCCCCCCCCCCAGGCTTCAAGGAAATGTTTTTAAATCCACCTAGAAATAAATACCTTTTAGAAAAATAAAGGTGGGTTAAATGCAGACCCCTGTCTCCACAAAAATTAAAACCAACATTGCCTAGAAATAAATACCTTCTAGGGAAAAAATGTGGGTTTAAATGCAGCCCTTAGGAGAATGATTACAAATAAAAAACATTTTTTATTTCACAACCCACCCTCCCCCTTGAATGTCCATAGAATTAATCTAGGGTTAAACTAATCATGTACACAGAATCTTGCCATCTTTCCTGATGGGGTAAGTTTCAACACGTCTTATCTGAAAAAATAGGGCTAGGATATTGCACAACGCCTTATCTGTTAGGGCTACTCATCATGATGGGCTTAGGCCAATATACAAATATCCGGCTAGGGCTATGACCTTTGTGAACCCTGTACCACGGAGGGTCAATTATACACATCCCAGCCGGGGAGGAGGGCTATGCACGCCACATCCGGAGGGTGGGGGCTGTGCACGTCACTTCCGCTTAGGGGCGTGATCTGGTGACGTAATCAGCACGTGGGTTTGTTTACTTTGATGACGTCACTGATCAAAAGTACTGATAATTTTCATTTTAAAAAGGTATGAACTATATCTACTCACGTTGTTTCATTTAAATGAGAAATAGATATAGAAAATGGATTTATTTTCTCCCATCTCCTTTCTTCCTGCCTAATCTACATATGGTACTAATCCGTGGGAATATAATGCAGTGTGAATAGGCATCTATAGTTTACTGCCTTCTGAATCTCTGCTTCATCTGATTCAGATTTCTAAAAAAGAAGGCAAGCATTTTACAAAGCACTGATATAGTTTGACTAATGCAACTAATTTCTTCCCCCAAATACCCCCCATGTAGGGATTTTTGAATCATGTTGGAATTGCAAATCCCTACGATGGACAGCCTGTAAATGTAATAAGCAAATGAATAAATTTCAGTTTGTGAAACCTACTCAGCCAATTAGGACTGTGAAAAAAAGAATTATTTTCAAACTATGTTAATGGGCGTTTTTTTTTAATGGCGTTTTTTCCTTTTCACAGCCTTTGGGGTGGTTATTCATAGAATTGCCTATATTTTATGTAAATGGATGGTGACACTGTAAAAGAATATAGACAAATGTGTCTCCCACACAAAAGTCCAATAAGGAGCTTCAATAAATCCATTATTTAAAATGAACAGCATCTAAGAGAAACCTGGGAAGCAAGCTCCTGCAGGCCAATGACAAAGCCTGGTTAAAGGGGGAATGATGAGGGCCTTCAAGAGACACCAATTAATTGACTTTTAAAATATTTTCTTTTTCACAATTCTACTTGGCTGAGGAGTCACAAATTGCTGTCTTGAGCTTTTTAATTGGACTGCCAACAAAAGTCTAAGTGACACGGACAGTGAATAGGAGCCCAGCAGTGACCAGATGATGACATCTCGATTATTTCAGAAGGAACAGCTATTCCAGTGAACCCAGAAGGGAGGTGGAAACATGGGGGTGGTTAAGAAGGAAATGGCAGAGAAATGGCCAGATCAGGGGTGTCAAACACAAGGCCTGCAGGATTCGGCCTGCGGGGTCTTCCTGGAAAATATAAGGGGCCGGCCCGCATCACTTCAGCCCGGTCTCCCCAATGCAAAGAGGAAACATCCGGCCAACATGGCTACAGCCTGGTCTACCCAATGTGGAGGAAACATCAGGCCAGTATGGCTTTGGCACTGCAGCATGTTTATAAGTTCATGTGCACTTTACTGGGTTCAATTCCTTTCAACTACATAAATATATTTTGGAATGTCCGTTTCATTTGTGGAAACCTTTCTACGCAGATTTGAGTTTGAGTTTAGCACAAACACCACTCCATGATAAACCATGATAAACTTTATTAATGTTAATTTAACAAATATGGATTCATTAAAAGATCAGGCAATGAGGTTCATCACATTATCTTTTTATAGTTAGGGAGACAACAGGCTGATTCTTCATTAAGCAAGGTAAAGACTTCAGCAGAAATCAGCTTGAGATTTTGAGTCCACTATTCGTTAATGCAAACTACAAGAGTTTCCCCCCCTTATAATTCAAAATAAAAACACAAACTGCCTCACAAATCTGTATATGTTACTGTCAAGATAACACACCATAATATAGCAAGCTGAACAACTTTTCTGCAAAGGTCCCAAAGAAAGCATTTCCCCAAAGTTTTATTAATGCCATAATTGCTTGTGATACATCTCCTGTATCTCTGAAAAGCTTAGCAAAAAAAATTAAGGCACAGGCTACATAACAAGTGTCAATGATGTAATAATGCAAATATGACTATTGGAGATACAGAACCAAACAACACACAATTTCAAAAGCATGAGTTTTGGCTATCTTTTTTTAAAACCAGGAGAAAATAATATGCTTTACTATGCTTTGATCCTACCCACTAACATCCCAAGAGCTGATCTGAAAGAAGCCTGGTTTGTAATATAAGAAACAAAGATTAAGAATAAACTTTTAGCCAAAGGACAATATTGTGTCCAGATAAATATTTTAAAGACAAAAATAAACTATGTCAAGAGAGTCTTAAAGAGTCGCAGAGATAGTTCAAGATGATTAGGTGATTCCAATATAATCATTGACTTTAATATTAATTAGATATTAATATTAATCACCTACTGTAATCATGACCTGGTATTTAAATACCAACAAAGGTATCACACCACAGTGAATGCTATCCACACGGAATTTGGATAACAAGCTGGATACATGCTGCCTTAAGATTTGTGGTTTTTTAAAAATTACAAATACATGTTTAAATCTAAGTGTTGATTTGTTAAAAGACGCTTCATTGATACTTCCTATGAGAACACACACTCTCAAGAACAACGCAAAAGCCAGGAAGCTCATTTTCATGAAGATAAATGTGCAACTACGCCAAGACTCTGAGGGACAATCCTAGAAAACACACCCCGCTTCACGAAACGTGTTACATTTGCAGGAGAAACCACAGGTTCTCATGCCAATTTTTTTTCATCTTCTTACAGCCATGATCCAATATAGATTGTCTTTCCTTCATGGAACTCTTCTGTTCTTATTTTTACTTCATACCTTGCACTTAGCCTTTTTTTCCCATGTTACCTTAAAGAATGGATAACACTCATTTTATTTTTCACAGTGGTCCATTCCACTTCAGTAACTTCCAGAGCACCTTTTTTTCTAATGCCTCCGCACAATTTAACTTTTAAAACATTTCTAAAAATCAAGTAATATGGCATAAAAGACATACTTAGAAAACAAGAGGTGTCCTGAGACTGGGTGCTTTACTCGATCATAAACCTACAACTGAATCAGTCAGGATGCTACAGTCAGACTGCCCTTCTATCTCAAATTATGTCTTGCAGAAATCTAGATTTGCCCAAATTGTAGTTTATGTATTTCTATCATGTGGATACTTCCTTCTACTTTTTAGCAGAAGTACTTCTGAAAGCTGACAGCTCCATAAGCCACTACATTTGTCTTATGGATTCTTCGAATGCCAATTAGAATACCTCTAATGAATGAGGAATCTTAGCAAAGTACTCAATGGCTTAGATGTGCAATTCTCATAACCATGTGGCATTAGGTGCCTCCCCTGTCCCAGGATGAAAACTATCAGAAGTCTAAAACTAGGTTTCCAAACCATTCGCTTCCAACTTCTGTGGATCTTCCGGGTCTGCTGCTCATTTTTTAAAAAAGAAAACAGAAAGCACACTGAAGCTGAAACGCCAGCTGGGAAGCTTGCAGACAGAAATTAAAGATGGCACCCTGAATGGTTTTGCACCCTTAATAGAAGTCCTTTAAATGATCATCAACCCTTGGTTCCACCACCTAATGTAATCAAAAGCTATGCTCAGTGAATAGGACGCAGGAAATTAGAGTAATCTAATTACCTCAAGCAGTGGAACAAAAGTGGAACAAAATCTAAAAGATTAGATGCAGACATTACACCTAATCTTCCACTAGAACATCATTGTGAAGGTATGTAGCAATGTGAGGTACGTAGGAACCTCATCATCTTAGTCAACCATAATCAAAGAACAATGTTCAACATGGGTAGATGGGTTAAGCAGGTGATTATTTTTTTAAACCACTTCCTTTTGGCAAAAATGGCCATGGATATTCATGGCCTAACTTGCCTGAAGAACACGATCCAAAGCTATTGGAGAACTACTGAGGAACATATAATTAAGTACACAGCTTAAGTGCATATAATTCTGAAGAACTAAGCTGCTCAAACAGGGATTTATCAGATGGCACAAAATGGCCTTTCTGACATATTCAGAGCATCTGAAAAGAGGGTAAGGAGGAAAAGAAATCCATGGAACATGGTCTTAAAAAGGAATTCCAGGCATGGAAATACTGTCTTTTTATTATCACTTTTCCTCCAAGCAGGACTAGCAAAGTACCACTTTCCCGTCTTTCTAAGGTGTTTGGTAGAAGAATGAAAAAGATTCATCGTCTACCAGCACGGCCTTGTTTTCAGTCATCTGAAAAACGAGACCCTTAGAGCTCACTGTTCACACAGCCAAATGTGGTAGCAAAGTCTATGCAGGTTAAGAGAACACCCCTGAAAGTTTCACCCCATGGGAAGCAAGGAGTGCCCAACCCAAAGAGAAGCTGATCAAAGCTGTGAACAGTGCAGCCTGTGCAGAAGTTAACAACTGGGTCACTGAAAATGCAAGAGTTTTATTTTCTGCATTTCTTAATCTATAGTAGAGCATGAGACAAAATGAAGGAAGCCGGTGTTCCAAAAAGACCTTTATACACCCATATCCCGTTATGGCTTAGACCTCAGAGGTATGGGGCAAATAATAAACCTGGTGGATTCGCTTCACTAAGGACCCTCTAGGCAAGTTTCCCCAATGAGTCTGCCTAGGACCCCTGCTAATGGACTGAAATATTGATCAAATAACCCCAGAATTTTCCAAAAAGCAAGCACGAAGCTTAAAATGAAAACATTTTGTAGACTTCATTCAAGAGGAAAACCTTTGGAAAGGGAACATCATAGCGTGTGGGTGTATGTCTTTGTGAGGCCACCAAAGCCATTCTGCACAGCCTGTTATGACTTCAGCTGGCAGAGTGAAATGGTGGCTCCATTAGAAAACATCCAGAATGCGGAATAGACAGCTTCCGCGAATTCTATTCTGAATTTATAGATTGGGAAGTTTTTTTTCTCTGTGACACCAAAGAAAATAACAAAACCCCCATCGTAATTTAGGAGGACACCAATCTTCGTTGTTTTGTTGCTGGGCAGAGATGTTTCTTTATCATTGTGCCAAGCTGAGATCTTATTGTTGACCCATTCAATGCACCAGGAGCTGTTATTGCGTCCTAGGCGGCTTTCCGGGCCCCGTTTTGGCATGCTACCATAGCAGATGCCGACAGCACAGAAGTTGTTGTTCTCCAGGTCAACTTCCCAGTAATGGATTCCCTTCTTGAAACACTGGAAAGAAAGCACTTGGGAGAAGCTTAAGAATCGCTGAGGGTGCGGTTGGTAATCCTGTACTTTTTCTGTGACAGACAACTTGGTATATTTCTCCAGTAATACAATATTCTTATGAGCCGTGTGGCGATCCAGAGTAAATTGCGTAGCAACTAGGAATAAATACAATCAGAAGAGAAATCAGAAAACAGCAAGAAACTTGGAAAAGAGTGGTGATCGCGAACATATTATTGCTAAAGTTTATAAATTATTATTGAATTTGGAGAATGAATATGTAAAGCACTATATGATTCAGTGGGCAAGGGTCTTTGGATATAATGTCACGCTTGAACAGTGGGAGAATATGTGGAGGAAAGGTTTAAAATTTTATAAGATGAATGTAACATTGTTATTTAACACCAGATAAGTTCTCAAGAATTTATAAAAGTTTTTCAAATGAATGTTGGAGATGTAAAAGCAAAGAAGGGGCCTTTTATCACTTATGGTGGATATGTGACAAAGCAAAGAAATATTGGATTAGAAGTCGTATCTTAATACAGAAAATTCTCAAAGTGAATATAAAGATAAAACCAGAAACTTTCGTTTTGGGTTTAATGGAAAGAGACTTGGGGGGGGGGGGAAATCTGGAAATTTGATGCTATATATCCGTGATGGTGAAACTATGGCACGCGTGCCCAAAATGGCACAAAGAGCCATGACAGCTGGCCCACACAGCACCACCCATTCCTCTTCTGGGTTTCTGGCACGCATGCGCGTGCGATGATCACTTGTCCTTTGCACGTGCAGCAGTGCTGGAAACTGGAAGAGGTGGTCTTCTGTTTTCCAGCTGATTGTTGCATGTGCATGCGTAACAGAAAGACCAGTTGGCCGTGCATGCTCTCCTTTTTCAGCACTCAGTGCCCAAAAGATTTGCTATCATTGCTATATATCACATGTGTCACATTCGCAGTGTCACGCTGCCGTCATGTGACTTTTGCAACATTTCCCCCATTGACGGAGCTGGGGTGGGTGTAGCCTGCGTGTGACACATCTGGCCTGCGGGCCGCCAGTTTAACATCCCTGCTATATATGTTGACGGCAGCAAAATTACTTCATATACAAAAATGGAAGGACACTTTGATTCCCACAATGGATGAATGGCTGCAGAAGTTGATGGAGGTAGCAGAGACGGCCAAACCAACTGCTCTCATTAAAGGCCAAAATACAACTACTTTTGTTTCTACTTGGAAACTGCTTCTGGACTTTGTGCTTGAGGTAGAAAAAAAATGAGACTTTGATTTTGGGTTTTACCGATTAGATAGGCTTGTCATTATAGAAATGGCTAGTTTATACTATTACGTAAAAGTAAAAAGTTGAGGTTTGATGTAATTATTTTATTCTACTGCACCAAAGGGAGTCAGAAGTCAACGCCTTTTCTTTCTTTTCCCCCTTTTTTCCACACATGCACGCATGGCTCCCCGCCCGTGTCCCCTCCCACATGTGCCTGCGCCTCCCCTGCCTGCGCACCACACATATGTGCGGGAGGCATGCGTGCATGCACGGTGGAGCTGAACTAGGGAGACAGCTCGCGTGCCCACAGAGAGGACGCTGCATGCCACCTGTGCCATGCATGCCATAGGTTTGCCATCACAGCTATATATGCTTTTAGCACGTCTCTTAAGAAATCAAACAAAAAGGCACCAAACATCACCAAAGGAATTGCATAGCTCCTGTTATCATTTCAGTTGCACTGTATGTACCACTTTTTCTGTTCTACAAAATCCAAGTTCAGTAGCATGACAAGAGTGGAACATCCCTTAACTATACTAAGGCAGATAAACGTAATAAACAAATAATCTTCCTCCATATAATACTTTTACTAAATCATAGTAAAATTCTTTTTGACTCCCTTGCAATCGCTTTATTTATTCATCCTAAATAACTTCGTGACATCAAAAACATTTTCCTGTCTAGTTCCAGATCATTTATCAACAAGATAAAAAGAAAGGATCTTGAGACCATTTCGTTAATTTGAGAATTCTTATTCTATTTCTGACCCTATTAGTTATGGACACATAAGGGGAGCTATCCACTAAAACCAAGTCATCAGAAAGTAAGTCTTCAACCTATGCCCCCATGGAGCCCAAACTGTCTATTGCTGAGTGAAAAGCTGTTCAGTGAGTTTTACCCCACTTTACAATCTTTTTTTTTGCCACAGTTGTTAAATGAATCACTAACTGCAGTTGTTAACAGTAACATAGTCGCTAAGTGAATCTGGCTTCCCCATTCATTTTTCTTGTCAGAAAATTGCAAAATATGATCACGTGATTCCGGGACACAGCAACTGTCATAAATTTGAGTTAATTGTCAAGAATCTGAATTTTGATCACGTGACCTTGGGATGCTGCAATGGTCTTAGTGTGAAAAAACGGTCACAAGTCACTTTTTTCCCGGTATCTTTGTAACTTTGAATGGTCACTAAATGAAATGTTGTCAATGGAGGACTACCTGTAATCCCAAAGCAATGACATTTTAAAAGTCCACTCAGGACTTCCGGCGGATGCCACCAGGGCAAAGGACGCTCCCTTTAGAGCGTCCGATCTACAGCTGATTGTTTCGCCGATTTCCAGGGGCGAAAATCCTCTGCTTCGAGCAAAGAGGCGGAGGAGAGCTTTTTCGGGCTGGGTTGAGCCCATTTGGACCCTCCAGGAAGGAGGTAGAAGCGGTGCTCCCCAGGTAGCCCGAGAGGAAGCTCCAACAGCTGGATCCCCCTGCTTTGCAGGGCAAGCTCTGGAAGGCACGTCTCCATGCATTGTTGATTGGTGCTGAATTGTAACGGACAGACTGAGACTGAAGCGGTGGCTGCAAGTATTTTGGGTTTTTTTTTTCTGCTTTCTCTTATTATTCTACAGCTTTATAACAAAGACTTTCACTTTGGGGGAAAAAAAAAACAACGGAGAACTTTTTCCTTTTAAAATGGCTACTTTTCTTTTTCTGCTTGTTCTCCTTAATTGACTCTTACTGAAACCTTATACAACAGTGCCATCTGGTGGTTGGAATTGAAAAGAAAAGAGGATTTTCTTGCTTGGCGCCTTGGCAAGTTATGGCTGTACAGAGAGGTACCAAGCCTAAGGGCACCTCCTCTCCTTTACAACAATCTCAGTTGTCCTTGTTGGCACAACCTCAATCTCAATCCCAAAATCCACCACTTGCAGCAATTACCAATAAATAAATATTGGATACTTTGAACATTAAGTTTGGTAATATGGAGAAAAATATGTTGGATTTGAAACAACAAATGAGAAGCCAACAGGACCAAATGGATCAAATGAACCAAACTATGGAAGAGATGAGGGATCAGGCAGCTCGGGATAATCAAGATATTAGAAATGATGTTGTTTCTGCCCTTTCTGGACTGGTTGTAAATTTGGAATTCCTGGATGATGTGGTTAAAGAGACTCAGAAGGATGTTGGAAAATTGGAATACCGGGCAGACAAGTTGGAAGAGAGGGCGGATAGAATTGAGCTTGAGCAGTTGCTGTTCCAGTACAAGCAGTTAGAGGCTGTTTTGCGGGTAAGGGGTTTGCCAGAGGATAAAGACAGCGGGAAAGGAGAAGATTTGAGGGTGACTTGCGCGGAGGCTTTTGCCCCCCTTCTACAACTGGATCCAAAAGAGATTCTCCAACAGATTGAGAAAGCTTACAGAGTTAACTCCTGGTATGCAAGACAGCGAAATTTGCCAAGAGATGTGGTGGTTCATCTGGAAAGGAGATACCTGCGTAATGAGATTGTACAGGCTGCATATCATCAGAGATGTACTGTGCGAGATCAGGAGGTGAAAGTTTTGAAAGAAATACTATTGAAAATGCTTAGGCTGCGCAAAGAGTTTAAATTTTTGACGGATGAACTGAAGAAACGTAACCTGCAATTTAGATGGGAATTGCCAATTGGCGTTACTTTGATTTACTCTGGGAAAAGATATCGATTGGATTCTACTCAGAAGGCTAGAGACTTTTATTCCAAGGTTCTGAATGCTGGGGAGCTAGGATTGGAATCGGAAAAGATCCAGCCTGTTCAGCAGGAGCTAATAGAGATAGCAGCCTCGGCACTTGCGTCAGTTGATAAACAGCTTGTGGAGAGACTGGAAGAAGCAGTAGGCTTGGGATTGGAATTTAAAGAACAGAGAATTACCAGAGCAACGGCAAAGAAAATGGAGAAGACTATACAGCAAACTTCGAGTATCTCTGTTGATGTACCTACACAATCAGAAGCCGTGGGAGGAGTAAGGCCTAAGAGATTTCCTACTGATAGAAGGGCTATGCTTCAGAAGCTTCAAACTAAGCTTGACGATGGCCAGGCTGCTGACCTGGAATGTTAATGGACTTAATTCCCCACAAAAAAGAAAGGTTTTCTATTATTTGAAACAGCATAAAAATGATGTAATTTGCCTTCAGGAGACGCATATTAAGTCTAGTGATCAAAAATTTTTGGACAATTGGAAATTGGGACAATGTTTTGTAGCCTCAGCTCCTGAAAAAAAAGAATGGTTTGGTGCTGTAAAGTTAAGGCTTTATGGATTAAAATATGGTGGATAATGCAGAAGAAGATTCTTAAAAGAAAAATTAAATTTGCTCCCCAATTTTTTTTTCTATTGGGCATAGTACCTGACTGCACTGTTGCTGAAACTAAATTGATATTGTATATGATTACAGCAGCTAGACTGCTGATAGCACAATATTGGAAGAAAGCAGAATTATGCTCTATAGAAGAATGGATACTTAAGGTAGCAAATCTTGCCGAAATGGATAAAATTTCTGTATACCTAAAAGATCACTCTTACGATAAGTATACTATAGATTGGTATCCCTGGATTGATTTTGTAAAATTAAGGTACGGTTCAAAGGAAGTGTCTATGGGATTTGGTTGAGAAATGCTTTATAAATATGTAGTAATGGTTTTGGAAAGGAGGTTATGATGGTTTTTCTCCTTTTTTGTCTTCTTTGTATTATCTTGTTCTTATTCTGATATATGCATATTATTATTGGGATATTTGTTTTTCAGATTTGCTGGTAACTATGCTTCTGACTCTATCTGGGAAGTCAGGGGTTGGGTTAGGGAGGGTTAGGGTGGGGAAATGGGGAGGTGGGTGGGGGGAGGGGGGAGGGGAGGGAGAAAATGTTACTCCTAATAAGATAACCTGTATATGTCTGTTACATAAATAAATAAATGTTAAAAAAAAAATAACGAAAAAAAAAAGATAAATAAATAAAAGTCCACTCAGCAGTTCTCAAGTCATTGCCATCAATATAAGCTGACATTCAATGAACCTTTTAAACATCAGAAGGAAGGGCTTATTACTATTTCTTCTGAAAATTATTCTTACTCAACATACTGTAGTCTTACTCAACATACCGTAGCTTTACCTAAAGAAGTCAGAAACGTATGTTTTTTTACGGAAACATGACTCGTGAGATTATAATGGTGTGTTTATTTTGGAGGGTATTTTTTGTGCTTATCAATCTTAAAACGTGAAAGCCTTAACCTTCCACCTGACCTTTAACCTTAACAAGTCAAAGTTTGGAGCAACCCACTCTTAAGCTAGAAGCTGATCGTTTTATGTGCTCTATTTTATGCTGGGCGGTTTTGTTTTAGTAATGTTTTTTTCAGGATGAACGTTAACCATAACTATTAATATTACTGTTGCATCGTTTCCAAAATTTACGCCACACTAGTAGTTACTTACATGCCAGAAGCTCCTCTCTTGGTTTTGTTAAAAAAGCATCCAGACTTATTGTTTCATTCTTTGTCTCAGCTTTGTTGCAGCTTTGTGCTCTCTGCTTGGGACTTTCCGCTATAGTTACCAAACGAGATAAAAAGGTACACCTTTACAAATGCATTAAAACTTACTATGCATATTACATTGAAAAGAGAAGACTGCCATACTATCTAAACAGAGTATAAAATTCATACTATCTAAACAGAGTATAAAAATTCATACTGTCTAAACAGAGTATAAACTCCACTTCGACGCCTAGTCTGCAAATAAACAACCACGCTCAGAGAGCACCAAGGGCCCGATGGTTCAGAACAATCTGTCCTCCGTTTTGTCCCCCACTGCCATGTCAATTGGTGGAATAGTTTCTAATTTGAGCACCAAGAATCTCTCAGTTCAATCCTGAGCGACAAGTATCCTCTTCTGTTGGTATTCTGAACCAGCTACTCAATATAATCTATGCTCCAGCTCTTTTCAGATCTGGTAGTCAATAGCATTTCAGGAGTGGCAGTCTTCTCCCTTCTGCTTCCATTTGCTCTGCATACCTCCATGGCCACAAAGTTGTGGTAGGAGAGTTTGCATTTACCCATCAGACAATCCAAGATTTCCAAGAGCTGGCAGTAGAGGACAGCATTAGTATGGTGAAATGTACAAGAATCTAGTTTTCTAAAGCTCGGAAAACTAGGAAACATACACAATGGCCCTAAGTGAAGTCACTTTTGACTATTCTTCGTGACAATACCACTAATCTGCCTTTCCAACAAGAATGCTTTTTAAAAGACTTTTTCTGATGATCTCAACAATTCCATCTAACCTCAATTCAACTAAGTCTGTGAACTTAAGTTTTCCTGGCTTTAACACTCTCCTGGGAAGCTTGCAGTAATCGTTTACTACTATTAACTATTCTGTTTCAGCATTAATCTCACTAAAACTCATTAGGCGCTGTGGTGGTACAGTGGCTAGAATGCAGTATTGCAGGCTAATTCTGCCAACTGCCAAAAGTTTGATCCTGACCGGCTCAAGGTTGACTTAGCCTTCCATCCTGCTGCGGTTGGTAAAATGAGGAGCCAGATTGTTGGGGGCAATATGCCGACTCTGTAAACCATTTAAGAGAGGACTGTAGAGCACTGTGAAGCAATATATAAGTCAAAGTGCCATTGCTATTATTAGATCTCTTGCCCTGCGGAATGAAAGCGATTGAGGGGAAATATAAAAATGTAGCATTTTCTCTAGAAAGTGGGAGATCCTTTACAAGAAACCAATAACTTCACATCTGTAAACAACAGAAGGTAAGAGAAATATTCATTAGCGGCCTTTACACCAAGGCCGCTAATAAATATTTGTGATTTTAAGAAGGCCTATGTAACCATTACTCCCTTAAATATTTAGAATGCTGTTTTGAGATGCACATTTCTACAAGCTGAAAATCCAAATATATCAGACTAAAACTTGCCATTGAAAATGCATGAAGTACATTAAATTGGTAGACACAACTGAAAGTGCAGAGGTAGCAAACAAACGTATCTAATTGTACAAAAAAAAGTCTTGGCATAGGGTTAAAGCCACAGGTGCAATTTTCTCATGATTAATAATAATAATAATAATAATAATAATAATAATAATAATAATAATAATATTTAATGCTTCTAGACCGCCCCCTCTCCCGCAAGGGACTCGGGGCGGTGTACAGTTCATACAAAATATAACAGGATACAATAAAATTAAATTAAATATGTACAGTTGACAATTGACATGGAGGAGGTTAAAATGTAGTTAAAAGAACTGTACAAAGCAGATATAAAATAAATTCAAACCCCTAAAAACAAATACAGTAAATTAAAAAACCCTAAAATAACCAGATATAATACATTTGCCAGGAGGGACAGTTGAATTATGCCAGGCCTGCTAGTCGGAACAGGTGGGTCTTCAGTTTTTGCCGGAAGGAGCGGAGGTCAGAAGTGGTTCTAATGTCGGGGGGGAGGTCATTCCAGAGGGTTGGGCCCATCACAGAGAAGGCCCTACTCCTCGGTGTCACCCGCTGGCATTGCCTAGTGGACGGCACCAGGAGAAGTCCCTCCCTGTGTGAGCGTATTGGCCGCAGGGATGTATGTGGGAGGATGCGATCCCGCAAGTAACTAGGTCCCGTGCCATGGAGCGCTTTAAAGATGGTAATCAGCAACTTGAAACGCACCCGGAAAACCACAGGCAGCCAGTGCAGCTCGCGCAGGAGAGGTGTTACGTGGGAGTACCTCGTACTCCCCATCACAGCCCGCGCGGCTGCGTTCTGAACTAACTGCACTAATTAGACCACAGCACAATTATTTCTACTCCATGCCAACAAATGCCCTGTTAAAACTTCCTGAAATTTCAGCGGAGGCAGCTATTCCTCAAATTTTAATCAGTGGAGTTCCTGAACTTACAGCGCTTGAAAGACCGACTTCTGTTTCCTGAAAGGAAAAAAGACGAGTCAATTTAGTTATTTGGGAAACAAGACGAACAACTCTCTCAGAATGGGCAAGCAAGAGATCCTCTGGCTAGCTCTTATTAGGATTTGTTGAAGTTTTTAAAAGCGTTACCGATTTGACCTGATTATCCCAATAATTTGTTTTAGCTATGTGAAAATTACCGCTACCACACCAGTAAATTTACTAGAATTTCAACATGATTACTGAAACAAAAAAATAAAATGCTATAAACAAATCGTTTATTTGGAATGCGTAGATAGTACCGTGTTTCCCCCAAAATAAGACAGGGTCTTATTTTCTTTTGACCCTGAGAATAAGTGTTTGGCCTTATTTTTGGGGAGGTCTTATTATTTTTGAGGTGCAGGAGGCGGCAAGTGTGGTCACCTCATGGCTGCTGCTGTGTTGCAATATTTTGGGGGAGGGCTTATTTTTGGGGGAGGGCTTATTTTAGCACATGCACTCAAAAGCCTGATTGGGCTTATTATCTGGGGGGGGGGGTGCCTTATTTTCAGGGAAACAGGGTAGAAAGCAGGGATCCAATAATAAGCTAAGGCTTTGGGGAAAATAGAGAGGCCAGAATCAAGTAAAAAATCAGCCCAAGAGATTTTGCAACAAGGAAAAAATAAGCTTTTTTTGGGGGGGGAGCAATTTAGATTACCCTTAGTTATACCAGTGGCATCTATATCATTCCCTTGGAAAAGAAGAATACCAGTTAATTTTGGCACATTTGCCACAAGTGCAAGCAAAGCCCAGTTTTATTCCAAGTTCATTTTTAGTTTTCTATCCAAGCTAGGATTTCTACTGTAATCTTGAGATTTGTGAGCTAACACAATTATTACCAGCATCACAACGATTCTGGATCACTATAGAATGAGCAAAGATTTGATATATTGCAGAGTGTGTAGTGAAGTTAACAGGAAGTATGAAAAAAAATTAGGTGAAGAAAGCCATCAGGTGAGACAAATTGTGTATTAGGGAAGATTGGCTGCAAAACATGGAGAAGAACAAAGAAACAAAGGACAGTTGCAAAAATACAATCTGCAATAGAGAGGAACAATTAAGATTAAAAGGGGGAAGAAAACCTTTTGCTGACTCATGTAAGCAAAGTGTTTTGGAAAAAGATGAAAAGGACTGGAAAACAGCTTCTACCAGAGTGAATGGAATTAAAAATAAATGTAATAAAAAGATTAGGGATGAAACTAAAGGAGGAGAGATCTGCATAAAGCAAGATGTGAATGAATGATACTGAAATGTATATATAAATGTTAGTATTGAAAAAAATGTTGAAAAGGTGTTTTGGCTTTAATGGCATGTTCCATTTTGAATAACCTTGGATAGGTAAGTGGTCATATTAATTGATCAATACATAAACAAAGGGTAAATAATTTGTGTGATAAAACATATGTGTCAGGTTACAATGAAGTGATCCAAAATCCTAACTCAGTTTGACTGCTTTTGGGAGAGTTGCTGTTAGTGTAGACCAGGGGTGTCAAACTCGTGATGACACGTTGCTGTCACATGATGTTTCTCGTATTTTTCCCCATTCACGGAGCTGGGGTGGGTGTGGCCTATGCGTGGTGCATCTCGGCCGCAAGTTTGACACCCCTGGTTTAGACTGCCTCAAAGGGTTGTGGGCAAGAATCAAGGGAGGGAGGATTATCATAAGTAACAAAATGCCAGTACCCATCATTAGCTGCTATTTTATCTCATGCAATGGTTGTAATGATCCATAAAGTTCCAACACTTCCAACATTTAATGACCCAATGAGGGAAGCTCCTTCTGTCCTTCTCTTCCTTCAAGAACACTTAAGAACAGCGTCCTTCAGACAGAAAGCTAAATGTTCCACCAGGGACTCCTGCTGCCTGCTCTTCTCTCAAAATCTCCACCATGTGCAAAAAATATCCATCACTATGATTTGCTAGAAATACTCACTAGTTTTTCCTGCAGCTGCTGGGCATACCGCTTCCACCACGGATGTCTTCAATGGGAGTACAAAAGTGCCAGCATTACCTAAAGGAACATAAGGAAAGATGACAAAAATCAGGAATCTTGTCAAAAGGATCCCTCTGAAATAGGTAAGTAAGATGGAAACAAGGAACAAAGGAGAAATGTTGCCAGAACAGAGGAAAGAGGCAGGGTGCTGAGCACAAGGTAATTCCATCAATCTCATCAGCAGTTACTGGAGTTGTGAATCAACAAACCAAGTATTTGGGGGATAGAGGGGGTCCTGGAGCCTACCCATTCTTTGAATTATCCTGGATATGGACTTGGTGGATTCTGCCCCCCTGTCTAGTTTGTGGCAGCTTAGTTGAGAAGGATGTGGTAAATGGGGATGATTTTAAGTATGAGAATGAGTAAATGTACATGACAACCAATACAATGCTCCCCACACTTTAAATTCATTGGGTCTCTGTGAATTCCAGAAGAACATGATGTTCCTCAGCATTTCAGTCATTTGAAAGTGATCCTTGTGTTGTTATTTCTCTGCTCAACTAGACCAGGTGTGCCTTGTACGCCCTAGCAGGCCCCATCTGGAAAACAGATTGGGTGGGACTTACAAGATCTCATCAAAGTGTATGTGTGGGATCTCTCTCTCTCTCGACTTATGACCATAATTGATCCCAAAATTTCTGTGGTTAAGCAAGGCATTTGCTAAGTGAATTTTGCCCCATTTTACAATATTTTTTGCCACAGTTGTTAAGTGAATCACTGCAGTTGCCAAGTTGTTAACAGGGTTGTGCATGAATACGGTGTCCCCACAGATTTTGCTTGTCAGAAAGTTGGAAAAGGTGATCGCATGACCTTGGAACACAGCAACGGTCATCAACATGAACCAGCTGCCAAGCATCCAAATTTTGATCACGTGATCATGGGGACGGTGAAAAAGTTGTAACTGTGGAAAATGGGTCATAAGTCACTTTTTTCAGTGCTGTTATAACTTTGAATGGTCACTAAACTAATTGTTGTAACTTGAGGACTACCTGCATTGGCTCCTGTAAAGACAGTTGTACTTGTCAAACTGCCTTTACAGGAGCAAATACAGGTAGTCCTCAACTTACAACAGTGTGTGTGTGTGTGTGTGTGTGTGTGTTTTCTCACTTACTAGATATAAATTCTCTTGTTTGTAATATGGGAGTTTCTGATTTGGGTTTCCACTGTGGCCCTTCTGAAAAAAAAGATATAAATGAGGTAAATAGAAGTAAACCAAAAGAATCATGGGAGGGTAGTCCTTGCATTTAGCCTGGGATTGTCCTGTTCCAATACTTTAAATAGATTTACAGGTGACCTTTGGGATTCCTCTGACTTATCTGGGACAAAAGGATTCTATTTATGCACAGGGGAAAAGTTCAAAAAGGGCTCCCCTCCCACTGGGCAAAAGGGACTGAATGATGACTTCTGCCGATTCCTCCTTTCCTCCAACATCCCCCATGCAATCCCAGAAAGCATCTAGATTATTCTGGAGCAAAAAGTTCAACTGTTACTTTCAACAGCCCTCCCTCCACCCATGATCGTCTCCAGCTATGCCCACCCACCTGCATCTTCCTTAGCTGACATTTCCCTGTGGAGATTCTCAGTTGTCCAGATCATGGGTTGTCCCCAAAGGTGCTTTTCCAAAAGGCAACTGGACTTTCTGGTTTTCCCTTGAGGATGCCTCGCTTCTCATCTAAGAAGCTTCCTCAGTCAGAACTAAAGAAGCTTCTTGGATGAGAAGCGAAACGTCCTCAAGGCAAAACAAAGTCCAGCTGCCTTTTGAAAAAGCACCTTTCAGACAGCTGACATTTCTTTCACTTCTTTTCTCAGGAAAAACACTCATTTAATAGAACTAAGCTTTATTTATACTCTCTTTAGTTAAGTGGAGATCTCATCATGAGGTTGGTTGGTTGGTTGATTCGTGTCAGAAGCATCACAATTAAAATAAGGCACACTCTATGATATCAACTTTAAAATACAAGATTAAAATATGTGCACGTTAAACAGATCTCACCCACTAACTAGCAACATTATCCTGAAGTTTATGGTGGTGCACACAATAGACCCATCTCCAAATTTTATCTCTACTGCTACAACTCTTTGATACCCCAGAAGAGAGGGAAGGATTTAATTGCACTACTGGGCTGGCTGTTACTCTAGTCTGGGTGCTTTTTACTCCAATGGACAAACTAACATTGGCACAATGTCTAAAGATACATGGGGCCACATTCATAGGTCACTTTAGGCTGGTATGAAGTAAATATGTGTTTTTCAGAACTGCTCTGCGCCATGTTCGTGTGCCCAGCCCAGTCCTTCTCCCCATGTGACGTTTTTTACACTTATGACCATCCCAGCATCCCCATGGTCACGTGATTTACATTTGGACGCTTGGTTCGTAACTCTTTCATATTTATGACAGTTGCAGTGTCCCGGGGTCATGTGATCACTTTTTGTGACCTTCTAACAAGCCAAGTCAATGGGGAAGCCAGATTCACTTAACAACCCGGGTTACTAATTTAACAACTGAAGTGATTCAGTTAACAAATGTGGCAGGAAAAGTCAAAATGGGGCAAAACCCATTTAACAAATTTCTCACTTAGCAATATCAATTTTGGGCTCAATTGTGGAGGACTACCTGTAGAGTTAAATACTGTAGGACAGGGGTGTCAAATTCACGGCGTCACTTTGTCGTCACGTATCACGACTTTTCCTTCGCTAAACTGGGAGTGGGTGTGGCCAGCGCATGACGCATTTGGCCTGCGGGCCGCGAGTTTGACACCGCTGCTGTAGGAGGAGGACCATAGCCATCTTACCCACTATATATTTGCAAACATGGTTTTTGATAACCAATGGTTTAGCAATACAGGTAATCTTCGACTTATGACCACATTGGAGCCCAGAATTTCTGTTGCTGAATGAGACATTTGTTAAGTGAGTTTTGCTCTATTTTACAACCTTTCTTGCCAGTTGTTAAGTGAGTCACTGCAGTTAAGTTAGTAACATGGTCTTTAAGTGAATCAGGTTTCCCCCACTGACTTTGCTTGTCAAAAGATTGCAAAAGTTGATTACATGGCCCCGAGGCATTGCCACTGTCATAAATATGAGTCAGTTGCCAAGTGTGTGAATTTTGACTGATGATCATGGGGAAGCTGCAACAGTTGGAAGCGTGAAAAATGGTCATACGTCACTTTTTTCAATGCCGTGGTAACTCTGGTCATTAAATGAACTGCTGTAAGCCGAGGACTGCCTGTACTACTCCACAAATCTTATTAACTAAAGTCAGTTAATTTATTAACACTTCCATAGGTTAGCAATGTATGCAAACCGTATGTAAATACAAAATCCCAGTAAGTAAATGAATAAATAAAAGCACCTTTTTTCTTCGGTTCCTGAGATATACCCAAAAACCGTGTTGTAACTTCTTTGAGGTTGCAGGCTTTCTGATAAACAGCGCCTAGGAGGTTTTGATCCAACTCAATTCTGGGAACAAACACATCGCTGAAGGGTACCTCTCGCAGTTTTGCTGATCTCTGAAAAAAAGCATTAAGATCTCATCTGAACTCCAACCAACGAAGAGCTCTACTTCCTTCCACAGGCCATGACACATTATATAGAAAGTGGTGTGGAGTGGAACGGAACAGAACAGAACAGAACAAAATTCTTTATTGGCCAAGTGCAATTGGACACACAAGGAATTTGCCTTTGGTGCAAAAGTTCTCAGTATACATAGAAGTTATAAGTGATAAATCATGATCATAGCCATAATAAAATAGAGGAGTATTTATGAGTAAACATACATTCTGCATTTTCTTTTTTTAAATAGACTCCAAGCAAGGAAAGGCATGTCTCAATTGTATTAATTCTAGGAGCTGAAGACCAACAACATCCAGAGAGTACCAGATTGGGCAGGTTAAACTAGGACCGTTACTACCTGTAGTCTTAGTCTAAAGACACTAAAACACCCATCTCCACTCTGTTCAAATTTCTGGGCAACTCTTTGAATTCTCAGCAACAGGGAATTCTGGGAGTTCAACCCATACATCTATAGAACAAGCAGCTCAGGAAAGAGTTCACTGGAGAAAGGTAAAGGTTCTTCGCACATCTGGGCTAGTCGTTCCCAACTCTAAGGGACGGTGCTCATCTCCATTACAAAGCCGAAGAGCCAGTGTTGTCCGAAGACATCTCCACGGTCATGTGGCCAATGACTAAATGCCAAAGGTGCACGGAACGCTATTACCTTCCCACCAAAGGTGGTCCCTATTTTTCTACTTGCATTTTTACATGTTTTCGAACTGCTAGATTGGCAGAAGCTGGGACAAGTAATGGGAGCTCACTATGTTATGTGGCGCTAGGGATTCGAACCACCAAACTGCCAACCTTTCTAGTTGACAAGGTCAGTATCTTAGCCACTGAGCCACCGTGTCCCTCACTGGAGAAAGGGCCTCCCTAATTGGAGAAATTGGGGAATCCTTTAATCACTGTTCAGAAAAGTTTCTACTGCCTGAAAATTACCTTTAAAAATGTGATGTCATCCATCTCGGCCAAGGTCACTTCAATTTCATCTCGCTCCTTCTGGATTTCATTCTTCTTCTTACCCAGGACTGCATGGACATATTCAAATTTATCCAGGACTCTTTTTTCTTCCAATTTGATTTTCCTCCACGAATTCATTTCTTCTTCATGAATTAAAGCTACTATTTCTAGGAATTCTGATTTCAGCAAATCCAGCTTCCGATTAGTGGTATTCTGAAAGGACAATATCATCAAAATAAAAAATGATTTGGAAATGAAGTAATGCCACATTACTTATTAGGAGGCTGAAAAATGGGAGAAAAAGTTAGGAGACCTCTAGAGGAAGAAATGCCAGACTGGATAGGGAGCTGATGACCACAATTAAGAATGAACAACTGGTGAACAGCTGCCTAGTGTCACTTGCCAATGAAATGGGTGGCATGTAAATATAATAAATAAATAAAAATAAAATAGACCAGCTCTATGAACCTTTCCAGAGACAGAGAGGATGGGAGATCGCCCAATATTGTTCCCATTACTTTCTTGAGGAGACCACAAGGCAGCAGTCTTCTATAGGTTTTGAGCACAAGGAGATGAGGGAACAGCCATCGTGCTCAAACTATAGTTAGCATCTTTAAAAGGATACCAAGTTCACATACAGGTAATCCTCAAGTTACGAATTTAACAAAGCCTGCCAATTACATTTGTAACTTGAGGATTTTCTAATGGGATCATGTTAAATGCTTTACCCAATGCATTTACTAATTGAATGTGCAGGTTGTAACTGCACATGAGGTATCTCACGGTGGGAAAGACCATGGGAGACCTAGTGCTTCTGACCACCCAAGGCCTACCCCGACCCAGTGAAATATCTCATGTCCCCTCTTCCACCATCCTGCCCCACCAGGTCTCCACAGATACTGAGCCTGTGGAGACTCATCTTTCCAAGAACTTGATGACCAAAGCAAGCTGTCTATTTTCCAGCCTCTCTGCCACATTTTTTCCCTGCTCCTGGCGCTCCAAAAGTGGAGCGGTGAGAACAGAGGCAGAAGCAGGATGAGTGTGCGCCCTGCTCAGCTTGGCTGACTCACCAAGGATGCCTGCAGAGGACACCCAATCTGCTTTTGGAGTGCCAGGCAGCCTCGGAGAGTCTGAAGGATCACAATATTGTGTCCCCAAAGGCTTCTGTTCTCCATGCCAAAAGGTTTGGCAAGGAACAGAAGCCTTTGGGGACATGATCTCGCCCTCCTTCAGATTAACTGAGGCTGCCCCGGGCTCCAAAATCAGATCAGGTGTGCTGTGCAGGGAGCCTCGGTGAGTCAGCCAAGCTGAAACAGCGTGTTCTTGTCCCGTTGTTCCTCTGCTCTCACCGCTCCGCTTTTGGAGTGCAAGGATCAGAAAAAGAAACTACCGTATTTTTCGGAATATAAGACACACCTTCTTCCCTCAAAAAAGAGGCAGAAAATCTGGGTGCGTCTCATACACTGAAAACAGCAGGTTTTTTGCCTTCTGAAACCCCGCCCCTTCACCAAAATGGCCATGCAGAGCCTTTAGGAGGCTTTCAGAGTGTTCCTGGGGGCTGGGGAGGACAGAAATGAGTGAAAAATGGGCCGCTCTTTGCTCAATTCTGCCCCCCCCCCCGCAGCCCCCAGGAGCACTCTATAAGTCTCCTAAATGCTATCCATGCCCTTTTTTTGACAAAAACAAAAACTTGGGCTAACCCTTAAGCAAAGCAAATTTTAACTACAAGATTAAGAAAAGCAGGATAAAAATCCAATAAATGAATAAAATGAACTTTTACAAAATTGTTAATAAATGTTTCACTTAGCAACAGAAATTTTGGGCTCACGTGTTGCTGTAAGCTGAGGACTTACCTGCAATGTGTACATGAAATCATGAGTCAATTCAAAGGAGGCATTTTTATAGTACAACTCAATCTTAAAATATTTTGAAATAAGTGTAACTTCATTCCCCCTCCCATTTGAATCCCAGCTACCCCATCTATCCATCCATCCATCCATCCATCCATCCATCCATCCATCCATCCATCCATCAAAGCTGTATGTATGTATGTATGTATGTATGTATGTATGTATGTATGTATGTATGTATGTATGTATGTTTCAGCATAACTCTGGAGAGCCTTGAGGAATTTCAACAAAACTTGGTTTACAGATCACTTACTCTCTGGAGAAAAATACTGTGGCGTAAGATACCCCTAACACCCCTCGGGGTATGTGTTCTGTTAAGATGCAGCCTGTTTTGCCTTTCAATGGCTTCTACTGTATTGCCATAACTCTGGGAAAGAGGAGTACATGGGAGTAGGGGGAAGGGAGAGGGTAGGGATGATGGGCATGGGAGTAGAGGGAAGAAAGGCCCTTCTCAATGGCTCCCTGTCAGATAAACGCTTCAGGGCAAAGTGCCAGGATCGTAGACAGGGCGGGAAAGAGGAGCACATGGGAGGGGGAAGGGAGAGGGCAGGGATGATGGGCCTAGGAGCAGAGGGAAGAAAAGCCCCTATCAATGGCTCTCTGTCAGACAAATACTTTGACCTCTATAAATACCCAGCCAATGCCGAGTTATCAGCTAGTAAATTATTAAATTCAAGTAAATTGTGACAGCAAAAGGCAATCTTTGAAATAGCAAAGACCCACGCCCTTTGACCCAACAGCTCCCCCCCCTCTCTCACACACATACATACACAATCTCACTAAACACAATGCATAACTCCAAGGTGGGCTTCTATATACTGAAACTGGGGGAGCCCCCTTACATTACCACGTCCTACTTTCAAAAAGAAGTGAACTTCCATTTAAAAAAGAATTCTTTCCTTACGCTGAGTTGCTTTTGCTGTGCTCGTACTTGTTCCAAGGACTTTGTAGCCTTGTCATTCAAGGCACCGAGTTCTGTCAATCTCTTCTTCAGCTGTAACTGTAAGAGAACAGATACAGTTAGAGCATATATGGCAGTGGTTTTTAAACTGACCCAATTACTTCTTTTTGTAGCCTTGGATGTCAACCTCCCACCCCCAAATCCAAACCCCCATTATTTTACACAAGCATCAATTTCATATTATGGTTGCCAGGAGCATCAATGTTCAGATTGGAGTTGGCATTTTTACCCATCTACCAAATCCTTCCCAAGAACTTGGGATAGGCAGGTTGTTTGATGGTGTTAAAGGTATCGTTACTATTTATTTCAGCAACAACAGCCCCATACTGGATCCTTGACTCATGAATAAGCAATTACAAATTTTGCTGTTACTTTAGGGCAGGGATATCAATCTCGATTCCATTGAGGGCCGCATCGGGATTGTGTTTGACCTCTGGGGGCTGGTGGGGGGGGCAAGCGCCCTGCCAATAAAAATAGGCTCATGAGCTCCGGCCTCCAACAACCCTCAGCCAGTGAAAATGGAGCTCTTGAGGACCACCCGTGGCTCTCCCGTGCTCCGTTTTCGCTGTAAGTGGGACTGCGGGCTGGCCTTTCACTGTTTCCAGGGCAGCCCCAGGGCCAGATCTAAGCAGCCTGTGGGTCGAATCTGGCCCCCAGGCCTTGAGAAAGGCAAAAACTGTCACAATCCGGCCCGTGACGCAATTGAGTTTGACATCCGTGAAATAGAATAGTAGAATAGGCTGAACTCAATTGGAAGGAAGAAATAAGTAACAGGATGTGATTGGCCAGTTGCTATCTGGCACGTTCCACTTGTTTGCTAAGTGGTCCTGGGATGAGGCTAATCTCATTTTGGTATCTTAGATCTAAAAGCCATTCCCTAATCTTTTTCTTAACCTGAGGACATTCCAAGGGATGTAAAACTAGCTGCCACACAGGACAAATGTTTACCTGTAACTGCCTGAGGCCAGAAAAACGAATAGTGGATGAAAGGGATCAGAGGAAAGGCATTAAATATTAGCTACCCTGTTTGTGCCTCAATCGCCAGCTGTCCAACTAAAAACAGAGAGGTTTGTACCGGATGTACAGAGGTAGGCAACCTCCTTATAAATTTAGTTTGCACTATTTGTAATGGCTTGTATTTGCCCAGTTGTGAGTGTTAGACCAAATGAACTAGTGATCTGGCTGCAAATAATTTCAAAACTGCAGAAATGCATTGTCTGCCTTTAAAATCTATGAAAGCATTTCTTTGGTCCCATGAAATTATAAAAGTCAATATTTTTTAAAAAAATCCCATCTCCTGGAATACTACTCTTGGATATCATCTCCTACCCATTTATTATATACCCCACATTTATAGTGCTTTTTCTTCTGTTTTGGGTGGCAAAGATCGTCATTTTGATTTTCTGAAAACTGATTACTAGGTGGCTGATGGGCGAATCATCAAAAAGCAGCAAACGTTTGACATTCACAGTAGATCTTTTGGAAAGATGGAAATTTGGGTCAATGAGCTTTTTGACAAGCTAGTTCAACTAAAGCTTGACTAGTAAAGGTGCTTGTATGCACCTTTATGTGTGACACTCTTTGTCAAGAGTGTGTACAGTGTGACTATTTTGAGACAACCCAGGAACAAAATACAGTAAACAGAGGTTTACAGCGTATGCCACAAATCTGGTAATCCATTTTCTTTTCTTTTTTTCAAAGTATTGGTTTTTTTCAAAGGCGTGGAGACTAAAACATACGAAGAACGGCTGCAGGATTTGGGTTTGGCTAGTCTAAAGAAAAGAACAATTAGGGGTGACGTAGCAGTATTCCAGTATTTGGGGGGCTGCAAAAAAGAAGGAGGGATCAAATTATTCTCCAAAACACCAGATGGCAGGACAAGAAAACAATGGTTGGAAATTAATCAAAGAGTGAAACAACCTGGAATTAAGGAGAAATTGGGTAAGATTCTAGACTTATTACTATACATTTTATCTCACTCAAAGGACTAACGTATTATTTGGTATAGGGCCCCAATCTATAGCCTGTATATATTCAAGGCACAAAATAGTTATTTTCCCCATCCATTCTTAATGCTTCCATTCTAAGGCCAGAGCATAAACCTTGCTTACTATGCTCAGTAGACGTATTCATTTATTTCAATGTAGTTCTGATGGACTCCAAACTAATTAGACAATAATACAGTAGAATCAAGTCTTTCCCTCAGTTTAAAAATGGGAACAATTACATCTAGGGCTCACCCTAGCAATATATTTCAATTTTGTAGATAAAAGTGGAAGCTGAAACAGGACCCTACTTGTCAACGCTGAACTTCAAGTCAGATTCACTTAACAACTGCACTGAAGATGGTAAAATCGGGCCCAACTCATGAACAACCCCCTTGCTTAGCAACAGGAATTCTCCCCCGGTCAAGGATTACCTGTATATGGTAGAATAAAGATGATCTTTTGGTTTTGTTTTCTAGAGACAAGATTCCCCCATCTTATATAGGCCCCCGTCTTTTTATTTTCAACTGAGATTTATACCCTCTTAAACTCTCATTATCCGAGATATGGATGTTTGCAGACCATCTTTCTGGAACTGCTTATATTAATTAACTAAATCTTCCTTGGCAGCCATAATATTATGACCAAACCATCTCTGAACTAGATCTGTGATGGTGAAACTATGGCACCTGGAGCCCTCTCTGCGGGCACGTGAGCCGTTGCCCCAGCTCAGCTCCACCATGCATGCGAGCGCACCTCCCATCAGCCAACTGCTTTTCAAGTCTCTGCTGTGCATGCGGGAGGTACATGCGCATGTGGGTGTGTGGGAATTGCATGAGCATGTTTTGGGGGCGTGGGAGCACGGCATACCCCTGTGCACTATTCTTGGTCCCAGGAGGCTTCAGGGAGGCCCGCTAGACCCAAAACGCAGCAGGGTCACACATGCACTTATGGTGATTTTGGCACGTGAGGACAAAAAAGGTTAACCATCACTGAACTAGATTATTTCAGTAATAAGATGTTCCTGGATGCTTTGTACAAAATGAGTAATCATCGGAAAAATGATTACTCCTTTGTTACTATTTTGGAACAAAGTCCTCACACTTCAAGCAGACTTCACACTTTGGAGGGAAAATGTTCACTTCATACATAAGGCCCTTGGCTCAGTCCCTGTGGCTGGAAAATAAATATCCACAAGTCTCACCGGTGAAAAGGTGACCCATGGATATACAGAGAACTCTGTTCTGCTCTGTCCTGCAGACAGATTGTGAAAGAACTGAAACAGACTTCAAAGGTCAACTGGACAACAACTGATGAAGAAATCCACCGCTATCAGTGGGGCTTCATAACACACAAGACCAATTAAGGCAATTTTGGCTTTGTATGGTAACTTGCAAGAGCCAGTTTGGTGTAGTAGTTATGGCATCAGGTTAAAAACCAGAAGGTGGTGAGTTCTAGTCTCCCCTTAGGCAAACCGCCAGCTCGTGACCTCAGGCCAGTTACTCACTCTCAGCCCTAGGAAGGAGGCAAGGGCAAAATCACTTCCCCCAAAAAACATTCCCAAATTGTTCAGGAAAATTCCAGGAATCACAACTATTTCTCACAAATGAAGGAAAGTTTACATGTCCCAGGATAATGTTGCAGGACCCAATCCCGAGGTGGTCTGCGAGAGCAGAGGTTTTGCTGAGACATTTAGCTGAAATCGAAGTGGTCCTGTGTCTCCCAACACCCAGCGTGACAACCTAGCCACCATCCACTCCTTTCTCACCTCCTTTGCTCCCTTGGCCTCTCTTAGTGGGGTAGTGGAGCAGGTCTTGTGAGAAAGCAGGCAAAAACAGCAGATGGAGACGCCATGCTCCTTGCAGAAGAACTCCAGGAGCTTGCTATGGGCCTCACACTTCTGCTGCTGAAGTTCCTTCACGGGTGGAACCAACTGGTGGCTCTTAAAGGCTGGGCTCTCCAGGTGGGGCCCCAGGTGTTCCTGGCAGAAGGAGGCCATGCAGGTGAGGCAGGTTTTGGCCGCGTCGACCACCAGGCAGCTGTCGCAGGGCACTGGCGAGGGAGACCTCGGCTTGGCCGGGCTACTATCCGCCTTCTCCTTCTCCGCCTTCTCCCCAGACGTCCCTTTGAAGAGGCCATCTTGGAATTGCTCCACCACCATGCAGAGCACCGTGTTTTTCTTCAGCTCGGGGCGGCTTTCGAAAGAAGTCCTGCATTGGGGGCAGCTGAATTTGTCCTTCACTTCCATCCAGGTCATCCACAGGCAAGAAAAGCAAAAATTGTGGCCGCAGGGCGTAGTGACCGGCGTCTGAAAAACGCACAGGCAGATGGAGCAAGTCAGCTCCTCTTCCAGCCTGAACATGGACAACGGGTCAACGAAACCAGCCATGACTGAGGCGTCGGAGCGAAGCCACCGCTTCATATATACAGGTAAGGGGGAAAGGAAAGGAAAGAAACCGAAACTTTCTGGACTGGGGTTTAGTCGGGTCCTCGAAATCACGTCGGGCGGGAGGGGGCGGGGGCGGAGACGCTTCGGAGCCGGAGGATAAGCCTTCATTTGAGAGGAAAGGAGTTTCAGCATCAAGGGCGGGGCTGGGGTGTTCGCTTGTTGGTTCTGCTTCCCGATCCTTATTTACTTTATGTATTTGATTTGTCAATCGTTTACAAGATGATAGGTATAAGAATAAACATAAACATGAATGAAGCTGGTACGAATAAATGGGGACAGAAGGAAAGGGCTGTAGGGACGCTGGTGCGCTTATGCGCGCCCCCTTTACGGACCCCTTAGGAACGGGGTGAGGCCCACGCTAGACAGCTTGAGGTTGAAGTTTCGGGGAATCGAAGATGTAACAACGGAGTCAGGTAGTGCATTTTAAATCCCGTCCTTAACTTACCGATCCCGTCCCCTCCGCTTGCTGCATGCCTAAAAGCAAACCGTACTACGGACAGTACCGCTGATTTTCCTACCCCCCCCCCCCCCCAAAAGAGCCTCGTCCTTTTTTTTTCAAAATTAGGCAAGCCATATAGAGCGAGTTGGCTTGCTTCCGACGGCGTTGTTTCGAAATCGGTAGCGCCCCCCTCCCCCAGAAGTGCATAGAAAGGGCACCCGGCCCTCGATGGGGATGTTTTATCAGATTAACAGAGTTGGAAGAGACCTTGCGGGTCATCTAGTCCAACCCTCCTGCTCAAACAGGAGACCCCTACATCTGCTTCTATCTAGGATCGAACTGACAACCTCCTGATTGTGAGGTGAGAGCTCCATCAAGAAAACGCTTGTTGAATGGGGGCGGGGGAAGGGGGTCGTCCTCCCTGGGGCGGCGGAAACGGCCCTGATAAAAATACCAAATGCCTCTTGGAGGCGTGAGTGGGAAGACACCTCAAACGCCTCGATCGTTTGTACACAAGGCAAATCCGGAAGATTAAACTCACTCCCGTCCATACCAGGAAACGAGGACTATTTTCCCCCCCAATAGGTTGAGGACGTTGCATGTTTTCTGGGTTAAGTGCACGTCGGGTGTGCAAGGCGCAGAGGAGAGGTTTCGTAATGGATCATCGCACTGGATAAACAATACCGCTTAGAGCCAATTATTTCCTGCTGGCCCGATCCCTGCCTGTTGTAGGGATGTAGAATGAGAGTTGTAAAAAAAGAAAGAAAAAGAAGCCAACATGATGGTAAAGGTGAGGCTATTTATTATTTCCCAAATTGGAGAAAATAAACCTATTTCTACTAATTCTTGGAAATCTGTATGGAAAACAAGGTCGCTAGCTTGCTCTTGCCTCATTTATGGGCTGGGGCATACCTGAAAGCAGAATGCTGATTAGGCTTAACTTTGACCCACTGACTATTCTATTCTAGGTCACGTTGTGTGTACTTAGGAACCCGCAACTTAACTCCAAAGGAAAAGATGCTGCATGTGCAAAATCGATATGAGCTGTTCCTATTGGCGGAGGGTAGTTTGTATCAGGAGGGTTGCAGAGTCCTTCTCTGGCATGATCTTCGAAGAGAAGACTTTGGTGCAATGGTGGTTCTGATTCAAGAATAAGGGAACTTCTGATCATCTTATTTTTTCTGCTTCAAGCATACTTGCCAATGGCAAGAAATCAGCAGCTTCCGCAGACCCTGGATATAAAGCAGATTATCTGGCTCCCATTCAGTCAGGATGGATTTATTTATTTGTTCATTCAATCATTCTATGGGATGGAAATTTTATTTTTATTTTATTTGTCAACAAATACAAGGAAACAAGTATGAAAACACATAAAAAATGGCAGAAATAAATAGATATAAATAAGCAAAACCTAGCCATAAACACATAAAAAGAGTACATATAAATGGGAGAGTAGGACAGGGATGGCAGGCACACTGGTGTGCTTATGCATGCCCCCTTAGGGACCTCTTAAGAAACGCGTAAGGTCCACGGTAGACAGCTTAAGGTAAAAGGTTAGAGGAACTAACAACAGGATCAGGAAAGGTGTTCCACACATTTACAACACAATCGGTTTTCCTGCAATCAAGATTAGAACGGATTGCATTTAGTTTGCATCTATTGATAGTCCCTGTGTTTATTGCAGTTGGAGTAAAAGGAGTCATTAACAGGTAGGACGTTATGGCAGATTATCTTGTGCACTAAGCTCAGGTCGGAATATAGACGGCGTAGTTCAAGGTTATCCAGGCCTAAAATTTCAAGCCTGGTGGTACACGGAAATGGCATTGGTTACGTGTTTGGGTGATCTCTGACAGGAGCAGGTTGAGGATAGTGCCTGTATTCTAGCTCTACCTTACCTCTCAGCACCTTTTGACATCATCAACTATGGTATTCTTCTGGATCGGCTCCCAAGATTGGAAGTAGGTGGCACAATATTGTGCTGGTTCTTTTCCTTCCTAAGATCGGATAGTAGTCGATATTGCTCAGGAGATCTTGCCTTCAGCTCCTACCTTACTAGCTGGGATGCCGCAGGGTTTGTGTTCTCCTACTCCTATTTAATGTCTACCTGAAACGGCTGAGGGAGACCATCTATCACCATCAGTAGCTGATGATACTAGGCCTGGCAAATTAAGCAGTGCTGTGGATGTGCTCTCCTGTTGCTTGGAGGCTGTAAGAGTCTCGATGGGGAACAACAGGCTTCAGCTGAAACCTGGCAAGACTAAGTGGCTTTGAGTTTTAGGGCCTTTCAGATCTGGGACTTTATTTCTTTGGCACTGCCCCTGAGAGAGCCAGTTCACAATCTGAGACCTCTTCTGGCTCATAATTCCTGCTCGGGAGCAGGTGGCAGTCGGGGCCACCTGTGTCCGTCTCTGCATCTTAAGGCTCTGCTCAGTTACTTATGCTCTAGTCCCGTGATGGCAAACCAGGGTTCCAAGTAACACCCCCAACGAAAGAAGACTCTGAGGTTAGAAGTTCCTCAAAGTTGCACTTTATTAGAGATGTCATATTGGCACATCTGGGAAAATCTGAATCTGAAAGCTTCCAGGTTTTCCCCACCCAAAAGAAAGTCAAAGTCCCTTCCCCTGCACCCACATGTCCATCACACGGTCCAATCACTCCACAGGTGCAAGCTGTATGTCCTTGACTCCCAGAGAAAAGAATGTTGTTATGGCTATATAGCTCTACCACTCCATGCAATCTTCCCTCCCAGTTTCCTACAGCACTAAGTATGGCAGCCCTGAAGATCCAAAGAAAAAGATGGCCTCCAGGGCTGTAGAAAGAGGTTTCTCACACAACCAGCACTTTTCCCACTGTAGCTGAGCTACTAGAGGCTTCTCCGTTTCATCAGTTGCGTTGGCTTCATTTTTGGAAAAGGTATGAAAGCATCTTACTGCAGTCTTCATTTCCTCAGGTTTAATTCACATAATAAGGAATGCCATGACACAATGGGCTCTCAGAGGGATTAGCAGGGGCTTTGCTGAGACATGTCTCTTGGCTTATCAATATTCACACTACATGCTACAACACTGAGCTTTATTTCTAAATGAGTTAAAACATGTTTCTCAAATATCCCTAAACTTGGATTAAAGGCCCCATGCAAACAAGCTGTAGACTTGCTGTAGACTGTTAAATGCAAGCCACGTTCTAGACTAGAGGGACAGAAAGCAGATAGAAATTGTAGAGGCTAACCATTTCATTACACTGAGTGTACGTGCCTTTTAGTTGGCTTGCAAAGCAGTCGCTAGACTAGGGATCTTGGCTTGTATAAAATAGAAAGAGTACTATTAAAATGGGCATATCGCTGTATAGTACTCGTGACCTATTGACCAGTGCTGTACTTTGGGACAGCGTATGCCACAAATCTGGTAATCCATTTTCTTTTCTTCAAAGTATTGGTTTTTTTCAAAGGCGTGGAGACTAAAACATATGAAAAACGGTTGCAGGATTTGGGTTTGGCTAGTCTAAAGAAAAGAAGAATTAGGGGTAGCAGTATTCCAGTATTTGGGGGGCTGCAAAAAATAAGGGATCAAATTATTCTCCAAAAAAACCAGATGGCAGGACAAGAAACAATGGTTGGAAACTAATCAAAGAGTGAAGCAACTTGGAATTAAGGAGAAATTTCCTAACAGCGAGGGCAATTAACCAGTGGAATAGCTTGCCTCCAAAAATCATGGATGCTCCATCACTGGATGTTTTTAAGATGATAATCACTTATCTGAAATGTTATAGGTTCACCTGCTTGGCCAGAGAGCTGGACTAGAAAATCTCCCAGGTCCCCTCCAGTTCAATCTATTCTGAGCATATACTGAATGCAGTGACGTGCGGTGAGGTTTATGGCTGGTGAGGCTGGTGACGTCATCAGGAAGGCTGGGAATAGGACCACATGTGCTGGAGGCTGAGGCTGCCTCAGCCTTCAGCACACGTGATCCCATTCCCCGCCTTCCTGAGCGAGCTCCGCCGGCTCGCGATCCGCTTTCGTGGCTTCATCATCCGGGAGCGCCGACAACATTTCTGCCTCCGCAACTCGCGGGCGCAGACGGACGGAAGTAGCCAGAGTGGCGCTGAGGCAGTCCGGCGGCTGAGCGACCGAGGACCTCCATCGCTCGCTCGCTCTTTGGTCCGCCCGGACCGCCTCAGCGTCACTCTGGCTACATCCGTCCGGCCGCGCCCGGGAGCTGCGGAGGCAGAAATGTTGTCGGCGCTCGCGGATGACGAAGGCACGAAAGCGACTGGGGAACTACGAGAACTTTCCTGCCTCTGCTGGACTTCGCGCACTCCTCGCGACTGCAATATACGTCCAGAAGCGGCTTTTGTGGCTAATGGGGTTTGGGCTTCAAGCCCAACAGCCCCTGCCACTTGTGGACGTCTATTGCAGTTGCGAGGAGTACGCAAAGTACAGCGGAGGCAGGAAGGTTATTGGCGCTTCCGAGAACCCTCCTGCTTCCGCCGGTTGCCCAGCTGGCACCGCCCCCCGCGCGCACCACTTCCTCCTCCTCCTCCTCCCTCCTCTTCCTCTTCACTCCCCAAAAGCTCTTCTCCTTACCGGAACTTAGCGGGAGCCGTGTAAAAGGGATGGGACGAAATATATATTATTATTATATACTATTATTTCATGAAGAGAGGTGAGGCTCTGCCTCCCCTGCCTCCCCTGACCGCACGTCCCTGCCTGAATGTATGTGAAAGCCTTGACTGACCAAACCTACAATGGGTGACAAATCAATATATCCATGGGCCCTTCTGGTGACCCCAGCATGATTGTTTCCTTTCCATGTTCATGTTTCTTGCCTTTAATTTATTTGGCTTACTGCTTCTTTTCTGTACCCAGGATAACATCCCAAAAGGAAATAATTTGATGTATCTGTACACATGCATTTATTTATTGTAAAGTATTTTTATTAGAGAGTTTTCTTTGTTTTATATCACAGTTTCAGCTTTGCAACAACGATATACTGGATATATCCAGTTTTTTACATTGTACATACTATTATGTCTCCTAGTATATAGTTTCATGTTTGTAACTATTATTTCCGTATTTCTAACATAAATCTCTATATAATTATCAATCTAGAATGATATTTTATTTTACATTTTTATAACATCTCACCATATTATTTACAATAAACATTCTTCTATTATTACACTTGTACTTATTTCTAATTTATAATTCGTTAATTGTCTTTCATTGTTAATTTTCTAATCTTTACATCTATCTAATCAATTATTCCATGCATCCCAAATTAAGTAGTGTTCTGTTTCTCCTTTGTCTTTAATTTCCATTGTCAACCTATCCACCTCAGTGTAGTGTAATATTTTATTACCATTTCCTCTGTGGGTATGTTTCAATTTTTTCCAATTTTGAGCATATACAATTCTAGCTGGTGTTATTACATGTAGCATTAAGTATTGAATTTTTAAATTATATTTCCTTGTTAACATATGTACCTATATATTTAACTGTATCTTAGAGCATTTCAACTTTATTTATATTATATATTTATTCCATGCAGCTCTTTTTAGATAAGGGAACAGAAGATGACAAATACCTGCAGCAACTTCATAATGACAATACACTTTTTTCTATTTATGCAGGTAGCAGAAATGTCACATCACCTTGTTCATACAAATGTGATAATCTTGATAATCTTGTAAACAATGGTATAAAACAAGCTGATGTCCTACAGTACTGTAGATCAATATGGTTTAAAATTTTCATCACCCTATAGAAACAAGTGAAGGGTTTCACTTTGTTCCATTTAAATGAGAAATAGATATAGAAAATGGATTTATTTTCTCCCATCTCCTTTCTTCCTGCCTAATCTACAGACGGTACTAATCCGTGGGAATATAATACAGTGTGAATAGGCATCTATATTTTACTGCCTTCTGAATCTCGGCTTCATCTGATTAAGATTTCTAAAAAAGAAGGCAAGCATTTTGCAAAGCACTGATATAGTTTGACTAATGCAACTAATTTCTTCCCCCAAATACCCACCGATATAGGGATTTTTGAATCATGTTGGAATTGCGAATCCCTACGATGGACAGCCTGTAAATGTAATAAGCAAATGAATAAATATCAGTTTGCGAAACCTACTCAGCCAATTAGGACTGTGAAAAAAAGAATTATTTTCAAACTATGTTAATGGGCGTTTTTTTTTAATGGCGTTTTTTCCTTTTCACAGCCTTTGGGGTGGTTATTCATAGAATTGCCTATATTTTATGTAAATGGATGGTGACACTGTAAAAGAATATAGACAAATGTGTCTCCCACACAAAAGTCCAACAAGGAGCTTCAATCCATTATTTAAAATGAACTCTTCTAAGAGAAACCTGGGAAGCTCCTGCAGGCCAATGACAAAGCCTGGTTAAAGGGGGAATGATGAGGGCCTTCAAGAGACACCAATTAATTGACTTTTAAAATATTTTCTTTTTCACAATTCTACTTGGCTGAGGAGTCACAAATTGCTGTCTTGAACTTTTTAATTGGACTGCCAACAAAAGTCTAAGTGACACGGACAGTGAATAGGAGCCTGGCAGTGACCAGATGATGACATCTCGATTATTTCAGAAGGAACAGCTATTCCAGTGAACCCAGAAGGGAGGTGGAAACATGGGGGTGGTTAAGAAGGAAATGGCAGAGAAATGGCCAGATCAGGGGTGTCAAACACAAGGCCTGCAGGATTCGGCCTGCGGGGTCTTCCTGGAAAATATAAGGGGCCGGCCCGCATCACTTCAGCCCGGTCTCCCCAATGCAAAGAGGAAACATCCGGCCAACATGGCTACAGCCTGGTCTACCCAATGTGGAGGAAACATCAGGCCAGTATGGCTTTGGCACTGCAGCATGTTTATAAGTTCATGTGCACTTTACTGGGTTCAATTCCTTTCAACTACATAAATATATTTTGGAATGTCCGTTTCATTTGTGGAAACCTTTCTACGCAGATTTGAGTTTGAGTTTAGCACAAACACCACTCCATGATAAACCATGATAAACTTTATTAATGTTAATTTAACAAATATGGATTCATTAAAAGATCAGGCAATGAGGTTCATCACATTATCTTTTTATAGTTAGGGAGACAACAGGCTGATTCTTCATTAAGCAAGGTAAAGACTTCAGCAGAAATCAGCTTGAGATTTTGAGTCCACTATTCGTTAATGCAAACTACAAGAGTTTCCCCCCCTTATAATTCAAAATAAAAACACAAACTGCCTCACAAATCTGTATATGTTACTGTCAAGATAACACACCATAATATAGCAAGCTGAACAACTTTTCTGCAAAGGTCCCAAAGAAAGCATTTCCCCAAAGTTTTATTAATGCCATAATTGCTTGTGATACATCTCCTGTATCTCTGAAAAGCTTAGCAAAAAATATTAAGGCACAGGCTACATAACAAGTGTCAATGATGTAATAATGCAAATATGACTATTGGAGATACAGAACCAAACAACACACAATTTCAAAAGCATGAGTTTTGGCTATCTTTTTTTAAAACCAGGAGAAAATAATATGCTTTACTATGCTTTGATCCTACCCACTAACATCCCAAGAGCTGATCTGAAAGAAGCCTGGTTTGTAATATAAGAAACAAAGATTAAGAATAAACTTTTAGCCAAAGGACAATATTGTGTCCAGATAAATATTTTAAAGACAAAAATAAACTATGTCAAGAGAGTCTTAAAGAGTCGCAGAGATAGTTCAAGATGATTAGGTGATTCCAATATAATCATTGACTTTAATATTAATTAGATATTAATATTAATCACCTACTGTAATCATGACCTGGTATTTAAATACCAACAAAGGTATCACACCACAGTAAATGCTATCCACACGGAATTTGGATAACAAGCTGGATACATGCTGCCTTAAGATTTGTGGTTTTTTAAAAATTACAAATACATGTTTAAATCTAAGTGTTGATTTGTTAAAAGACGCTTCATTGATACTTCCTATGAGAACACACACTCTCAAGAACAACGCAAAAGCCAGGAAGCTCATTTTCATGAAGATAAATGTGCAACTACGCCAAGACTCTGAGGGACAATCCTAGAAAACACACCCCGCTTCACGAAACGTGTTACATTTGCAGGAGAAACCACAGGTTCTCATGCCAATTTTTTTTCATCTTCTTACAGCCATGATCCAATATAGATTGTCTTTCCTTCATGGAACTCTTCTGTTCTTATTTTTACTTCATACCTTGCACTTAGCCTTTTTTTCCCATGTTACCTTAAAGAATGGATAACACTCATTTTATTTTTCACAGTGGTCCATTCCACTTCAGTAACTTCCAGAGCACCTTTTTTTCTAATGCCTCCGCACAATTTAACTTTTAAAACATTTCTAAAAATCAAGTAATATGGCATAAAAGACATACTTAGAAAACAAGAGGTGTCCTGAGACTGGGTGCTTTACTCGATCATAAACCTACAACTGAATCAGTCAGGATGCTACAGTCAGACTGCCCTTCTATCTCAAATTATGTCCTGCCCAAACTGTAGTTTATGTATTTCTATCATGTGGATACTTCCTTCTACTTTTTAGCAGAAGTACTTCTGAAAGCTGACAGCTCCATAAGCCACTACATTTGTCTTATGGATTCTTCGAATGCCAATTAGAATACCTCTAATGAATGAGGAATCTTAGCAAAGTACTCAATGGCTTAGATGTGCAATTCTCGTAACCATGTGGCATTGGGTGCCTCCCCTGTCCCAGGATGAAAACTATCAGAAGTCTAAAACTAGGTTTCCAACCCATTCGCTTCCAACTTCTGTGGATCTTCCGGGTCTGCTGCTCATTTTTTAAAAAAGAAAACAGAAAGCATACTGAAGCTGAAACGCCAGCTGGGAAGCTTGCAGACAGAAATTAAAGATGGCACCCTGAATGCTTTTGCACCCTTAATAGAAGTCCTTTAAATGATCATCAACCCTTGGTTAATGTAATCAAAAGCTATGCTCAGTGAATAGGACGCAGGAAATTAGAGTAATCTAATTACCTCAAGCAGTGGAACAAAAGTGGAACAAAATCTAAAAGATTAGATGCAGACATTACACCTAATCTTCCACTAGAACATCATTGTGAAGGTATGTAGCAATGTGAGGTACGTAGGAACCTCATCATCTTAGTCAACCATAATCAAAGAACAATGTTCAACATGGGTAGATGGGTTAAGCAGGTGATTATTTTTTTAAACCACTTCCTTTTGGCAAAAATGGCCATGGATATTCATGGCCTAACTTGCCTGAAGAACACGATCCAAAGCTATTGGACAACTACTGAGGAACATATAATTAAGTACACAGCTTAAGTGCATATAATTCTGAAGAACTAAGCTGCTCAAACAGGGATTTATCAGATGGCACAAAATGGCCTTTCTGACATATTCAGAGCATCTGAAAAGAGGGTAAGGAGGAAAAGAAATCCATGGAACATGGTCTTAAAAAGGAATTCCAGGCATGGAAATACTGTCTTTTTATTATCACTTTTCCTCCAAGCAGGACTAGCAAAGTACCACTTTCCCGTCTTTCTAAGGTGTTTGGTAGAAGAATGAAAAAGATTCATCGTCTACCAGCACGGCCTTGTTTTCAGTCATCTGAAAAACGAGACCCTTAGAGCTCACTGTTCACACAGCCAAATGTGGTAGCAAAGTCTATGCAGGTTAAGAGAACACCCCTGAAAGTTTCACCCCATGGGAAGCAAGGAGTGCCCAACCCAAAGAGAAGCTGATCAAAGCTGTGAACAGTGCAGCCTGTGCAGAAGTTAACAACTGGGTCACTGAAAATGCAAGAGTTTTATTTTCTGCATTTCTTAATCTATAGTAGAGCATGAGACAAAATGAAGGAAGCCGGTGTTCCAAAAAGACCTTTATACACCCATATCCCGTTATGGCTTAGACCTCAGAGGTATGGGGCAAATAATAAACCTGGTGGATTCGCTTCACTAAGGACCCTCTAGGCAAGTTTCCCCAATGAGTCTGCCTAGGACCCCTGCTAATGGACTGAAATATTGATCAAATAACCCCAGAATTTTCCAAAAAGCAAGCACGAAGCTTAAAATGAAAACATTTTGTAGACTTCATTCAAGAGGAAAACCTTTGGAAAGGGAACATCATAGCGTGTGGGTGTATGTCTTTGTGAGGCCACCAAAGCCATTCTGCACAGCCTGTTATGACTTCAGCTGGCAGAGTGAAATGGTGGCTCCATTAGAAAACATCCAGAATGCGGAATAGACAGCTTCCGCGAATTCTATTCTGAATTTATAGATTGGGAAGTTTTTTTTCTCTGTGACACCAAAGAAAATAACAAAACCCCCATCGTAATTTAGGAGGACACCAATCTTCGTTGTTTTGTTGCTGGGCAGAGATGTTTCTTTATCATTGTGCCAAGCTGAGATCTTATTGTTGACCCATTCAATGCACCAGGAGCTGTTATTGCGTCCTAGGCGGCTTTCCGGGCCCCGTTTTGGCATGCTACCATAGCAGATGCCGACAGCACAGAAGTTGTTGTTCTCCAGGTCAACTTCCCAGTAATGGATTCCCTTCTTGAAACACTGGAAAGAAAGCACTTGGGAGAAGCTTAAGAATCGCTGAGGGTGCGGTTGGTAATCCTGTACTTTTTCTGTGACAGACAACTTGGTATATTTCTCCAGTAATACAATATTCTTATGAGCCGTGTGGCGATCCAGAGTAAATTGCGTAGCAACTAGGAATAAATACAATCAGAAGAGAAATCAGAAAACAGCAAGAAACTTGGAAAAGAGTGGTGATCGCGAACATATTATTGCTAAAGTTTATAAATTATTATTGAATTTGGAGAATGAATATGTAAAGCACTATATGATTCAGTGGGCAAGGGTCTTTGGATATAATGTCACGCTTGAACAGTGGGAGAATATGTGGAGGAAAGGTTTAAAATTTTATAAGATGAATGTAACATTGTTATTTAACACCAGATAAGTTCTCAAGAATTTATAAAAGTTTTTCAAATGAATGTTGGAGATGTAAAAGCAAAGAAGGGGCCTTTTATCACTTATGGTGGATATGTGACAAAGCAAAGAAATATTGGATTAGAAGTCGTATCTTAATACAGAAAATTCTCAAAGTGAATATAAAGATAAAACCAGAAACTTTGGTTTTGGGTTTAATGGAAAGAGACTTGGGGGGGGGGGGGGATCTGGAAATTTGATGCTATATATCCGTGATGGTGAAACTATGGCACGCGTGCCCAAAATGGCACAAAGAGCCATGACAGCTGGCCCACACGGCACCACCCATTCCTCTTCTGGGTTTCTGGCACGCATGCGCGTGCGATGATCACTTGTCCTTTGCACGTGCAGCAGTGCTGGAAACTGGAAGAGGTGGTCTTCTGTTTTCCAGCTGATTGTCGCATGTGCATGCGTAACAGAAAGACCAGTTGGCCGTGCATGCTCTCCTTTTTCAGCACTCAGTGCCCAAAAGATTTGCTATCATTGCTATATATCACATGTGTCACATTCGCAGTGTCACACTGCCGTCATGTGACTTTTGCAACATTTCCCCCATTCACGGAGCTGGGGTGGGTGTAGCCTGCGTGTGACACATCTGGCCTGCGGGCCGCCAGTTTAACATCCCTGCTATATATGTTGACGGCAGCAAAATTACTTCATATACAAAAATGGAAGGACACTTTGATTCCCACAATGGATGAATGGCTGCAGAAGTTGATGGAGGTAGCAGAGACGGCCAAACCAACTGCTCTGATTAAAGACCAAAATACAACTACTTTTGTTTCTACTTGGAAACTGCTTCTGGACTTTGTGCTTGAGGTAGAAAAAAAATGAGACTTTGATTTTGGGTTTTACCGATTAGATAGGCTTGTCATTATAGAAATGGCTAGTTTATACTATTACGTAAAAGTAAAAAGTTGAGGTTTGATGTAATTATTTTATTCTACTGCACCAAAGGGAGTCAGAAGTCAACGCCTTTTCTTTCTTTTCCCCCTTTTTTCCACACATGCACGCATGGCTCCCCGCCCGTGTCCCCTCCCACATGTGCCTGCGCCTCCCCTGCCTGCGCACCACACATATGTGCGGGAGGCATGCGTGCATGCACGGTGGAGCTGAACTAGGGAGACGGCTCGCGTGCCCACAGAGGGGACGCTGCATGCCACCTGTGCCATGCATGCCATAGGTTTGCCATCACTGCTATATATGCTTTTACCACGTCTCTTAAGAAATCAAACAAAAAGGCACCAAACATCACCAAAGGAATTGCATAGCTCCTGTTATCATTTCAGTTGCACTGTATGTACCACTTTTTCTGTTCTACAAAATCCAAGTTCAGTAGCATGACAAGAGTGGAACATCCCTTAACTATACTAAGGCAGATAAACGTAATAAACAAATAATCTTCCTCCATATAATACTTTTACTAAATCATAGTAAAATTCTTTTTGACTCCCTTGCAATCGCTTTATTTATTCATCCTAAATAACTTAGTGACATCAAAAACATTTTCCTGTCTAGTTCCAGATCATTTATCAACAAGATAAAAAGAAAGGATCTTGAGACCATTTCGTTAATTTGAGAATTCTTATTCTATTTCTGACCCTATTAGTTATGGACACATAAGGGGAGCTATCCACTAAAACCAAGTCATCAGAAAGTAAGTCTTCAACCTATGCCCCCATGGAGCCCAAACTGTCTATTGCTGAGTGAAAAGCTGTTCAGTGAGTTTTACCCCACTTTACAATCTTTTTTTTTGCCACAGTTGTTAAATGAATCACTAACTGCAGTTGTTAACAGTAACATAGTCGCTAAGTGAATCTGGCTTCCCCATTCATTTTTCTTGTCAGAAAATTGCAAAATATGATCACGTGATTCCGGGACACAGCAACTGTCATAAATTTGAGTTAATTGTCAAGAATCTGAATTTTGATCACGTGACCTTGGGATGCTGCAATGGTCTTAGTGTGAAAAAACGGTCACAAGTCACTTTTTTCCCGGTATCTTTGTAACTTTGAATGGTCACTAAATGAAATGTTGTCAATGGAGGACTACCTGTAATCCCAAAGCAATGACATTTTAAAAGTCCACTCAGGACTTCCGGCGGATGCCACCAGGGCAAAGGACGCTCCCTTTAGAGCGTCAGATCTACAGCTGATTGTTTCGCCGATTTCCAGGGGCGAAAATCCTCTGCTTCGAGCAAAGAGGCGGAGGAGAGCTTTTTCGGGCTGGGTTGAGCCCATTTGGACCCTCCAGGAAGGAGGTAGAAGCGGTGCTCCCCAGGTAGCCCGAGAGGAAGCTCCAACAGCTGGATCCCCCTGCTTTGCAGGGCAAGCTCTGGAAGGCACGTCTCCATGCATTGTTGATTGGTGCTGAATTGTAACGGACAGACTGAGACTGAAGCGGTGGCTGCAAGTATTTTGGGTTTTTTTTTCTGCTTTCTCTTATTATTCTACAGCTTTATAACAAAGACTTTCACTTTGGGGGAAAAAAAAAACAACGGAGAACTTTTTCCTTTTAAAATGGCTACTTTTCTTTTTCTGCTTGTTCTCCTTAATTGACTCTTACTGAAACCTTATACAACAGTGCCATCTGGTGGTTGGAATTGAAAAGAAAAGAGGATTTTCTTGACTTGCTTGGCGCCTTGGCAAGTTATGGCTGTACAGAGAGGTACCAAGCCTAAGGGCACCTCCTCTCCTTTACAACAATCTCAGTTGTCCTTGTTGGCACAACCTCAATCTCAATCCCAAAATCCACCACTTGCAGCAATTACCAATAAATAAATATTGGATACTTTGAACATTAAGTTTGGTAATATGGAGAAAAATATGTTGGATTTGAAACAACAAATGAGAAGCCAACAGGACCAAATGGATCAAATGAACCAAACTATGGAAGAGATGAGGGATCAGGCAGCTCGGGATAATCAAGATATTAGAAATGATGTTGTTTCTGCCCTTTCTGGACTGGTTGTAAATTTGGAATTCCTGGATGATGTGGTTAAAGAGACTCAGAAGGATGTTGGAAAATTGGAATACCGGGCAGACAAGTTGGAAGAGAGGGCGGATAGAATTGAGCTTGAGCAGTTGCTGTTCCAGTACAAGCAGTTAGAGGCTGTTTTGCGGGTAAGGGGTTTGCCAGAGGATAAAGACAGCGGGAAAGGAGAAGATTTGAGGGTGACTTGCGCGGAGGCTTTTGCCCCCCTTCTACAAGTGGATCCAAAAGAGATTCTCCAACAGATTGAGAAAGCTTACAGAGTTAACTCCTGGTATGCAAGACAGCGAAATTTGCCAAGAGATGTGGTGGTTCATCTGGAAAGGAGATACCTGCGTAATGAGATTGTACAGGCTGCATATCATCAGAGATGTACTGTGCGAGATCAGGAGGTGAAAGTTTTGAAAGAAATACCATTGAAAATGCTTAGGCTGCGCAAAGAGTTTAAATTTTTGACGGATGAACTGAAGAAACGTAACCTGCAATTTAGATGGGAATTGCCAATTGGCGTTACTTTGATTTACTCTGGGAAAAGATATCGATTGGATTCTACTCAGAAGGCTAGAGACTTTTATTCCAAGGTTCTGAATGCTGGGGAGCTAGGATTGGAATCGGAAAAGATCCAGCCTGTTCAGCAGGAGCTAATAGAGATAGCAGCCTCGGCACTTGCGTCAGTTGATAAACAGCTTGTGGAGAGACTGGAAGAAGCAGTAGGCTTGGGATTGGAATTTAAAGAACAGAGAATTACCAGAGCAACGGCAAAGAAAATGGAGAAGACTATACAGCAAACTTCGAGTATCTCTGTTGATGTACCTACACAATCAGAAGCCGTGGGAGGAGTAAGGCCTAAGAGATTTCCTACTGATAGAAGGGCTATGCTTCAGAAGCTTCAAACTAAGCTTGACGATGGCCAGGCTGCTGACCTGGAATGTTAATGGACTTAATTCCCCACAAAAAAGAAAGGTTTTCTATTATTTGAAACAGCATAAAAATGATGTAATTTGCCTTCAGGAGACGCATATTAAGTCTAGTGATCAAAAATTTTTGGACAATTGGAAATTGGGACAATGTTTTGTAGCCTCAGCTCCTGAAAAAAAAGAATGGTTTGGTGCTGTAAAGTTAAGGCTTTATGGATTAAAATATAGTGGATAATGCAGAAGAAGATTCTTAAAAGAAAAATTAAATTTGCTCCCCAATTTTTTTTTCTATTGGGCATAGTACCTGACTGCACTGCTGCTGAAACTAAATTAATATTGTATATGATTACAGCAGCTAGACTGCTGATAGCACAATATTGGAAGAAAGCAGAATTATGCTCTATAGAAGAATGGATACTTAAGGTAGCAAATCTTGCCGAAATGGATAAAATTTCTGTATACCTAAAAGATCACTCTTACGATAAGTATACTATAGATTGGTATCCCTGGATTGATTTTGTAAAATTAAGGTACGGTTCAAAGGAAGTGTCTATGGGATTTGGTTGAGAAATGTTTCATAAATATGTAGTAATGGTTTTGGAAAGGAGGTTATGATGGTTTTTCTCCTTTTTTGTCTTTTTTGTATTATCTTGTTCTTATTCTGATATATGCATATTATTATTGGGATATTTGTTTTTCAGATTTGCTGGTAACTATGCTTCTGACTCTATCTGGGAAGTCAGGGGTTGGGTTAGGGAGGGTTAGGGTGGGGAAATGGGGAGGTGGGTGGGGGGAGGGGGGAGGGGAGGGAGAAAATGTTACTCCTAATAAGATAACCTGTATATGTCTGTTACATAAATAAATAAATGTTAAAAAAAAAAATAACGAAAAAAAAAAGATAAATAAATAAAAGTCCACTCAGCAGTTCTCAAGTCATTGCCATCAATATAAGCTGACATTCAATGAACCTTTTAAACATCAGAAGGAAGGGCTTATTACTATTTCTTCTGAAAATTATTCTTACTCAACATACTGTAGTCTTACTCAACATACCGTAGCTTTACCTAAAGAAGTCAGAAACGTATGTTTTTTTACGGAAACATGACTCGTGAGATTATAATGGTGTGTTTATTTTGGAGGGTATTTTTTGTGCTTATCAATCTTAAAACGTGAAAGCCTTAACCTTCCACCTGACCTTTAACCTTAACAAGTCAAAGTTTGGAGCAACCCACTCTTAAGCTAGAAGCTGATCGTTTTATGTGCTCTATTTTATGCTGGGCGGTTTTGTTTTAGTAATGTTTTTTTCAGGATGAACGTTAACCATAACTATTAATATTACTGTTGCATCGTTTCCAAAATTTACGCCACACTAGTAGTTACTTACATGCCAGAAGCTCCTCTCTTGGTTTTGTTAAAAAAGCATCCAGACTTATTGTTTCATTCTTTGTCTCAGCTTTGTTGCAGCTTTGTGCTCTCTGCTTGGGACTTTCCGCTATAGTTACCAAACGAGATAAAAAGGTACACCTTTACAAATGCATTAAAACTTACTATGCATATTACATTGAAAAGAGAAGAGTGCCATACTATCTAAACAGAGTATAAAATTCATACTATCTAAACAGAGTATAAAAATTCATACTGTCTAAACAGAGTATAAACTCCACTTCGACGCCTAGTCTGCAAATAAACAACCACGCTCAGAGAGCACCAAGGGCCCGATGGTTCAGAACGATCTGTCCTCTGTTTTGTCCCCCACTGCCATGTCAATTGGTGGAATAGTTTCTAATTTGAGCACCAAGAATCTCTCAGTTCAATCCTGAGCGACAAGTATCCTCTTCTGTCGGTATTCTGAACCAGCTACTCAATATAATCTATGCTCCAGCTCTTTTCAGATCTGGTAGTCAATAGCATTTCAGGAGTGGCAGTCTTCTCCCTTCTGCTTCCATTTGCTCTGCATACCTCCATGGCCACAAAGTTGTGGTAGGAGAGTTTGCATTTACCCATCAGACAATCCAAGATTTCCAAGAGCTGGCAGTAGAGGACAGCATTAGTATGGTGAAATGTACAAGAATCTAGTTTTCTAAAGCTCGGAAAACTAGGAAACATACACAATGGCCCTAAGTGAAGTCACTTTTGACTATTCTTCGTGACAGTACCACTAATCTGCCTTTCCAACAAGAATGCTTTTTAAAAGACTTTTTCTGATGATCTCAACAATTCCATCTAACCTCAATTCAACTAAGTCTGTGAACTTAAGTTTTCCTGGCTTTAACACTCTCCTGGGAAGCTTGCAGTAATCGTTTACTACTATTAACTATTCTGTTTCAGCATTAATCTCACTAAAACTCATTAGGCGCTGTGGTGGTACAGTGGCTAGAATGCAGTATTGCAGGCTAATTCTGCCAACTGCCAAAAGTTTGATCCTGACCGGCTCAAGGTTGACTTAGCCTTCCATCCTGCTGCGGTTGGTAAAATGAGGAGCCAGATTGTTGGGGGCAATATGCCGACTCTGTAAACCATTTAAGAGAGGACTGTAGAGCACTGTGAAGCAATATATAAGTCAAAGTGCCATTGCTATTATTAGATCTCTTGCCCTGCGGAATGAAAGCGATTGAGGGGAAATATAAAAATGTAGCATTTTCTCTAGAAAGTGGGAGATCCTTTACAAGAAACCAATAACTTCACATCTGTAAACAACAGAAGGTAAGAGAAATATTCATTAGCGGCCTTTACACCAAGGCCGCTAATAAATATTTGTGATTTTAAGAAGGCCTATGTAACCATTACTCCCTTAAATATTTAGAATGCTGTTTTGAGATGCACATTTCTACAAGCTGAAAATCCAAATATATCAGACTAAAACTTGCCATTGAAAATGCATGAAGTACATTAAATTGGTAGACACAACTGAAAGTGCAGAGGTAGCAAACAAACGTATCTAATTGTACAAAAAAAAGTCTTGGCATAGGGTTAAAGCCACAGGTGCAATTTTCTCATGATTAATAATAATAATAATAATAATAATAATAATAATAATAATAATAATAATAATAATAATAATAATAATAATAATAATAATAATAATAATAATATTTAATGCTTCTAGACCGCCCCCTCTCCCGCAAGGGACTCGGGGCGGTGTACAGTTCATACAAAATATAACAGGATACAATAAAATTAAATTAAATATGTACAGTTGACAATTGACATGGAGGAGGTTAAAATGTAGTTAAAAGAACTGTACAAAGCAGATATAAAATAAATTCAAACCCCTAAAAACAAATACAGTAAATTAAAAAACCCTAAAATAACCAGATATAATACATTTGCCAGGAGGGACAGTTGAATTATGCCAGGCCTGCTAGTCGGAACAGGTGGGTCTTCAGTTTTTGCCGGAAGGAGCGGAGGTCAGAAGTGGTTCTAATGTCGGGGGGGAGGTCATTCCAGAGGGTTGGGCCCATCACAGAGAAGGCCCTACTCCTCGGTGTCACCCGCTGGCATTGCCTAGTGGACGGCACCAGGAGAAGTCCCTCCCTGTGTGAGCGTATTGGCCGCAGGGATGTATGTGGGAGGATGCGATCCCGCAAGTAACTAGGTCCCGTGCCATGGAGCGCTTTAAAGATGGTAATCAGCACCTTGAAACGCACCCGGAAAACCACAGGCAGCCAGTGCAGCTCGCGCAGGAAAGGTGTTACGTGGGAGTACCTCGTACTCCCCATCACAGCCCGCGCGGCTGCGTTCTGAACTAACTGCACTAATTAGACCACAGCACAATTATTTCTACTCCATGCCAACAAATGCCCTGTTTAAACTTCCTGAAATTTCAGCGGAGGCAGCTATTCCTCAAATTTTAATCAGTGGAGTTCCTGAACTTACAGCGCTTGAAAGACCGACTTCTGTTTCCTGAAAGGAAAAAAGACGAGTCAATTTAGTTATTTGGGAAACAAGACGAACAACTCTCTCAGAATGGGCAAGCAAGAGATCCTCTGGCTAGCTCTTATTAGGATTTGTTGAAGTTTTTAAAAGCGTTACCGATTTGACCTGATTATCCCAATAATTTGTTTTAGCTATGTGAAAATTACCGCTACCACACCAGTAAATTTACTAGAATTTCAACATGATTACTGAAACAAAAAAATAAAATGCTATAAACAAATCGTTTATTTTGAATGCGTAGATAGTACCGTGTTTCCCCCAAAATAAGACAGGGTCTTATTTTCTTTTGACCCTGAGAATAAGTGTTTGGCCTTATTTTTGGGGAGGTCTTATTATTTTTGAGGTGCAGGAGGCGGCAAGTGTGGTCACCTCATGGCTGCTGCTGTGTTGCAATATTTTGGGGGAGGGCTTATTTTTGGGGGAGGGCTTATTTTAGCACATGCACTCAAAAGCCTGATTGGGCTTATTATCTGGGGGGGGGGGTGCCTTATTTTCAGGGAAACAGGGTAGAAAGCAGGGATCCAATAATAAGCTAAGGCTTTGGGGAAAATAGAGAGGCCAGAATCAAGTAAAAAATCAGCCCAAGAGATTTTGCAACAAGGAAAAAATAAGCTTTTTTGGGGGGGGAGCAATTTAGATTACCCTTAGTTATACCAGTGGCATCTATATCATTCCCTTGGAAAAGAAGAATACCAGTTAATGTTGGCACATTTGCCACAAGTGCAAGCAAAGCCCAGTTTTATTCCAAGTTCATTTTTAGTTTTCTATCCAAGCTAGGATTTCTACTGTAATCTTGTGAGCTAACACAATTATTACCAGCATCCCAACGATTCTGGATCACTATAGAATGAGCAAAGATTTGATATATTGCAGAGTGCGTAGTGAAGTTAACAGGAAGTATGAAAAAAAATTAGGTGAAGAAAGCTATGAGGTGAGACAAATTGTGTATTAGGGAAGATTGGCTGCAAAACATGGAGAAGAAGAAACAAAGGAGAGTTGCAAAAATACAATCTGCAATAGAGAGGAACAGTTAAGATTAAAAGGGGGGGAAAACCCTTTGCTGAATGATGTAAGCAAAGTGTTTTGGAAAGAGATGAAAAGGACTGGAAAACAGCTTCTACCAGAGTGAATGGAATTAAAAATAAATGTAATAAAAAGATTAGGGATGAAACTAAAGGAGGAGAGATCTGCATAAAGCAAGATGTGAATGAATGATACTGAAATGTATATATAAATGTTAGTATTGAAAAAAAAATGTTGAAAAGGTGTTTTGGCTTGTTCCATTTTGAATTACCTTGGATAGGTAAGTGGTCATATTAATTGATCAATACATAAACAAAGGGTAAATAATTTGTGTGATAAAACATATGTGTCAGGTTACAATGAAATGATCCAAAATCCTAACTCAGTTTGACTGCTTTTGGGAGAGTTGCTGTTAGTGTAGACCAGGGGTGTCAAACTCGTGATGACACGTTGCTGTCACATGATGTTTCTCGTATTTTTCCCCATTCACGGAGCTGGGGTGGGTGTGGCCTATGCGTGGTGCATCTCGGCCGCAAGTTTGACACCCCTGGTTTAGACTGCCTCAAAGGGTTGTGGGCAAGAATCAAGGGAGGGAGGATTATCATAAGTAACAAAATGCCAGTACCCATCATTAGCTGCTATTTTATCTCATGCAATGGTTGTAATGATCCATAAAGTTCCAACACTTCCAACATTTAATGACCCAATGAGGGAAGCTCCTTCTGTCCTTCTCTTCCTTCAAGAACACTTAAGAACAGCGTCCTTCAGACAGAAAGCTAAATGTTCCACCAGGGACTCCTGCTGCCTGCTCTTCTCTCAAAATCTCCACCATGTGCAAAAAATATCCATCACTATGATTTGCTAGAAATACTCACTAGTTTTTCCTGCAGCTGCTGGGCATACCGCTTCCACCACGGATGTCTTCAATGGGAGTACAAAAGTGCCAGCATTACCTAAAGGAACATAAGGAAAGATGACAAAAATCAGGAATCTTGTCAAAAGGATCCCTCTGAAATAGGTAAGTAAGATGGAAACAAGAAACAAAGGAGAAATGTTGCCAGAACAGAGGAAGTAGGCAGGGTGCTGAGCACAAGGTAATTCCATCAATCTCATCAGCAGTTACTGGAGTTGTGAATCAACAAACCAAGTATTTGGGGGATAGAGGGGGTCCTGGAGCCTACCCATTCTTTGAATTATCCTGGATATGGACTTGGTGGATTCTGCCCCCCTATCTAGTTTGTGGCAGCTTAGTTGAGAAGGATGTGGTAAATGGGGATGATTTTAAGTATGAGAATGAGTAAATGTACATGACAACCAATACAATGCTCCCCACACTTTAAATTCATTGGGTCTCTGTGAATTCCAGAAGAACATGATGTTCCTCAGCATTTCAGTCATTTGAAAGTGATCCTTGTGTTGTTATTTCTCTGCTCAACTAGACCAGGTGTGCCTTGTACGCCCTAGCAGGCCCCATCTGGAAAACAGATGGGGTGGGACTTACAAGATCTCATCAAAGTGTATGTGTGGGATCTCTCTCTCTCTCTCGACTTATGACCATAATTGATCCCAAAATTTCTGTGGTTAAGCAAGGCATTTGCTAAGTGAATTTTGCCCCATTTTACAATATTTTTTGCCACAGTTGTTAAGTGAATCACTGCAGTTGCCAAGTTGTTAACAGGGTTGTGCATGAATACGGTGTCCCCACAGATTTTGCTTGTCAGAAAGTTGGAAAAGGTGATCGCATGACCTTGGGACATAGCAACGGTCATCAATAAGAACCAGCTGCCAAGCATCCAAATTATGATCACGTGATCATGGGGATGGTGAAAAAGTTGTAACTGTAGAAAATGGGTTATAAGTCACTTTTTTCAGTGCTGTTATAACTTTGAATGGTCACTAAACGAATTGTTGTAACTTGAGGACTACCTGCATTGGCTCCTGTAAAGACAGTTGTACTTGTCAAATTGCCTTTACAGGAGCAAATACAGGTAGTCCTCAACTTACAACAGTGTGTGTGTGTGTGTGTGTGTGTGTGTGTGTGTGTGTGTGTGTGTGTTCTCACTTACTAGATATAAATTCCCTTGTTTGTAATATGGGAGTTTCTGATTTGGGTTTCCACTGTGGCCCTTCTGAAAAAAAAAGATAAAAGGGTATAAATGAGGCAAATATAAGTAAACCAAAAGAATAATGGGAGGGTAGTCCTTGCATTTAGCCTGGGATTGTCCTGTTCCAATACTTTAAATAGATTTACAGGTAACCTTTGGGATTCTTCTGACTTATCTGGGACAAAAGGATTCTATTTATGCACAAGGGAAAAGTTCAAAAAGGGCTCCCCTCCCACTGGGCAAAAGGGACTGAATGATGACTTCTGCCGATTCCTCCTTTCCTCCAACATCCCCCATGCAATCCCAGAAAGCATCTAGATTATTCTGGAGCAAAAAGTTCAACTGTTACTTTCAACAGCCCTCCCTCCACCCATGATCGTCTCCAGCTATGCCCACCCACCTGCATCTTCCTTAGCTGACATTTCCCTGTGGAGATTCTCAGTTGTCCAGATCATGGGTTGTCCCCAAAGGTGCTTTTCCAAAAGGCAACTGGACTTTCTGGTTTTCCCTTGAGGATGCCTCGCTTCTCATCTAAGAAGCTTCCTCAGTCAGAACTAAAGAAGCTTCTTGGATGAGAAGCGAAACGTCCTCAAGGCAAAACAAAGTCCAGCTGCCTTTTGAAAAAGCACCTTTCAGACAGCTGACATTTCTTTCACTTCTTTTCTCAGGAAAAACACTCATTTAATACAACTAAGCTTTATTTATACTCTCTTTAGTTAAGTGGAGATCTCATCATGAGGTTGGTTGGTTGGTTGATTCGTGTCAGAAGCATCACAATTAAAATAAGGCACACTCTATGATATCAACTTTAAAATACAAGATTAAAATATGTGCAAGTTAAACAGATCTCACCCACTAACTAGCAACATTATCCTGAAGTTTATGGTGGTGCACACAATAGACCCATCTCCAAATTTTATCTCTACTGCTACAACTCTTTGATACCCCAGAAGAGAGGGAAGGATTTAATTGCACTACTGGGTTGGCTGTTACTCTAGCCTGGGTGCTTTTTACTCCAATGGACAAACTAACATTGGCACAGTGTCTAAAGATAAATGGGGCCACATTCATAGGTCACTTTAGGCTGGTATGAAGTAAAGATGTGTTTTTCAGAACTGCTCTGCGCCGTGTTCGTGTGCCCAGCCCAGTCCTTCTCCCCATGTGACATTTTTTAAACTTATGACCATCGCAGCATCCCCATGGTCACGTGATTTACATTTAGACGCTTGGTTCGTAACTCTTTCATATTTATGACGGTGGCAGTGTCCCGGGGTCATGTGATCACCTTTTGTGACCTTCTGACAAGCCAAGTCAATGGGGAAGCCAGATTCACTTAACAACCGGGTTACTAATTTAACAACTGAAGTGATTCAGTTAACAAATGTGGCAGGAAAAGTCAAAATGGGGCAAAACCCATTTAACAAATTTCTCACTTAGCAATATCAATTTTGGGCTCAATTGTGGAGGACTACCTGTAGAGTTAAATACTGTAGGACAGGGGTGTCAAATTCACGGCGTCACTTTGTCGTCACGTATCACGACTTTTCCTTCGCTAAACTGGGAGTGGGCGTGGCCAGCGCATGACGCATTTGGCCTGCAGGCCGTGAGTTTGACACCGCTGCTGTAGGAGGAGGACCATAGCCATCTTACCCACTATATATTTGCAAACATGGTTTTTGATAACCAATGGTTTAGCAATACAGGTAATCTTCGACTTAAGACCACATTGGAGCCCAACATTTCTGTTGCTGAATGAGACATTTGCTAAGTGAGTTTTGCTCTATTTTACAACCTTTCTTGCCAGTTGTTAAGTGAGTCACTGCAGTTAAGTTAGTAACATGGTCTTTAAGTGAATCAGGTTTCCCCCACTGACTTTGCTTGTCAAAAGATTGCAAAAGTTGATTACATGACCCCGAGGCATTGCCACCGTCATAAATATGAGTCAGTTGCCAAGTATGTGAATTTTGACTGATGATCATGGGGAAGCTGCAAGAGTTGGAAGCGTGAAAAATGGTCATACGTCACTTTTTTCAATGCCGTGGTAACTCTGGATGGTCACTAAATGAACTGCTGTAAGCCGAGGACTGCCTGTACTACTCCACAAATCTTATTAACTAAAGTCAGTTAATTCATTAACACTTCCATAGGTTAGCAATGTATGCGAATACAATGTATGTGAATACAAAATCCCAGTAAGTAAATGAATAAATAAAAGCACCTTTTTTCTTCTGTTCCTGAGATATACCCAAAAACCGTGTTGTAACTTCTTTGAGGTTGCAGGCTTTCTGATAAACAGCGCCTAGGAGGTTTTGATCCAACTCTATTCTGGGAACAAACACATCGCTGAAGGGTACCTCTCGCAGTTTTGCTGATCTCTGAAAAAAAGCATTAAGATCTCATCTGAACTCCAACCAATGAAGAGCTCTACTTCCTTCCACAGGCCATGACACATTATATAGAAAGTGGTGTGGAGTGGAACGGAACAGAACATAATTCTTTATTGGCCAAGTGCAATTGGACACACAAGGAATTTGCCTTTGGTGCAAAAGTTCTCAGTGTACATAGAAGTGATAAATCATGATCATAGTCATAATAAAATAGTGGAGTATTTATAAGTAAATATACATTCTGCATTTTCTTTTTTTTAATAGACTCCAAGCAAGGAAAGGCATGTCTCAATTGTATTAATTCTAGGAGCTGAAGACCAGCAACATCCAGAGAGTACCAGATTGGGCAGGTTAAACTAGGATCGTTACTACCTGTAGTCTTAGTCTAAAGACACTAAAACACCCATCTCCACTCTGTTCAAATTTCTGGGGAACTTTTTGAATTCTCAGCAACAGGGAATTCTGGGAGTTCAACCCATACATCTATAGAACAAGCAGCTCAGGAAAGAGTTCACTGGAGAAAGGTAAAGGTTCTTCGCACATCTGGGCTAGTCGTTCCCAACTCTAAGGGACGGTGCTCATCTCCATTACAAAGCCGAAGAGCTAGTGCTGTCCGAAGACATCTCCACGGTCATGTGGCCAATATGACTAAATGCAAAGGTGCACGGAACGCTATTACCTTCCCACCAAAGGTGGTCCCTATTTTTCTACTTGCATTTTTACATGTTTTCGAACTGCTAGATTGGCAGAAGCTGGGACAAGTAATGGGAGCTCACTATGTTATGTGGCGCTAGGGATTCGAACCACCAAACTGCCAACCTTTCTAGTTGACAAGGTCAGTATCTTAGCCACTGAGCCACCGTGTCCCTCACTGGAGAAAGGGCCTCCCTAATTGGAGAAATTGGGGAATCCTTTAATCACTGTTCAGAAGAGTTTCTACTGCCTGAAAATTACCTTTAAAAATGTGATGTCATCCATCTCGGCCAAGGTCACTTCAATTTCATCTCGCTCCTTCTGGATTTCATTCTTCTTCTTACCCAGGACTGCATGGACATATTCAAATTTATCCAGGACTCTTTTTTCTTCCAATTTGATTTTCCTCCACGAATTCATTTCTTCTTCATGAATTAAAGCTACTATTTCTAGGAATTCTGATTTCAGCAAATCCAGCTTCCGATTAGTGGTATTCTGAAAGGACAATATCATCAAAATAAAAAATGATTTGGAAATGAAGTAATGCCACATTACTTATTAGGAGGCTGAAAAATGGGAGAAAAAGTTAGGAGACCTCTAGAGGAAGAAATGCCAGACTGGATAGGGAGCTGATGACCACAATTAAGAATGAACAACTGGTGAACAGCTGCCTAGTGTCACTTGCCAATGAAATGGGTGGCATGTAAATATAATAAATAAATAAAAATAAAATAGACCAGCTCTATGAACCTTTCCAGAGACAGAGAGGATGGGAGATCGCCCAATATTGTTCCCATTACTTTCTTGAGGAGACCACAAGGCAGCAGTCTTCTATAGGTTTTGAGCACAAGGAGATGAGGGAACAGCCATCGTGCTCAAACTATAGTTAGCATCTTTAAAAGGATACCAAGTTCACATACAGGTAATCCTCAAGTTACGAATTTAACAAAGCCTGCCAATTACATTTGTAACTTGAGGATTTTCTAATGGGATCATGTTAAATGCTTTACCCAATGCATTTACTAATTGAATGTGCAGGTTGTAACTGCACATGAGGTATCTCACGGTGGGAAAGACCATGGGAGACCTAGTGCTTCTGACCACCCAAGGCCTACCCCGACCCAGTGAAATATCTCATGTCCCCTCTTCCACCATCCTGCCCCACCAGGTCTCCACAGATACTGAGCCTGTGGAGACTCATCTTTCCAAGAACTTGATGACCAAAGCAAGCTGTCTATTTTCCAGCCTCTCTGCCACATTTTTTCCCTGCTCCTGGCGCTCCAAAAGTGGAGCGGTGAGAACAGAGGCAGAAGCAGGATGAGTGTGCGCCCTGCTCAGCTTGGCTGACTCACCGAGGATGCCTGCAGAGGACACCCAATCTGCTTTTGGAGTGCCAGGCAGCCTCGGAGAGTCTGAAGGATCACAATATTGTGTCCCCAAAGGCTTCTGTTCTCCATGCCAAAAGGTTTGGCAAGGAACAGAAGCCTTTGGGGACATGATCTCGCCCTCCTTCAGATTAACTGAGGCTGCCCCGGGCTCCAAAATCAGATCAGGTGTGCTGTGCAGGGAGCCTCGGTGAGTCAGCCAAGCTGAAACAGCGTGTTCTTGTCCCGTTGTTCCTCTGCTCTCACCGCTCCGCTTTTGGAGTGCAAGGATCAGAAAAAGAAACTACCGTATTTTTCGGAATATAAGACACACCTTCTTCCCTCAAAAAAGAGGCAGAAAATCTGGGTGCGTCTCATACACTGAAAACAGCAGGTTTTTTGCCTTCTGAAACCCCGCCCCTTCACCAAAATGGCCATGCAGAGCCTTTAGGAGGCTTTCAGAGTGTTCCTGGAGGCTGGGGAGGACAGAAATGAGTGAAAAATGGGCCGCTCTTTGCTCAATTCTGCCCCCCCCCGCAGCCCCCAGGAGCACTCTATAAGTCTCCTAAATGCTATCCATGCCCTTTTTTTGACAAAAACAAAAACTTGGGCTAACCCTTAAGCAAAGCAAATTTTAACTACAAGATTAAGAAAAGCAGGATAAAAATCCAATAAATGAATAAAATGAACTTTTACAAAATTGTTAATAAATGTTTCACTTAGCAACAGAAATTTTGGGCTCACGTGTTGCTGTAAACTGAGGACTTACCTGCAATGTGTACATGAAATCATGAGTCAATTCAAAGGAGGCATTTTTATAGTACAACTCAATCTTAAAATATTTTGAAATAAGTGTAACTTCATTCCCCCTCCCATTTGAATCCCAGCTACCCCATCTATCCATCCATCCATCCATCCATCCATCCATCCATCCATCCATCCATCCATCAAAGCTGTATGTATGTATGTATGTATGTATGTATGTATGTATGTATGTATGTATGTATGTATGTATGTATGTTTCAGCATAACTCTGGAGAGCCTTGAGGAATTTCAACAAAACTTGGTTTACAGATCACTTACTCTCTGGAGAAAAATACTGTGGAGTAAGATACCCCTAACACCCCTCGGGGTATGTGTTCTGTTAAGATGCAGCCTGTTTTGCCTTTCAATGGCTTCTACTGTATTGCCATAACTCTGGGAAAGAGGAGTACATGGGAGTAGGGGGAAGGGAGAGGGTAGGGATGATGGGCATGGGAGTAGAGGGAAGAAAGGCCCTTCTCAATGGCTCCCTGTCAGATAAACGCTTCAGGGCAAAGTGCCAGGATCGTAGACAGGGCGGGAAAGAGGAGCACATGGGAGGGGGAAGGGAGAGGGCAGGGATGATGGGCCTAGGAGCAGAGGGAAGAAAAGCCCCTATCAATGGCTCTCTGTCAGACAAATACTTTGACCTCTATAAATACCCAGCCAATGCCGAGTTATCAGCTAGTAAATTATTAAATTCAAGTAAATTGTGACAGCAAAAGGCAATCTTTGAAATAGCAAAGACCCACGCCCTTTGACCCAACAGCTCCCCCCCCTCTCTCACACACATACATACACAATCTCACTAAACACAATGCATAACTCCAAGGTGGGCTTCTATATACTGAAACTGGGGGAGCCCCCTTACATTACCACGTCCTACTTTCAAAAAGAAGTGAACTTCCATTTAAAAAAGAATTCTTTCCTTACGCTGAGTTGCTTTTGCTGTGCTCGTACTTGTTCCAAGGACTTTGTAGCCTTGTCATTCAAGGCACCGAGTTCTGTCAATCTCTTCTTCAGCTGTAACTGTAAGAGAACAGATACAGTTAGAGCATATATGGCAGTGGTTTTTAAACTGACCCAATTACTTCTTTTTGTAGCCTTGGATGTCAACCTCCCACCCCCAAATCCAAACCCCCATTATTTTACACAAGCATCAATTTCATATTATGGTTGCCAGGAGCATCAATGTTCAGATTGGAGTTGGCATTTTTACCCATCTACCAAATCCTTCCCAAGAACTTGGGATAGGCAGGTTGTTTGATGGTGTTAAAGGTATCGTTACTATTTATTTCAGCAACAACAGCCCCATACTGGATCCTTGACTCATGAATAAGCAATTACAAATTTTGCTGTTACTTTAGGGCAGGGATATCAATCTCGATTCCATTGAGGGCCGCATCGGGATTGTGTTTGACCTCTGGGGGCTGGTGGGGGGGGCAAGCGCCCTGCCAATAAAAATAGGCTCATGAGCTCCGGCCTCCAACAACCCTCAGCCAGTGAAAATGGAGCTCTTGAGGACCACCCGTGGCTCTCCCGTGCTCCGTTTTCGCTGTAAGTGGGACTGCGGGCTGGCCTTTCACTGTTTCCAGGGCAGCCCCAGGGCCAGATCTAAGCAGCCTGTGGGTCGAATCTGGCCCCCAGGCCTTGAGAAAGGCAAAAACTGTCACAATCCGGCCCGTGACGCAATTGAGTTTGACATCCGTGAAATAGAATAGTAGAATAGGCTGAACTCAATTGGAAGGAAGAAATAAGTAACAGGATGTGATTGGCCAGTTGCTATCTGGCACGTTCCACTTGTTTGCTAAGTGGTCCTGGGATGAGGCTAATCTCATTTTGGTATCTTAGATCTAAAAGCCATTCCCTAATCTTTTTCTTAACCTGAGGACATTCCAAGGGATGTAAAACTAGCTGCCACACAGGACAAATGTTTACCTGTAACTGCCTGAGGCCAGAAAAACGAATAGTGGATGAAAGGGATCAGAGGAAAGGCATTAAATATTAGCTACCCTGTTTGTGCCTCAATCGCCAGCTGTCCAACTAAAAACAGAGAGGTTTGTACCGGATGTACAGAGGTAGGCAACCTCCTTATAAATTTAGTTTGCACTATTTGTAATGGCTTGTATTTGCCCAGTTGTGAGTGTTAGGCCAAATGAACTAGTGATCTGGCTGCAAATAATTTCAAAACTGCAGAAATGCATTGTCTGCCTTTAAAATCTATGAAAGCATTTCTTTGGTCCCATGAAATTATAAAAGTCAATATTTTTTTAAAAAATCCCATATCCTGGAATACTACTCTTGGATATCATCTCCTACCCATTTATTATATACCCCACATTTATAGTGCTTTTTCTTCTGTTTTGGGTGGCAAAGATCGTCATTTTGATTTTCTGAAAACTGATTACTAGGTGGCTGATGGGCGAATCATCAAAAAGCAGCAAACGTTTGACATTCACAGTGGATCTTTTGGAAAAATGGAAATTTGGGTCAATGAGCTTTTTGACAAGCTAGTTCAACTAAAGCTTGACTAGTAAAGGTGCTTGTATGCACCTTTATGTGTGACACTCTTTGTCAAGAGTGTGTACAGTGTGACTATTTTGAGACAACCCAGGAACAAAATACAGTAAACAGAGGTTTACAGCGTATGCCACAAATCTGGTAATCCATTTTCTTTTCTTTTTTTCAAAGTATTGGTTTTTTTCAAAGGCGTGGAGACTAAAACATACGAAGAACGGCTGCAGGATTTGGGTTTGGCTAGTCTAAAGAAAAGAACAATTAGGGGTGACGTAGCAGTATTCCAGTATTTGGGGGGCTGCAAAAAAGAAGGAGGGATCAAATTATTCTCCAAAACACCAGATGGCAGGACAAGAAAACAATGGTTGGAAATTAATCAAAGAGTGAAACAACCTGGAATTAAGGAGAAATTGGGCAAGATTCTAGACTTATTACTATACATTTTATCTCACTCAAAGGACTAACGTATTATTTGGTATAGGGCCCCAATCTATAGCCTGTATATATTCCAGGCACAAAATAGTTATTTTCCCCATCCATTCTTAATGCTTCCATTCTAAGGCCAGAGCATAAACCTTGCTTACTATGCTCAGTAGACGTATTCATTTATTTCAATGTAGTTCTGATGGACTCCAAACTAATTAGACAATAATACAGTAGAATCAAGTCTTTCCCTCAGTTTAAAAATGGGAACAATTACATCTAGGGCTCACCCTAGCAATATATTTCAATTTTGTAGATAAAAGTGGAAGCTGAAACAGGACCCTACTTGTCAACGCTGAACTTCAAATTTTCTGGCAGAATGTGACTACTGCCACAAACCCCAATCTTACATCAAAAGTGACAAATTTACTCGCTTTGCCATGCAAAGATGGCACTGAAAAAAATGACTTATGAGTCCTGCAATCAAATTGCAGGCGCATGTCAACAAGCATGTTATTTATGACGGTTAAAGTGTCCTAGGATCACCTGATTGCCATTTGAGACCTTCCAAGCTGGCTTCCAACATGCCACGTCATTGCAGGAAGTCAGATTCACTTAACAACTGCACTGAAGATGGTAAAATCGGGCCCAACTCATGAACAACCCCCTTGCTTAGCAACAGGAATTCTCCCCCGGTCAAGGATTACCTGTATATGGTAGAATAAAGATGATCTTTTGGTTTTGTTTTCTAGAGACAAGATTCCCCCATCTTATATAGGCCCCCGTCTTTTTATTTTCAACTGAGATTTATACCCTCTTAAACTCTCATTATCCGAGATATGGATGTTTGCAGACCATCTTTCTGGAACTGCTTATATTAATTAACTAAATCTTCCTTGGCAGCCATAATATTATGACCAAACCATCTCTGAACTAGATCTGTGATGGTGAAACTATGGCACCTGGAGCCCTCTCTGCGGGCACGTGAGCAGTTGCCCCAGCTCAGCTCCACCATGCATGCGAGCGCACCTCCCATCAGCCAACTGCTTTTCAAGTCTCTGCTGTGCATGCGGGAGGTACATGCGCATGTGGGTGTGTGGGAATTGCATGAGCATGTTTTGGGGGCGTGGGAGCACGGCATACCCCTGTGCACTATTCTTGGTCCCAGGAGGCTTCAGGGAGGCCCGCTAGACCCAAAACGCAGCAGGGTCACACATGCACTTATGGTGATTTTGGCACGTGAGGACAAAAAAGGTTAACCATCACTGAACTAGATTATTTCAGTAATAAGATGTTCCTGGATGCTTTGTACAAAATGAGTAATCATCGGAAAAATGATTACTCCTTTGTTACTATTTTGGAACAAAGTCCTCACACTTCAAGCAGACTTCACACTTTGGAGGGAAAATGTTCACTTCATACATAAGGCCCTTGGCTCAGTCCCTGTGGCTGGAAAATAAATATCCACAAGTCTCACCGGTGAAAAGGTGACCCATGGATATACAGAGAACTCTGTTCTGCTCTGTCCTGCAAACAGATTGTGAAAGAACTGAAACAGACTCCAAAGGTCAACTGGACAACAACTGATGAAGAAATCCACCGCTATCAGTGGGGCTTCATAACACACAAGACCAATTAAGGCAATTTTGGCTTTGTATGGTAACTTGCAAGAGCCAGTTTGGTGTAGTAGTTATGGCATCAGGTTAAAAACCAGAAGGTGGTGAGTTCTAGTCTCCCCTTAGGCAAACCGCCAGCTCGTGACCTCAGGCCAGTTACTCACTCTGCATATTTCTCACAAATGAAGGAAAGTTTACATGTCCCAGGATAATGTTGCAGGACCCAATCCCGAGGTGGTCTCCGAGAGCAGAGGTTTTGCTGAGACATTTAGCTGAAATCGAAGTGGCCCTGTGTCTCCCAACACCCAGCGTGACAACCTAGCCACCATCCACTCCTTTCTCACCTCCTTTGCTCCCTTGGCCTCTCTTAGTGGGGTAGTGGAGCAGGTCTTGTGAGAAAGCAGGCAAAAACAGCAGATGGAGACGCCGTGCTCCTTGCAGAAGAACTCCAGGAGCTTGCTATGGGCCTCACACTTCTGCTGCTGAAGTTCCTTCACGGGTGGAACCAACTGGTGGCTCTTAAAGGCTGGGCTCTCCAGGTGGGGCCCCAGGTGTTCCTGGCAGAAGGAGGCCATGCAGGTGAGGCAGGTTTTGGCCGCGTCGACCACCAGGCAGCTGTCGCAGGGCACTGGCGAGGGAGACCTCGGCTTGGCCGGGCTACCATCCACCTTCTCCTTCTCCGCCTTCTCCCCAGACGTCCCTTTGAAGAGGCCATCTTGGAATTGCTCCACCACCATGCAGAGCACCGTGTTTTTCTTCAGCTCGGGGCGGCTTTCGAAAGAAGTCCTGCACTGGGGGCAGCTGAATTTGTCCTTCACTTCCATCCAGGTCATCCACAGGCAAGAAAAGCAAAAATTGTGGCCGCAGGGCGTAGTCACCGGCGTCTGAAAAACGCACAGGCAGATGGAGCAAGTCAGCTCCTCTTCCAGCCTGAACATGGACAACGGGTCGACGAAACCAGCCATGACTGAGGCGTCGGAGCGAAGCCACCGCTTCATATATACACGTAAGGGGGAAAGGAAAGGAAAGAAACCGAAACTTTCTGGACTGGGCTTTAGTCGGGTCCTCGAAATCACGTCGGGCGGGAGGGGGCGGGGGGCGGAGAGGCTTCGGAGCCGGAGGATAAGCCTTCATTTGAGAGGAAAGGAGTTTCAGCATCAAGGGCGGGGCTGGGGTGTTCGCTTGTTGGTTCTGCTTCCCGATCCTTATTTACTTTATGTATTTGATTTGTCAATCGTTTACAAGATGATAGGTATAAGAATAAACATAAGCATGAATGAAGCTGGTACGAATAAATGGGGACAGAAGGACAGGGGCTGTAGGGACGCTGGTGCGCTTATGCGCGCCCCCTTTACGGACCCCTTAGGAATGGTAGACAGCTTGAGGTTGAAGTTTCGGGGAATCGAAGATGTAACAACGGAGTCAGGTAGTGCATTTTAAATCCCGTCCTTAACTTACCGATCCCGTCCCCTCCGCTTGCTGCATGCCTAAAAGCAAACCGTACTACGGACAGTACCGCTGATTTTCCTACCCCCCCCCCCCAAAAGAGCCTCGTCCTTTTTTTTTCAAAATTAGGCAAGCCATATAGAGCGAGTTGGCTTGCTTCCGACGGCGTTGTTTCGAAATCGGTAGCGCCCCCCTCCCCCAGAAGTGCATAGAAAGGGCACCCGGCCCTCGATGGGGATGTTTTATCAGATTAACAGAGTTGGAAGAGACCTTGCGGGTCATCTAGTCCAACCCTCCTGCTCAAACAGGAGACCCCTACATCTGCTTCTATCTAGGATCGAACTGACAACCTCCTGATTGTGAGGTGAGAGCTCCATCAAGAAAACGCTTGTTGAATGGGGGCGGGGGAAGGGGGTCGTCCTCCCTGGGGCGGCGGAAACGGCCCCGATAAAAATACCAAATGCCTCTTGGAGGCGTGAGTGGGAAGACACCTCAAACGCCTCGATCGTTTGTACACAAGGCAAATCCGGAAGATTAAACTCACTCCCGTCCATACCAGGAAACGAGGACTATTTTCCCCCCCCAATAGGTTGAGGACGTTGCATGTTTTCTGGGTTAAGTGCACGTCGGGTGTGCAAGGCGCAGAGGAGAGGTTTCGTAATGGATCATCGCACTGGATAAACAATACCGCTTAGAGCCAATTATTTCCTGCTGGCCCGATCCCTGCCTGTTGTAGGGATGTAGAATGAGAGTTGTAAAAAAAGAAAGAAAAAGAAGCCAACATGATGGTAAAGGTGAGGCTATTTATTATTTCCCAAATTGGAGAAAATAAACCTATTTCTACTAATTCTTGGAAATCTGTATGGAAAACAAGGTCGCTAGCTTGCTCTTGCCTCATTTATGGGCTGGGGCATACCTGAAAGCAGAATGCTGATTAGGCTTAACTTTGACCCACTGACTATTCTATTCTAGGTCACGTTGTGTGTACTTAGGAACCCGCAACTTAACTCCAAAGGAAAAGATGCTGCATGTGCAAAATCGATATGAGCTGTTCCTATTGGCGGAGGGTAGTTTGTATCAGGAGGGTTGCAGAGTCCTTCTCTGGCATGATCTTCGAAGAGAAGACTTTGGTGCAATGGTGGTTCTGATTCAAGAATAAGGGAACTTCTGATCATCTTATTTTTTCTGCTTCAAGCATACTTGCCAATGGCAAGAAACCAGCAGCTTCAGCAGATCCTGGATATAAAGCAGATTATCTGGCTCCCATTCAGTCAGGATGGATTTATTTATTTATTCATTCAATCGTTCTATGGGATGGAAATTTTATTTTTATTTTATTTGTCAACAAATACAAGGAAACAAGTATGAAAACACATGAAAAAATGGCAGAAATAAATAGATATAAATAAGCAAAACCTAGCCATAAACACATAAAAAGAGTACATATAAATGGGAGAGTAGGACAGGGGTGGCAGGCAGACTGGTGCGCTTATGCATGCCCCCTTAGGGACCTCTTAAGAAACGCGTAAGGTCCACGGTAGACAGCTTAAGGTAAAAGGTTAGAGGAACTAACAACAGGATCAGGAAAGGTGTTCCACACATTTACAACACAATCTTTTTTCCTGCAATCAAGATCAGAACGGATTGCATTTAGTTTGCATCTATTGATAGTCCCTGTGTTTATTGCAGTTGGAGTAAAAGTAGTCATTAACAGGTAGGACGTTATGGCAGATTATCTTGTGCACTAAGCTCAGGTCGGAATATAGACGGCGTAGTTCAAGGTTATCCAGGCCTAAAATTTCAAGCCTGGTGGTACACGGAAATGGCATTGGTTACGTGTTTGGGTGATCTCTGACAGGAGCAGGTTGAGGATAGTGCCTGTATTCTAGCTCTACCTTACCTCTCAGCACCTTTTGACATCATCAACTATGGTATTCTTCTGGATCGGCTCCCAGGATTGGAAGTAGGTGGCACAATATTGTGCTGGTTCTTTTCCTTCCTAAGATCGGATAGTAGTCGATATTGCTCAGGAGATCTTGCCTTCAGCTCCTACCTTACTAGCTGGGATGCCGCAGGGTTTGTGTTCTCCTACTCCTATTTAATGTCTACCTGAAACGGCTGAGGGAGACCATCTATCACCATCAGTAGCTGATGATACTAGGCCTGGCAAATTAAGCAGTGCTGTGGATGTGCTCTCCTGTTGCTTGGAGGCTGTAAGAGTCTCGATGGGGAACAACAGGCTTCAGCTGAAACCTGGCAAGACTAAGTGGCTTTGAGTTTTAGGGCCTTTCAGATCTGGGACTTTATTTCTTTGGCACTGCCCCTGAGAGAGCCAGTTCACAATCTGAGACCCCTTCTGGCTCATAATTCCTGCTCGGGAGCAGGTGGCAGTCAGGGCCACCTGTGTCCGTCTCTGGATCTTAAGGCTCTGCTCAGTTACTTATGCTCTAGTCCCATGATGGCAAACCAGGGTTCCAAGTAACACCCCCAACGAAAGAAGACTCTGAGGTTAGAAGTTCCTCAAAGTTACACTTTATTAGAGATGTCATATTGGCACATCTGGGAAAATCTGAATCTGAAAGCTTCCAGGTTTTCCCCACCCAAAAGAAAGTCAAAGTCCCTTCCCCTGCACCCACATGTCCATCACATGGTCCAATCACTCCACAGGTGCAGGCTGTACGTCCTTGACTCCCAGAGAAAAGAATGTTGTTATGGCTATATAGCTCTACCACTCCATGCAATCTTCCCTCCCAGTTTCCCACAGCACTAAGTATGGCAGCCCTGAAGATCCAAAGAAAAAGATGGCCTCCAGGGCTGAAGAAAGAGGTTTCTCACACAACCAGCACTTTTCCCACTGTAGCTGAGCTACTAGAGGCTTCTCCGTTTCATCAGTTGCGTTGGCTTCAATTTTGGAAAAGGTATGAAAGCATCTTACTGCAGTCTTCATTTCCTCAGGTTTAATTCACATAATAAGGAATGCCATGACACAATGGGCTCTCAGAGGGATTAGCAGGGGCTTTGCTGAGACATGTCTCTTGGCTTATCAATATTCACACTACATGCTACAACACTGAGCTTTATTTCTAAATGAGTTAAAACATGATGTTTCTCAAATATCCCTAAACTTGGATTAAAGGCCCCATGCAAACAAGCCGTAGACTTGCTGTAGACTGTTAAATGCAAGCCACGTTCTAGACTAGAGGGACAGAAAGCAGATAGAAATTGTAGAGGCTAACCATTTCATTACACTGAGTGTACGTGCCTTTTAGTTGGCTTGCAAAGCAGTCGCTAGACTAGGGATCTTGGCTTGTATAAAATAGAAAGAGTACTATTAAAATGGGCATATCGCTGTATAGTACTCGTGACCTATTGACCAGTGCTGTACTTTGGGACAGCCTATGCCACAAATCTGGTAATTCATTTTCTTTTCTTCAAAGCATTGGTTTTTTTCAAAGGCGTGGAGACTAAAACATATGAAGAACGGTTGCAGGATTTGGGTTTGGCTAATCTAAAGAAAAGAAGAATTAGGGGTGACGTAGCAGTATTCCAGTATTTGGGGGGCTGCAAAAAATAAGGGATCAAATTATTCTCCAAAAAAACCAGATGGCAGGACAAGAAACAATGGTTGGAAACTAATCAAAGAGTGAAGCAACTTGGAATTAAGGAGAAATTTCCTAACAGCGAGGGCAATTAACCAGTGGAATAGCTTGCCTCCAAAAATCATGGATGCTCCATCACTGGATGTTTTTAAGATGATAATCACTTATCTCAAATGTTATAGGTTCACCTGCTTGGCCAGAGAGCTGGACTAGAAGACCTCCAGTTCAATCTATTCTGAGCATATACTGAATGCAGTGACGTGCGGTGAGGTTTATGGCTGGTGAGGCTGGTGACGTCATCAGGAAGGCGGGGAATGGGACCACATGTGCTGGAGGCTGAGGCTGCCTCAGCCTTCAGCACACGTGATCCCATTCCCCGCCTTCCTGAGCGTGCTCTGCCGGCTCGCGATCCGCTTTCGTGGCTTCATCATCCGGGAGCGCCGACAACATTTCTGCCTCCGCAACTTGCGGGCGCGGACGGACGGAAGTAGCCAGAGTGACGCTGAGGCAGTCCGGCGGGCGAGCGACCGAGGACCTCCATCGCTCGCTCGCTCTTTGGTCCGCCCGGACCGCCTCGGCGTCACTCTGGCTACATCCGTCCGGCCGCGCCCGGGAGCTGCGGAGGCAGAAATGTTGTCGGCGCTCCCGGATGACGAAGGCACGAAAGCGACTGGGGAACGACGAGAACTTTCCTGCCTCTGCTGGACTTCGCGCGCTCCTCGCGACTGCAATATACGTCCAGAAGCGGCTTTTGTGGCTAATGGGGTTTGGGCTTCAAGCCCAACGGCCCCTGCCACTTCTGGACGTCTATTGCAGTTGCGAGGAGCATGCAAAGTACAGCGGAGGCAGGAAGGTTATTGGCGCTTCCGAGAACCCTCCTGCTTCCGCCGGTTGCCCAGCCTGCACCGCCCCCCGCGCGCACCACTTCCTCCTCCTCCTCCTCCTTCCTCTTCCTCTTCACTCCCCAAAAGCTCTTCTCCTTACCGGAACTTAGCGGGAGCCGTGTAAAAGGGATGGGACGAAATATATATTATTATTATATACTATTATTTCATGAAGAGAGGTGAGGCTCTGCCTCCCCTGCCTCCCCTGCCCGCACGTCCCTGCCTGAATGTATGTGAAAGCCTTGACTGACCAAACCTACAACGGGTGAGAAATCAATATATCCATGGGCCCTTCTGGTGACCCCAGCATGATTGTTTCCTTTCCATGTTCATGTTTCTTGCCTTTAATTTATTTGGCTTACTGCTTCTTTTCTGTACCCAGGATAACATCCCAAAAGGAAATAATTTGATGTATCTGTACACATGCATGTATTTATTGTAAAGTATTTTTATTAGAGAGTTTTCTTTGTTTTATATCACAGTTTCAGCTTTGCAACAACGATATACTGGATATATCCAGTTTTTTACATTATACATACTATTATGTCTCCTAGTATATAGTTTCATGTTCGTAACTATTATTTCCGTATTTGTAACATAAATCTCTATATAATTATCAATCTAGAATATTTTATTTTACATTTTTATAACATCTCACCATATTATTTACAATAAACATTCTTCTATCATTACACTTGTACTTATTTCTAATTTATAATTCGTTAATTGTCTGTCTTTGTTAATTTCCTAATCTTTACATCTATCTAATCAATTATTCCATGCATCCCAAATTAAGTAGTGTTCTGTTTCTCCTTTGTCTTTAATTTCCATTGTCAACCTATCCAACTCAGTGTAGTGTAATATTTTATTACCATTTCCTCTGTGGGTATGTTTCAATTTTTTCCAATTTTGAGCATATACAATTCTAGCTGGTGTTATTACATGTAGCATTAAGTATTGAATTTTTAAATTATATTTCCTTGTTCACATATGTACCTATATATTTAACTGTATCTTAGAGCATTTCAACTTTATTTATATTATATATTTATTCCATGCAGCTCTTTTTAGATAAGGGAACAGAAGTTGACAAATACCTGCAGCAACTTCATAATGATAATACACTTTTTTCTATTTATGCAGGTAGCAGAAATGTCACATCACCTTGTTCATAAAAATATGATAATCTTGATAATCTTGTAAACAATGGTATAAAACAAGCTGATGTCCTACAGTACTGTAGATCAATATGGTTTAAAATTTTCATCACCCTATAGAAACAAGTAGAAGGGTTTCATTCACTTTGTTCCATTTAAATGAGAAATAGATATAGAAAATGGACTTATTTTCTCCCATCTCCTTTCTTCCTGCCTAATCTACATACGGTACTAATCCGTGGGAATATAATGCAGTGTGAATAGGCATCCATATTTTACTGCCTTCTGAATCTCTGCTTCATCTGATTCAGATTTCTAAAAAAGAAGGCAAGCATTTTGCAAAGCACTGATATAGTTTGACTAATGCAACTAATTTCTTCCCCCAAACACCCACCCATGTAGGGATTTTTGAATCATGTTGGAATTGTGAATTCCTACGATGGACAGCCTGTAAATGTAATAAGCAAATGAATAAATTTCAGTTTGTGAAACCTACTCAGCCAATTAGGACTGTGAAAAAAGGAATTCTTTTCAAACTCCGTTAACGGGTTGTTGTTTTTTTATGGCGCTTTTCACAGCCTTAGGGTGGTTATTCACAGAATTGCCTATATTTTATGTAAATGGATGATTACACTGTAAAAGAATATGGACAAATGTGTCTCCCACACAAAGTCCAATAAGGAGCTTCAATAAATCCATTATTTAAAATGAACAGCATCTAAGAGAAACCTGGGAAGCTCCTGCAGGCCAATGACAAAGCCTGGTTAAAGGGGGAATGATGAGGGCCTTCAAGAGACACCAATTAATTGACTTTTAAAATATTTTCTTTTTCACAATTCTACTTGGCTGAGGAGTCACAAATTGCTGTCTTGAACTTTTTAATTGGACTGCCAACAAAAGTCTAAGTGACACGGACAGTGAATAGGAGCCCGGCAGTGACCAGATGACGACACCTCGATTATTTGAGAAGGAACAGCTATTCCAGTGAACCCAGAAGGGAGGTGGAAACATGGGGGTGGTCAAGAAGGAAATGGCAGAGAAATGGCTAGATCAGGGGTGTCAAACACAAGGCCTGCAGGATTCGGCCTGCGGGGTCTTCCTGGAAAATATAAGGGGCCGGCCCGCATCACTTCGGCCCCGTCTCCCCAATGCAAAGAGGAAGCATCCGGCCGACATGGCTATGGCCTGGTCTACCCAATGTGGAGGAAACATCAGGCCAATATGGCTTTGGCACTGCAGCATGTTTATAAGCTCATGTGCAGTTTACTGGGTTCAATTCCTTTCAACTACATAAATATATTTTGGAATGTCCGTTTCATTTGTGGAAACCTTTCTACGCAGATTTGAGTTTGAGTTTAGCACAAACACCACTCCATGATAAACCATGATAAACTTTATTAATGTTAATTTAACAAATATGGATTTATTAACAGATCAGGCAATGAGGTTCATCACACTATCTTTTTATAGTTAGGGAGACAACAGGCTGATTCTTCATTAAGCAAGGTAAAGACTTCAGCAGAAATCAGCTTGAGATTTTGAGTCCACTATTCGTTAATGCAAACTACAAGAGTTTCCCCCCCTTATAATTCAAAATAAAAACACAAACTGCCTCACAAATCTGTATATGTTACTGTCAAGATAACACACCATAATATAGCAAGCTGAACAACTTTTCTGCAAAGGTCCCAAAGAAAGCATTTCCCCAAAGTTTTATTAATGCCATAATTGCTTGTGATACATCTCCTGTATCTCTGAAAAGCTTAGCAAAAAATATTAAGCCACAGGCTACATAACAAGTGTCAATGATGTAATAATGCAAATATGACTATTGGAGATACAGAACCAAACAACACACAATTTCAAAAGCATGAGTTTTGGCTATCTTTTTTTAAAACCAGGAGAAAATAATATGCTTTACTATGCTTTGATCCTACCCGCTAACATCCCAAGAGCTGATCTGAAAGAAGCCTGGTTTGTAATATAAGAAACAAAGATTAAGAATAAACTTTTAGCCAAAGGACAATATTGTGTCCAGATAAATATTTTAAAGACAAAAATAAACTATGTCAAGAGATTCTTAAAGAGTCCCAGAGATAGTTCAGGATGATTAGGTGATTCCAATATAATCATTGACTTTAATATTAATTAGATATTAATATTAATCACCTACTGTAATCATGACCTGGCATGCACACGGAATTTGGATAACAAGCTGGATACACGCTGCCTTAAGATTTGTGGTTTTTTTAAAAATTACAAATACATGTCTAAATCTAAGAGTTGATTTGTTAAAAGAACGCTTCATTGATACTTCCTATGAGAACACACACACTCAAGAACAACGCAAAAGCCAGGAAGCTCATTTTCATGAAGATAAATGTGCAACTACGCCAAGACTCTGAGGGACAATCCTAGAAAACACACCCCGCTTCACGAAACGTGTTACATTTGCAGGAGAAACCACAGGTTCTCATGCCAATTTTTTTTCATCTTCTTACAGCCATGATCCAATATAGATTGTCTTTCCTTCATGGAACTCTTCTGTTCTTATTTTTACTTCATACCTTGCACTTAGCCTTTTTTTCCCATGTTACCTTAAAGAATGGATAACACTCATTTTATTTTTCACAGTGGTCCATTCCACTTCAGTAACTTCCAGAGCACCTTTTTTTCTAATGCCTCCGCACAATTTAACTTTTAAAACATTTCTAAAAATCAAGTAATATGGCATAAAAGACATACTTAGAAAACAAGAGGTGTCCTGAGACTGGGTGCTTTACTCGATCATAAACCTACAACTGAATCAGTCAGGATGCTACAGTCAGACTGCCCTTCTATCTCAAATTATTTCCTGCAGAAATCTAGATTTGCCCAAACTGTAGTTTATGTATTTCTATCATGTGGATACTTCCTTCTACTTTTTAGCAGAAGTACTTCTGAAAGCTGACAGCTCCATAAGCCACTACATTTGTCTTATGGATTCTTCGAATGCCAATTAGAATACCTCTAATGAATGAGGAAGCTTAGCAAAGTACTCAATGGCTTAGATGTGCAATTCTCATAACCATGTGGCATTAGGTGCCTCCCCTGTCCCAGGATGAAAACTATCAGAAGTCTAAAACTAGGTTTCCAAACCATTCGCTTCCAACTTCTGTGGATCTTCTGGGTCTGCTGCTCATTTTTTTAAAAAGAAAACAGAAAGCACACTGAAGCTGAAACGCCAGCTGGGAAGCTTGCAGACAGAAATTAAAGATGGCACCCTGAATGGTTTTGCACCCTTAATAGAAGTCCTTTAAATGATCATCAACCCTTGGTTCCACCACCTAATGTAATCAAAAGCTATGCTCAGTGAATAGGACGCAGGAAATTAGAGTAATCTAATTACCTCAAGCAGTGGAACAAAAGTGGAACAAAATCTAAAAGATTAGATGCAGACATTACACCTAATCTTCCACTAGAACATCATTGTGAAGGTATGTAGCAATGTGAGATACGTAGGAACCTCATCATCTTAGTCAACCATAATCAAAGAACAATGTTCAACATGGGTAGATGGGTTAAGCAGGTGATTATTTTTTTAAACCACTTCCTTTTGGCAAAAATGGCCATGGATATTCATGGCCTAACTTGCCTGAAGAACACGATCCAAAGCTATTGGACAACTACTGAGGAACATATAATTAAGTACACAGCTTAAGTGCATATAATTCTGAAGAACTAAGCTGCTCAAACAGGGATTTATCAGATGGCACAAAATGGCCTTTCTGACATATTCAGAGCATCTGAAAAGAGGGTAAGGAGGAAAAGAAATCCATGGAACATGGTCTTAAAAAGGAATTCCAGGCATGGAAATACTGTCTTTTTATTATCACTTTTCCTCCAAGCAGGACTAGCAAAGTACCACTTTCCCGTCTTTCTAAGGTGTTTGGTAGAAGAATGAAAAAGATTCATCGTCTACCAGCACGGCCTTGTTTTCAGTCATCTGAAAAACGAGACCCTTAGAGCTCACTGTTCACACAGCCAAATGTGGTAGCAAAGTCTATGCAGGTTAAGAGAACACCCCTGAAAGTTTCACCCCATGGGAAGCAAGGAGTGCCCAACCCAAAGAGAAGCTGATCAAAGCTGTGAACAGTGCAGCCTGTGCAGAAGTTAACAACTGGGTCACTGAAAATGCAAGAGTTTTATTTTCTGCATTTCTTAATCTATAGTAGAGCATGAGACAAAATGAAGGAAGCCGGTGTTCCAAAAAGACCCTTATACACCCATATCCCGTTATGGCTTAGACCTCAGAGGTATGGGGCAAATAGTAAACCTGGTGGATTCGCTCCACTAAGAACCCTCTAGGCAGGTTTCCCCAATGAGTCTGCCTAGGACCCCTGCTAATGGACTGAAATATTGATCAAATAACCCCAGAATTTTCCAAAAAGCAAGCACGAAGCTTAAAATGAAAACATTTTGTAGACTTCATTCAAGAGGAAAACCTTTGGAAAGGGAACATCATAGCGTGTGGGTGTATGTCTTTGTGAGGCCACCAAAGCCATTCTGCACAGCCTGTTATGACTTCAGCTGGCAGAGTGAAATGGTGGCTCCATTAGAAAACATCCAGAATGCGGAATAGACAGCTTCCGCGAATTCTATTCTGAATTTATAGATTGGGAAGGTTTTTTTCTCTGTGACACCAAAGAAAATAACAAAACCCCCATCGTAATTTAGGAGGACACCAATCTTCGTTGTTTTGTTGCTGGGCAGAGATGTTTCTTTATCATTGTGCCAAGCTGAGATCTTATTGTTGACCCATTCAATGCACCAGGAGCTGTTATTGCGTCCTAGGCGGCTTTCCGGGCCCCGTTTTGGCATGCTACCATAGCAGATGCCGACAGCACAAAAGTTGTTGTTCTCCAGGTCAACTTCCCAGTAATGGATTCCCTTCTTGAAACACTGGAAAGAAAGCACTTGGGAGAAGCTTAAGAATCGCTGAGGGTGCGGTTGGTAATCCTGTACTTTTTCTGTGACAGACAACTTGGTATATTTCTCCAGTAATACTATATTCTTATGAGCCGTGTGGCGATCCAGAGTAAATTGCGTAGCAACTAGGAATAAATACAATCAGAAGAGAAATCAGAAAACAGCAAGAAACTTGGAAAAGAGTGGTGATCGCGAACATATTATTGCTAAAGTTTATAAATTATTATTGAATTTGGAGAATGAATATGTAAAGCACTATATGATTCAGTGGGCAAGGGTCTTTGGATATAATGTCACGCTTGAACAGTGGGAGAATATGTGGACGAAAGGTTTAAAATTTTATAAGATGAATGTAACATTGTTATTTAACACCAGATAAGTTCTCAAGAATTTATAAAAGTTTTTCAAATGAATGTTGGAAATGTAAAAGCAAAGAAGGGGCCTTTTATCACTTATGGTGGATATGTGACAAAGCAAAGAAATATTGGATTAGAAGTCGTATCTTAATACAGAAAATTCTCAAAGTGAATATAAAGATAAAACCAGAAACTTTTGTTTTGGGTTTAATGGAAAGAGACTTGGGGGGGGGAAATCTGGAAATTTGATGCTATATATCCGTGATGGTGAAACTATGGCACACGTGCCCAAAATGGCACAAAGAGCCATGACAGCTGGCCCACACGGCACCACCCATTCCTCTTCTGGGTTTCTGGCATGCATGCGCGTGCGATGATCACTTGTCCTTTGCGCGTGCAGCAGTGCCGGAAACTGGAAGAGGTGGTCTTCTGTTTTCCAGCTGATTGTCGCATGTGCATGCGTAACAGAAAGACCAGTTGGCCGTGCATGCTCTCCTTTTTCAGCACTCAGTGCCCAAAAGATTTGCTATCATTGCTATATATCACATGTGTCACATTCGCAGTGTCACGCTGCCGTCATGTGACTTTTGCAACATTTCCCCCATTCACGGAGCTGGGGTGGGTGTAGCCTGCGTGTGACACATCTGGCCTGCGGGCCGCCAGTTTAACATCCCTGCTATATATGTTGACGGCAGCAAAATTACTTCATATACAAAAATGGAAGGACACTTTGATTCCCACAATGGATGAATGGCTGCAGAAGTTGATGGAGGTAGCAGAGACGGCCAAACCAACTGCTCTGATTAAAGACCAAAATACAACTACTTTTGTTTCTACTTGGAAACTGCTTCTGGACTTTGTGCTTGAGGTAGAAAAAAAATGAGACTTTGATTTTGGGTTTTACCGATTAGATAGGCTTGTCATTATAGAAATGGCTAGTTTATACTATTACGTAAAAGTAAAAAGTTGAGGTTTGATGTAATTATTTTATTCTACTGCACCAAAGGGAGTCAGAAGTCAACGCCTTTTCTGTCTTTTCCCCCTTTTTTCCACACATGGCTCCCCGCCCGTGTCCCCTCCCACATGTGCCTGCGCCTCCCCTGCCTGCGCACCACACATATGTGCGGGAGGCATGCGTGCATGCACGGTGGAGCTGAACTAGGGAGACGGCTCGCGTGCCCACAGAGAGGACGCTGCATGCCACCTGTGCCATGCATGCCATAGATTTGCCATCACAGCTATATATGCTTTTACCACGTCTCTTAAGAAATCAAACAAAAAGGCACCAAACATCACCAAAGGAATTGCATAGCTCCTGTTATCATTTCAGTTGCACTGTATGTACCACTTTTTCTGTTCTACAAAATCCAAGTTCAGTAGCATGACAAGAGTGGAACATCCCTTAACTATACTAAGGCAGATAAACGTAATAAACAAATAATCTTCCTCCATATAATACTTTTACTAAATCATAGTAAAATTCTTTTTGACTCCCTTGCAATCGCTTTATTTATTCATCCTAAATAACTTAGTGACATCAAAAACATTTTCCTGTCTAGTTCCAGATCATTTATCAACAAGATAAAAAGAAAGGATCTTGAGACCATTTCGTTAATTTGAGAATTCTTATTCTATTTCTGACCCTATTAGTTATGGACACATAAGGGGAGCTATCCACTAAAACCAAGTCATCAGAAAGTAAGTCTTCAACCTATGCCCCCATGGAGCCCAAACTGTCTATTGCTGAGTGAAAAGCTGTTCAGTGAGTTTTACCCCACTTTACAATCTTTTTTGCCACAGTTGTTAAATGAATCACTAACTGCAGTTGTTAACAGTAACATAGTCACTAAGTGAATCTGGCTTCCCCATTCATTTTTCTTGTCAGAAAATTGCAAAATATGATCACGTGATTCCGGGACACAGCAACTGTCATAAATTTGAGTTAATTGTCAAGAATCTGAATTTTGATCACGTGACCTTGGGATGCTGCAATGGTCTTAGTGTGAAAAAACGGTCACAAGTCACTTTTTTCCCGGTGTCTTTGTAACTTTGAATGGTCACTAAATGAAATGTTGTCAATGGAGGACTACCTGTAATCCCAAAGCAATGACATTTTAAAAGTCCACTCAGCAGTTCCCAAGTCATTGCCATCAATATAAGCTGACATTCAATGAACCTTTTAAACATCAGAAGGGCTTATTACTATTTCTTCTGAAAATTATTCTTACTCAACATACTGTAGTCTTACTCAACATACCGTAGCTTTACCTAAAGAAGTCAGAAACATATGTTTTTTTACAGAAACATGACTCGTGAGATTATAATGGTGTGTTTATTTTGGAGGGTATTTTTTGTGCTTATCAATCTTAAAACGTGAAAGCCTTAACCTTCCACCTGACCTTTAACCTTAACAAGTCAAAGTTTGGAGCAACCCACTCTTAAGCTAGAAGCTGATCGTTTTATGTGCTCTATTTTATGCTGGGCGGTTTTGTTTTAGTAATGATTTTTTCAGGATGAACGTTAACCATAACTATTAATATTACTGTTGCATCGTTTCCAAAATTTACGCCACACTAGTAGTTACTTACATGCCAGAAGCTCCTCTCTTGGTTTTGTTAAAAAAGCATCCAGACTTATTGTTTCATTCTTTGTCTCAGCTTTGTTGCAGCTTTGTGCTCTCTGCTTGGGACTTTCCGCTATAGTTACCAAACGAGATAAAAAGGTACACCTTTACAAATGCATTAAAACTTACTATGCATATTACATTGAAAAGAGAAGACTGCCATACTATCTAAACAGAGTATAAAATTCATACTATCTAAACAGAGTATAAAAATTCATACTGTCTAAACAGAGTATATACTCCACTTCGACGCCTAGTCTGCAAATAAACAACCACGCTCAGAGAGCACCAAGGGCCCGATGGTTCAGAACAATCTGTCCTCCGTTTTGTCTCCCACTGCCATGTCAATTGGTGGAATAGTTTCTAATTTGAGCACCAAGAATCTCTCAGTTCAATCCTGAGCTCAAGTATCCTCTTCTGTTGGTATTCTGAACCGGCTACTCAATATAATCTATGCTCCAGCTCTTTTCAGATCTGGTAGTCAATAGCATTTCAGGAGTGGCAGTCTTCTCCCTTCTGCTTCCATTTGCTCTGCATACCTCCATGGCCACAAAGTTGTGGTAGGAGAGTTTGCATTTACACATCAGACAATCCAAGATTTCCAAGAGCTGGCAGTAGAGGACAGCATTAGTATGGTGAAATGTACAAGACTCTAGTTTTCTAAAGCTCGGAAAACTAGGAAACATACACAATGGCCCTAAGTGAAGTCACTTTTGACTATTGTTCGTGACAGTACCACTAATCTGCCTTTCCAACAAGAATGCTTTTTAAAAGACTTTTTCTGATGATCTCAACAATTCCATCTAACCTCAATTCAAATAAGTCTGTGAACTTAAGTTTTCCTGGCTTTAACACTCTCCTGGGAAGCTTGCAGTAATCGTTTACTACTATTAACTATTCTGTTTCAGCATTAATCTCACTAAAACTCATTAGGCGCTGTTTTGTGGTACAGTGGCTAGAATGCAGTATTGCAGGCTAATTCTGCCGACTGCCAAAAGTTTGATCCTGACCAGCTCAAGGTTGACTTAGCCTTCCATCCTGCTGCGGTTGGTAAAATGAGGAGCCAGATTGTTGGGGGCAATATGCCGACTCTGTAAACCATTTAAGAGAGGACTGTAGAGCACTGTGAAGCAATATATAAGTCAAAGTGCCATTGCTATTATTAGATCTCTTGCCCTGCGGAATGAAAGTGATTGAGGGGAAATATAAAAATGTAGCATTTTCTCTAGAAACTGGGAGATCGTTTACAAGAAATCAATAACTTCACATCTCTAAAGAACAGAAGGTAAGAGAAATATTCATTAGTGGCCTTTACACCAAGGCCGCTAATAAAATATTTGTGATTTTAAGGCCTATGTAACCATTACTCCCTTAAATATTTAGAATGCTGTTTTGAGATGCACATTTCTACAAGCTGAAAATCCAAATATATCAGACTAAAACTTGCCATTGAAAATGCATGAAGTACATTAAATTGGTAGACACAACTGAAAGTGCAGAGGTAGCAAACAAACGTATCTAATTGTACAAAAAAAAGTCTTGGCATAGGGTTAAAGCCACAGGTGCAATTTTCTCATGATTAGACCACAGCACAATTATTTCTACTCCATGCCAACAAATGCCCTGTTAAACTTCCTGAAATTTCAGCGGAGGCAGCTATTCCTCAAATTTTAATCAGTGGAGTTCCTGAACTTACAGCGCTTGGCAGGCCGACTTCTCTGTCCTGAGAAGAAAAAAGACGAGTCAATTTAGTTATTTGGGAATAAGACGAACAACCCTCTCAGAATGGGCAAGCAAGAGATCCTCTGGCTAGCTCTTATTAGGATTTATTGAAGTTTTTAAAAGCGTTACCGATTTGACCGGATTATCCCAATAATTTGTTTTAGTTATGTCAAAATTACCGCTACCACACCAGTAAATTTACTAGAATTTCAACATGATTACTGAAACAAAAAAATAAAATGCTATAAACAAATTGATTATTTGGAATGCGTAGATAGTACCGTGTTTCCCCCAAAATCAGATAGGGTCTTATTTTCTTTTGACCCAGAAAATAAGTGCTTGGCCTTATTGTTGGGGAGGTCTTATTATTTTTGAGGTGCAGGAGGCGGCGAGTGTGGTCACCTCATGGCTGCTGCTGTGTTGCAATATTTTGGGGGAGGGCTTATTTTTTGGGGAGGGCTTATTTTAGCACATGCACTCAAAAGCCTGATTGGGCTTATTATCTGGGGGGTGTCTTATTTTCAGGGAAACAGGGTAGAAAGCAGGGATCCAATAATAAGCTAAGGCTTTGGGGGAAATAGAGAGGCCAGAATCAAGTAAAAAATCAGCCCAAGAGATTTTGCAACAAGGAAAAAATAAGCTTTTTTTTGGGGGGGGGGAGCAATTTAGATTACCCTTAGTTATACCAGTGGCATCTATATCATTCCCTTGGAAAAGAAGAATACCAGTTAATTTTGGCACATTTGCCACAAGTGCAAGCAAAGCCCAGTTTTATTCCAAGTTCATTTTTAGTTTTCTATCCAAGCTAGGATTTCTACTGTAATCTTGAGATTTGTGAGCTAACACAATTATTACCAGCATCCCAACGATTCTGGATCACTATAGAATGAGCAAAGATTTGATATATTGCAGAGTGTGTAGTGAAGTTAACAGGAAGTATGAAAAAAAATTAGGTGAAGAAAGCTATGATGTGAGACAAATTGTGTATTAGGGAAGATTAGCTGCAAAACATGGAGAAGAACTAAGAAACAAAGGAGAGTTGCAAAAATACAATCTGCAATAGAGAGGAACAATTAAGATTAAAAGGGGGGGAAAACCCTTTGCTGAATGATGTAAGCAAAATGTTTTGGAAAGAGATGAAAAGGACTGGAAAACAGTTTCTACCAGAGTGAATGGAATTAAAAATAAATGTAATAAATGTTATATATATATATCTGTGTGTGTGTGTGTGTTTTAGTATTGAAAAAAATGTTGAAAAGGTGTTTTGGCTTTAATGGCATGTTCCATTTTGAATTACCTTGGATAGGTAAGTGGTCATATTAATTGATCAATACATAAACAAAAGGTAAATAATTTGTGCGATAAAACATATGTGTCAGGTTACAATGAAGTGATCCAAAATCCTAACTCAGTTTGACTGCTTTTGGGAGAGTTGCTGTTAGTGTAGACCAGGGGTGTCAAACTCGTGATGACACGTTGCTGTCACATGATGCTTATCGTATTTTTCCCCATTCACGGAGCTGGGGTGGGTGTGGCCTATGCGTGGTGCATCTCGGCCGCGAGTTTGACACCCCTGGTTTAGACTGCCTCATAGGGTTGTGGACAAGAATCAAGGGAGGGAGGATTATCATAAGTAACAAAATGCCAGTACTCATCATTAGCTGCTATTTTATCTCTTGCAATGGTTGTAATGATCCATAAAGTTCCAACTCTTCCAACATTTAATGACACAATGAGGGAAGCTCCTTCTGTCCTTCTCTTCCTTCAAGAACACTAAAGAATAGCGTCCTTCAGACAGAAAGCTAAATGTTCCACCAGGGACTCCTGCTGCCTGCTCTTCTCTCAAAAACTCCACCATGTGCAAAAAAATATCCATCACTATGATTTGCTAGAAATACTCACTAGTTTTTCCTGCAGCTGCTGGGCATACCGCTTCCATCACGGATGTCTTCAATGGGAGTACAAAAGTGCCAGCATTACCTAAAGGAACATAAGGAAAGATGACAAAAATCAGGAATCTTGTCAAAAGGATCCCTCTGAAATAGGTAAGTAAGATGGAAACAAGGAACAAAGGAGAAATGTTGCCAGAAGCAGAGGAAGGAGGCTGGGTGCTGAGCACAAGGTAATTCCATCAATCTCATCAGCAGTTCCTGGAGTTGTGAATCAACAAACCAAGTATTTGGAGGATAGAGGGGGTCCTGGAGCCTACCCGTTCTTTGAATTATCCTGGATATGGACTTGGTGGATTCTGCCCCCCTATCTAGTTCGTGGCAGCTTAGCTGAGAAGGATGTGGTAAATGGGGATGATTTTAAGTATGAGAATGTGTAAATGTACATGACAACCAATACAATTCTCCCCGCACTTTAAATTCATTGGGTCTCTCGGAATTCCAGAAGAACATGATGTTCCTCAGCATTTCAGTCATTTGAAAGTGATCCTTGTGTTGTTATTTCTCTGCTCAACTAGACCAGGCATGCCTTGTACGCCCTAGCAGGCCCCATCTGGAAAACAGATGGGGTGGGACTTACAAGATCTCATCAAAGTGTATGTGTGGGATCTCTCTCTCTCTCCCCCTCGACTTATGACCATAATTGATCCCAAAATTTCTGTGGTTAAGCAAGGCATTTGCTAAGTGAATTTTGCCCCATTTTACAATATTTTTTGCCACAGTTGTTAAGTGAATCACTGCAGTTGCCAAGTTGTTAACAGGGTTGTGAATGAATACGGTGTCCCCACAGATTTTGCTTGTCAGAAAGTTGGAAAAGGTGATCGCATGACCTTGGGACATAGCAACGGTCATCAACATGAACTAGCTGCCAAGCATCCAAATTATGATCACGTGATCATGGGGACGGTGAAAAAGTTGTAACTGTGGAAAATGGGTCATAAGTCACTTTTTTCAGTGCTGTTATAACTTTGAATGGTCACTAAACTAATTGTTGTAACTTGAGGACTACCTGCATTGGCTCCTGTAAAAACAGTTGTACTTGTCAAACTGCCTTTACAGGAGCAAATACAGGTAGTCCTCAACTTACAACAGTGTGTGTGTGTGTGTGTGTGTGTGTGTGTGTGTGTGTGTTCTCACTTACTAGATATAAATTCTCTTGTTTGTAATATGGGAGTTTCTGATTTGGGTTTCCACTGTGGCCCTTCTGAAAAAAAAGATATAAATGAGGTAAATAGAAGTAAACCAAAAGAATCATGGGAGGGTAGTCCTTGCATTTAGCCTGGGATTGTCCTGTTCCAATACTTTAAATAGATTTACAGGTGACCTTTGGGATTCCTCTGACTTATCTGGGACAAAAGGATTCTATTTATGCACAGGGGAAAAGTTCAAAAAGGGCTCCCCTCCCACTGGGCAAAAGGGACTGAATGATGACTTCTGCCGATTCCTCCTTTCCTCCAACATCCCCCATGCAATCCCAGAAAGCATCTAGATTATTCTGGAGCAAAAAGTTCAACTGTTACTTTCAACAGCCCTCCCTCCACCCATGATCGTCTCCAGCTATGCCCACCCACCTGCATCTTCCTTAGCTGACATTTCCCTGTGGAGATTCTCAGTTGTCCAGATCATGGGTTGTCCCCAAAGGTGCTTTTCCAAAAGGCAACTGGACTTTCTGGTTTTCCCTTGAGGATGCCTCGCTTCTCATCTAAGAAGCTTCCTCAGTCAGAACTAAAGAAGCTTCTTGGATGAGAAGCGAAACGTCCTCAAGGCAAAACAAAGTCCAGCTGCCTTTTGAAAAAGCACCTTTCAGACAGCTGACATTTCTTTCACTTCTTTTCTCAGGAAAAACACTCATTTAATACAACTAAGCTTTATTTATACTCTCTTTAGTTAAGTGGAGATCTCATCATGAGGTTGGTTGGTTGGTTGATTCGTGTCAGAAGCATCACAATTAAAATAAGGCACACTCTATGATATCAACTTTAAAATACAAGATTAAAATATGTGCACGTTAAACAGATCTCACCCACTAACTAGCAACATTATCCTGAAGTTTATGGTGGTGCACACAATAGACCCATCTCCAAATTTTATCTCTACTGCTACAACTCTTTGATACCCCAGAAGAGAGGGAAGGATTTAATTGCACTACTGGGCTGGCTGTTACTCTAGTCTGGGTGCTTTTTACTCCAATGGACAAACTAACATTGGCACAATGTCTAAAGATACATGGGGCCACATTCATAGGTCACTTTAGGCTGGTATGAAGTAAATATGTGTTTTTCAGAACTGCTCTGCGCCATGTTCGTGTGCCCAGCCCAGTCCTTCTCCCCATGTGACGTTTTTTACACTTATGACCATCCCAGCATCCCCATGGTCACGTGATTTACATTTGGACGCTTGGTTCGTAACTCTTTCATATTTATGATGGTTGCAGTGTCCCGGGGTCATGTGATCACTTTTTGTGACCTTCTAACAAGCCAAGTCAATGGGGAAGCCAGATTCACTTAACAACCCGGGTTACTAATTTAACAACTGAAGTGATTCAGTTAACAAATGTGGCAGGAAAAGTCAAAATGGGGCAAAACCCATTTAACAAATTTCTCACTTAGCAATATCAATTTTGGGCTCAATTGTGGAGGACTACCTGTAGAGCTAAATACTGTAGGACAGGGGTGTCAAATTCACGGCGTCACTTTGTCGTCATGTATCACGACTTTTCCTTCGCTAAACTGGGAGTGGGTGTGGCCAGCGCATGACGCATTTGGCCTGCGGGCCGCGAGTTTGACACCGCTGCTGTAGGAGGAGGACTATAGCCATCTTACCCACTATATATTTGCAAACATGGTTTTTGATAACCAATGGTTTAGCAATACAGGTAATCTTCGACTTATGACCACATTGGAGCCCAGAATTTCTGTTGCTGAATGAGACATTTGTTAAGTGAGTTTTGCTCTATTTTACAACCTTTCTTGCCAGTTGTTAAGTGAGTCACTGCAGTTAAGTTAGTAACATGGTCTTTAAGTGAATCAGGTTTCCCCCACTGACTTTGCTTGTCAAAAGATTGCAAAAGTTGATTACATGGCCCCGAGGCATTGCCACCGTCATAAATATGAGTCAGTTGCCAAGTGTGTGAATTTTGACTGATGATCATGGGGAAGCTGCAACAGTTGGAAGCGTGAAAAATGGTCATACGTCACTTTTTTCAATGCCGTGGTAACTCTGGTCATTAAATGAACTGCTGTAAGCCGAGGACTGCCTGTACTACTCCACAAATCTTATTAACTAAAGTCAGTTAATTTATTAACACTTCCATAGGTTAGCAATGTATGCAAACCGTATGTAAATACAAAATCCCAGTAAGTAAATGAATAAATAAAAGCACCTTTTTTCTTCGGTTCCTGAGATATACCCAAAAACCGTGTTGTAACTTCTTTGAGGTTGCAGGCTTTCTGATAAACAGCGCCTAGGAGGTTTTGATCCAACTCAATTCTGGGAACAAACACATCGCTGAAGGGTACCTCTCGCAGTTTTGCTGATCTCTGAAAAAAAGCATTAAGATCTCATCTGAACTCCAACCAACGAAGAGCTCTACTTCCTTCCACAGGCCATGACACATTATATAGAAAGTGGTGTGGAGTGGAGTGGAACGGAACAGAACAGAACAGAACAAAATTCTTTATTGGCCAAGTGCAATTGGACACACAAGGAATTTGCCTTTGGTGCAAAAGTTCTCAGTATACATAGAAGTTCTAAGTGATAAATCATGATCATAGCCATAATAAAATAGAGGAGTATTTATGAGTAAACATACATTCTGCATTTTTTTTTAAATAGACTCCAAGCAAGGAAAGGCATGTCTCAATTGTATTAATTCTAGGAGCTGAAGACCAGCAACATCCAGAGAGTACCAGATTGGGCAGGTTAAACTAGGACCGTTACTACCTGTAGTCTTAGTCTAAAGACACTAAAACACCCATCTCCACTCTGTTCAAATTTCTGGGCAACTCTTTGAATTCTCAGCAACAGGGAATTCTGGGAGTTCAACCCATACATCTATAGAACAAGCAGCTCAGGAAAGAGTTCACTGGAGAAAGGTAAAGGTTCCTCGCACATCTGTGCTAGTCGTTCCCAACTCTAAGGGACGGTGCTCATCTCCGTTACAAAGCCGAAGAGCCATTGTTGTCCGAAGACATCTCCATGGTCATGTGGCCAATGACTAAATGCCAAAGGTGCACGGAACGCTATTACCTTCCCACCAAAGGTGGTCCCTATTTTTCTACTTGCATTTTTACATGTTTTCGAACTGCTAGATTGGCAGAAGCTGGGAAAAGTAATGGGAGCTCACTATGTTATGTGGCGCTAGGGATTCGAACCACCGAACTGCCAACCTTTCTAGTTGACAAGGTCAGTGTCTTAGCCACTGAGCCCCCGTGTCCCTCACTGGAGAAAGGGCCTCCCTAATTGGAGAAATTAGGGAATCCTTTAATCACTGTTCAGAAGAGTTTCTACCGCCTGAAAATTACCTTTAAAAATGTGATGTCATCCCTCTCGGCCAAGGTCACTTCAATTTCATCTCGCTCCTTCTGGATTTCATTCTTCTTTTTACCCAGGACTGCATGGACATATTCAAATTTATCCAGGACTCTTTTTTCTTCCAATTTGATTTTCCTCCACGAATTCATTTCTTCTTCATGAATTAAAGCTACTATTTCTAGGAATTCTGATTTCAGCAAATCCAGCTTCCGATTAGTGGTATTCTGAAAGGACAATATAAAAATAAAAAATGATTTGGAAATGAAGTAATGCCACATTACTTATTAGGAGGCTGAAAATGGGAGAAAAAGTTAGGAGACCTCTGGAGGAAGAAATGCCAGACTGGATAGGGAGCTGATGACCACAATTAAGAATGAACAACTGGTGAACAGCTGCCTAGTGTCACTTGCCAATGAAATGGGTGGCATGTAAATATAATAAATAAATAAAAATAAAATAGGCCAGCTCTATGAACCTTTCCAGAGACAGAGAGGATGGGAGATCGCCCAATATTGTTCCCGTTACTCTCTTGAGGAGACCACAAGGCAGCAGTCTTCTATAGGTTTTGAGCACAAGATGTTGAGGGAACAGCCATCGTGCTCAAACTATAGTTAGCATCTTTAAAAGGATACCAAGTTCACATACAGGTAATCCTCGAGTTACAAATTTAACAAAGCCTGTCAATTACATTTGTAACTTGAGGATTTTCTAATGGGATCATGTTAAATGCTTTACCCAATGCATTTACTAATTGAATGTGCAGGTTGTAACTGCACATGAGGTATCTCAGGGTGGGAAAGACCATGGGAGACCTAGTGCTTCTGACCACCCAAGGCCTACCCCGACCCAGTGAAATATCTCATGTCCCCCCTTCCACCATCCTGCCCCACAAGGTCTCCACAGATACTGAGCCTGTGGAGACTCATCTTTCCAAGAACTTGATGACCAAAGCAAGCTGTCTCTTTTCCAGCCTCTCTGCCACATTTTTTCTCTGCTCCTGGCGCTCCAAAAGTGGAGCGGTGAAAGCAGAGGCAGAAGCAGGATGAGTGTGCGCCCTGCTCAGCTTGGCTGACTCACCGAGGATGCCTGCAGAGGACACCCAATCTGCTTTTGGAGTGCCAGGCAGCCTCGGAGAGTCTGAAGGATCACAATATTGTGTCCCCAAAGGCTTCTGTTCTCCATGGCAAAAGGTTTGGCAAGGAAACCTTTGGGGACATGATCTCGCCCTCCTTCAGATTAACTGAGGCTGCCCCGGGCTTCAAAATCAGATCAGGTGTGCTGTGCAGGGAGCCTCGGTGAGTCAGCCAAGCTGAAACAGCGTGTTCTTGTCCCGTTGTTCCTCTGCTCTCACCGCTCTGCTTTTGGAGTGCAAGGAGCAGAAAAAGAAACTACCGTATTTTTCAGAATATAAGACACACCTTCTTCCCTCAAAAAAGAGGCAGAAAATCTGGGTGCGTCTCATACACTGAAAACAGCAGGTTTTTTGCCTTCCGAAACCCCCTTCATCAAAATGGCCATGCAGAGCCTTTAGGAGGCTTTCAGAGTGTTCCTGGGGGCTGGGGAGGACAGAAATGAGTGAAAAATGGGCCGCTTTTTGCTCAATTCTGCCTCCCCCGCAGCCCCCAGGAGCACTCTATAAGTCTCCTAAAGGCTATCCATGCCCTTTTTTTGACAAAAACAAAAACCCCAACCGGGCCCGTTTTCACAAAAAACGAGCCATTTTGGGGAGATTTGCAGAGTGCAAAACCTTTTTTTTAAAAATTGCCTCTTCAAAACCTTGGTGTGTCTTATACTCTGGTGCGTCTTATGCTCTGGAAAATACGTGTCTGCTGCTGTACAAACCCTGCAGCAAAGAAGCTGGCGAGGAGACAGCTTGCTTGAGGTAAGAGGAGCAGTCAGCCTGTTTTGGAACTCTGGAACTTTGAAAGGTAAGTTAGCCTTTTGGGTGGGGAGGAGCTGGTGGGTTAGCAGAGCAGTCATCATTTCAACCAAACTTGGTTTACAGATCACTTACTCTCTGGAAAAAAATACTGTGGAGTAAGATTCCCCTCGGGGTATGTGTTCTGTTAATATGCAGCCTGTTTTGCCTTTCAATGGCTTCTACTGTATTGCCATAACTCTGGGAAAGAGGAGTACATGGGAGTAGGGGGAAGGGAGAGGGTAGGGATGATGGGCATGGGAGTAGGGGGAAGAAAGGCCCTTCTCAATGGCTCCCTGTCAGATAAACGCTTCAGGGCAAAGTGCCAGGATCGTAGACAGGGCGGGAAAGATGAGCGCATGGGAGGGGGAAGGGAGAGGGCAGGGATGATGGGCCTAGGAGCAGAGGGAAGAAAAGCCCCTATCAATGGCTCTCTGTCAGACAAACGCTTTGACCTCTATAAATACCCAGCCAATGCCGAGTTATCAGCTAGTGTATTATAAAATTCAAGTAAATTGTGACAGCAAAAGGCAATCTTTGAAATAGCAAAGACCCACGCCCTTTGACCCAATAGCTCCCCCCCTCTCTCTCACACACACATACACAATCTCACTAAACACAATGCATAACTCCAAGGTGGGCTTCTATATACTGAAACTGGGGGAGCCCCCTTACATTACCACGTCCTACTTTCAAAAAGAAGTGAACTTCCATTTAAAAAAGAATTCTTTCCTTACGCTGAGTTGCTTTTGCTGTGCTCGTACTTGTTCCAAGGACTTTGTAGCCTTGTCATTCAAGGCACAGAGTTCTGTCAATCTCTTCTTCAGCTGTAACTGTAAGAGAACAGAAAAAAAATGTTTTTTAGATTAAAAACAACATTTGGAACCCAGCATGCCAACTAGTAAGCAAACAAAACCACTCTGATAGGAGATAATAGTTTTACTTCAGGATTCTGATTAAAAGGGACACATCTGCAGTCACATCTTCAAAAAATGACATCATTTTTAAAATTGGGCTTTTAATGTTATGCAGAGTGGGGGGGAACTGGAGCTGACAACTATGTAGATAAATATAACCTGGCCAAATCCAATACACAAAAAACAATGAAATAAAATAACAACTCAACACCAATGTTGAAAACATTACTATAAAAGCCTTTTTTTAATGTAAAAGAAACTGTTATCAATCCAACCAGATATTTAGAGTTGTTAGCTTCTGAAACCCATCACTTAGCAACACATGACAGAAGCTACCTTATTTGAAGGATGGCAGTTGATTCAGGGACTTGGAGCATGTAAGAACAAGGGAAATATATGCATCCTTTGGCTGTTAAGGGAAAGTCGAGCAACACAGAATAAGATATAGTGAGAGCATATATGGCAGTGGTTTTTAAACTGACCCAATTACCTCTTTTTGTAGCCTTGGATATCAACTACCGCCAACCCCCCCCCCCCAAATCCAAACCCCTATTATTTTACACAAGCATCAATTTTATATTATGGTTGCCAGGAGCATCAATCAAATGTTCAGACTGGAGTTGGCATTTTTACCCATCTACCAAATCCTTCCCAAGAACTTGGGATAGGCAGGTTGTTTGATGGTGTTAAAGGTATCATTACTATTTATTTCAGCAACAATAACAATGAAATTAAAAATGAAATTATAAAAGTCAATATTTTTTTTAAAAAATCCCATCTCCTGGAATACTACTCTTGGATATCATCTCCTACCCATTTATTATATACCCCACATTGATAGTGCTTTTTCTTCTGTTTTGGGTGGCAAAAATCGTCATTTTGATTTTCTGAAAACTGATTACTAGGTGGCTGATGGGCGAATCATCAAAAAGCAGCAAACGTTTGACATTCACAGTAGATCTTTTGGAAAGATGGAAATTTGGGTCAATGAGCTTTTTGACAAGCTAGTTCAACTAAAGCTTGACTAGTAAAGGTGCTTGTATGCACCTTTATGTGTGGCACTCTTTGTCAAGAGTGTGTACAGTGTGACTATTTTGAGACAACCCAGGAACAAAATACAGTAAACAGAGCTTTGTCTTTCAAACAGTGGTTTATCTACAAGGAATATATACATACACGTACAAGCAAAGTCAGGCAATCAATCATCAACTATACCATGGAAGCATAGAGAGAGAGACAACCTCACAGGGCCTCTCTTATAAAACAGCCTCTTAAAGTGATAACCCTGCTGACTCATTCTCATTGCATCATCATTTCTGTATTACAGCCTTACAGCAGCTGTTCAACTATCAAATCATTATCTTAACACTCTTGTGTACAGAGATTTGCCTGAAACTGAAGTTCGTGAATTATATTCTAAGTCTAGAACTTCAAGAATTTTTCACCTGAGTTTTTCCCAACAAGGGTTCTCAAAATGGAATTAAATGCCTATTTTAAATCAACAAAAGCAGCCTATGGGTAAGATTCTAGACTTATTACTATACATTTTATCTCACTCAAAGGACTAACGTATTATTTGGTACAGGGCCCCAATCTAAAGCCTGTATATATTTCAGGCGCAAAATAGTTATTTTCCCCATCCATTCTTAATGTTTCCATTCTAAGGCCACAGCATAAAGCTTGCTAACTATGCTCAGTAGACGTATTCATTTATTTCAACGTAGTTCTGATGGACTCCAAACTAATTAGACAATAAATAATACTATAGAATCAAGTCTTTCCCTCTGTTTAAAAATGGGAACAATTACATCTAGGGCTCACTCTAGCAATATATTTCAATTTTGTAGATAAAAGTGGAAGCTGAAACAGGACCCTACTTCTCAACGCTGAACTTCAAATTTTCTGGCAGAATATGACCACTGCCAAAAACCCCAATCTTACATCAAAAGTGACAAATTTACTCGCTTTGCCATGCAAAGATGGCACTGAAAAAAATGACTTATGAGTCATGCAATCAAATTGCAGGCGCATGTTAACAAGCATGTTATTTATGACGGTTAAAGTGTCCTAGGATCACCTGATTGCCATTTGAGACCTTCCAAGCTGGCTTCCAACATGCCACGTCATTGCAGGAAGTTAGATTCACTTAACAACTACACTGAAGATGGTAAAATTGAGCCCAACTCATGAACAACCCCCTTGCTTAGCAACATAAATTCTCCCCCGTCAAGGATTACCTGTATATGCTATATAAGATTCCCCCATTTTATATAGGCCCCTGTCTTTTTATTTTCAACTGAGATTTATACCCTCTTAAACTCTCATTATCCGAGATATGGATGTTTGCAGACCATCTTTCTGGAACTGCTTATATTAATTGACTAAATCTTCCTTGGCAGCCATAATATTATGACCAAATCATCTCTGAACTAGATCTGTGATGGTGAAACTGTGGCACCTGGAGCCCTCTCTGCGGGCACGTGAGCCGTTGCCCCAGCTCAGCTCCACCATGCATGCGAGCGCACCTCTCGTCCTATGAAGACATGATAGCAGTGTTCCAATATTTGAGGGGCTACCACAAAGAGAGGGAGGGATGTCAAGCTATTTTCCAAAGCACCTGTGGGCAGGACAAGCAGCAATGGATGGACACTAACCAAGGAGAGAGGCAACCTACAACTAAGGAGAAACTTCCTGACAGTGAGGACGATTAACAGCTGGTCTTCAGAAGCTGGGGGTTCTTCATCTCTGGAGGCTTTTAAAAAGAGACTGGACAGACCTTTGTCTGAAATGGTATAGGGCTTCTGTATGAGCAGGGGGTTGGACTAGAAGACCTCCAAGGTCCCTTCCAAATCTGTTATTGTTATCTTTATAATTCAAGAAACACTTAGCCATAGAAGCTGCAGCAAAAGATTTGCTCTCAACTTATACAAAAGACAGCACAAAATTGCTTCTCAGGCTGACATACAAAACAAAGTAAATTTCTTCCCCTGTGAAAATTGATCTAAATAAGCTTCTGTGTTATTATCCTGCTGACATTTGCCAGCTGTGGAGGAAGGCTCTTTCTGCCTCAAGCAGCCAATGCAGATTTCAGCAAACCTTCTTACCCTGTCTTTTGGGTGTACATCCTTGTTACCAATAGCTACCAGGTACATGGCTAAATGCAAGGTAACTGCCATGTCTATACACAGTTGAATACAAATGCACCATTTTACTGAACAGTATTGGTTGAGTGGACACATAACACACAAGACCAATTAAGGCAATTTTGGCTTTGTATGGTAACTTGCAAGAGCCAGTTTGGTGTAGTAGTTATGGCATCAGGTTAAAAACCAGAAGGTGGTGAGTTCTAGTCTCCCCTTAGGCCAGGGGTGTCCAAACTTTTTGCAAGGAGGGCCAGATTTGGTGAGGTGAAAATGTGTGGGGCCGATCATTCAGCCTGACATTCTTTGAACCCTTAACATTAAATGCGAATTGACTACCGTATTTTTTGGAGTACAAGACGCACCAAGATTTTGAAGAGGCAAATTAAAAAAAAAGTTTTTGCACTCTCCCCAATGGCCCATTTTCCACGAAAATGGGCCATTTTTTTAAAAGGGCATGAATAGCCTTTAAGAGGCTTCTAGAGTGCTTCTGGGGGCTAGGGGGGACAAAGTTGAGCAAAAAATGGCCCTTTTTTGCTCATTTATGCCCTCCACAGCCCCCAGGAGCACTCTGAACACCTCCTAAAGGCTATGCACAGCCATTTTGGTGAAGGGGGCAGAGTTTTGGGAGGCAAAAATGCTGTATTCAGTGTATAAGATGCACCCAGATTTTTAGCCTCTTTTTTGAGGGGAAAAAGATGCATCTTTATACTTCGAAAAATACAGTATTTTATGAAAGACTAAACAAATAACTCCAGTGGGGAGAAGAGGCTGCGGGCCGCTTGAAATTTGAAAAAGGGCCACATTTGGCCCCCGGGCCGCACTTTGGACATGCCTGCCTTAGGCAAACAGCCAGCTCGTGACCTCAGGCCAGTTACTCACTCTCAGCCCTAGGAAGGAGGCAAGGGCAAAATCACTTCCCCCAAAAAACATTCCCAAATTGTTCAGGAAAATTCCAGGAATCACAACTATTTCTCACAAATGAAGGAAAGTTTACATGTCCCAGGATAATGTTGCAGGACCCAATCCCGAGTTGGTCTCCGAGAGCAGAGGTTTTGTCTTCCGAGCTTTCTGACTTGACTTGGAGCCCATCCTGGGGGAACTTCTCTGAACACATTCTGGTAGAGAGACATTCCCTGTGGATGGGATCCAGCACAAGTCCGAAAGCTGGGAAGATTAAACCTCTGGTCCCAATGACCAACCCAAATTGGATCCTGCAAAACTATTTCTTCAGGGATCAGGGCTGGGCACTTAATTTTCCCAAGGGCCCACATGTGAAAGTGGGACTCTTGTGGAGAGTCGAACCAATAGGGGTGGCATCTTCTTGAGCCCGACAGGGACAGCCAAAGGGCCAGATGTGGCCCATGGGCCACAGAACACCCAGTCTGCTTTAGCTTTACACCCCACTTTTTCTTCAAGACACCCACAACACTCCGTTCTCCATTTTTCTCCCTCAGCAACCACTCTGTGGGGTAGTAGGTCTTACTGAGAACAAACCAGTAGCTCAAAGTCATACTAGAAGCTTTCAGGGCTGAGATCAATGTCCCAAAGGTGAAAGGTAACTGAATTGAACAGTTACCTTTTGAAAGAAAAGCACCTTTGGGGCAACCACGACCTGGATAACTAGAATCTCCACAGACCTTTAGCTGAAGTCGAAGTGGTCCTGTGTCTCCCAACACCCAGCGTGACAACCTAGCCACCATCCACTCCCTTCTCACCTCCTTTGCTCCCTTGGCCTCTCTTAGTGGGGTAGTGGAGCAGGTCTTGTGAGAAAGCAGGCAAAAACAGCAGATGGAGACGCCGTGCTCCTTGCAGAAGAACTCCAGGAGCTTGCTATGGGCCTCACACTTCTGCTGCTGAAGTTCCTTCACGGGTGGAACCAACTGGTGGCTCTTAAAGGCTGGGCTCTCCAGGTGGGGCCCCAGGTGTTCCTGGCAGAAGGAAGCCATGCAGGTGAGGCAGGTTTTGGCCGCGTCGACCACCAGGCAGCTGTCGCAGGGCACTGGCGAGGGAGACCTCGGCTTGGCCGGGCTACTATTCGCCTTCTCCTTCTCCTTCTCCGCCTTCTCCCCAGACGTCCCTTTGAAGAGGCCGTCTTGGCTGATCTGGAATTGCTCCACCACCTTGCAGAGCACCGTGTTTTTCTTCAGCTCGGGGCGGCTTTCGAAAGAAGTCCTGCACTGGGGGCAGCTGAATTTGTCCTTCACTTCCATCCAGGTCATCTCCAGGCAAGGCAGGCAAAAATTGTGGCCGCAGGGCGTAGTCACCGGCGTCTGAAAAACGCACAGGCAGATGGAGCAAGTCAGCTCCTCTTCCAGCCCGAACATGGACAACGGGTCGACGAAAGCCATGACTGAGGCGTCGGAGCGAAGCCACCGCTTCATATATACACGTAAGGGGGAAAGGAAAGGAAAAGAAACCGAAACTTTCTGGACTGGGCTTTAGTCGGTTTCCTAGAAATCACGTGAGGCGGGGGGGGCGGAGACTCTTCGGAGCCGGAGGATAAGCCTTCATTTGAGAGGAAAGGAGTTTCACCATCAAGGACGGGGCTGGAGTGTTTGCTTGCTGGTTCTGCTTCCCGATCCTTATTTAATTTATTTAATTTATTTATTTGATTTGTCAATCGTTTACAAGATGAGAGGTATAAGAATAAGCATAAGCATAAATTTAATAAAATAAATTTAATAAAATAAATAAAAAATAAAAAATAAAAGCATGAATGAAGCTGGTACGAATAAATGGGGACAGAAGGACAGGGGCTGTAGGCACGCTGGTGCGCTTATGCGCGCCCCCTTTACGGACCCCTTAGGAACGGGGTGAGGCCCACGCTAGACAGCTTGAGGTTGAAGTTTCGGGGAATCGAAGATGTAACAACGGAGTCAGGTAGTGCATTTTAAATCCTCGTCCTTAACTTACCGATCCCGTCCCCTCCGCTTGCTGCTTGCCTAGAAGCAAACCGTACTACGGACAGTACCGCTGATTTTCCTACCCCCCCCCCCGCTTCAAAAGCGAGTTGGCGTGCTTCCGACGGCGTTGTTTCGAAATCGATAGCCCCCCCTCCCCTAGAAGTGCATAGAAAGGGCACCCGGCCCTCGATGGGGATGTTTTATCAGATTAACAGAGTTGGAAGGGACCTTGCGGGTCATCTAGTCCAACCCTCCAGCTCAAACAGGAGTCCCCTACCCCAACTTCTACCTAGGATCGAACTGACAACCTCCTGATTGTGAAGCGAGAGCTCCATCAAGAAAACGCTTGTTGAATGGGGGCGGGGGAAGGGGGTCGTCCTCCCTGGGACGGCGGAAACGGCCCCGATAAAAATACCAAATGCCTCTTGGAGGCGTGAGTGGGAAGACGCCTCAAACGCCTCGATCGTTTGTACACAAGCTAAATCCGGAAGATTAAACTCACTCCATACCAGGAAACGAGGACTATTTTCCCCCCTAATGCGTTGAGGACGTTGCATGTTTTCTGGGTTAAGTGCACGTCGGGTGTGCAAGGCGCAGAGGAGAGGTTTCGTAATGGATCATCGCAGTGGATAAACAATACCGCTTAGAGCCAATTATTTCCTGCTCCAATCAATCAACCCACACGTTCAGCTTATAATAATAACGGTGGCCCGATCCCTGTAGGGATGTAGACTGAGAGTTGTAAAAAGAAAAAGAAAAAAACATGGTAAAGGTGATGGCTATTATTTCCCAAATTGGAGAAAATAAACCTATTTCTATTAATTCTTGCAAATCTATATGGAAAACAGGTGGCTAGCCTGCTCTTACCTCATTTATGGGCTCTGGGGCATACGTGGAAGCAGAACGCTGATTAGGCTTAACTTTGACCCACTGACTATTCTATTCTAGAATTGTCTACACTTGTGTGTACTTAGGAACCCGCAACTTAACTCCAAAGGGAAAGATGCTGCATGTGCAAAATCGATATGAGCTGTTCCTATTGGCGGAGGGTAGTTTGTATCAGGAGGGTTGCAGAGTCCTTCTCTGGCATGATCTTCGAAGAGAAGACTTTGGTGCAATGGTGGTTCTGATTCAAGAATAAGGGAACTTCTGACCTACTTATTTTTCCTGCTTCAAGCATACTTGCCAATGGCAAGAAACCAGCAGCTTCAGCAGACCCTGGATATAAAGCAGATTATCTGGCTCCCATTCAGTCAGGATGGATTTATTTATTTGTTCATTCAATCGTTCTATGGGATGGACATTTTATTTTTATTTTATTTATTTGTCAACAAATACAAGGAAACAAGTATGAAAACACATAAAAAATGGCAGAAATAGATATAAATAAGCAAAACCTAGCCATAAACACATAAAAAGAGTACATATAAATGGGAGAGTAGGACAGGGATGGCAGGCACACTGGTGCGCTTATGCATGCCCCCTTAGGGACCTCTTAAGAAACGCGTAAGGTCCACGGTAGACAGCTTAAGGTAAAAGGTTAGAGGAACTAACAACAGGATCAGGAAAGGTGTTCCACACATTTACAACACAATCTTTTTTCCTGCAATCAAGATTAGAACGGATTGCATTTAGTTTGCATCTATTGATAGCCCTTTTGTTTATTGCAGTTGGAGTAAAAGTAGTCATTAACAGGTAGGACGTTATGGCAGATTATCTTGTGCACTAGGCTCAGGTCGGAATATAGACGGCGTAGTTCAAGGTTATCCAGGCCTAAAATTTCAAGCCTGGTGGTACACGGAAATGGCATTGGTTACGTGTTTGGGTGATCTCTGACAGGAGCAGGTTGAGGATAGTGCCTGTATTCTAGCTGTACCTTACCTCTCAGCACCTTTTGACATCATCAACTATGGTATTCTTCTGGATCGGCTCCCAAGATTGGAAATAGGCGGCACAATATTGTGCTGGTTCTTTTCCTTCCTAAGATCGGATAGTAGTCGATATTGCTCAGGAGATCTTGCCTTCAGCTCCTACCTTACTAGCTGGGATGCCACAGGGTTTGTGTTCTCCTACTCCTATTTAATATCTACATGAAACCGCTGAGGGAGACCATCTATCACCATCAGTAGCTGATGATACTAGGCCTGGCAAATTAAGCAGTGCTGTGGATGTGCTCTCCTGTTGCTTGGAGGCTGTAAGAGTCTCGATGGGGAACAACAGGCTTCAGCTCAAACCTGGCAAGACTAAGTGGCTTTGAGTTTTAGGGCCTTTCAGATCTGGGACTTTATTTCTTTGGCACTGCCCCTGAGAGAGCCAGTTCACAATCTGAGACCCCTTCTGGCTCATAATTCCTGCCCGGGAGCAGGTGGCAATCAGGGCCACCTGTGTCTGTTTCTGGATCTTAAGGCTCTGCTCAGTTACTTATGCTCTAGTCCCGTGATGGCAAACTTATGACACGCATGCCACAGGTGGCACACAGAGTCTTGTCTGCAGGCACGTGAGCCCTTGCCCCAGTCCAGCTCCACCGCACATGCATGCACGCCTCCCGCCAGCCAGCTGATTTTCGGATGTCTGCCGCACATGCGCAGGGGAGCAGGGCACATGCGGTAATGAAGCATCTGCAAAAATCCAATTAAGCTCAGAGCACCAAGGACTCATTACTTTGAATTATTTATAAATCTAATAAAGACGGGATGAAAATAAATAATGTTTCCAATGCCCACAGGGGCCAGTGCCACCACTCTGGGAATGCCCGATCTATATAATGTACCTGATATAAAATATCTGAAATGGAGCCCCCAGCTAAAGCAATGAACATGTTTCCTCTTTCTCTAAATCAGAGGTTGCCAAACGGGGGTGCCTGCACCCCTAGGGGTGTGCGAGTTGGAATTTCAGGGTTTGTGACAAATAGTGGCTTGTGTCCCTTTATAATAACTTTTGGTGGAGAGTGCAAACAATTAAACATTTCCTAAGGGTGTGTGGCATAGATAAGGTTGGGAACCACTGCTTTAAATAATATAGCTTAGGAATATCTTATCTTGTTTCTCAGTCCTCTTGGTTTTTTTTTTTAAAGTCTAGAGCATGAAGATTGCTTCCTTTTATATCTCCATTTGAACCCAGAAGGACATTGATGCGGGTTTTTTTTTTTAAAGGAGAGGGAGACTGAGCTCTCAGGATAAGTAACTAAGTTATGACACATTGTTTTTTTTTATCCAAATAGCAATTTGTCTGACTCATTTCATATCGGAGCAACTCCCAATACTTTACACCAACACTCCTCACTACATTTAAAAAAACCACAACCACAGGGCTCCAGCCTCACCCTGTGCCTTGGAAGAAAGTCAACTTTCTTCCGCCCCACAATGTTGATAGCTAGCAGGTTCACAAGAGTAGAAAATAGGCTGAAAATGGCTTCATTCCTAATATAAGTAGGAATGTGAATAATAAAATTCAGGAAACTGACAATAGTGAACAGATGTCTAACGGGTTTCAGTTAATTATGGGTCTGCATTTCCTATACTAAATGTAACTATGATGGTGTAAAAGCAACCCAAAAGTGTAAATAAGATATACAATGAATATCACAAGAATGTAATTAAGAAAATTCTAGAATGCGCAGAAATGGACAAACTAACACTTACTATTAAGGGGATAAAGAAGAAACTGAATACTTTTTGACGTGGGATGTATTTTATCAATGGTTAGACAATAGAAACAAGTTAGAAAGGAGGAGATATAAAAAGAGGAAATGTTAATGTTGAGAGAATTTGAAGATGATGTTATGTATTATTGTAATTATATTACTATATTATTAATATTGTGATAAATGTAACAACAAATATGTGGATTATGACTGTTTAAATAACTGTATCCAGATCACACACTGTTTGATGGAAATGAAAGAAATATGAATAAAACAAAACAAAACATGAAAAAAAAAGATATACAACGAATATATAAAAATAAATTTCCTTTTAGTGGAGATAATCACCCAGCCCCTCAGTACTCAGAGATTACTACTGAATATTCTTGATCAACCAGTTTACACTAAGTTATTAATATTATGACTATGGATATATAACATAATACAAATGGGAAATACTTAATTTTCCATTTAATTAAAAAATGAAGGGGAGGGCCTACACAACTACTTATTGGTCAAAAAATGTGCACACCTATATGCTTAAAAGAAGAAAACACAGGAGGTCTTTAAGTTTAATTAGCTGGTCTCTGTATTTTCCAAGCATTCATTAATGGTCCTTAATTGCATAAAGTTTCTGAGACATCATACCAGACATTAATAAATGACATATATCCCCTCAATGTTATGTTCATGTTATAATTGTTTATTTAGAAAAAGCATATGTATATGCCATCTTCAGAAACTGAAGAAAAATCCTTCAAAATCCATTTACACACAGTTCAGGCATCCTATATTCACAGCTAAGGGCCAGGCAAGTTCATGTCTGAAGGGATTCCTTTTTGGGGTCAGATTCATTACTTGGAGAGTCAATTATTAATCTGGGTTCAATTAGTGCCTCCCAACTCTCAGTTATCTAAAAGAGAAAAATAAATAAATGAAATATTGAAAATTGAGCCAGTCAACAGATACCAACTGAATGACATTCATTTACTGCAAGACAACGTAAGTTTTCCTTTATGAGCAAAACATTTATCAAAACACATGTAACTCCTTGGAAAGGCAAAAAATACAAGCCACAGTCATTCCAGTTACACCAACAAATGGCATCAAGCTAGGTTGTGGCCACAACTTTTCATTTATTGTAGAATTGTTCAATAGTTGTTGAACTGCATTTAACACAGTTGGTTTAAGTAACTCTAAGTAACTCTAGCTTCTCTATTGACTTTGCTTGTCAGAAGGTCTCAAAGGGGTTAGGGTTGACCCAGGGACACAGCAACCGTCATAAATACATGCCAGTTGCCAAGCACCCAAATTTTGATTATACGACCATGTGGGTGCTGCCGTCCTATGTGTAGAAAAATAGTCATCACTCATTCCGTGCCGTTGTAACATGTCACTAAACAAATGGTTGTAAGTCGAGGATTATCTGTAAGCGTGTACACACACACACACACCTGTTACCACAAAGTGTGGGCAGCTGGGAAGGAAAGGGAAATAGGACAGGGAAATAGAAGGAAGAGTATAAATGGAAAAGAGAGAGAAGCGGGAAAATAAATATAAGGGCAGCAGAGAGAGACAACTGAAGAATTATGTCAGATATGTGTAAATGAAGGGATGCAAGGAGTTGATTCATGAGACACCAAATTTGGAACTGCCCCCCACCCCACAATACTGGTACCAGTTCCAAATGTTGCTGACATGTGGCCCCAAAAGGGTCTGCCCAACAAAAATTTGAATTGAGAAATGTCCATTCTCCCCTTTATGTTGCTCTCTCTCTCTCTCTCCCTCCCTCTCTCCCTCCCTCTCCCCCTCCCCCTCTCCCTCTCTCTGAGGCAATTTAACTTTTACCAGCAAAAAAAAGTACTCCCTGCATAGGCACTGCAGCATATGTAAAGAGAGCCTTAGATGGTTATGCAATTTCAAGAAAGTGCTGTCATACCTTTCTGTCTTGAGATACGGCATATTCAATTGTCTCATCTCCCTCTTCAGATTGATAAACCAGATCAAATTTCCCTGGCTCTTTTGCTACTAAAAAAAAGACCACAACAAAATGTAAATTAGATCCGGATGTTTGCAATGTCACAGGAAATTGTAGGACTTGTCAACAGATGGTGTAAATCGGAGGTGTCAAAGTCAAGGCCCGGGGCCCAGATTCAGCCCGCAGGATGCTTAGATCTGGCCTGTGGGGCCGACCTGGAAACAGCGGAGGACTGGCCCGAGGTGCCTCTGCCTGTGAAAACAGAGGTTGGGAGGGCCATGTGCAGCCCTCCCAAGCTCCATTTTCGTTGGCAGAGAACTGCAGGAGGCCGTCGCAGCCCAAAATGGAGCTCGCGAGGGTCACAGGTGGCCCTCTCGAGCTCCATTTTCTCTGGCAGAGTGTTGCAAGAGGCTATCCCAGCCTAAAAGAGAGCATGGGAACTTGTTTTTACTGGCAGAGCGCTTGGGCCACCATAGACGCCCCCAACATGAGTGACATCAAGCTGGCCACATCTACCCTGCCTCCCCATGCGCCCTTCCCCTGAGGTCAAACACAACCCTGATGCTGCCCTCAATGAAATTGAGTTTGACACCCCTGGTGTAAATGAATGGATTCCACTGATGGAAGAGATTCCATCAACAGAACAGAAAGAACCCGCCCTCCTGTTTAGCTTCCGCCCCAGCAGGACCTCAACCTCTGCTCCTGAGAACTTCTAGAGCATTTTAGGGGCATGAGCAGAGGCCTGCAAATGAAAAAGAAATTCTGCTCCTCCTAGGTGAGATATTTCTCATGATAGCTAGACTTTATCTTTAAAACAGACTAATTTTGCAAAATCCCATTATAAACGGTAATAATCCGTTATCCCTCTTCACAAGAACAACCATTTAAGATGTTGGATATGACTTACCAGAAGAAAAAGAAAGGATTTCAAGGTCTAGCTGCTTATTAATAGGATTCCAGCTGACAATTTTTCCTTCCTTAAAAATATGGGAAAAAATTAAATAACAACATTTTTAAGGGCATTCGAGAACACAGTGGTCTTTCATCGTATCATAAATTGTTCTATTACTAAAGTTATTGTAAAAACAAGCACCCAGTAGGCGCCTGCAGCATTAAAAACAATAGGGATTTTTATTATATGGGGAAGCTGTTTAAATCAGAGCAATTCATCCTATCTGCTAAGTACAGATATTCGTTTAGTGACCAAAGTTACAGTGGCATTGAAAATAGTGACTTGTGACCCTTTTTCACACTTGTGGCTATTGCACCATCCCCACAGTAACATGATCAAAATTCAGACACTTGGGGAGTCGTATTTATGATGGCCACAGTGTCCTGGAGTCATGCGATCCCCTTTTATGACCTTCTGATCAGCAAAGTCAATGGGGAAGCCAGATTCACTTAACAACTGTGTTACTAATTCAACAATTGAAGGATTCATTTTACAACTGTGGCAAGAAATGACATAAAATGGAACAAAATTCACTTAATAACAACAGAACAGAAATTCTGGGCTCAATTGTGGTTGTAAGTTGAAGAATACCTGTATTGTGTGGTTTGATGTCCAAGGATAGTGTTCTCCCAATAAAATGCATTACTTCTCTTCTTCATGGTCCCTAGCATTTCATACAATACTAACAATGAGAACTTGACTAGTGAACGACTTAACTAGTAATTCTTACAACGATATTTCCAAAGGGAAAAGACCACATTTATGATACTCCACTGTTATGCCCAAGCTTCAGAACTACGGACAAGTCTTGGCAGGTTTTTTGGCAAGATTTCAGAAGTGGTTTGGCTTTGCCTCCTTCCTAGGCTGAGAAAAAGTATCTGGCCCAAAGTTACCCAGCTGCTTCCTGTCTTAAGGAGGAGCTAGAATCCACAATCTCCCAGTTTCTAGTCTGGTGCCTTCACCATTGCACCAAATTGGCTCTCTTTGTTGATACAGAGTTGGGGGTTTCTCTTGCCTATGCAAATATAATTAATTATTCATTTTTTGGCCATGTATCTTTTTCTATATAATCTTTTACAAATCTGTCTGTTGTGCTTTTGGACGGGTTGTCTGGAAACCCAGATAATCACCGTTCTAGATTTCAATAAGGAAACTCTCGCTCTCAATAGCTTTGGTTTATCTTTTCCTGGATTGTTTTTTCCATCACAAAAATAGAGTTAAGAAAGATAAATTCCCAAGCAACAACAATAACAACAAAAATATGCTCTACGCTCTATAAAGTTTTTTGCATTTGTTATCTCAAGAATCTTTTCAATAAGCTTTGGGGGTGCGATGGTTAGAGTGCAGTACTGCAGGCTCTCCTATTGCCTGCCGGCTGACTGCAATTTGGCAGTTCAAGTCTAACCAGGCTCAAGGCTGACTCAGCCTACCATCCTTCCGAGGTGGGTAAAACGAGGACCCAGATTGTTGGGGGCCACAAGCTGACTCTGTAAACAGCTTAGAGAGGGCTGCAAAGCATTGTAAAGTGGTATATAAGCCTAAATGCTATTGCTAAATGCTATCTGTAAATTAGACTAGCGCCTTTACTACTGGAGACAGCCAGGAGCGGTGGGCACAGAGTTGAGATTCAAATTGGACAGCCCACCCCAATCGCCATCTCACTTGCTTAATTCAATATTAAAACTAACACTGGCAACAAAGCAAAAAAGATCAGAAGACAATGTGTCTTTTCAAAGGAACAATTTTATTAAAAGGCCTAAGCTTTTAGAAGACGTTGCTCACTTCATCTGATGCATAGGATTTAAATTGGGATGAGGGGAGGGGAGGCAGAATGATTATACAGATGCTTATTACAAGAGAAAATCTGAATTAGCTTGTAACTGCAGCTCATAAAAGCTTAGGCCTTTTAGTATAACATGTTATTCAGAAAAAGTGCTCCTTCTGATTTGTTTGCTATCACAGACTAACACGGCTGTTTTAAAAAGCAAAGCAGCAATATTTAATAAATAGAAAAGCAGCATCAAATTACATTGTAAAGTTGATTGGTAATACCTTGTAATTGGATACCTCAGGAGTATAATTTTCGGTTAATTCCAAAAGCTGTTTAAAAAAAAAAACCAAACTGTTAAGCTGCAGATACAGGTATAGCCTCCTTAAATTATATTGTTCACCTAAAGTTAGCATAGGAACTGAAATTCAGTAATAAAAGCTTTATTGATTAAAAGCAACCCTTTATAAAATAAAAATGTTGAAACCAATTACTTCTGATAACTTTCAATGCACAATAATATTAATAATTATTTACACTGTACCCCATCTAAAAAGCTCCGCTAACAATACAAGCAAATTAATGACGCTTCAGGAGAGGTAGAAGAACATATAGCTCTCCCGAAATCATTTAATCACAACTCCAAGCAGGCTCTGGCAATTAGCGCCAGTGATAAACAATCCTCTCTCTGAATTGTCGTGTACATGTCACTGTAGTAAGGCAAGTAAAACATCCCAGGAAAACACATATGGGAGAAAAAGATATATAAATCTTTCAGAGAAGGGGCAGCCTGTGAACCAATTAATTCTTTGGTGGGGAGAGAGGAGGAGAACTCTACCTGATACAGGTACTGGCAGAAAAAGTTGTAAAATTAAAGTCTCTGGTCGACCTCAACTCTTGACTTCATGGACACCTCCATGTTGTTTTCTGAGCAACAGTAGAGAGGTGGTTTGCCACAGGCTTGGAACTTCCAAGATGATTTTTTTTTTTTTACTTCCAGTCCAAGGTATATTCATGAGATTTCCTGGTGACCTCTCATCCAAGAAATAACTAAATCCTATCTTGCTTAGCTTCTCAAGATCATTCAGAGTAGTTAGGTGATTGAGTGGCTTCTGTATAACATGGATCCTAATTCTCAAGTGATGCTAGTTTTTGTTGAAAATACTCTTTTTTACACATGAGAACAGCATTTCTCTTCTAAAAAGAAGCTTCCACATCATACAGAGGAGCCAACCTTTTAATCCAATTTTGGACCTTCAGAGAAAATAGACCAGGTACACATATAATGCTAAACCATGTTGAGGCTTGTTCCTATCACGGTATATTGTAAAACACTGCTTGTGATTTAGTGTCTTATGCGAACCAACAATTCTGGTGTGGGGAGTTTAATCAATCACGTTTGGACAAACGTTCCTAAAAAACAACAACACCAAAATATGCTACTCCACCTGCCTCACAGTTAATATTTGCATTTCATCCTCCCACCTCATATTATACAGATGAAAGAAGAATACCTTAAAGGCAATTTTTTGCCCTACTTGTGGGGGAGCAGCTAAGAGAGGTAGTGTGCTGTAGTCCTTTTTCGGAGCTTCCACAGGATTCTACAAAACAATCATTAAAACAATCATCAGTACAAAACAAGTACAGTACTAAGGTGTTGTAATGTAAAGTTGCCCAATTAAGGTCTTCTTTAATACATTAGCTGCCTTGACAGTGAAGGTAGTACCGACTCATTGGAATATTTTATCTATGAAAAATTGACAGAGATAATGAGTGTGGGATCTGTTTTAATTAAAACCTTTCTAGTCTTGTGGACTTCCACACAGACCATATTCTGGGAATCCTTGTTCAGAAGGCTGGAGGAAAGAATAGATCTGCCTGTCTACTTTTCTTCCTCCAATTTTCTGAGGCAATAATTCTCCAGAGTGTGGTGTACCCAAGCTACCTCATGACTGCTGCCTCAGCTTCACCACCCCATGTGCACACCGGCAGCTGCCACACCACTTACTGCTCAGTGCCCACTCAGGAAGGTTTTTGGTACAAAATTTTACAAGGCCTCTTGAATATTTATGGAGATTCTCAGTCATCCAGGTCATGGTTGTCCCAAAGGTGCTTTTTCAAGAGGTAACTGCCTCTTGAAAAAGCACCTTTGGGAAGGCCTCTTAAAATGGAGGGGTGAAATGTTATGATTTAAATCTCGAGTTGAGTCTTGATGGCTGATTGCCCCAAAAGGTATTTAAAAGGAAATTCAGAATGAAGAAAAGGTTGAGAACCGCTGAACTATAATAATCATATATTTGTTGATAAACATAAATGCTCATGCACTTAAAATGTAAATGTATGGCGTATGTAAGGCTTGTTTCATTGGCTAGTTTCTGCATATTCCTAATGTTTATTTAGTGATCCATGACTGGACAGAAGGGGGTGGGGAATCTAAGAAACACTGATCTGAACACTTTGAAACTATTAGAGTGATCCTATATTGGACTTTTATAAAATTAACAAAAATTAGAATTAAGTTCCCTTAATTCAACTTTTTCATAAAAAAATATTCTTTCCTGCAGCATGGAATATTCTTTCCTACAGCATTTATTAGAAATCTGTTAAAAACAGATTTCTAATAAATTCCAGAGACTACTTTTCACCCCATGCAACATTCAGGTGTTCTTCTACCTTTTTCTAAGTAGGATAGCAAACTCTTCACAATTCTAGTTGATGCAACTTCTTCCAGGCAGGTAATTATTTTAAAGTACTGGATTTTCTCCACAGCCTAGAACAGGGGTCCCCAAACTCCGGGCCGTGGCTCATTACCGGGCCTTAAACCATTCGGAACAGGGCTGCAGAAATGGTGAGGGAGCATGCGCATATGTCCGCCACTCATGTGGAATCATCTACATCTCCCCCCTCCACCCCACCCCCCACCAGCCAGTCCATGAAGCCAGAAAAGTCGGAAAAGTCTGGACTAGAGGGAAAAAAGGTACTGGCAAAAATATATTGATTACATAGGAGCATGTGCAACTGGCCTATTGTACAAAAAAGTAGGCAGGGTTACCTTACCAGCGTTGACTATGCAATGATGCAACATAAAAGGAAGAAAAGATAACAGGAAAACAATGTAGCCCTTAGTCAGTTGTATCAAAATGCCAAACTTCAGAATAAAACCCCAGCAGCCTCATAGCCTGCTTCTCAGTTTCTACAGAATGTCAGAATGTAGAATATTCAATCGATACTCTGATTTCTGTAGATAAAATTAGGAACCAGACTTCCACCATTTGGTGGTAAAGACAAGTATGTAATGGCTTCCATTTTTCTAAGAATGTTTCACAGCTGATCCATGGAATCATAAACTGGATGTTACTGTTACACCCACCTGAATAATAACAGAGGCATTTGTTGCTGCTTCGTTTAACTGTTTTTGTTTCTGGTTTTCGCTACTGTCATTATAGAAAAAATGAGCGCGATCTCCCCTTCCCCTATCCCTGGTCATCCTACGGCATCCACGAACTCTAGGTCCTCTCCAAAAGGGGATTTCTCCTCTTCCGCGCCCCTTTCCGTTTTCCCTCAGGTTTGAAGCTAGCCCACAAGAGACATCGGACAGTTGTTTGTCATCATTCCCTCTGACAGACAGATTGCCTGTGGCGTTTGCCTTCTGTTTCTTTAAAGCACAAGTCTCAGATTCAGAGCTATCATCAGATTCCGATGAGGAGCTTTTAGGCTCAGCCTTTGAAGAATGGCCTGTCACCGTTTCTTGCTTCTGATATGGTAGCTTATTTCTCAGGTTACTGCTCTGCTGCTCTTCCTCCGAACTAGAATCTGAATATGAACTAGAGGACTGGCACTTGGTTTCCTTGGTTTGTCCCATTTTAAGAGAAACGTTGTCTTTAGGTTTCCCAGAAGGAAGAGTTTTTAAAGACGCCAACTGTGGTTTCTTAATGTGTTGCGATGTCCCTTTAGGCGCATGTGTGTTGGTCTGTTTTGTGCCTGGTATATTATAGTCGCTATCAGATGACGATGTAGAGGATTCACTAGAGAATCTGCCTTTCTTTGCGTTGGATTGTGCTGTTGTGTTTCCCTTTGTGCTTTTTTGGCTGAGATTTTTCTCAGACTTCTGGGAGGTGTTCCTTGATGAAAATGTACTTGCTTTCTTCTTTTCCTCTTTCTTTGCATCCTGCCCTTTCCTCTGTTCATTTTTCCCCCTAGGTTTCTTGGAATGAGAATTATTACTCTCAGTGTCCATCATAGGACTCTTCTGAGGTGCCGCGTTTTTCTTTTTCCCCAATGTCACAGAATCTTTAATATTTGTAGATTTTTCTTCTTGGTGCTCAAAATTCCATTTACTTTTACTTCTGTTGGGCTCCTTATCTTCATTTTCAGAGTCCTTTGCCTCCAATTTCCACTGTCGCTTTCTTTGTTTTTTTGACAAGGTACTAGAACCATTGCTGACTGTGTTGTAACTGTTCACTCCAACAATCTCCTCCAATCTGACTCTAAATCCAGAAAGAAAAGAAAATGTCAATGTTGCAACATGTTTTATATCAGTGATGGCTAACCCTTTTGTCCTCATGTGCCAAAAGTGCGCACATGCAGCACCCCCCCATGCCCCAGTGCACGTAACTCCCCCTACGCTCTCCCAGCGCATGCACATGTGATCCCCTGCACTCCGTTTTGGGCCTAGCAGGCCTCCCTGAAGCCTCCTGGGACCAAAAATGGGATGCTCCCCCCATGCGCTTGTGACCCCCATGAACACATGTCTCCTGCCATGCATGGCAAACCTGAAAATCAGCTGGCCGGTGGGAAGCGTGCTCACTTGCGCAATGGAGTTGAGCTGAGGTGACGACTTGCGTGCCCGCAGAGAGGGCTTCGCATACCACCTGTGGCATGTGTGCCATAGGTTTGCCATCACGGTTTTATATAGTATCACACTAAAATTGAAACCCATCCAGCTGGCCTTATAATCCAACGAAGACACAGGTTAGGAATACTGATCTCAGTACAATGTTCTCTTTTTAGTCTTTATGCCTTAAAAGTAATAGTTTTATATATGTATACTTAAAAGTAAGCCACATGAGTGGGATCGTATCACACAATGTCATGATTTATTGAAACATGCTACATTTGTTTGGGCTCATATATCACATTAAACAAAAAAAGATCATATGTTAACATAATGTGCAAAGCCTTCTCTATATTTACAGCTTATACAGTACCTCATAATGGTATATATAGGATCGCAGTCTGGAAGAACAAATAATTTCCATTCGGTCCTAGTTTCTCAAAATGAGCACTACCATCACCTAATAATATGATAAATGAATTTGTATGGCAGCTTCCATAAATAAAATGAATATCATTAAGGCCAAGTTTGGGCAAGTCAGAGTATTGCTTACTTGTAATAATTACTGTTGTGGCCAAAACCTGGCTCACCAAAAGCAACCAAATCACTTTGAATATACCACATAATTTTATTAGAGTGCAAAACAACAAGACAGTACATATTGGCTTCCCAGCAACACTTCTGCATTTCGCTGAACAGCCGTGAGCAAAAGCAGAACTAGAGCTTACAAATGCCTTTGGCCTATTGTGAAGACAAGGGAAAAGGATAGAACAACCTTGGAATGTTTTAGATAAAGACATCCATGTGACCTTATTATTTATTCATTTTTACTAGGTCAGTATGGCACCCACATTATCTCTGAGATATGGTAAGTAAATAGAAATAATTGGGTTCACTGAGCCATAGGTTCCTGACCAATGATTCCGCCCTCTGATGCCACCCAGGGTCGAGCTTGCTGTAAATGTTTTCTTATCAGGGTACTTTAATTAATTCATGTTTAGGGTTGGGGGGAATCCCATAGGTTTGGTAATGAGTGGTGTTTACATGTCTTGGGGAGGGGGTGCTTTTTACACCACATTACATTTTAATCTAGCCATCACAGCGTTCTCAAATTTTATGAGCTTCCACAAGCAAAACAGAGACCAAACCTGAAGAGTGATAAAGTCTTACTAATATAAGCATGGTAAAGTTTCTTTAAAACTTCAAGAGTTTGGGAACATCTGCTCTAGATGATGATTTTAATGGGTGCTTACTTCCACATTAGATGTACTAACTTTAAAATTCCACATGTTAAATAATTATATAATTTTAATAGTTGTATAATTATATAATTATGGTGCACTTGGCTTACGGCAGCATTCCCCCTCCAACTACAGGTAGTCCTTGACTTACAACAATTTGTTCAGTGACCGTTCAAAGTAATAACAGCGCTGGAAAATGTGACTTATGACTGTTTTTTCCTATTTACGGCCTTTGCAGCATCTCTGAGATCAAAATTCAGATACTTGGCAACCAGTTCAATATTTAGAACAGTTGCAGTCCCAGGGTCATGTGCGACCTTTTGACAAGCAAAGTCAATGGGGAATCCCGATTCACTGAACAACCAGGCTACTAAAACCTATCAACGGCAGCGATTCACTTAACAACCGTGGCAAGCAAGAAAAGTCGTAAAATGGGGCAAAACTCACTTAACAAACGCCTCAATTAACCACAGAAATTTGGGGCTCAACTGTGGTTGTAACTCGAGGACGACCTGTATATTAGCATCACAAACCCCATTACTGTATGTGAATGCAATAGAGGATGCAATTCAAAGTACTTGGAAGGCAACTTCCGGCCTAAATCTGAACAGGATCAAGCTAACCTTCGAAAATTTAAAATAAATTTAAATAAATCTGCCAACACGCAAACCAAATAGCCAAAATCTCTGTTTTCACTCCAAAGCAGGCAGCCGCTCGAGGAAGCCTCTGTTTTCCTCCACCACCGTAGCCCAGGTGTAATATCCCCACCAGAACCTTTTTTTTCACTTTCTCAAGGCTCCCACCGAAGAGAATCGTTGTCCCGCACCAACCGGGCGCTCTCGGTGGGCGGCAGGAGCGCCCCGTCGAGAAAGAGGCTGAGCCTGGCGCGGCGGCTAAAGCCGAACTTCTCCCGAATGAGGCTGATTAGGTCAGTGATGAGGCGCACTTGATTGGGCTCCACCAACAGCCAACACAGCCCGCAGGCCGGAGTCACCGGCGGCGGGTAATCGAAGAGCAGGCGGAGACGCATTGGAGCCTCGCAGCCGCTGCCTATGGCCGCCGCCATGTTTCCGACAGCCAACAGCTACGGCGTGCCTCGCGGGACAAAGCAAAACGAAAGCGCGAGAGCGACAGTGAGAGAGGGCGGGGCCTGCCGCGAGCTGCTTGGAAACGCTACGGGGAAACAGAAAGCGCGACAACCTGAAGGTTCTTTTCCAGCACTTCAATTTATTGCGTTGCCCCATTTTTAAAAAAATGTCTTTTTTTTACTTGAATGCTTTTCAATTAAAACAATCATAACGGAAAAAAAATCAAATTAGGCTGGGAGTTTTCAGGATCTCTGGATATGTTGGCGTTCTAGAAAGAGAGAGAGGAGAAAAAACCAAATTCTACTTCATTTATTCTGAATAGTTTAACATCTCTCGGAAATCTCCGAGCAAAGAGACTGCACATAAAATGGCTGATAAAAAAGCACGGGAACGTTTTTTTTAATAAAAAAAATGTGTGCGGAAGAATATTTAGTTGGTCATCTTGCTAAGGGCAGCATGTCACCTGCCAAAGAAACATACTGACTTTCTTTACCCTGAAAGTATGCAAATAAAGTGGGAAAATAGGAGATAGCAGGAGACTAAACATACTTATCTACAAAATGTGTAAAAGACTCGAAAGTCAGCAATACTGTTAAAGGTCTAAATAAACCACTGTTAATTTTAGGTGGGTATACATGCTCATTTTTCACACTTCCTTTACTGAATTCTCCCTGTGAATTTTCTGGAAATACATGCCCAGTACTTTTATTCTCCCTGCCATTGTGATACCTAGTAGCCTTCTGTATAGGATCAGGATCCCCCTCCCTCCTTATATCAAGAGATCTTCACACTTGGCAGCTTTAAGAATTCTGGACTTCAACTCCAGCTATGCTGGCTGGAGAATTTTAGGAGTTGAAGTTTAGAAGTCTTAAAGTTGCCAAGTTTGGGGACCCTTGCTTTATACAAATAACCTTTCAGTAAAATAGAAGTATGTTAAATTAAATCAAGTCTGTATTCTTTCCTTGGCTTTGCTCATAATAACTCTTGAATTTGGAGGAGGCTAAGGTGGAGATTATTTGTACATTAGCACAATGTTCACTTCGTGCTTTCATTAAGTAAGGGCATGCATAAGTGCACCAACATGCCTAACGTCCCTGTCCTACTGTCCCCATTTATTTGTACCCATTTCCTGTGTTCTTACTCATGTTTATTCTTATTCCTGTTATCTTGTACATGAGTGACAAAGTAACTAAATAAAATAAAATAAATGATAACTAACTGCAGTGGTTTATTCACATGGTATATACAGCTTTTATATAATTTTATCCTTTTAATATTATAAACCGCCCAGAATTATCCTGTTTTAAGATGGGCGCAAATAAATAAAAAAATAAGTGGCTCAAAGAAATATTCTTTCATTTTAAAATGAGAATAATATAGAAACATGAATGTCAGAGAAAAGGAGATGTTCATAAACCAGATTTTTGTGGGGTTGTTATTTTTATATGGAAAAGCAGAAGACATATTCTTGCAGTCTGAAGCAGTCCAGCTCAGATTCAACTTAATAAAATGGGAACCAACCTGGAAGAAAGGTTGGCTGCTGTAATAGGCTAAAGATGTAACACTAAGTTAATTTTTTAAAGTCCTATTTGATTGAATAAACCACAATTGACTAGATGCATCCAAAACACTAAGCCAAAAGCAAACAAGCCACATTCACTAATCTGGTAGTGAATTCCTTCACTTGCTGTTTCTTTTGAGTGGGCTGCAATCATATTTTTTAAAGCAAGGTTTAGGGGAGCTTGTATTTCAGGAAGCTTTTTTTTATATGAGGAAGTTGTGGAAGCAAATACTTAGTTCCCAAATCAGACAATTTCCCGTATTGCTTGTGGTTTATTTAACCCCATTGCTAGGTTTGCATACCAAATGAAAACAAAGGAAACCGCATCCATCTTGCCTGTCTTTCTGTCCCTCCGCCCATCCATGCAATTTCTATGGCTGCCCATTTCACAAGAAGTGATTCTGGACTGGTACAGCAAAAGATCTAAAGACAATAAATGTCAAAAAGCAGTCAAACCAAAGTTGTAAAAGCACAAAAAACACAAGAGTTTAGATCTTCAAGATTTCACAGGTTCCCCTGAGATTCCCAGGCCTGATGACATAGTCAGGTCTTGAGTGACTTCCAGAAAATAAGTAGGAGTGGAGCTGGAGAAGAGGGAGAACTCTTTTGTGTGTGTGTGTGTGTGTGTGTGTGTGTGTGTGTGTGTAAGAAAAACGTTTCATAAGATAGAGTGTGTGTGACTGTAGGGGAAGAATATTTCATAAGGTAGACAAGGGTGTGTTGCAGTGGTGGAATTCAGCCAGAGTCCTATGTTGGTTACATTTGCCAGCAAGAAACACACTGGATGAAAGCTACTCTAAACAGGTTACAGTATACAGCCTAAATTACTTTAAATTCATTTTTTCCAACAGTCTGATTGCCCTGGTAGCCAAACCTGGCCCAAGAAATGAAACAGAGGGATCGGGGGCTAGAGGGACATGGCAGTTCTTCCAGCACAGAGCAAAACAAAAACCGCAGAGGCGAAAGTCCCCCCCCCCCCCCCGGGACTGAGCCAAGATCGGAGCTCGCGTTTTGAATCTCGCGCTCTCGCCGCGCAGTGACAGCCGGTCGGACGCCGCAGGTCCAGTTCGTATCGCGCAAAGGCCGGGCAGGACCAAAACGATCACGTGAGAAGTTTTAGGGAAAAGAAAAACATCGCGGTTCCTGAGTTGGGTAGGGTCTTGTGGAGCTCTACTGCAAGGCTCGCCACTTCCCCTTCTTCAGACGCGGCTGACGGGGAGTCTTAACGATTGTTCCATTGAAGATTGCCCTGCCCTTGTCAAGATGTTGCTGGCGGAAAGTATTATTCTGATATTGTCGCTGCGGACTCTAAGTTCAGGTAGGTTTGGAAAGGAGAGGGTTTTCTCCCCCCCCCCCCAAATCGTGCGTGGTTAGTAATAGCTCATTTACACACACACACACACACAAACACACACACCCAGACGCTATAAAGCACTGCACACCAAGACAACTAGACGCAAGAACAGTTCCCCCCCCCCCCGAACACCATCACTCTGCTAAACAAATAATTCCCTCACCGCTGTCAAACTATTCACTAAGGCTACATTACTATTACTATTAATCTTCTCATCGTTCCTATCACCCATCTGCTCCCACTTATGACTGCAGGACTGTAATTTTGTTGCTTGTATCCTTACGATTTATATTGATATTGATTTGTTTCCTGATTGCTTATTTGTACTCTATGACTACCATTAAGTGCTGTACCTTATGATTCTTGATGAATGTATCTTGTCTTTTCATGTACCCTGAGAGCATATACACCAAAGACAAATTTCTTGTGTGTCCAATCACACTTGGCCAATGAAGAATTATATTCTATTCTACCCACACACACACACACACACAGAGAGAGAGAGAGAGAGAGGGAGAGAGAGAGAGACAGTGCTCCTTTTGCAGTGTTGAATTAGTAACAGCTCATTAAAACATACACACAGACACATATAACTTTATGGGAGGTAGAGCACGAGTTGCTCCTTTTGTGGTGTTGAATTTAAAACTGACCAGCATCTCAAGGCTAGCCCAAGCGTAATGATTGTTTTATTTGTTGTTTTATTTGTATTGAGATTTTAAAAGCTTGCCTTGTGCTGTTGAGCTTTCTCACTCTGCCAGTCTCCCTCCATGGAAGGCTATTATGTAGGCGGAGTGGCAGAATCTGAATGAGTAATACTGGGCTGAAATCTCTGCGGAAATCTCTTATAGATCCTCTTTTTAGAGCCAGCCCCCACTTTGGGTGGGTGGTGAACTACAACTCCCAGCAGCTTTAGCCAGTGTAATCTGTTGGGGGGGGGATTTCACATCTCCTTTTGGGGAATTCTTTGGGGGATTTTAGCTTTCTAGCGTAAAAGCTGCTGCAGATGCAAGCAATATAAGTAGCTGCCGAGTACCTTTAGTCTTTCTTTCTTTCTTTCTTTCTTTCTTTCTTTCTTTCTTTCTTTCTTTCTTTCTTTCTTTCTTTTTTATTCCTTCCTTCCTTCCTTCCAGTCTTTCTCTCCCTCCCTTCTCCCTCCCCTTTTCTTTTCTTTTTTTGTATTTGATTTGTATTTGTCATCCATGTACATCTCTGATTTCTCGTGACAGCCTGGCACACAGCTAGGAGACATGAGCTACTGTGGGGAAAACGCTTTGATTCCCAGAATTCAGCCAAGCAGGCTTGCTTGGAAAGCGAGTGTAAAATATTTACTCCTTTAATTGGTAGTTATTAAAAACAAGTTTTTAAATTTGCCTAAAAGGAAACATCCCAGTTGAGCAGTCACTCCTTTTTTAAAGCTAGCATTTTAAAATTAAATACTCAAGAAAGAACTGCTATATAAGTATGACTTCAATTTAAATTGTATAACTTCTTCGAAAGGTGGAAATATTTCTTCAAAGACAAAGTGATTATAGGTAGTCTTCGATTTACATCAATTCATTTAGTGACCATTCACGAGTAACAACAGTGCTGAAAAAGTGACTTATGACCACCTTCTGACACACACAATCAATGGGGAAGCCAGATTCACTTAACAACCGTGTTGCTAACTTAACTGCAGTGATTCACTTAACAAATGTGGCAAGAAAGGTCATAAAACGGGGCAAAACCTACTTAACAAATCTCGCAGCGACAGAAATTTTGTGCTCAACTATGATCGTAAGTCGAGGACTATCAGTATATGGTGCTGCAGGCGTTTTCATAGGCAAAGAAAATAATAATAGAGGAACAATGGTCTACCCAAACTCCTTAGTGAGTTTCCATGACTGGTGGTACATCTGGAACCGGGAGTTTTTAGATTTAATCAAATCTCTCTATGCTTCATCAGCGTGGTATGAGAGCAAACCCCAATAAAATCAGAAAAATATTTATTTATTTCTTAAATATATATGCTGTCCATCTCACTACTGATACTACTTCAGAGTAAATGTTTGTAGGATTATTCTACCAGGTATCTTAACATCAGGTGACAATTAGGAAGAGAGCCAGATGTTAAGGCTATCATATCAGGGCAAAAAATATCTAGATGACCACTGCATGACATCAGAGAGCTATAGAACAGTCTAATTTGATCCTATCAAGTGATGATCTGGATTTTTCCAGATGATATGTGATAGACCTATATGGGGAGCACGGGGGGGTCATGGCACGGGTGTGCCGCACCCATAATGCAACGTGCGACCCCCACCAGTGCGCATGCGCGCATGAGAGGCACTCCCCCCCATTTTTTGCATTCTTTTTTCGCCCTCCCCAGGCTCCAGAGGCTTTTTAGGAGCCTGGGGAGGGTGAAAACAGCCTCTCCTGCCCCCCCCCCCCGAAGCTTCAGGGATCTTCAGGAGGCTCCCCTGAAGCCTCCGGAGGCTTAAACCAACTCTACGAGCAAACAGGAAGTGATTTTCAGTTTGCCCGTAGGGTCGGTTTAAGCCCTCCGGAGGCTTCACGGACCTTCAGGAGGCTTCATGCCATAGGTTCACCATCCCGGATCTGTCACATATAGAGACCTTCAGACTAATCATCAAGGAAGCAATACCCCAATCAAGAAGCTGCCAAAAAGCCATCAGTAAACAGCCCAACCAAAGAATCTCTAAGACCGCCCTCACCCACTCAGACAGGCAAGTCACCAGAATATAAACTGACAGCAAACAGCACTCCTTCTAGCACTGATGATGTTACCTAGTTAGGGTAAGGGAACATCTGCAAAAAAACAAGCAAGCTCAGAGATCACCAAGGACCCCTCATTTCAACGCTGAGCTACAAATATTTTCCTTTATTGGTAAGTCCTATACTGGTGAGTCTATTCTGGTGAGTCCCATTGATTTGAATGGGATTTACTTGTAGGTAAATCACTATAAGGCAGTCCCCAACCTTTGCAGCTTGGCAGAAGAGCTGGGAGGGGAGAGGGGAACTGGGGCACGTGAGCAGTGGGCCGGACTGCATGCGTGCTTGTGTCTGCCGCACAGGTGAATCAGCCCACGGCCCCATTGCGAATAGGCCACGGCCTGGTAGTGGGTTGGGGACCCCTGCCATAGGATACCAACCTTTGTTCTTGGAAAATCTCTGTGTTTGCAGAATATAGTGTTTGAGGCAGAGATCACTATGTGATTTACTCTTACATTTGTTTATTATGGAAGTAAATCCTTCTGAATAGCTGACTTTTAACCACCCAACTCTTTGTAGGATTTGAGTACATTTTATTTTACATCTCTTGTCTCCCCTGCTTTTAATACTGAGTTGTCTTTCAAGCAGCAGTGTAATTGCACTGTACAAAGATGTTACAATTGTTGATTAAACTATTCTATGTTCTAAATTTTATTTTGACACTGCCTTTAAACAAGTACTGTTAATAGCTATTGCGGGGGAAGAAGGTAGCAGTACTTTGTATATGAGGTCTACACCTACAGATGAGCAGTTGCATTGGGGTCAGTAGGTCTGATATGATGTAAGCTGCTGTAGGAATGCGTCCTTGATGGAAGATAAGCAAAAGGTGTAGGAGGCCATCTTAGCAATCTACCTGGATTTGGTTGTACTGTACAGCCCTGTTGTTAACCTGTGGACCATGGAGTGTCTTGAACCCTGTCTACTGAAGAACGTCAAAGAAATTGCACTCTCTGGAGTGAGATGGTGGGTTCTCTGCAGCAAGATCTTGGATTCCAGGGAGTTGTCTGTGGGATTGAAGAAAAAGTGCCAAGATTATGGTACTTTCTGGTACTGCTGTGCCCTATTCTGACTGAGGTTTCCCAAGAGCGTGAAGCAAACTGCTTGTCCTGACAAAAAACTATTTTATTAATTTACTGTGAATTCTGTTCATTCACATTCAGCAAAGTCTTTCAAGGGAGGATTTACAGTCACCAACCTTATCTGGCTTGGAGAGCTGACAGGCCTATATCTGCAGAACTTGGCAAGGAGTCTCAGAGAGTCACAAACCAATTAAGGGAACTAATTTTCTCCTGCAAACTCCACTCCCCTTTCGCTCTTCTTTTATTTCCTCTGTGAGGGGCCATTCATCATCTACCTGTGGCCTTATCCCCAAGTCGACCCCTGTTCTTTAGCTGTTCCCTTCCTCTGGCAACTCTGCATATGCATACACTGGGAACAGGCTCCAGCTGTTCGTCTGACTCACTGATGTCTAGCTCCGAAGGTAACTGATAACTGGCATATGGCGCTGGCTCCCTCTCTGCCTCCAAAACAGAGTCCTCATCAGAGCCTTCCCCAGACTCCAGGACTGGCCCATTTTCCTCCCCAACCTCTTCACTGGCTGAATCTGCTGCCAGCTCTGCTGGCAAGCCACAACATGCCCATCCCACAGATCATCCCATGGGATTTGACAATTGATTGTCCAATTTTCCTACCTGCTTTGTATTCTTTTCTTTTAAAACAATTTTTTTTTAGTTAAGAAGACTGTCACATCTGGGTTTTGTTTTGTTGTTTAATTTCCAAGAATGCCCATGGGCTTCATGTGCTGAGCTTCATTTAGAAACATCCAAGAAAAGTAACAGAAGAAAGATGGAGTGGTAGGAAGGAAGCTGAACAGGTTGTCTTTGAATATATGGGCATTTTCCACACCTCTAAAATGTTACCATCTGTCTGGTCCCCAAAGTGGCAGTATCTGTTTTGTTGTATAACTATATCAATGTAGATTACAATCTGTATTCATCGCCCCGCCCTGTCAGAGTGTGCACAGTGTGACCGCTATTTTGAGACAACCCAGGAGCAAAATACACTACACAGAGGTTTTGTCTTTCAAACAGTGGTTTATCTACAAGGCTTATATATATATAATATGGCTTATATATAATATGGCTAGCTGATGAGAGCTAAATAGCTTGAAATAGATCTATACTAGTCTCCCTTTATTTATTTATCAGCACAAATACAACACATATATATATATATACATACATACATACATACATACATACATACATACATACATACATGTACTAGGCAAAACCAGGCAATCAATCAATCTTCAACTATAACACAGAGGCACATACAGAGAGAGAGAGATGGCCTCCCTTATATAGGCAGCTTCTTAAAGTGGCAGTAACCCTGCTGACTCATTCTCATTTCATCTCAGTTTACAGCCTTACAGAAGCTGGTCAGCTATTAAATCATCATTACCTTAACAGACTGCTTCATTCTCCTGTTGTCATTGTTGATGGAACACTTGGTGCTCAAAATCTAATCTGGGCCTTGCTGATTAACCCTGAAAGTAGCATTGCTATCTCTGTGCTTTGAAAACCACACATTGTACAAGGCCAGTTGTACATGGAAATGTGGCAGAATTATAGATTTGATGTGGTAGTGTAGAACAGGGATCTCCAACCTTGGCAACTTTAAGACTTGTGGACTTGAACTCCCAGAATTCTGAAATTATCGCAATGGTAGGAGAATACCAAGTCCTCTTTGTCTATTAGCTTTATAAAGCATGGTAATTGCTTCCTTTTTTCTCCTTTTAGCTTTTTCAATAAAGGAACCTAAAGAAGCAAAACAGGCATGGGGGTATGTTCCTGTCAGAAGCAACGCAAGCATGTTCTGGTGGTTGTATTATGCAGACAGTCCCACTCAGAATTTCACACAACTTCCTCTTATCTTATGGCTGCAGGTAAGTTGGAAGTAAGGCTTTGGTGTGAGCTGTAATGGAAGGATGATAGCATCAGAAGTAGAGTTGAACCAGGGGTGAAATCTAGGCAAGTTCTGACAGATTCTGAAGAACCAGTAGTGGAAATTTTGAGTAGTTCGGAGAACCGGCAAATGCCACCTCTGGCTGGCTGGCCCCAGAGTGGGCTGGGAATTGAGAATTTGCAATATCCTTCTCCTAGAAAGGGGAGGGAATGGAGATTTTGCAGTATCCTTCCCCTGCCACACTCACCAAGACACACCCACAGAACCGGTAGTAAAAAAAAATTAATTTCACCACTGAGTTGAACCCTATAAAACCTTGCAATAGAAGATTTCCAAAACCTCTAAAAACTGGAAAAATGAAAAAATACCAACGCAGGAGGAAATTATCCAAAAAATAATGGAATGTGCGGAACTGAGTAAATTGACATTTGAAATTAGAGAACATGAAGATGAACAATTTTAAAAGGTTTGGGATTTGTTTTATCAATGGTTAGATAAAAAATCATGGTAACGCAAAATATTGATTTTTTTTTATATTTTAAGAATAGAATGATACATGCAATACTATAAGGGTTTAGCATTGTTAAACAGATTAGAATGATGTAATGGAATGAAGTTGTATGCATGAATTCAATATTTAGAATATTTTATTTAAAATTAAGGAATAATAATTATAGTTGAAGACTTGATATATAACAATAAGGTACTTATGTTTATCTATTGAACAATTTGTGATTTGATATATAATTATAAGTGGTGACCATGGGAAGGACGCACAAAATTTTGTAATCAAACGACACATTATATGAAATGGCAGAAGGCTGTATGTGTTTATGTTTTTATTTGTCTTTGTTTAAAAAATTTAAAAAAAACTTAAAAAAAGATTTCTAAAACCTCAAAGAAATCCTTCAGAGGGGAAAAATAATGTTTAAATGGAGAATCAGTCCTACAATGTCAACTGATTGCATTTGGGAGGCAAAGAAGGGGGATTGTCATTGTTACTTCCTGGTGACTGCCTGGAAATATCCTGCAATTTTTTGGCAAGATTTCAGAAGCAGTTTGCCCTTGCTTCCTAGGGCTAAGAAGATGGGAGTGGCCCAAGATAACTCAGGTAGCCTCATGCCTAAAGTGGAACTAGAATTGTCAGTTTCTGGGGTTTTAGCCAATACCTTGATCACTACACCAAACTAGCTCTCATTGCATATTAATTGTATTTTATTGCCTGTAATTATTCTAAATCAAGCTATTAAAAGCAGGTAAAAAATCAGAAATATTATTTCTGATGTATCACACAAAGCTGCGGTGTAAATTACTTGGATTTCTAAGTTGCTTGTTTTATGAGCCGTTGCTTTTGAAATATAATTCACAAAATAAGCCAGGCTACTTGCAAACAATGATAACTTCGTAACACTGTAAGCCAAAATTGAGGAAGCCATGTTATGCTAAGCTTCTTCGGAGCTCTATCCTACGTATTATACATAGCAAGTTAAGCTACTTAGAGTATGAAACTTGTCACTCCTTACTAATATTTCCCTTGTCTCAAACTATGGAAGCTTTTTAAAGATTCAAAGCAGGGATCACTGGCTAAATATAATGGAGGATGAGCAGCAAGTCAAGAATTGGGAACAGTAATGCCAATTGTAAGGGCAAAAATTAAATGATAACATAACATAAATGAGCTACAGAATTTCATTGTGGCATTCCTATGCCTGCGCAAGTACCGTATTTTTCGGAGAATAAGACACACTTTTTTCCCCCAAAAAAGAGGGAGAAAATCTGGGTATGTCTTATGCATTGAATATAGCATTTGTGGCCTCCTGAAACCCCTCCACCTTCACAAAAATGGATGTGCAGAGGGTTTGGGAGGCCTGCAAAGTGCTCCTGGGGGCTGGGGAGGGCAAAAACTCAAAAAAGGGGCCATTTTTTGCTCGTTTCCCCCAGCCCCCAGGAGCACTTTGCAGGCCTCTCAAACTCTCTGCATGCCCCATTTTTCAGAAAAAATGAGGTATGCAGAGGGTTTGGGAGGCCTGCAGAGGGCAAAAACTTTTAAAAATTTTTTACCTCTTCAAAGTCTTGGTGTGTCTTATACTCCAAAAAATATGATAACTCTCAACTTGTAACCTTCATTTTTAGTGACTGTTTGAAATTACAACAGCACTGAAAAAGTGATTTATGACTGTTTTTTACACTTATGACTATCGCAGCATCCCGATGTTCACGTTATCAAAATTTGAACCCTTGGCAATTGGCCTGTATTTATGACAGTTGCAGTGTCCCAGGGTCATGTGATCATCTTTTGGGACCTTCTGACAAGCAGAGTCAATGGGGAAACCAGAGTCGCTTAACAACTGTGTTACTAACTTAACAACAGTAGTGATCCATTTGTCAACCGTGGCAAGAAAGATCGTACAATGGGGGCCAAACTGGTTTAACCACTGTCTTGCTTAGCAACAGAGATTTTGGATTCAATTGTGGTCATAAGTCAAAGACTGCATGTAACAAGCAGGGATTGAGTTTAGATGGGAAAATTCAGAAATTCTGATTGCTAGGCCTCTCTTAAAGGCCTTTATTTTCTTTCCCATGTGGACTAACATAGCAGTCGGAAGCTATTCCTAAGAAAAAAGTTCTACAGGATTCTGTTTGTAGATTTGCGTTAACAGCCTTGGAATGAAACCATTATGTTCATCACACATCCTTTTCTTAGGAGATAAATGAAAATAAGACAGCAAGAAAAATGGTTGACGTTTCTCATCTCTGTGTTTCCATAGGGAGGCCCAGGAGCTTCAGGTTGCGGATATGGAAATTTTGAAGAGATTGGCCCTTTAGATGCTGATCTAAAAGCAAGAAAGACAACTTGGGTAAACTGTCTTAACTTATAGTGGGAAGACTGGGCATCTTCTGACATATATGCTTTTTGCAAAATGTTGATTTTTGTTTGAGATGCAGACTTTGAGATCTTTCTTGCTGATTTTCCTGTAGGAGTCCATATACCCATGATGGCAAACCTATGGCATGCGTGCCAGAGGTGGCACGCAGAGCCCTCTCTGTGGGCACATGAGCCATCGCCAGCTGCTGTTCTGGTTTCCAGTGCACTGGTCTTCGCGAGCACTGGAAAATGCCCCGAACAATGGCCAAAAACAGGCATGTGCATGCCGACCAGCTGGTCTTTGTGTTTCCGATGCTCTGGCATGCGCGAAGTCCAGCTGGCCGGCACGCATGTGTATGCCAGAAATCCAAAGACCAGCTGGCTGGCATGTGCACCAGCCAAGCTGGTCTTCGGGTTTCTGGCACGCGTATGCACAGGCGTTCCAGTGTAGTTTGGGCACTCGGTGTCGAAAAGGTTCGCCATCGCTGCCATATACAGAATGCTTCTGAAGTTGTCAGTTATTTAAACTGGTCTTACTCCTACATCTCATCCAGCAGCCTAATACAGATGTGTCAAACTCACAGTGACACATTGTCATCATGTGACATATTGCAGCTTTCTTCCACTTCGCTAAAATGGGGTGGGGGTGTCCAGCATGTGACGCATTGGGGCTGTGAGTTTGACACCCCTGGCCTAATAGAGGACTTTATGTCTTTATGCCAGGGGATTTTTATTTGCTCTATTTCTCTGTATTGTCCTTGTGTTAAACAAACAAAGTAAGACTTTAGATCAGTGGTTCTCAACCTTCCTAATGCCGCGACCCTTTAATACAGTTCTTCATGTTGTGGTGACCCCCAACCATAAAATTATTTTATGTTTTCTATAGGGGACTGGAGACTAAAACATACGAAGAACGGTTGCAGGAACTGGGTATGTTTAGCTTAAGAGAAAGAAGGACTAGGGGAGACATGATAGCATTATTCCAATATCTCAGAGGTTGCCACAAAGAAGAGGGAGTCAAACTATTCTCCAAAGCACCTGAGGGTAGAACAAGAAGCAATGGGTGGAAACTAATCAAGGAGAGAAGCAATTTAGAACTGAGGAGGAATTTCCTGACAGTGAGAACAATTAATCAGTGGAACAGCTTGCCTCCAGAAGTTGTGAATGCCCCAACACTGGAAGTCTTTAAGAAGATGTTGGATAGCTATTTGTCTGAAACGGTATAGGGTTTCCTGCCTAGGCAGGGGGTTGGACTAGAAGACCTCCAAGGTCCCTTCCAACTCTACTATTGTATTGTATTGTATTGTATATTTTTTAAAAAATATGTGTTTTGCGATGGTCTTAGTTGACCCCTGTCAAAGGATTGTTCGACCCCCAAAGGGCTCCCGACCCAGAGGTTGAGAACCACTGCTTTAGATCTTACTTTGGATTCATATTTAAAGAAATGAATTTTACCAGTACTCGTAAGACTGCTCTTCCACTATCCTGAAAGCCAAAACCAAAAGCGTGTATATTAAAAATATAGATTACAAGTATGTATATGCACATGTACACAACAACATGCACATAAATGCACAGACAGATAAATACGGATAATTTATGAAACCTTAAAAGAATGAACCTAAAATTGGGAAAATGCTGGGAAAGATTGAGGGCAAAAGAAGAAGGGGACGACAAGAGAATGAGGTGGCTGGATGGAGTCACCAAAGTAGTAGGCGTGAGTTTCAATGGACTCCAGAGGATGGTAGAGGACAGGAAGGCCTGGAGGAATGTTGTCCATGGGGTCTTGATGGGTTGGACATGACTTTGCAACTAACAACAACAAATTGTTTTGAACCACAAACTCTGGAAGGTTGCGAATATTAACAACTGAAATTAAGAGACTTCTATGGCTGAGGTTGCCTATGAATGAGAATAGCTAATGCTAAGACATATTTAATAAATGCCTCTGGGCTTAAAATATAGCGATAATAAGTAGTGCGCTACCCTTTCAATGCAAAACACGCTCTCTCGCCTTTGTGGGAATCTTTGGAAGACTCCTCCTTTGTCATCTCTTTTAAGTATGACGCTCTCCCTCTGTGTGTGTTGCTGATGTCAGTGTTTTCTTTGGGTGGTGTAGCTGCAGGCAGCAAGTCTTCTCTTTGTTGACAATCCTGTTGGCACCGGATACAGTTACGTTAATGACTCCCTTGCCTACGCCACTGATCTCAGCATGGTCGCTTCGGATATGATGGTGGTTCTCCGAGAGTTCTTTAAATCAAAGGTGGAATTCCAGGCAAGTACAGTAGGATCAGCCCGTGGAATGCTATATTTTTTTTTAATTTAAAGTTTTTTATTAGATAAACGTTAAAAACATTGGATATCGTGCGACAGTTCTAGCATAAACATTTCCATATAGTGATTAGATCTTACAACAATTACATTTTATATCGATTACATAGGTGTGTGTAGTCAGTCAGATTACCTGTCCGTTCATCCTTTCTTGTATATAATTACTAAACATACAGATGCAATCCAATTCCTACCTATCATACATTCTTAATGCCATGTTTTCCAATTCTTAACTTGTCTGTGTTTTTCTGTCCCGGCCTTTTCCTCTCGTTTCTAACCATTGGTACCATTTGTCCCAGATTTCGTGATATTCCGTCTCACCCTTGTCTTTGAGCTCTAGAGTCAGTCTGTCCATTTCTGTGCAAGTCAGTATCTTATTTATTATTTCTTGTTCCGAGGGAGTCTCTTTATTTTTCCATTTTCGTGCAAAAACCAGTCTTGCTGCTGTTAAAATATGCAGCATTAAATAGACCCCACCTTTGCCATGTTTTTCTTTCGTGATCCCTAGTAGAAATAATTCTGGCCTCAACTCCATCTTTTTTTTTTTGTAATAAAATTTTATTGGTTTTTCAAGATTTATAGGGAAAAGGGTAAATGGACAGGTATACAAATTTTGGCAGTTGCAAAATGTGAGAGGCGCCCCTCCCTCCATACCCATAGTATACATTTATATATAATGCATTAGTATATAATTGATTACAATCAGCATATTAGTTCTATTATTAAATTCAATCAAATTAAACATTACAGTATAAAATCCAAATATAATTCCATTTTCACTTTCGGTCAATTTATAATAATATGATTTTCTTGTTTATTTTTGTGATCTGAGTCTTCTTGCTATTGCCCCATCTCCCTCCACTGGCAGAGCTCTGGCCCCTCCCGTGTCCTGCGTGTCCGTTGTAGTGTCTGGTGGTTTCTCTAGGAATGTTTTATTTTTTTCCATAAAGGCCTGCGCCTCTATGGGAGAATTAATTCTGATTCTTGTCTCCTCCCAGAATATCAGCATACCTTCAGGCATCAACCATCTAAACCACACCCCTTTCTGGTATAATTTATTCGCTAATTGCGAATAATTTTTTCTTTTTTCTCTAATCTTCTTAGGGATCTGCTTCAGAATGGTTATCTCCATATCATGATATGTCAATGCTTGCCCCCTTTGTACACCCAGAATTTCATCTCTTGTGCTTTTTCTAAGGAATTTAATGTGAACCTCCCTGGGTACATTGTGTGTTCTAGCATAAGCTGAGTTCACTCTATAAACCAGGTCTATATCCCACCCCATCTGTTGTTTTTCTTTGTGTGTGTAGTCAGCCAGAATGTTTGTCATGATGTCCCTTATATTTTCCCCATCTTCTTCTATAACATTTTGAAATCTAAGATAATAGGACATTCTCTCAAATTCTAATTTCATCTGTTGGATGTCAAGATCTTTGTTCCCTTTCTGCACAGCTTCCACCCCCCCCTCACCTCCTCCACCCCCCCTTCCACAAGATCCAGTCTTTGTGAGTTCTTATAAATTTGGGCTTGATTTTCTTTAATTTCATCTTTCATTTCCCTTAGCTGTTTCTTGATTTCCTCCTGGCCCTGTAAAATTTGTTGAAGCATTTGTTGAAAGTCCATCTCTGTAGTCTTAGGTTGCATCAGTTCTGTTATCTTTGACTGTGTGGCTGGACTGGATGTTGCAGATGTTGGAGCAGACGTGGCAAAGCCAGGTTTCCCAGGAGGTGGTCTTTTAGATGCCATCCTTTATAACATTAGAAGTTCAGTCCATATATAAGATAAACAGTTAGAAAAGAAGGGTAGCCAGGTGAGGTCCAGGAATAGAAGAACCAGGCAGAAGAGAATCTCTCTAATAAGTCTGGCAATAGATGAAAGGTTTCCCCTAGAAAGTTCAAAAAATACCAATCCACAAGAGATTCCTCTGGGAGACACGGAGACAAAGACCGGAAGCCTGAATTTTAAAGGTGGAGTCAGGTTTCACAATTCATAAAGACAACGGAAGTGTGCCATCTTGCCCTGCCAGTTTTGGGCACAGAGGCATAACAAAGTTTTAAAAAGTTCCAAAAGTCCTCAAATCACAGTAGAAAGTGAAATTAAATTGAAAAGAAAATCATCTCAACCTGGGTGAGGCTTCATTCGTTGGCTCTCCCCCCTCCTCCTTCCCCGGGGGCTGAGAGCAAAATTATTCCTCGCCGCTTGTCCAAGGGGGGGGAAAACCCCCCTCCCTCCAGCCGCGCCTCCAGAATACTCCGAAAGTTATTTTAAAGAAAGCTGACTAATTCTTCGTGCAAAATAGGGCATGAAGAGAGAAGCAACCTCACCGCACCGCAGCTGCTTCCTTCTATTGCTTCATTCTCCAGTCGGCTTTAGCGAGGCGCGAGGCGCAAAAACGCGAGGCGCCCTCCGATCTAGCTCCCCGGTGCCTTGGGCGCGCGAGAGACCTCCCGCCGGCCACCGCCGCTGCAGGAGCTCCCCGCAATGCCGCCCCTCCGGCAGGACACCTCTGCGGGGTGTCCTGTGCCCCCCAAGGAGTGGGGAAGCCCACCGGAGAGCCGGAGCGGGCAAAGAGCTGCCCGTCGCCGCTGCCGCCGGAACCGGAACTCTCCATCTTTTGATTTAGCATCTCTTCCAAATACTTTCTTATCTGGTGCCAAAAAGCCCTAGCTTTCGTGCACTCCCATCACGTATGGTAGAAGGTCCCTAGTGCAGCATTTCATTTCCAATATTGTGGTGATAAGTTTTTGTTAATTTTTGCTAATCTTGTAGGTGGGATGTGTGCCATCTGTAGAACATCTTGTATAAGTTTTCCTTATACGTGGTCGCTAAGGTTAACTTTCTGTTTCTTCCATGGAATGCCATATTGTCCACTATCACGGTATGAAGTCCCTAAGCTACACATTTGCCCTAGTCAGGCATTGCAAAACTGAAGTACTCATCACACAAGCCTTTTCCTTAAGCTCTGCTGACATATATTCAAATGGCTTTGGGGATGGATGTTTACAAAAGGAAACCTTGCTTAAAATTGCCGATGTGCTGACTTCCTTGCAAATCGGCGTCTTGAACAATTGGCATCCTTGTTCATTGCCAAAGCCAATCTACTAATAGTTATGTTTGCAAAGGCTCCTGCAGACTGTTATCCTGAACAGTATCTGCTAGAGGGCAAGGCCTGTTGGGAGGGCTGACATAGCAGGAATTCACAATTTGAGTGGGACCGAAGGCTAGATTTAAGCCCCCTTCCCCCGCCTCCTTTTGAAGTATCTCAGAACATGGGGCAAATAATGGTGTATTGAAAGGTTCCTCATTTCTGGCAGTGTAGAGATTGTTCCCTCTTGAAAATTGTCTATTTAATGGAGTGATTTATAATCCTAGGCCTAATTTTGGCCAGAAAGACTTCGGCCGTAGGGTCAGTCCTGGGAAGCAGGGTTTTAACTATGATCAGAGGAAAATATGAAAGCTCCTTGTAAATTCATTGTGTCTTCAAAATGGAGTGGATTCTCTAACTTCAGGGGAGAATAAAATTAAATGTTAGGGGTCTTTTTAAATTTTTGGAATGAAATCCCAAATGTCCTTGTTGGTGTGTAAATGACTTCATTTGGTAATCCTCAAGTTATGATGGTCGCTTACCATTACAACAACCCCCTTAAAAAAAGGTACCTATACCTATTCCATAAGTTGAAGTTCTGACAACTGCCCCCCCACCCCACCCCATAATCACTTAATTGCATTTTGGGTGCTCGGCAACCAGCTTGCATTAATGTGATTTACAATGCTTTTTGCCAGAAACCAGGGTTTGCTTAGTGACTGGCATTTGCTTAACAACTGCAGTGAATAACATAAAATTGAGTGTGATCATGTGACCTGCTTGGTGCTGTGCAACTGTAATTCTGGGCTCAATTACATTCAGAAGTTGCCGGCTACCTGTAATCTGCTTTACACGGTAATGAATCCCATGCTTATGGAATGGGGCAGGATGTAAATCCAAGAGGATGTCTTTTACTTGACCTTATAGCTGCAGATAGAGGCCATTTTGTCTTTCTCTTTTGAGGAAAGATTTCCTTATAGTATTTAAGGGCATCAAGCAAGAGGAAAAAAAGGGTGAAGGTTTATTGATGTATTGAGTAATTATTTTATTTTTGTGGAAGGTGTGCAAAGAGTTCAGTTGCTCAATCTCTTAATTTTTTTAAATGCATTTTTCCTTTCAGACAATCCCCTTCTACATCTTTTCTGAATCTTATGGAGGGAAAATGGCTGCTGCAATTGCTCTGGAAGTTCATAAGGTAAAGTTGATCTTTTCCTGTCGGAGAAAATGGATTCTCTCAAGCTAGCTTTGATTTCTTCTGCAAGATCCTGAGGGAAGAATATCTCTTAATAAATGAGGCATATAAAATCCTCCTCAAATCAAGGTTGATTCTTGATTAAGTGCTGATTGAGATGGAATTGTTTTGCTACTGCTTCTGGGATATATTCCTCACCTCCCAGTCTAGTCTATGTCCCTGGGCTTTCTGATGCTCTCCTTCCCAGCATTAACTAAATTTGACTGCCTTTGCTTTTTTCAGATCAGTCAAAACTGGCTAGATGCTGTTACTTCTGATGTGAAATCTATGTGTGTTCCCATGCCAAATGTGAAAGATCAGGTCTACAAGTGGTTCAATTAACTGATTTATTGCTATAGTCCAGTGATTCTCAACCTTTTCTTCTCCACTGAACTCTTTAAATATCTTTTGTGGCCACCAAGACACAACTCAAGATTTAAATCATAACATTTCTTCAATTTTCTCCACTAAGAGCAGCTGCTTAGATTTAGATTAAGATGTGTTGGACTTGGTCAGCTAGTAACCATGTAGGGATTCTAGGATAATCCCTCTTTTCACTCCACCCCCAGATTTTTCCAGTCCTCTCCCACGTCCCAATACATTTTTCATCCAGTCATCTAAACTTGGAATTTCCAGTCAGGATTCCTTAGAGTGGGCCAGTTGGCCACAGGCACCTGTAGAAAGCCTTGGTTGTTTCCTCTCCTGGGACATCTCAAAACTGTCCATAGATACAACTTATTGTTGTATCTGATATCTAGAGAGTAATCACAGCTGTTGAACAGTTTGTTTTAATGTTAATGATACCATCCAGTTCATTGCCCCTTTCTTCTCCCTCACATGGATATACAATACAATAGTAGAGTTGGAAGGGACCTTGGAGGCCTTCTAGTCCAACCCCCTGCCTAGGCAGGAAACCCTATACTGTTTCAGACAGATGGCTATCCAACATCTTCTTAAAGACTTCCAGTGTTGGGGCATTCACAACTTCTGGAGGCAAGCTGTTCCACTGATTAATTGTTCTAACTGTCAGGAAATTTCTCCTCAGTTCTAAGTTGCTTCTCTTCTTGATTAGTTTCCACCCATTGCTTCTTGTTCTACCCTCAGGTGCCTTGGAGAATAGATTGACTCCCTCTTCTTTGTGGCAACCCCTGAGATATTGGAACACTGCTATCATGTCTCCCCTAGTCCTTCTTTCTCTTAAGCTAGACATACCCAGTTCCTGCAACCGTTCTTCATATGTTTTAGTCTCCAGTCCCCTAATCATCTTTGTTGCTCTTCTCTGCACTCTTTCTAGAGTCTCCACATCTTTTTTACATTGTGGCGACCAGAACTGAATGCAGTATTCCAAGTGTGGCCTTACCAAGGCATTATAAAGTGGTATTAACACTTCACGTGATCTTGATTCTATCCCTCTGTTGATGCAGCCTAGAACTGTGTTGGCTTTTTTGGCAGCTGCTGCACACTGCTGGCTCATATTTAAATGGTTGTCCACTAGAACTCCAAGATCCCTCTCACAGTTACTACTATTGAGCACAGTACCACCTATACTGTACCTGTGCATTCCATTTTTGTTGCCTAAATGTAGAACCTTACTCTTTTCACCATTGAATTTCATTTTATTAGATAGTGCCCAATGTTCAAGTTTGTCAAGATCCTTCTGTATCTTAAGCCTATCTTCTGGAGTGTTGGCTATTCCTGCCAGCTTGGTGGATATGTGGATCTTGCATGTGACTCAAGCATCAGGTGTGGCTCTCAGGCCAAAAGATATCGTACATCCCTGCTACAACCAGTTGTGTAAGCACACATCAGCAGTAGGAGCCGTGGGTTAGCGATAGCACTTAGCACTTAGACTTATATACCGCTTTATAGTGCTTTACAGCCCTCTCTAAGCGGTTTACAGAGTCAACATGTTGCCCCCAATCTGGGTCCTCATTTTACCGACCCAGGAAGGATGGAAGGCTGAGTCAACCTTGAGCCTGGTGAGATTCAATCTGCCAAACTGCTGGCATTGGGCAGTCAGCAGAAGTCGCCTGCAGTACTGCACTCTAGCCACTGCGGGTCTCCGCGGGTTAGCAAGTGATTGAGCAGTTACTCTTAGTTTTCTCTAACTGTTATCAGAAAATTTAGAAGAAGGTTGATGGAGGGAGGGAGGGAGGGAAGGAAGGAAGGAAAATGTAATGTACAAATTTATATCGAGTATATTTTTGATTAAAGCGATCTTGGGAGGACCAAGCTCGCCAGATAAATGTATCTCTCAGACTTGATGGCTGGCATGGGCTTGATAACTAGCACAGTGGAGGCAAACGATGTTACCACTGAGCTAAAATAAACTCTGCAAGGGCATCAGAGTCCACAGAGATGTATTAAAACTGGCAAGATGGTGAGCAGTCCATCACAAGGCAAGCCCCACCCCTTTTGCACATTCATCATTACACTCCATCCACCACCTTCCTGATCTTGACACACACGCAGGCCCGCCTATGTGAGATATTGCTAGAGATTTGATTGCTTTTAGCTAAAAAAACACTTTTCTTAGCTATAACATCAGCTACGAAATCGACCTACTTTAATAATCTGCAGTTCCTCTTTGCCTTCTTCCTGCCCTTAAGGGAAGGTGCTTGAAAATATATGATACATTTACCTCAGAATAATTAGGTTTTAATTAAGCCTTAATTCTATTTTTAAGGCTATTCAAGCTGGAACAATCAAGTGCAATTTTCATGGAGTAGCCCTTGGTGATTCATGGATTTCTCCTCTAGGTATATTCATGTGGAGCTAAGTACATTGTGCTATTGTGTATCTTCCAATGTATTTCTTGCCTCTTTCTGGCAAAATCTGGGGAGTGGGTGGGGTGGGGGGGAATAAGAATAATTTGATATTCAGTGCCAGCAACCAGGTTCAAGTGAGATTATAAAGGCTTAGTTTTATCCCAATTTGACTTTGGGTGCTTTAGGATTAAAATCCTCCCCATTTTATCTTATACTGAGATTATTCTGTTTTGATTGTCTATCGGTTTTTAGAGACCGAGGAAGTTTAATATGTAGGCCTTGGTTCTCTTTGAGCTTAGTGCTCTGCTTGCAGATATTTCATTACAGGACTAAGTAATACTGATGATGTTACCTAGTTAGGTACGGAAATGCCTGTAAGCAAACAACTAAGTTCAGATAACACCAAGGGCTCTACAGTTCAGCCCTGAGCAATAGATATTCTCTTCTATTGGAAGTTTATTATTCCAGCGACTGAGAATTAAATATTTAATTATATATGACTTTCTGGTTGGTTATTTTAAGTATGATTAAACTGGGCAATTTTTATCTTAAAGGAAAAATGGTATTGCATGTTGGAATAGGAGAGCCAACACATGATCTTGATTACTGTAAACAGAATGTTGTTACTAGATACACAATGGCAGTTGTCAGTCAGAATCTGGGTTGGGCTTCCCATGTGATTTGAAAATAGTCCAGAGGGTTTATTCCCCCCCCCCCTCAAAATCTTGGCTATTCTTCAGAATGTGTAATAGCAATATGAATAAGATCTTTTTTTAAAATGTGAATAGTTTAATGTCATTCTCCTCAGCCTGGTAGCATCAGGATATGTTAGTTAGACTACAAGCCTTTCAGCATCCAGCCAGCATGGCTATCCCTGCAATCTGGGAATGATGGAAATCTTGTATCAATGCTCTTGGAAGGCATCAGATTTTGATACCTTGGAATAATAAACGGTTTGCTGCTAAATTAGATCTCCATGGATTTAGAGATTTTGTGAGGCTCCACTTTAAAAACTAGATCTTTCCCTGCACTGATACTGTTGCCTCCTCTTCCTTCTCCGTTTGAAAAGCTGCCAATTTTTAAACTGCTAGAATTGATTTTATATAAGTTCTTATTTTGTCCTGATGCCGAAAATGCTCAGGAACTGCTTTAAATAGAGAAATGTGAGAAAGATACTAAAGTTTATGCCCACTATTCTGTTTTGTTTTTTAAAAAGCCAATCTTAATTTTTGTTTCTTTTAGATTCTGTGCTTGCTTGGGGGCCTTACCTATATAGCACTGTAAGTATACACTCCCTATTTTTTAAAAAAGATTATTAATGTTCTTATAACTACAAGGAAGAATAGAAAAACCCAAACTTTACAATACAGTTCATACAAAACATAAAACTGAATAAAGCTAATAAAAGAAGGGGAGAAAGAGAAAAAGAAAAATAACTTAAATGATTCTACTTTAATAAATAGGGTAAATAAATTTTACTATTATGCAGGCATGGTAATTACCTTTATATCAAAAAACATGCAACTTTGTTTTTAAAGCACAATTTAAACCTTGGCCATACAACATGAACCTGTTTTGCTGCCAATAAAGAGTCAATTCAAGGCTGGGAATTAATAGATTTCGTTGGGCCAGCTTGAAGCACATGCTAGATGCTTCCTTCCTTTTTTTATTCTTCTGCTTTTTGACTATTCATGAAAGTTACCATGTTGGATCAGCTCCTGGGGATCTCCAAAGATGGGATTGAAGTCAACAGGTTCATTGAATGTTATGATCAACATTGATTGCTTATAAACATAGTAAACTTTTCGGCCTCAAAGGCTATGTCCGCTCTCAATGCATACTTGGGATCCACTTATGTGTCCATACCTGCAAGTACATATTCTCAGTGTGCTTCCCTTTCTCTACAGCTGTTCCAGCTGCCCTTAGCTGTTTTTGATCCCTGAAGATGCTACCTAGTGGCATTGGCATTAAACCTGGCTTCAGTAGCAGGGTCTCAAGTGTGCTGAGATTTACCTACCCTGCAAATAGGTCATAAGATAAGATCCACTTAAAAAGAAACTATATAAAGCTTTGGTGGTACATAGAGACACTTTAGAGCATCACAGTTCCCTTTACTGAAGACTTCTAATAGTTTCTATTTGTTGACTTTGCTCAGATTAATAAAACCATTCTACAAGTCCACTAATAGTGTAGCGTTCCAGGAAGCCTCTACATTTTCTTTGAAGCCATTGCAAATAATATCTTGTTAAAATACACATTGACATTGGGGCGGTTTAATGCCCAGCTTATATTCCTTTGAAAGTACTTGAGACATTATATGCAATGTTGGTTCCGAATTTCTTTCCTTTCCTTTCCGCTCTGTCCCCACCCCACTCCTTTTACTGCAGTCTTTCCTAGATGATCAAGGCTTGAAGGAAGTCACTACAGCTGCCAAGAAGATCCTGAATGCAATGAATACAGGGGCATTTAAGCTTGCTACACTGCTTTGGGATAAAGCAGAGGATATCATAGAAAAGGTAAAGCGATAGATTTAATTGATTGTGTGCCATCCACTTGATGGCAGCTTCTAGGAACCAGACAGACAAATTTTGTCTCTTGATAATTTGTCTCCAACTTGGTCTTCAGGGTCCCCTTATGGTGCACCGGTCATCTCTGTAACTGAATCCATCCAACTCATCATCCTCTTCTTTCCTTTCCTTTCCATTTCCCCAGGATTTTAGGCTTCTATGAGAGCTAGATCTTCACTTAATTCAGGGATTCCCAACCTTTTCTATATCCCACAGCCCTAGAATACTTCTGATATATTCTCGCACCCTTACAAAAGTAAATAATTATATGCATAAAGTTAAAGGTAAAGATTCCCTCTCACATACGTATGTGCTAGTCGTTCCCGACTAGGGGGCGGTGCTCATCTCCGTTTCTAAGCCGAAGAGCCAGTGCTGTCTGAAGATGTCTCCGTGGTCATGTGGCAGCATGACTAAATGCCAAACGTGCATGGAACACTTGTACCTCCCCACCAAAGGTGGTCCCTATTTTTCTACTTGCATTTTTTTTACATGCTTTCGAACTGCTAGGTTGACAGAAGCTGGGACAAGTAACGGGAGCTCACTCTGTTATGCAGCACTAGGGATTTGAACCACCGAACTGCCGACTTTTCTGATCAACAAGCTCAGCGTCTTAGCCACTGAGCCACTGTGTCCCTTAATTATATGCATATAATTACACATATACACTATAATTTTGAAACTTCTAAACCAAGTTTTCACACCCCCTGGAATATCATCTCGCATCCCCAGTTGGGAACCCCTGACTTAATGTAAAGTCTAGTTACTAGAGTCTTGACTGAGAACTTTGGATGGGTTTCTTCTATGATCCATTGGTTTGTTTTCTTGGAAATCTATTCTAGGGTATTCTCATAAGACTTTATCAACCCCAAACCTTAGAGCAAACCACGTCCTTTGTTGCAGGAACTCTATTTTTAATGTCATTTCTTTTCTTGTCTAGAACACAAATGGTGTGAATTTCTATAACATTCTAACCCATGACTCTACGAAGGACACAGCCCTTTCATCTGCTGCAACTGAAACCACCCCATTTTGTAAGTTGAGTGAGAACTCTTCAATGCCAGAATTCTATTTTTAGCAAGACATAGTAGTTTTAGAAGATCAAAGATGTAGCCCAGGGTCTCCAAACTTGGCAATTTTAAGACTTGTGGACTTCAACTCCCATGCTGGCTGGGGAATTCTGGGAGTTGTAGTCTACAAGTCTTCAGGTTGCCAAGTTTGGAGAGCCCTGGTGTGTGGCCCCTTTACAGATGCTAAAATGGGTTTAGTGGTTGTTATTTTTTTTCACAGAAAATCTTTGGAACTCCAGTTTGTAATGTCTGAACTCACCAACCACTAGCCCTCTTGATAGATAGATAGATAGATAGATAGATAGATAGATAGATAGATAGATAGATAGATAGATAGATAGATAGATGATAGATAGATAGATAGATGATAGATAGACAGACAGACAGACAGACATACACTATATTGCCAAACGTATTCGCTCTCCCATCCAAATAATCAGAATCAGGTGTTCCAATCACTTCCATGGCCACAGGTGTATAAAATCAAGTACCTAGGCATGCAGACTGTTTTTACAAACATTTGTGAAAGAATGGATCGCTCTCAGGAACTCAGTGAATTCCAGCATGGAACTGTGATAGGATGCCACCTGTGCAACAAATCCAGTCGTGAAATTTCCTCGCTCCTAAATATTCCACAGTCAACTGTCAGCTGTATTATAAGAACGTGGAAGTGTTTGGGAACGACAACAACTCAGCCACGAAGTGGTAGGCCACGTAAACTGAGGGAGTGGTGTCAGCAGATGCTGAGGCGTGTAGTGCGAAGAGGTTGCCACCTTTCTGCAGCGTCAATTGCTACAGACCTCCAAACGTCATGTAGCCTTCAGATTAGCTCAAGAACAGTGCGCAGAGAGCTTCATGGAATGGGTTTCCATGGCCGAGAAGCTGCATCCAAGCCATACATCACCAAGTACAATGCAAAGCATCGGATGCAGTGGTGTAAAGCACGGACTCTAGAGCAGTGGAGATGCGTTCTCTGGAATGACGAATCGCGCTTCTCCATCTGGCAATCTGATAGACGAATCTGGGTTTGGCGGTTGCCAGGAGAACGGTACTTGTCTGACTGCATTGTGCCAAGTGTAAAGTTTGATGGAGGGGGGATTATGGTGTGGGGTTGTTTTTCAGGAGCTGGGCTTGGCCCCTTAGTTCCAGTGAAAGGTACTCTGAATGCTTCAGCATACCAAGGCATGCTGGACAATTCCATGCTGCCAACTTTGTGGGAACAGTTTGGAGCTGGCCCCTTCCTCTTCCAACATGACTGTGCACCAGTGCACAAAGCAAGGTCCATAAAGACATGGATGACAGAGTCTGGTGTGGATGAACTTGACTGGCCTGCACAGAGGCCTGACCTCACCCCGATAGAATACCTTTGGATGAATTAGAGCGGAGACTGAGAGCCAGGCCTTCTCATCCAACATCAGTGTGTGACCTCACAAATGTGCTTCTGGAAGAATGGTCAAAAATTCCCATAAACACACTCCTAAACCTTGTGGACAGCCTTCCCAGAAGAGTTGAAGCTGTTATAGCTGCAAAGGGTGGATCGACAGCATATTGAACCCTATGGATTAGGAATGGGATGTCACGTACAGTAAGTTCATATGCGAGTAAAGGCAGGTGAACAAATACTTTTGGCAATATAGTGTATATATGTTTTCGTAGATTTTCACGGGTGTAGGTATGCTGGTCTTGTTGTATTCGGGTCTTTAATGGAGTTGATGTTTTGCAGATTCAACTCCATCAACTAATCAAGGTGTTACAACACAGCCAACCAACCCGCTTACAGCAACAAAGCCAGCACTCCACCACCACCCCCAATATTTATAGAAAGACGGCAGCTCCGATCATGCTTTGATCGCACAAGCACGAAGCTTATGTATGTGTGTGTGTGTGTGTGTGTGTGTGTGTGTGTGTGTGTGTGTGTATATATATATATATATATATATATATATATATATATATATATATATATATATATATATATATATATATATATATGCATGCATGCATGCATGCATGCATGCATGCATGCTGGTTTTGTTGTATTCGGGTCTTTTCCCATGTAAGGTTGAGATTGTCTTTGCAACGTTTCGGCAGGATCACACCTGCCATCTTCAAGCTGTGGGCTTAAAATGTGATCGGAGCTGCCGTCTTTCTGTAAGTCTTGGTGGGAGGGGATGGGGTGCTGGCTTTGTTTCAGTAAGTGGAATGATTGGTTGTGTGGTTGTATTATGATTGGTAGATTGGTGCTGATTGGTGCAGGTTGTGTGTGCATTGTTGTTTTGTATTTTAATGGCTTGGGTGGTGGGTGGTGTTCGTTTGTTGGCTAGGGCTGGTTTCCAGATGTTTGGTAGGCGGGAGGTATCATCACGTTTGTTCATGCTGTGGGGGTGTTTCTCTATTTCGATGGCTTCCATGATTATTCTCTTGTGGAGGTGTTCTGTTTTGGAGATTAACCTGGCTCCTTCAAAGTTGATTTCGTGTCCTGTAGCTTTAAGGTGCTGGAAAAGGGAAGAAGTTTTTTCTTTTTTTCTTACTGCATTTTTGTGTTCTGTGATGCGTGCATTTATTCTCCTGTTTGTTTGTCCTATGTATATTGCTGGGCAGATTTTGCATGGTATTTCGTAGACTCCTTGGTTTTCTAGCTGGATTTTGTCTTTGGGGTTTCTTAAGATGTTGGCTATTTTTTGGTCAGTGGTGAAGGCTGTCCTGATATTGTGCTTGTGGAGAATTTTGCTGATTTTATCTGTGGTGCCTTTGATGTAAGGGAGGAGGGCGATTCCATTTTCCTGTTCTGTATCTTGGTTTTTTGGGGGAGTCTCCTTTTGGATTAGGTTGGTGATTGTTTTTCTTTGGAATCCATTGGAGATTAATACATTTGTGAGTTTGTGTAATTCAGTTTTCAGGTGGTCTTTGTCGGCTAGGCGTTTGGTTCTGGAGATGAGGGTCTTGGCTACAGAGTTGATCTGTGCAGGGTGGTGATGGGATTGTGCATTTATGTAGCGGTTGGTGTGTGTTTTTTTCTGGTAGATGGTGTGTCATAGGGAGCCATTGGGTTTTTTGTAGATTAGGACATCCAGAAAGGGAAGTTGGTTGTTTGCTTCTATTTCCATGGTGAATTGTATTTTGGGGTGTAGGTTGTTGAGATGTGTGAGGAAGTTGTCCAGTTTTTCTTTTCCATGTGGCCAAATCATGAAAGTGTCATCAACATATCTAAGCCAGAGTTTGGGTTTGTGTTCAGATTTGTCTAAGGCATTGGTTTCAAAATGTTCCATGTATAAGTTTGCAATGACAGGAGAGAGGGGTGATCCCATGGGTGCTCCTTCTATCTGTTTGTATCTTTGTCCATTATGGATGAAGTATGTGTTGGTTAGGCAGTGGTTGGTCAGGTCTAGGATGTGTTTAGGGGGGTTGTGTTTTTTCTGGATGGCTGTCAAGGCTTCTTTTATGGGCACTTGGGTGAAGAGGGATATGACGTCGAAACTCACAAGTAGGTCACTGGGTTGTAAGTTTTGTTTCTTTATTGTTTCTATGAAACCAGCCCTAGCCAACAAACGAACACCACCCACCACCCAAGCCGTTAAAATACAAAACAACAATGCACACACAACCTGCACCAATCAGCACCAATCTACCAATCATGATACAACCACACAACCAATCATTCCACTTACTGAAACAAAGCCAGCATCCCATCCCCTCCCACCAAGACTTACAGAAAGATGGCAGCTCCGATCACATTTTAAGCCCACAGCTTGAAGATGGCAGGTGTGATCCTGCCGAAACGTTGCAAAGACAATCTCAACCTTACACGGGAAAAGACCCGAATACAACAAAACCAGCATACCTACACCCGTGAAAATCTACGAAAACAAATATATATGTATGTATGTATGTATGTATGTATGTATGTATGTATGTATGTATGTATGTCACAACCCCTGGTATGCCCAAATATGGGAGGGAGCATACTGCTTCCCTTTTTCTGTCTTTCGGCTCACCCTAGGAGCCATCCAGGCAGAAAGCCTATGTTGCCTTTGTTACATTTGTGTTGCATTTGTGCTGATTGTGCCTTTATTTATTTATCAGCACAAATGCAACATACACACACACACACATACACACACACACACACACATTCATGCAGGTCTTGGCGTATTCGGGTCTTTCCCCGTGTAAGATTGAGAGTATCTTGGCGACGTTTCGATGAGGTCGCACTCGCCATCTTCTGGCTGCAACTTCAAAACTACACAAAATGCTTGAGCATTACAAAATTAATGCATTAAAAATAGGGTAAATATATTATTTTATTAGAGAACATGGCATTAAAGTCTTGTCAGCAGTTTTATTTTTTGTTTGATGAATGGGATAAGCTTTTGCAATTTAGGGCCATAATGTATACGAAAAGATTTGGGATTTGACAAAGCAGTGCTTGACAGGCTCTAGTGTTCCCTACTTACTTCTGAATGGATCACATTAGATTTTGGTAGGCTGCCACTGATTTACTGTTCAGAGGCCCTGAACAGATGGCCCTTGACATGACTGGAGCCATATCTTTGAAGAGTTATTTTAATTTTAATTTAATTACACATTGATCTGCCATATTGGGTTTTACAGGTGAGGCAGGAGGAGATTTTGTTTGTTTTGTTTTATTTTGTATATTTATGATTTGGTTGGTGTGTGTGTGTTTGTGTGTGTGTGTGTGTGTGTGAGAGAGAGAGAGAGAGAGGGAGGGAGAGGGAGAGAGAGAGAACACATGCAGAAGATAGAATATTAGTCTTGGAAGGGACCTACAAGGTCTTCTGCTCCCACTCCTGCTCAAGCAGGAGACCCTATACTATTTCAGACAAAGAGATGTGCAGTCTCTTCTTAAAAACCTCTACTGATGGAATGGCCAGAAAGAGAGAGAGAGTGAGAGAGATATTTTTTTAAATAATAAAAGAAATACAAGGGTTCCCTTTCCAGGTAAACCTCAAATGCAGTCTTTTTTTCTCTTTCTTCAGTAAAATTGTTCCAGCGTCACGTGAAAAATCAAATTAACGACAAGCTGAATGACCTGATGAATGGGCCCATCAGAAAGAAGCTGAAAATAATTCCAGACCATGTCAAATGGGGAGGTATTTAATATCTACTGACTCCATATAATACTCATATAGTTTGTTGTATATCATATTAATTGGAGAATTAAGAACTCAGTGAAGAAGCTCTTCTCTTAGGAAACTATATTTTTATACTATATTAGTTATGATTGAACTTCAGTGGCAAAAGGTGTTTTATCAATCTGCAGTAACTGAACTGATAGGCTGTCTTTAAGGGGGAACTGGGGATATTTATTTATTATATCACCCATAAAAATGACATCAAAGAGAACTGTTGCACAGTTACTTATATATGTACAAAAGCAACATCAGCAGCAATAATAGAAGTTGAACCTGGATCTCTTGAGTCAGGCCTCAGCCCAGGGGTGAAATCCATTTGCCTTTGCTACGGGTTCGGTAGCAATGTGAGCATGCGCGCACACTCACTTCGCTCACACATGCCACCTCCGTGCATGTGCAGGACCTTCCGCGTATGCGCAGAGTGTGAAAATGACATCTGGATGGGTGGGTGTAACCATGCCTACAAAGGTAAGCGAACAGCAAGGGGGGGAAATCTGTACCATGTGATTTAGATTAACCAGAAAGCAGGAAAAAGCTGATCGTCGGAAAAAACGGCTTGTCTGAACCGGTAGCATTTTTTTTTACTATCAATTCGGGCAAACCGATCCAAACCGGTAGCATTTCACCCCTGCCTCAGCCCTGGAAGGAGGTTTTATGTCAGCTGGACTTACGTTGCAGAATTAATGCTGCAGAGAAAAATTGGAGGAAGGACTACTAACTATGTTGCCTTGAACATCTGGAGGAAATCAATACAAGGCTATAAATCTGAATAATATCATTTATTTCATAAGGTGGAGCAAAGTTTTTAGGAAATAAGGATATCAGCTTTTCCCTAGAAATACTAACATACCAGTCATCACCTTTCTCTTCATATGGGAAATGCAGCTTCCCCTCAAAAAGAAGGAGTTATCATTACAAATATGCAGTATAGAAAATCCAAACATTCTGAGGCAGAGGTCTCCAGCCTCGGCAACTTTACAGCTTGTGGACTTCAACTCCCAGAATTCCTCAGCCAGCAAGTTGAAGTCCACAAGTCATAAGTTTGCTACACTTGTAGACTCCGGTTCTGAGGGACGATTTTGAATAGTGTTCCAATCTAAGTCATTGCTCCAATCTTCTGTAACACTCCCATCCAGATTCAACTCCCAGAATTTCCCAAATGACATTGCTGAAAATGCTGGGAGTTGAAATCTACATATCTGGTCAGTGCCAAATTCGGAAGGCTGTCTAGATAGTTCTAGTTCTCTGTATATGTGACAATCTTTTTCATTTCTAGGTTAAGAATCTTTTCATCAAATGACAGCCAGAGAACACTAATTTAATTTAATTTTAATTTTTATTAAATTTATAGACCGCCCCCTCTCCCCAAAGGGACTCGGGGCGGTGTACAGACCACAGTAAAAACAATATACAAAAATATTTTTAGAAACTCATAAAACCCACTACAGCAATTATATTAAACTCACACAAAATTAATAGAAATTCCATGTATAGATATACTGTCCATGCTCCTCTTATATATTTTTAAAATTGTGTTAACTTGTCTCATTTACTAGATTTCCAATTACAATCAGGGATAGGGGGGAAAATTTCCCCAAATTAAAAGCCAATTAGATTCTAAATCAGGCTGAAGTTAATTACTACACTATTTCAAATTCTATTTACAACTATGAAGTTGTTAGTGAGAATTTTTAGGTGGTTCTGAGATTCAGGTTATAAACCCCAAGCTCCTTTGTTTTTTCACTTTTTAATGCTGGCGCCAACATTCCGTAGTGGATCATAGTTCCCTTCAACTTAAAAACTGAAAATGCATGAAAAATTAATTTTTGCAGGTTAAAATGAAAAGAAAAAAAATTAACTGCAGCAAGAAATGGAAATACCAGATCCTGGCCATGAGGCAGATGTGCCTTTTTTGAGTGCATCTGTCTGTCTGTCTCTGTCTGTCTGTCTGTCTGTCTCTGTCTCTTTTTCTCTCTCTCTCTCTCACACACACACCTTTCCTGTATCAATAACACTGTGTATGACCTTCAGACAGCATAAAGTTATCAATCTCTTCTTACTCTTTTGTTATCACTTGGCAGGGCAATCAACAGGTGTCTTTATGAACATGGCTGAAGACTTTATGAAAAATGCAATTGATATTGTGGACAGCTTGCTGGAGGCCAATGTGAATGTCACTGTATACAACGGGCAGCTGGATCTCATCGTTCCTACAATAGGTAAGGGTGTTTTCCCCATGGGAGTGAGCTTGGTGGAGACAGCAAAGCAGGTCATTAATGTTAGGTGCAACTGTATACAGGTACTCCTTGACGTATGACCATCATGGAGCCTGTCCATCATGATTGTAACTTGTGACAGTTCTAAAAAAGTTATGTGACTGACCTGACTTTACAGTCTTTTTTGCAGTTTTCATTAATTGGATCTGCACCTAAGTAAACCAATGGTTCACAATGGGTGTGTTTTTGTCAAAAACTGGAAGTAAAACTGGAAGCAAAGTGTCAAAAACGGCATGAAACATCAAGCAAGATAGGGAAGTGAAGAAATCAGAAGCAAAAACGTTAGAATTGAGTGGGTGAATGGTGGAAGGATGGTCAATGGCATAGCTGTAGAAGGAAATGGGGGCTACAGAATCTAGAAAGAGTAGATAGAAGTGAGCTGGGTTAGAAGAGAGTATTGAAGAGAGAAATACATTGAAGAGAGTATTGGAGAGACATTAACCTTTTGTATAGGAGGGATGTTTTGCTAGGAAATAGGATCAAGACATTGTCTTACAGGGACGTGCGGTCAGGGGAGGCAGAGCCTCACCTCTCTTCATGAAATAATAGTATATAATATTATATACTATATATATTATATACATCCGTCTGGCCGCGCCCGGGAGCTGCGGAGGCAGAAATGTTGTCGGCGCTCCCGGATGACGAAGCCATGAAAGCGACTGGGTCGTTCCCCAGTCGCTTTCGTGGCTTCGTCATCTGGGAGCGCCGACAACATTTCTGCCTCCGCAGCTCCCGGGCGCGGCCGGACGGATGTAGCCAGAGTGATGCCGAGGCGGTCCGGGCGGACGAAAGAGTGAGCGAGGGAGCCTGATCCTCGCTCGCTTGCCCGCCAGACTGCCTTGGCGCCACTCTGGCTACCTCCGTCCGGCCGCGCCCGGGAGCTGCGGAGGCAGAAATGTTGTTGGTGCTCCTGGATGACGAAGCCACGAAAGCAACTGGGGAACGACGAGAACCTTCCTGCCTCTGCTGGATTTTGCGCGCTCCTCGCGACTGCAATAGCAGTCGCGAGGAGCATGCGAAGTCCAGCAGAGGCAGGAAGGTTCTCGTCTTTCCCCAGTCGCTTTCGAGGACTGCGGAGCGCGAGCCGGTGGAGCACGCTCAGGAAGGTGGGGAATGGGATCACGTGTGCTGGAGGCTGAGGCAGCCTGAGCCTCCAGCACACGTGGTCCCATTCCCCGCCTTCCTGATGACGTCACCAGCCTCACCAGCCATAAACCTCACCGCACGTCACTGCTTGTGAATAAGTAAGAAGTAGCTAGTACAAGCTTGTTTGTAGAGTTTATATTGTCCCTTTCATCTTAAAATGGGATTCCTTCACGTGAGTAGCTGCTTGGATTTCTTTTTGCTTTTAATGATGAGATAACCCTTAACAGAAAGTGCTGGATTTATTTCCTAAGCCCTCTCCATTTCTACTTTGCTCCATTTTGAGATTTCATCAGTCTTTGCAGGCATATGTTAAACTCTAATAGATTCTTCTTCTTTTCAATTGCAGTTTATTAACCCAGGTAAAATGATTAACATACAGTATAACATTAATCTAGGCAAGGAGTGTTCTGGTTTTTTCTTTAATGAGATACATAAACCAGACCACTGAAGTGTGGTTAACAAATCCAGGTGAACAATTCTAGGCTGAATAATAGGTATGAATGCAGCCTGTGTTATATCTGCCCACTCCGCTGAGTTTAGTCTCAATTCTTTCGGTGGATTGCTGTGTTGGTCCTTTTGAGCAAAAATGACTGGAGTTTTCAGGTTTGTTTGATCAAAGGCATTCATATCAATGCCGGGTAGAAATAGACTTAAGTTATGAAGTAATTCAATTTCCTAGCACTGGGCAAAGGGATGGTATGCTTATATTTAGATTACAGTTAGATAATCTTCTTGACTAAAGTAAATCCTTCAGTAATATAAATAAACATATTTATTTATGTATAAAACGTATTCATTGCCTACTCCCAAGGGATCCTAGGCAGTGTACCAATGATTTCACACAGTTTTCCACATTTATACTGTTCTTTTCTATTCAGTGACAATATTTATTCCCAGACATTGGGATAAGATTGCTATCTCAAGGTCTGGAAAGCAAATTGTAATTAGTGGTAAATTAGCATCAGCCAGTTAAACCATGATGGTTTCAAAGCTGAGTTCCTGAATAATGGTAGCAATGATTGAGATAGCCAACATGACAGCAGGTGTCTAGCTATATATGTTACACACACACACACGCGCGCACACTGCTAAGATTGCGGCATGTTTTAAGTGCTTTATTAATTCCACAGTGGGCCATTATGGGCAATTGCAACCAAGATTTTTAATAACTCTCTAAGGTGATTCATCTTTCATTGAAAGAGTTTTTCGCTTTTATTTATTAATCTGCATGTTGCTCTTTCCAGGGCTTTTTGTTGCTTTATTTATTTTGATGGCTAGCAATAGCAATAAGCACTTAGACTTATTTCCTGCCCCATAGTGCTTTATAGTATTATCTGAGTAGTTTACAATGTCAGCATTATTGCCCTCCAAAATCTGGGTCCTCTTTTGCCAACCTCGGAAGGACAGAAGGCTAAGACAACCTCGAGCCGGTCAGGATCGAACTTCTGACAGTGAGCAGAGTCAATCTGCGATACTGCCTTCTAACCACTGTGCCACCATGGCTCTCCACCACGCTAGGTGGGGGAATCATCTGTTCAAACTGCAGCAGTTTGTTGCAGGATTTTTTATGATAAGAGTTACTGATTACTCTTCTATTTTTAGGGCAAGAAGCTTGGCTCCGGAAGCTAAAATGGCCGAAACTGAAAGAATTTAATGCACTGAAGTGGCAGCCTTTGTACACATGCTCAGAATGCACAGAGACGGCTGCTTTTTATAAATCCTATTGTAACCTGAGCTTCTTCTGGATCCTCAAGGCTGGCCATATGGTAAGTCCTTTCCATGCCTTCAGAGCTCCTGGTGCCGTCCGCTAGGCAGTGTCAGCGGGCGACACCTAGGAGTAGGTCCTTCTCTGTGATGGGCCCAACCCTCTGGAATGACCTCCCCCCCGACATTCGAACCACCACCGACCTCCGTTCCTTCCGTCAAAAGTTAAAGACTCACCTGTTTCAATCAGCTGGCCTGGCACTCTCTTAGTTTTACCTCCCGGGGATTTATTTTAATTGGGTTTGGGTTTTAATTGGGGATGTTTTTAAGGTTTTAACTGCTTTACTTTAAGATACAGTCTTCTAACCTCCTCATTTAATTTAAGATTTGTGTATTTATATTTATTCCTATGTATTTGTGTTTTAATTTGACTGTACACCGCCCCGAGTCCCTTTCGGGAGAGGGGGCGGTCTAGAAATCTAAATAAAGTAAGTAAAGTAAAGTTCTGTTTTGTATGTTGTAAGAAGGAAAAACATTTTACAGACACAGCTTTGCATAGTAGAAAGACAAAAGAATAGAGCAAGTATAATGATACTTGCGTCCCTGCCATGAAAGTGAGAAACTGCCAATAAAATAAAAATTTTGCAAAAAAGAGGAGAGAGGCTGCCATAAGAAAGGATTTTTCATTTGATCATAATAACATATCAATATTCTTTTTTCAAATATTTTTTATTAAGAATTTAACAATGCTTAAAAAGTGAAACAATTTCCCCCATAATCCTATCTTAATTCTAAAGATCATTGTTATTTCTAACCAAGTTTTGGCCTAAAGTTCATAAAGGTTTTCCAGAATTTTATAGAAATATTTCTTATTTTAACCACAATCAAAGAAGTTTAATGTTCCATTCTTTTGTTTCCAACAATCTTGATCTTCAATTCATTGTTGCTATCAAAGGACTTAATCTCTAATTAAATTTCCTTTTTCCCAATCTCAAAATTCTTCCAGGTCACTTTTCATCTCCTGGTTTATCATTTGTGTTTTCACTTTGTCATTTCTGTCTTATAATTAATCATTTCTTTACTTTATAATGTTTATACATCTGGAATTTGTTTTGCCTCTTCTTCCTGACAGTTTATAATTTCCTTCATGTTAGTCTCTT